>NC_134541.1:14090244-14758994 GCF_050624435.1 Tenrec ecaudatus
GGGATGCATTTCCCACCCTGATGGGAAACTTGGCCTTTCCAGTGTGGCACACAGACCCCCCCTCCCCTCAATAGCTCTGGAAGTGATTTTGTTGAGGAGCTTCCGTAGGGCAGAGGCTGACTGCTCCCTGCTCCAGGAGACGGTTGTGGCGGACATTGTCTTCTGGTACTCTGAGGTCCCACAGTGAAGCGCTCAGCTGCTAATGGAAGGGTTGGTGGTTTGAACCCAGCTAGCACCTTTGGGGAGAAAGACCCAGTGATCTCCTTTTGTGAGGATGACAGCCAGGAGGCAATGTTGTTCTGTCACACGTGAGGTGAAAGTTGAATTTGACTCAACGGTCTCTCACAACAGCAGCAGCTCTGACAGGGGACCAGGGGGTGAGGAAGCCATTCTGGGTGGGCCGATTCCCCAATTTTGAGGCTTTTCCAGATTACTTGTTTAGTGATTTCTATTTTCATAGCAAGTTAAGAGATCACCTGCTGCATTGCATTGGGTCAATTTGTAGCACAAGACCTCTTTAAAGTATTGAAAAGCATGGGTGTTACTCTGAGCACGAAGGCATGCCTGACCCAAGCCAGGGTATTTTCAGTGCCCCCTCTGCTTGGGAAAGTTGGACATCCAACATGGAAGACTAGAGAAGAATCGATGCACTTGGGTTCTGGTGCTGGATAAAAATATTGAAAGTACCATGGACTGCCCAAAGAACCAGCCTGGTCCATTGAGGATGGATAGACTTCATCTCATGCCCTTTGGACATGGTACTAGGAAAGACCAGTCCTTGGAGAAGGACATCCTGCTGGTAACATAGAGGGGCAGCGAGGAAGAGAAAGAATCAGGACAAAATGGACAGACACGGTGGCTGCAACAGGGAGCTCAGACAGGAGAGTGTGAGGATGGTGCAGGATGGTGGTGTCCCGTCTGTCATGCGCAGGGCTGCTAAGAACAACACACTTCAATGCTCAGAGAAGATCGTCTGGGCTTGTACCCCTTTTATTTTTTTTCCCCCTTCCATTAAAAAAAATTTTTTTTCAGTTGTCTATTGTACTTGATACCTTAAAAACAAAAACAGTTTATCGTGGTTCGGTTGGCACGCTTTCTATGTGTTTCCCTTGAGATCTCCGTGCGGCCGCCCCCTTCCCAGGTCCTCCCCGGGCTTTCCTTTCCAGCCTCTTCTTCCCTGCTGCATTCGTTTTGGGGCTCCTTCTCGGGCTTCCTTGACTAGATTACTCTGAGGAGTATGTTCCTCCAAGGGGTTCTTTGTTCACTTCAGAGGCCTATCTATTGTTGGGCTGAAAGGTGATTCCCAGGGGTGGGTTCAGTTCCAGGTTGGAAGGTTGACTAAGGGTCAGAGTCTCCGGGGGTCTACCAGTCCCTGTTAGACCAGTAAGCCTGGTCCTCTTCTTCTTTTTTAAAATAATTTTTATTGGGGGGCTTGTACAGCACTTACCACAATCCATGTGTCAAGCACTTTTGTACATATGTTGTCATCATCATTTTCAAAACCTTTTCTTTCTACTTGAGCCCTTGGTATCAGCTCCTCTTTATTTCTCCTCCCCCTCCTTTCTCCCTCATGAACCCTTGATAATTTATAAATTATTATTTTTTCATGTCTTACACTGGCCAATGTCTCCCTTCGCCCAGTTTTCTGTTGTCCGCCCCCTTGGGATGGGGTTATCTGTAGCTCATTGTGATCGGTTCCTCCCCCCTGCCCCCCACTTTCCTCTTTCCCTTCCCCTCCTGGTATTGCTGCTCTCATTATTGGCCCCGAGAGGTTTATCTGTCCTGGATTCCCTGTGTTTCGAGTTCTTATCTGTACCAGTATACATGCTCTGGTTTAACCGGATGTGTAAGGAAGAATCGGGGTCATGATAGTGGGGGGGAAGGAAGCATTAAAGAACTAGAGGAAACTTGTATGTTTTGTCTGTGCTACATTGCACCCTGCCTGGCTCGTCTCCTCCTTGTGGCCCTCCTGTGAGGGGCTATCCAATGTCTTCTTTTCAAATTAAAAAAAATAATTTTTCATTTGTCCTACATTTTTCTCCTACCTCTGTCCAGGACCTTCTACTGAGACCCCAGTCAGAACCGGTGGTCACAGTGGCTGGGCACCATCTAGTTCTTCTGGTCTCAGGGTGGTGGGTGCTGTGGTTTGTGTGGCCCCTTAGTCCTTTGCGTTAATTGTTTCCTCTTGTCTTGTTTTCTTTACTCTTCTGTTTTCTGAACAGCAAGAGAACAATAGTTACAAGCTTTTAAGACCCAGCTACTCACCAAAGTAGGATAGAGAACTAGTCTTTCTGGACCGTGTTATGCCAATTGACCTAGATCACCCCTGAGACAGCCCTTTGATATTTATTGAGACTTGGTTTATGACTGAACACGTGGCATGGCCTAACTTGTTGACCATTCCTCATGCATTTGAAAAGAACTCTCTTCTGTTGTTGGGGGCAGTATTGGTCTAGAAATGCTGTTTAGATCAAGGGGGTTGATAGTATCGTTCAAGTCCCCCGGTTTCCCTGGTTGCTGGGAGAGGGCTATGAGCATCTCAGACGTGATGGTCGATTCATGTATCCCTCCAGTTATTTCTGTCCATTTTGACTTTGTAAAATTTGATGATTGTGTCACTTAGGATTTCTGTGACCCTTTTATCATTACTAACCACACTTCTGTATCGTTGCTAATGGTCTTTGTTTTGGAGTCTGTTTTAGCTGAAAATATAGCTACACCAGCTTTCTGTTTTCCAAATTTCCTTCTCAGCTTATTTGTGACTTTCTATTTCAAGTTGATCTTATGTAGTTAGATATGGCATTTTTACCTATTCTGATAATAATTTCTATTTAGCTGGATTGTGTAGTCCTCTTACATTTAATGTCATTATTGACAGAGTGTGTGGGTGGGTGTGTCTACCATTCTCACATTTAATTCTGTTTTGTTGGATGGAGCCATAAAATCATAAGGGAACTCTGGCTTCTCCCGGCCCCCTTCTGCTGGGTGGATGTAGCAGAAAATGGAAATCTAAACTCTTTACTGTTGTTTGGAGAGTCTTATGTGATCTGGTTATGTCCCTGCTCCAGTCTTCTCTCCCCACCTGTTCATTATGCTCTGCTCCCTTCAGCTTCCTTTCTCTTGAACTGTACCAAGCTCGCTCCAGCCTGTGAGCCCTGACACATGATGTTCACATTGCCTGGGACCCTTTTAACCAAGCTTTGCAATGGGGACCCCCTCCCTGTCTTTCAGGCCTTAGCTCAGATGTCATCTCCCTAGGAACCCTTTTAGTCACTTACTCTACACCGTCTTACTGTGTTCTTCTTGGTACCTGTCACTCTTGGAAACCATCTGGTCTGTTTACTTGTTTAGTGCCCATCTTTCCCATTACAGTAAACATCATGTGAGGTCAAGGTCCTGTTCTTGCGTACTCCTTGTTGCATCCCTGGTGCTTAGGACATCAGTGGGCTCTCTGTTAGGAAGTGTTGAATGAAAGATGAGCAAATAATAGGGATGGAATGAGCCATCCTGTGACAGAGGTGTTCCTGCTTCCTGGTACTTTCTTAATTAGTGGCCATGACTCAGTGGGGCATGTAGACCCCAGCAGGGGAGTGGTTACAGACTGGCTTTCTTGTTTCTTGGCTTCCTCTCCATATCACAACTGGGAGAGCAGAGGGACCACAGGGTTTTATTTGCAATATTCAGGGAGTTCTGGGTAGTTCTAGCCACCAGCTGATGTCTGGCCAGAGCATTTGATTGGCTTTTGTTTAAGGGTTACAAGGGGGTTACCCTGCCTCCAAACCGGATAGGATGTGAAGGAGATAGTGCATGTGAAGTTTATTCCACCAATCAGACTGTTAATCAAGCTTTCTATTTAGAGGTTCTGAAAAGATTGCATAACAGTGTGCAACCAAAAAAGGCCTGATTTGTGGCAGATTTGCAGACTGGTTTTGCCACCACAGCAATGCACCTACTCATGCAGCTATCTCAGTGCATCAGTTTTTGGAGAGAAAAAAAACCCAGCATGCCACTCTTGCACCACACACTTGACTCACCTGAGCTCACTCTGTGCAACTTCTTTTTGTTTCCACGAATGAAGAGGGACATGAAAGGACAGTGATTTGACTTTGTAGAAAAGGTGAAGAAAAAAACCAGGGAGATGCTGTCAGCCATCCAAACAGATGAATTTGAAAAATGTTTCCATGAATGGCATCACAGATTTGACAAATGTATTAAGAGTAATGGAGAGTACTTTGATAAGGCTGTTTTGTAAACAAATTAAAATACGTAAGTTTGACCCCCCAAAATTTTGTATTTTGGGGTACCCCTTTGTATTTTTGCTGGATCCCAGAGGTAACAGAAAGCAGAGGGGCTTCTCGGCATAATCCCTTATGTAGTTCAGCTACCGGAGATCTCTCTCATGGAACCAAGTGTGGTGAAATGATGTTTGTGGTGTCTGTTGTATATATGAAACATTTCTATGTACATAAAGAGATGCACAAACCTCAAACATGCTGTTTTCATGGGCCTTTTCATTCATTTTTTTCAAAACTTACTTTTTCGGTGACTTTAAAACATTTTGGCATTTCCTATCTTCAGCAGTGGATTATTGAATATAATAACAAAAGTACAAATAGCAAGAGACAAACAAATAAATGGGACCTCATCAAAAGGAAAATGTTTTCTCCATCAAAAGACGTTACCTCAAAAGTAAAAAGACAAATGTTCTGAGAGAACATCTTTAGAAACCACGTACCCAACAAGAATATCAGAACCCCTATAGCGATATAACGTGGGTGACTTAATAGCTAAAAGGAAAAAAAAATCCCAATCACAAAGTGGACAAAGGATTTAGAGGACATTCAAATGGCCAGGAACCCAGAAAAGATGCTCAACATCGTGAGCCATCAAAGAGATGCAAATCAAATAACAGTGATATACCAACTCACCCCCACTAGGATGGAGAAGATAAAAATATAAACACACAAGATGTGGAGCAGGCTAGAGACCAGTGTGCAGGCCAGAGCTCTGGAGCAGAGCTCTTGTCTTCTCTTGGCTGCGGATACTGAGCTGAGTCAGTTTCTGAGGGCATCTTCAGCCGATGGCAGCAAGATGGTCAAATTGCCTGCCCTTACATCCTCTTCCAACCCCAAACATCAGAATTGTAGCTCTGTGGGTATGGGAAGGCTTGGGGGCAGGAAGGATGGTTCATGACGACCCTATGGGACAGAGTAGAACTGCCACTGTGGGGTTCCAAGACTGTAACTCCCTCTGGGAATCGAAAGCTCTGTCTTTCTCCTGAGCAAGCAGCTGATGGTTTTGAACTGCTGGCCTTGTAGTTAGCAGCTCATCGCATGACCACTGTGCTACCAGGGCTCCTTGTCGAGGGCAAGGATATGGGGAAATTGAATGTTTATCTTTCCTGGTGGGACTGCAAAATGATGTGGCCATTGTGTGATGCCTAAAAAAATGAAAAAGTTCAACTACCATAAGACCCAGCAATAGACCCGAAGACTTGAGGCTCACAAGAGATTCGTACTCTGATGTTCACTGCAGCCTGATTCCAAAGCCAAAATGTGGAAACCATGTCAATGCCCATCAAGAAATGAGCAGCTAGTAGAGTCTGCCGTGTGCCTGGCCCAGTCTTAGATTCTGGGGACATGGCAGTGTGCAGGGCAGGGGAAGAGGATGAGGCGGGGTTGACCAGGGACATGTGGCCAGGGGGATCATGGTACCTCACACGTCATGGAAGAATGGAACAGTTTTGCCTCGGGTTGTGTCTCCTCATTCTTCTGGTGGCATAGTGAGGTGCGCTTTGGGCTGCGCACCTCAAGGTCAGCAGTTCGAAACCACCAGCCGCCCCTCCATGGGAGATAGAGGAGGCTTTACAATCCTGTAAAAAGTTAGTCTCGGAAGCCCACAGGGGCAGTTCTACTCTGTTCTGCAGGGTTACTATAAGTTGGACACGGTGTGTCTGCAGGAGGTGTGTTTTTTTGTGTTTCGGGTGTGATCACACTGCATACCCGGTTGTGCAAGTTTAGATTTGCTTTCTTTCTCCCTCTTTGAGCACTTCCTCCTGTTACTCTGTGTCCTCATTGCCTAACCTTTCCTGGTTTCATCATGACACAGGGGCCCCGGATTCCCCACTGTCTGGTTCAGATCCCAGCTACTTATGGCTACGTGATTGTGGGCAAATTGCTTCACCTTTGTGTGCTTCAGCTTGCTTCTTTCTGAATGGGCCGCCTCTCAGGCTGGTGGGAGAATTAAGTGATTGAAGAATTATAACGGAGGCCTCGTGGCATTCTGGTTACGGGTTGGGCTGCAATCCATAAAGTCTGTAGTTCAAAACCACCAGACACTGTGGGAGAAAGACAGAGCTTTCTACTCCGGCAGAGTGGCAGTTTTGGAAACTCACAGTGGCAGTTCTCCCTGTCCCATAGGGTCACTGTAAGTCAGAGTTGACTCGATGGCAGTGAGGGTGTTGCTGTTTTTAAGCTCTCTAAGGTCTCAGGATGGTACAGATAGTGGAACACTCAGCTGCTAACTGAAAGCTCGGGGGCTGGAGTCCAGCCGAGGACTCCTCAGTAGAAAGGCTGGCCATCTACTTCTGCAAAGTCAGTTACTGCGAACCCATGGAGGGATTCTAACTTGACTCGCACGGGTTACTGGGAGTCAGAATTGCCTGGACAGCAAGTGGTTCTTTGTTTTGGTTTCTGACCCGTAAGGACAATAACTGGCACACAGTCAGCACAGCATAGAGAGGAGCCTTCAAAATGATCACGGAAAAATGGCGTGAAAACATACGGAATTTTCCTGCGAATCCTTTGAAATCCCTTTATCTATTAGCTATAATAAAAATAATTATTGTGATTTTACACACTTGTTCAAGTGCTGCTAGTTTGCTGATTGCCTCATTGAAGAAAGCTTGGGGTTGGGTCTTTTAGCCCTTAGAAGGTCAAGTAAATTATCCATTGGCAACTAGAATCCTAGAAGTGGGCCCTTAGGGCTGAGACATCATCTTACCCAATTGTCTCACTTTTCCAGAAGGGGTAACTGATGCCCAGAGCTTGGCCCAGGGCTACCACGTGAGCTTGTGGCTGAGCCGGAACACAAACACAGGCTTCCTGATTCCTCTTCTAGGAGGGTTCTGCTTTTGTCCCCCACCAGACACTCTTTAGAGGACCAAGGGGGGGATTAAGTTGTGTCCAAATGGGTTGGATGAATCTTGCATTTCTGGGGAAACTCCCTCCTAGATCTTTAGACTGTGTGTGTGTGTGTGTGTGTGTGTGTGTGTGTGTGTGTGTGTGTGTGTGTGTTTAGTTCATTCTGGCCTGAAGTCACTTTTTGTAGGCCAGGTCTTTCTTGTGCTCCGTGCTGAGGACATGGACTGGATTAAGGCAGTGACTCATTCATTTGTGTCCATCATGGGGACTCATGGCTTCCAAACTGGAGGTCCTCAGACTAGATTGGGCCAATGCATGGCTTTTGTCTGACTGGCATAGTGGTATTTTTGTTTGCTTGTTTATACATGTTTTAGTTGCCTACTTTGAAACATGGGAAATCTATGAAATTTGTGTTTCTGACCTCTGGACCAGTTAGAAGCTCCGTCCACACCACGTTCATTCACTTCCCTGTAGGGCAGCCCTGGGACTGTCAAGCGGCTGCCTCATGAGCCGAGACCCAGTGCCCACACCTTCCCCCCGCCCCCCAGGTGGTGAGGTGGGCTGTTGGCTTGCCAAGGATCATGATTCTTGGCCTATTAAGAGAACCTTGCGGTAGGTATTTCTTCCAACCCTGATTTCTGCCAGTTGGGAAGCTTGAAAGCCAGACCAGGTAGGCCACGTGCTTTAAGAAGAGTGGGAGGCAGCAGGGCTCTCGTTGGAAGAGAAGAGCGTTCTTAAAGTGTTTGTAAGCCCCCCTCCCAGCAACACTTCTCTGCTAAAAGGCTATCAGTGTCAGTCCATGAAGGAGACCTAGTGGCACAGTGGGTTAAGCAGTGGGCTACTTCCTGCAAGGTTGGCGGTTCAAACCCACTCGCCATTCTGAGGGCGAAAGATTAGGCTGTCAGCTTCCCGGAGGATTTACAGCTTCGGAAGTCCTAAGGAGCAGTTCCTGGTTCTATGGGATCACTGAGTGGGAAGGCCTTGCCAGGCAGTCGGTTTGGGATTCTGTCATTTTGCAGGAAACCCAGCCAACTGTCTGCTTGCTTGATCCATGAAGGCATTTGGGCTCACATGCTAGTTCCAGTTTGTGTGTGCTGGGGGGTCTTTTGGGTCTGTGAAGTGGAGGAGAGGAGAGAGGGTGGGTCTTTGGGGTTGCAGGGTGGGGAGAGGGGACTGGGCCTCATGCTCACCTCTGGATTCTCTTACCCCGACTTTCACTTCCTGTGGCAATCATTCCTTTTTCTTTTTTAAATCATTTTATTGGGGGCTCGTACAACTCTTATCACAATCCATCCGTCCATCCATGGTGTCAAGCACATTTGTACATTTGTTGCCATCATCCTTCTCAAAACATCTGCTTTCTCCCTGAGTCCTTGGTCTCAGCTCCTCATTTCTCTCCCTTTCTCCCTGCCCACTTCCCTCACAAACCCTTGATAATTTATAAATTATTATTATTTTGTCATGCCTTATACTATCCGACGTCTCCCTTCACCATTTTTCTGTTGTCTGTCCCCCAGGGAGGAGGTTATATGTAGATCCTTGTGATCAGTTCCCCTTCTCCCCCACCTTACCCTTCCCCTCCTGGTATGGTTCCTCTCATGATTGGTCCTGGAGTCCCTGTGTTTCCAGTTCTCATCTGGACCTGTGGACATCCTCATTCCTTTTTCTTTCCACGACGTCAGCTGTTCAGCTGGAGGTTCCCTTATGTGTCTGCCTGACTTCCCAAAACATGCCCTGTACTCGAGCACCTTTGGGAGGCACTGAGGTGCAGACCTCAGTGAGGAAGCAGTGGGCTCAGCTCAGAGTCCCAGGTGCCTTGAGTGCTGTCGGGGTGCAGAGGGACCAGGGAGGCGCCCCTCTTCTTGGATCACTGGACCCAGACGCGATCCTGGTTAGGCTTGGCGACTGCCCACTCTTGCAGTGCAGCCGGGAAGACCTGGCTTAGGGATGAGGGTGAGGACGAGGTCAGGGGCTGGTTGTTCTTCAGGATCCTTTGATTGCAAGTGACAGAAAATCCAACTCTTGTTGCCTTCAGAAGAAACAAACCTCAAAGCCTCTCAGCCAGAATTGCTTGCCGTGTCTGCCGGTGCCTAGCTAACTCCTCCTCCGCATTTTGGTCTCACTGTCTATGTAGCTTCCTTCTCGAAGCCCTCCCCGATGTCCTCCAGTCAGGTTCATGTATTTAGTCACCAACTACTTTGAGTGCCTGCGATGTGTCGGGTGGTTCTCCAAATGCCAGGGTGCAGCAGGACACACAGCAAAGTGCTGGCCCTCAGGGAGTGTCTGTTGCCATGAGAGCGACCGGGCAGTGAACAAATGCTCACGTCAGGTCGTGGCCACACGTGTCAGGTGTGACAAGGAGAAGCGCAGTGGTGTAGAAACACACCTGGAGGAAGCAGGAGAGGGAGCTCAGTGGGTGCTGAAAACCAAGCCAAAGTCACAGCCATTGAATCGTTGCTGACTCCTAGGGATCCGGTGGGGTGGTGTCACCCTGCTCCTGAAGGTTTCCAGAACTGTGATTCTTTACCAAGTAGAAAGCCTCATTGTTCTCCCTTGGAGCTGGCTACTGGTTTCCAGCTGCTGACCTTGTGGTTAGAAGCCCAAAGCTTAACTGCTCCACCACCAGGGCTCTGGGAAAGAGTATTCCAGGTGCAGGGAAGAGTGGGTGCAGTGGTCTAGAGGCAGGAACAACAAGGTGGCCTGTGAGGCTGAATGAGTGTGTGTGTATGCGTGTGTGTGTGTGTGTACGTGTAGTGGTGGTAGGGAATCATAGGAGGTGATATCAAGAAGGTGACAGTGGGAGCAGGGAGGCTGGTGGCAGAATGTGCAAGGCTTTGTGGGCCATTGTGAGGACTCTGTGTTTGCTTTGGGGGTGGGGGGAGGAAGTGGCTGGAGCTTTTGAACAGAGGAAGGATAGGCTAGGACTTAATTTTGATGGGATCCGCTGGCTGCCAGTGGAGTGGGGCTGTAGCCGAGGCAGAGGGAGGAACCTGCCACGGCAGCCCAGCAGGGGAGAGACTGGCAGCTGGTGCCTGGGGTGGTCGGCCCGCTCGCTCGTGAAACCTGCTGTGACTGGAGTTGAGCCTTCATTGCCTGGAGCCTCTGATTTCAATTTCTCATCTGTGAAATGGGAGTGATTCGGTTTCTCTCTCCCCCCCCCCCCCCCCCGTTGGATAAATGGGAAGTGCTTCCAGGCTTCCAGGAGAGAGCTCAGCAGACGGTGGGAACGACTCGGGGAGTGGACAGAGGGAGTTTCAGGGGCTGCTCCAGCTTTGCCTTAGGCATCTGCCTCCCCAGGTCAGCCCAAGGAGCATCTTGCTTCTCCCCCACACTGCCCTCCTCCTTCTTCCTCCCTCTCCCCACCCACCGAGATTTGAATGAACAGAACCCAGAATGTTCTTGCAACCTCTCTCCCCCTTTCCTGGGGACAAAGGCATCTTTGTTCATCCCGGGTGTGAAATCTGTTTCAGAACCCAAGATGGTGCAGGCCTGTGAGAATGGGGCTGGGTCTCGGGGGGGGGGGGGGGGGGGGAGGCATCTCCGTCCAGCCCAGGGCCTCCTTGGTGGTAGACAGCTGCTCCCTGACAGCCCCGTGTCCGCAGCTGGGTCTAGGATACGTGTGACTTTGGTAGCATTTGCAGAGAGAGACCCAGAAGGAGCTCCATCTCAGCTGAGTAGCCACCTTCCATGCTGTCACCATGCAGACACACACCTGAGTGACAGTCTGACGGTCGCAGCTGGAAACGGGCCCTTCCCCTGCGGCTGATGGGAGTGCAGATGACTTCTGTCTTTGGGGGGAAATCTGCCGCTAAACACAAACCCACAAAGAGAACATCAAAAACAAAAGCCTCATGAGCACTCATGAGCAGACTAAGGTTGTGGTTTCTCCACACCGAGAGATGCTGTTTAAACAGGATAGTGGCCTCTCTCTCTCTGCTGTCCTACAGGGATGTCCACGGCTGTAGGGTTAATGAGGAAGGTAAGTTGCCGAGTCAGACAGAAACCATAATGCCAACTTGGTAAAAGGGAGGGGAGGGAGACTCTGATAGCGGATATTTCTGAATGGCTCTGGGCAGAAAATGGGGAGGGATATAAAGAAAGATTTGGCATTGCTTCACTAGCTATCATTAACACATTGTTGTTACACATTCAGATAGACTGATAAACAGGACAGTTCTTGGCTTCTTTAAGGCTTTAAAATGTGTACCTGTTGTGTGGGGCTGCTGTGGTAGTCGTGTCACTGGGGTGGCTCCGGGCCCTTTGGGGTCAGAAGCAGAAAGAGAGCTTTTCGTTATACTCCGTGAGTTCTAAGACAGACCGTTATGCCTCCTGGTCCCCTTAGCTGCCTCTCTCTCTCTGCCTGACACCTTTCCTGACCACCTCTTCCTCGTGGCTACTTTCCAATGGCTCTAAGCCATGTCCTGCTTCCAGGCCTTGCATGCTGTACTTCTTGGGTCAGCTCTCTTTTCCCAGATGCCAGGGTGGCTGCCCATGGGCTCCAACCGTGACTCTGCTCAGATGCTGCCTCTGCTTAAAGGTCTTCTCGGACCTTTCCACAAATTTTGACTTTCCTTGAGCTCTCTCCCTTACTCAGGACACCTCCCCTGGAAGCTATTCCTGCTCTGCCTCCCTGTGGATGTCCCCTGAGCCCACACCACATTGCACCTGCTGCTGGAGCTGTTTGCGGTCCAGCTTGACCTTGGTATCTTTCGTGCTGAGCCCAGCAGGTTCAGTAAGTTCTTGTTAGGGAACTTGGCTATCGGAGGGCCCAGCATTTGATGGGCCCTGGTGTCTTACATTGCAGGTCCGGCTCCTCTTCTTATTCTCTGTGACCTGGGGCAAGGCACCTGGCCTCTCCAGTAAAGGGGAGATCACACGGTACTTTCTCCTGGGCTGTTGTCAATCTGAAAGGAGGCCTGAAGAGGCTTAGTGTAGTGCTGGCATCGGATAAATGCACAACTAGGGGTAGCTACTTCATCATCGTGAGCCAAGTGTGCAGGTGAAAGCCACGGATAACAATGACCATTCTGAGAGCACCCGCCCACTTGGTGCCAGACTCGGGCATCATATGTGTTCACCCTCTTCGCAGGGTAGTGAGCCGCATTCTAAAACCGGGCGCCTGATGTGTAAAGTTGGGTCTCCCCACTTACCAGCTGCGTGACTTCACAGCTCTGAGCCTCACTTTCCTGATCTGTGAAATGAAGACCATGAGGTAGTTTCGAGGAGCAAGCGAAGAAAGGGATTCATTAATTCTACAAATAAGTTCTGGACATCTGCGCTGGACCAGGTATTATGCCAGGGGCTGAGGATGGGTCAGTGGGAAAAAGGACCCAGATCCCTCCCCTTGGGGAGCTCGTACTGTAAGTGGGTGCAGGTACAAAGTGCTTAGACCGGTGGTTCTCAGCTAAGGGCGGCCTTAGACCCTTGGGGACATCGGCGATGTCACAACTGGAGAGGAAGGGCGACTGGCATTGATTCGGGAGAGGCCAGCATGTGGCAGACCTGTTCACACTGCTTGGGCCAACTGTGTGTGGTGTGCCGCCCAGTTGGCTGCGACTCCGAGCGACTCCATGTGACAGCAGTATAGAAGCCGCTGGTGGGCTCGTGCCACCAACCTTTGTGTGCGCAGCTGAGCACTTAACCACTGCGCCACCAGGGCTCCTTTGTCAAGCGTCAGTAGTGCTGAGGTTCAGGCACCGGGCTACAGTAGTGCCCGGCACATAGTCCCCAAGCCTAACTCACTGCCAGGGAGCCGGTGCTGACAGCCACACCCCACCCCTGCGGGTTCCCGAGACAGCAACTAGTTACAGGCATCGAAAGCCCAGTCTTTCTCCCGAGGACCTGCTAGTGGTTTCAAACTGCCGACCTTGCGGATTGCAGCCCAGCTCGTAACCACACCACCAGGGCTCCTGCACACTGTAAGAGCTCCACAAACGTGACTGCTCTGCGCACAGGGAGGGCACGAATGTTTCTGCGGTGGCCGTCCAGCTCACGGGTGAGGACGTGGAGGCTTTGGGAGGTGTTACAATTTGTCCAGAACCTCAGAGTCAGTTGGCAGTGGGGCTGGGCTTGGAAACCAGGTCTCTGGGGGCTGACACTAGGTGGCCTGAGCTGGATGAAGCAAAGGACTAGGCTGGCTACTCACGCCCCAGCCCTGGGGACTCTGGCAGTAGGCAGCATGACCAATAAGTTGTCCAATAAGTCAGAGAATGGGGAGGCACTAACCTGGGAGGCTCAGAAGGCCACATCTTGAGTCTGGTGCTGGTGCCCACCCCCCCTTTCTTTCTTTGGGGTCCGAGCTCTGTGCCAGCACTCGTCCATCATCATCTGTCACTCACCATGCTGCTTCAGGCCAAGACACGTTCTCAGCCCCGTCTGTCCCCATGTGTCAGGTTTTTGTCACATCTTCCATGTTGGCAGGTTTGGAGCTGGGCTCTCTTGATTTCTGCTGGTGGAATGCTGACTTTGGCAGAGAGCGCATAGACCCAGCAGCCTTGGGCCCAGGTGGCTCCGCTGATGGAGTCGACCTGGGGGTTACCTGGCGTCAGCCTCATTTTTCTCTGAGCCTCAGTTTCTCATCTGGGCGACGAGGTGGGGTGGGGTAGGGTGTATCCTACTTGCCTCTTAGGAGCAAGCAAGGCTGTGGATGTGACACTTGTTTGTCAACAGACAGTCATTCTGGAAGGAGAAGCGGGTGGCAAGAAACGATTTCCCTGGAGAGTAGACTGAGGACTCAGGGTCAAACGAGGCCGGGGAATTCTCTCCTTCCGCCATTTCGTTATCCATGGTTGAACTCGTCCTGTTCCTGGCCCTCAAACCTTCTGCCATCGAGTTGATTCTGATTCCTAGTGACTCTTTAGACAAAGATTGTAAATCTATGTCGGAGTAGGCAGCCTCGTCTTGCTTCTGAAGAGTGGCTGGTGGTTTAGAACCACCGACTTTATGGTTAGTAGCTCAATGTCTAATCCTCAGTTCCACAAGGGCTCCTTTCATCCTGTTCACCCCCACTTCACAGCTACGTCAAAGAATTGTGGTTCCCCCACTGACCTCTCCTTGGATGCCAGGCATCCGTGTCCTAACGATGATGTGACAGCTGTCCTTGGGATCCCAGGGACATGCCTCCCTCTGTTCTCCAGGTGTCTCTTCCGACTCCCTTCTTCGTTAGTGGACCTTCCAGCCTCCAGTTGCTCGGGAACATCTTGGAGCCCTCTTGGCTCTGCCCTTCCTTGTAGACCCCGCCTGTGGCCGCCTGCCACCGTCGGCTTAGCCACCGTCATCTCTCACTGGGATGGCTGCAGTAGTCCCCTCCTTCACCCCTGACAGCTGGTTCTCCACGTGCATCCTGGTGAGGCTACACCCCTCCTCCACTCAGCCCCTTCGTGCCTCCCACCCCTCTGCAAGGCCCTGACAGTGACCTTCAAGGTCTTGTAGGCTCTTCCTCCTCCCATGGCCACCACTCTGACCACTTCTCTAAACATATTCCCCTTGTGCCTGCTACAGGGCCCCACCACTTGCTGTCCCTCAGCCTGGGACACTCCTCAGGTAGCCTCAAAGTCCATTACCTCTTCAGGTCTCTGCTCAGGGATCTCACCTGCCTGGTGTGGCCCTCCCTGACCGCCTGTCTGTGCCGCTCATTGATTTCACTCGCTGTTTGGGGATTGTCTACTTTTCCCCTCACTAGAATGTAATCTGCTGGAGGACAGTAGTTTTAATCTTTCCTGACCACTGTTGTGTCCTCACACTGAGGACAGTGCCCGGCACACAGTAGGTGCACAATAATATGTGTTGAGTGCAGGAGGGGTCATCCTTTCATTGCCACACATCTCCTGTGAGGTCTTCCATACTCTCCCCCCTCCAGGCATCAGGGACAGGCATGAACCAGACAATCACACCTGTCCTCAGGGAGCTCCAGGCCAGGGGAGATCATGACACTGGCCCCAGTGCAACGTGGCGACAGCGTGGCAAGTACTCTAACAGATGTATCAGTAGGACAGGGACTGTGACTCAAAGGGCCTCAAATCCAAACCAAACCAGGCCAGACCTGACCTGACCTGACCTAACCTAACCTAACCTGACTTTGTGCAGGCACCGCTAGATCCAGATGCTCTCTGCCTTGTACCCAACCAAGAAGCCATAGATTGCCTATCCAAGGGAAGGGGGAAAGGCAGTGCTCTGATTGGTCAGGCGTGAGTCCCATGTTGCAGTTGGTGTGGGGTTTCAGCGCATGCATCTGCCACCACAGGGGTTAAGAGCAGGATTCAGGGCTTGGCTTTCTGGAGGTCAGGCTCCTGGGAGCCACCCAAGGGGGCGGGTTTCATGGGGATCCTCAGTGGTGTTTGGGGGCATATGTTGGGCGATTGCCTGGATGGCAGTGGGTGGGGGTGGGTGGCAGTTGGAGACGGGGCGCGGATGTGGGGTGCTACCCACTTCCTAGTGGGAGGGCCAGGTGACCCCATGTGCATACCTTCTTTGCCCCCTCACCCTGTGCTGTCTAAGGACTCCTGTTATCCCCCCACCCTGATGTGACACAGGGGCTCCAGATGGTGGCAGTTCTCGGTGAGTCTGCTTACAAATCTGTTGGGTTCACATCCCCGCTGTCCCTCCCCCACCGCATATGCCAGCTCTGGGCTGCTTGGATCGTGTTTCAGGCTGGAGGGAGGAAGGGTGCCTGAGGGTCTCTGGAGGCAGGCGGGTGGGGGTGGGGCACCCATCGCTGCCTACGTTTTCCACCTGGGTTGCTATTGAGAAGCCTGAGCTTGGGCTCTCCGGCTGGCTGTAAGCCTTTTAGTTCCTGGAGCCGCTCTCCCGCTATCAACCTTGCCAGCTCATCTACTCTGGCCTGGTCTGATGGACCACCAACCACCAGGGGATTTAAATGCGGATTCTGGTTCAGTCGGCCTGGGGCGGGGTCAGAGAGGCTAAATTTCTAACAACTCTTGGGAATGCGGCTGCTGCTGCTTGCCCAGGACCCTGCGTAGTGAGGGTCTCCAGCCCTCTCTCAAGAAAGCCATGTCTGGGGTACCTCCTCCTCCCACCTTGGCCTGGCCCACCGCTCTGTTGCAAAAAGCGCTCAGAACGACGGACCTGTCTTCTCTCAGAGCCTTTGTCCTCCAGGGGACAGGAGGCTTGCAGGCCATGCTGGGTTAGGCACACTTTCACCTTCTTTAAAAAGAAGACTCAGGAATCTTCGCTGTTTTCACACCACCTGCAAATCCTGACTACGGCTCTGCTGAGTGCCAGGCACCGGGAGATAGTCTGGAGCAAAGCAGACCCAAATCCAGAATCGCCTGAGTTCAGGGCACTGGACGATGACCCCAGTCCCATAGAGAGCATGCTGTGTGAGAGTGACCTGGTGGTGGGTTCTGTCCCGAAGGCCATACTGACTCTTGGCGACCCCACAGGACACAGTGGGCTTCCTCAGGGGCCATGTGGCTGGATCTTTCTCCCACAGGACCACGGGCTGGGTTCGAACTGCTGACCTTCTTGGTTCCCGGTGCGGCGCTCATGTGTTGCACCACCAGGTACACAAGAATGTTGGAACTGTTTTGGATGGGATGCTCAGAGAAGGCCTCTTTGGTGTGGATTTTGAGCAGGGATTCCTAGGAGCCGGCCCTGGCAGCTTGTGCCAGGGCCCTGAGGCAGGGACCCAGTGGGGTTAGTTTCTGTGGCCAGGAGTGAAGGGAGTGAGTTCCAGGAGGGGGTGGCTGGGAGGTCTCAGCTGGGGGTGGGGCCACGGAGACCAGTGTCAGGGGCAGGGGTTCTGTTCTAAAGAGCCACAGATGCCTCCAGAGGGTTTTCAGCAAGGAAGTGACAGCAGATGACTTATCTTTTCCAACAGTCACTCTGGCTGCTGGGAGGGAAGTAGACAGGGAGGGGGGGGCGTGGGCAGATGAAGGGAAAACAGAGCCAGGAGCTGACCTGGCCCCGGGTGGAGTGGGCAGGAGAGCAAACCGTCAGCCTCTGTGGAGCTGCACCTGTGGCTGTGGCCTCACGTGAGGGGACCCATCAGCACCCAACTCAATGGCTGTGGCATCCATGCTGACCCGTGGCAGGGCTGCAGGACAGAGTGGAACTGCTCCCCAGGGCTCGTGAAGCTGGACATCTTTCCCAGAAGAGACGGCTTTGTCTTTCTCCCTTAGAATAGCAGCCAGGGTGGTGGTGGTGGTGGTGGTGGTGGTGGTGGGGGTCTCAGCCACCTGCTGACTCTGGTCACAGTTTCAAGAGCCTCAGTAGCCTCTGAGTTGATGACCGATGAGTGTGTGTGTGTGTGTGTGTCGGGGGGGCATCAGAGAGGCCCGTCCTTCAAGCTTGTCAGCAAGTGAGAGAGCCTGGCCTCTCAGAATTGGAGCTCTGGCGTCATCTGCCCAGACAGGCTCAAAGAGGAGCAAGGACGAGGGGAACATTCTTTCCCTGACGCACAGGGTTTCCACACTGCCTGTGCTATCAGAGCATCTCGATGCTGATAGCAGTTGTTATTTATGTTTCCTTTATGTGCTGCAAGTGGGTGATCTTCTCAGCTGCTGAACAGGCTGGCCGTGAGTTCCAGTTCTCCAGAGCCGCCTCATGGGGGGAGTCCTCCGGAGCTGCTTTCTAAGGGAATAGGAAATCCTGCCGAGCTCCCTCCTGCATAGAGGAGGCCTGGAGATCTGCTTCCGAGAGAGCACAGCTCTGCTCTGACCCACAGGGGTGCCACAAGTCAGCGTTTCTGTTTGTGTTTCTCCCTTTCTCTCCTCCATGTGAGTTAGACCCTAACTAACACATTCCAGCTCACAGCGACCCTAGAGGACAGGGAAGAACTGCCCCTGTGGGTTTCTGAGACTGTAATTCTCTACCGGAGTAGAAAGCCTTGTTTCCCGGGGAATGACTGGTGGTTTTGAACTGCTGACCTTGGGGTTGGCAGTTCAACAAGTAACCCTATCCCACCAGGGCTCTCTATATACCCACCCATCCAACCGTTTGGACCTATAGACTTCATTGACCCAAAGGGATCTTGGCCCACAGGCTGAGCACCGCGGGATTACAGTCTTCCAGTTGGGCAGCCGTTCCCACTCACCTTGTCTGAGCTCTGCCTCCTCCATGCACATAAACTCATGGCTCCTCCAATTCCCTGTCTCTTAGTCTGCCTGTGTCAGTGTGACCTTCCTTCCCAGAGATCTTAACAAGAGCAAAATGCTCAAGGGAGACGTTCTTGACTTGTGAGGCTAGGAAGGACTGGTTTAGCTTGAAGAGGACCCCAGGGGCTGTTTTCGGTTGAAGGTTTAAGGAATATGCTATTATGATCATCCTTTCCATTTTACAGACCATGAAACAGATCACTTACACCCAGTGGTGCATCCTAAGCCAGGTTAGCTTTAGAAGTCCCATAGTCACTTGCATCCAGAGCAGTTGCATCACATGTCACCTGTGTGAAAGGGGTTCTTTGAGACAGGTCAGTGTTTAGAGCTCGCTGTGGTCCTTGGGACCTTACTTTGGCAGCCCCAGATATGGAGCGGCTGTGGGTTGCCTTGGCCATCTTTAGGGCTGTGTTTTGACCGTGGGCAAGAGTCTCAGTTTGTTTATCTGTGAAATGGGCAGGGAAGACAGAGTGTGAACACAAGCCCCGACCTCCCAGGGCTATGCCGTGAGGTTTCAGTGACAAGCACACTTTAGGGGGCTTTCCTGGAGTGTGCTTGGCACACACAAGTGGCCCATGGTTGTTGGCTGCTGTTACTATTCACCAAGAAACCTCATTGCAGGGTAGAACTGCGCTCCACGGTGTTCTTAGCCGCTGAAGTTTTAGAAGTAGAATGCCAGGCCTTTCTGCTGAGGAGCCTCTGGGGGGACCCGAACAGCCAACTCTCAACTAGCAGCAGGGAGCATTTGAGGGTCGTACTCTCCAGGGACTCTGCTCTGACCATGACTATCTTGTTTCTTCACCTATGGGGAGAGTGGCAAATGGGTAACTCACTCATCTGCTTCGATCGGACCGGTCTGGTTTTAAGGCCATGTCCTGAGAAAGTCCCCTGGGCACCCTCGTAGTAAAGCCATCGTAAATTCAGAGATGTGGCGTTGAATCCAGCTCTACCACATCCCAGCTGTGTGACTTTGGGCCAGTGACTTAGCTTCGCTGTGCCTCAGTTTTCCTACCTGTAAAATAGACCTGATCACAAGTATTCATAGAGTTGGTCTGAGGTGTGTGTGTGTGTGTGTGTGTGTGTGTGTGTGTGAGAGAGAGAGAGAGAGAGAGAGAGAGAGAGAGAGAGAGAGAGAGAGAGAGAGAGAGAGAGAGAGAGAGAGAGAGATGCGTAGATTGAGTCAGATCGTAGATTGAGTCAGATCCTCGGCAGGCCTCAGCATGGGGAGAGCCAAGGAAGAGTTTTGAAACCCAGACCTCCTCAGCTCTGCCCCTGGCTTCTGAGTCAGGCCAGCTCCATCCTCCACCACATCAAAGCCCCTTCTGCTCCCCTGAGGCACCCTTTATGGCAGGGTCTGTTGGTCTCTGGGGTGGAGGCCAATTAGCAAAATCCTATCTGAGTGTTTGGAGCTGCCCAGCTGGCAGGAGGGCAAAGGGGGTGGGGTGGGGTGGTAGGCTCCAGGCAGCTCTGCCCTCACACCTGGCTGGGGCTTCATTCCCATCTCTACCTAGTTGATCCCTCAATGGCCTTCATGGTATGGTCAGAAGACCCCCTTGCCAAGAGGGCCCTGGCCAAGCTGTTTTCTTTGTGCCTCATTCTCCCTGTTAAAAATGGGGCTGGTTAGACCTCACCCAAGAGTGCTTGGAAGACCAAACCAAGCCAAAGCAATCCACATTGAGGCAATTCTATGGCAATTCAATGGCTCCTGGTGACCCTACAGGGAGGGTAGTCCTGCCCCTGTGGGCAGAACTCCGAGACAATGACTCTTGCCTTTCTCCTGCCAGTCTTAGGCAGTATCAACAAAATGATTCTGGACAAAATTAGGTCCCCAGGTTCTCGCTCCGCCTGCCCTGCCTGGTTCACAGATGAAGAACTAGATCCAGGGATCCTACACCGCCCAGCTGCTAACAGGGTTGGTGGTTAGCATCTACCCAGTCAGTCCTCCGATAAAGACCTGTGGGTCCTATAAAGATCAAAGCATAGATAACCCCTTGGGGCAGGTCTCCTTTGTCCCCAGGGCTGGGTAGTGACAGAACTGGGCCTACAGGCTCCAGCACAACGCCCTTTCAGATGCTCAGGCTGTTTACCCAGGAAAGAGGGAAGGTTCACCCGCTCCTCCCTCAGCCCTGCCTACATGTCCTTGTGATGGTGCCGCAGCTCACTGGCTGGTCATGTGAAGGGCCTCCCGGAACCCCAGGCCAAGTGGCCCGAGGCTCCTCACCCAGCATGTGAGGGAGCCTTGGGAATTAGTTAGACAAAAATCTGTGGGGACTCAAGAAATAGGAGCTCTTTAGCTATCTATGAAGTTGAAATCTCAGTTTTGTTGTTTGAGAGATGTCAGTCAGGGTTTGGAAAGATCCTGATTTCATGTCAGCAGCATGCCCAGGTGCCTATCCTCTTCTCAGATGGCAAGAGCCGGCGGAGACAACTTTCATTGAGCACCGGTTGTGAAGGCCCAGGAGTTCGTCCTTACTCGCAGCCACTCTGGATACAAGAGAAGGGACCGTCGCCCCGTTCTGCACCCTCCTCACGGTTGATTGCTCATCATTGCAGACCATGGTGCCAGTCCATCTCCTTGAGGGTCTTCTCATTTTTGTCGACCTTCTACCAAGCACGATGTACCTCTTCAGGGATCAGTCCCTCCTGATAACATGTCCAGAGTATGTGAACTGAAGTCTCGCCATCCTCACGTCTCAGGAACATTCTTGACTGTACTTCCCCTGAGACAGATTTGTTTGATCCCCGGCAGTCCATGCATTGCCAAGATTCTTTGCCAACACCATGATTCAAAGACGTCCATTCTTTGGTCTTCCTTATTCTTTGTCTTTCATTGTCTAATACCTACTACAAGGAGCCCTGTTGGCATAGTGGGCTACACACCAAACTGCTAACCGTGAGGTTAGCAGTTCGAAACCACCAGCCGCTCTGTAGGAGAACGATAAGGCTGTTTACTCCCATAAGGGCCGAGGTAGTTAGTTTGTTGTGCCAACCTGACTGATAAACACATGTGGGGTTAATTGAAGAGTGGAGGGATACATGGCTCCGCAAGCCTCGCGAGCCTTTCTAGTTCTTGGATCTCTTGCTTTCTGACGGTCGGACCAGGGTGCAGCTGCTTTAGCCAGTTCCCTGCTTCAGCTTGCAAGGCTGACTTCCCGTAAGACATCCCTGAGGAGAAGCCACATGGACCTACCCCAATGCAGCCCTGGGTGCTGGAGCACCCATGTGGAGACCTCTGCCAGCGCTGAGATGCTTGCACATTCACTGACTCGACTTTTCTCCTGCAGTCAGCATCATTGTGTCTGTTTTGTGAGATGGAGGAGGACTTGGTATTGGACATATGGATTAATGTTGGACTTGTGGGCTTGGGCAGCACTGGGTTGGGATGTTTTCTTGTTGCGCACTTAACCTTTATATAAAACTCTTTCTTATACATGAGTTTCTGTGGATTTGTTTCTCTAAAGTACCTAGACTAATACAAGGATTTAAAGTACCTGAAACCCAAGGGAGGAAGTTCTTCCCTGCTCTATAGAGTCTCACTAACTGTGGCTGAGCACCTACACGTGGTCAAGTTCTTAAGTTCTTTGCTGTCCTCTAAGTGTGGTCCAGGCACTGCCTGCTCTAGCACCAATGAATTAAAAAAGGCTTTTCATAAGACTTTCCAGGTGATTAACATTCATGCCAATTTTCTTCTGCATGACACTAGCCACAACAGACTACACATGTGCTCAACAGTTTCTCCCTGGACAAATCAATGCCGTTGGAGACTTTATTGACATGTCACCATTCTTACCAACTCTACCGATACGGCTTCACTGCCATCTCCTCTGACTGCCCTGTCAAGCTCTCTGCTGTGCTTTAGAGAGACTGTTATCAGTTTGGTCACGTGCAGTTAATTCTGGGAAGGAAAGTGTTCCTGGCCAGTATTCGTTCTTCACTCAGCCAGCCTGGTGGTGCTGGGGGTTAAGTACTGGGCGCTAACCTCAAGGTTGGTGGGCTTCTCTGGAGAAAGCTGAGGCTGTCTGCTCCTGTAGTGATGCCGAAACCTGGTATAGAATTGCTGTGAGTTGGCATTGATGTGCTGGCAGTGGGTTTGCTCTTTTGGGACTTGGTGGTTTTGTTTACAGACGACTTCATGGGATAATTTCAGCCCAAGGATTAAGGCTTATTTCAGGACCATAGCTTTGGAGGATTCGCCCAGTCTCAGTGGATCCAGGGAGTCTGGTTCCTATCGGAATGTGAGGCTTTGTTTCACACATGTTTTCTCCTTTGGGTCAGGAGCTGTTGACTAAGTCCTTGACCAGGTGATTCACACGTAGTAGGTCCAGCTCCTCTTGTGACATGTGGCCTGGGTGCTGTTTGCTCATGTAGGCCTCCCATCACCGTGGGAAGAGGCCTGGCAATGTCATGGTTATGATTTGGGCTGCTAACCACGAGGTCAGCAGTTTGAAACCACCATCTGCTTCGAGGGAGACAGATGAGACCTTCTGTTCCTGTCAAGAGTGACCATCTCAGAAACCCACAGGGGTGGTTCTGCCCTGTCCTACTGGGTCACTCGGAGTCAGTGTCAACTGGAGGGTTTTTAGTTTAATGTGAATCAACTATCACCCTCTCCCCCCCAGGGGATAAAAACCCGCAGGGGTGATGTTCAGAGGGCAGGAAGGGACAGGTCAGAAGGGTAGATGGAAAACGGAGGCGGGAAAAGGGAAGAAGTGGGAGAGTGCTGGCATATTGTGTGTGGGGTTGGGTGGGTGGAGGTGGGGGCTGTCACAGACAGTTCCACAGAACAAAATGGGTCTGAACTGCTGAATAGAAAACCAATTGGTTCCGTGAAACCACCCCCCCCCCCCACCATCACCATCTCAATCAGAAGTTTTTTGTTCTGATGGAGTGTGATGGAATCTTTCCATGACCTTCCTGAAGGCCCTTGTGTGAGATGAAAGAAGAGTGGGACTAATCTGTCACTGATTAATCGACTCGCCCATCTTGACTGAGCCGCAGCAAACACGGACCCAAGTCCCTGCCCTCCCAGGGCGGCTGCATGTACCGGTGAACAGCAGGCATACAGTAAGCTGGGTCCTTTCAGATGGTAGGACATGTGGGGGAGGAAACAGTGGGGTCTGCGGCCCACAGCCACTGAGGCGGTGACATGGAATGAAGCCAGGGATGGGGCTCAGGAGCCAGGCATGTGACTGATGATTGAGGAGCAGCGAGTTCCCAGAGGAGGAAGCGGAACCTCACGTGCTGGGGCTGGGAGAGGGGCCTAAATGGGGGTGTGCCTGAGGGGAACTTGGGCCTGGCTGAGGAGCCCTGGTGGCGTTCTAGTTGGGCTGCTAACTGCAGGGACAGCAGTTCGAAACCACCAGTCGCTCTGTGGGAGAAAGACAAGACTTTCAGCTCCCGTGAAGAGCTACAGTCTCGGAAACCCACAGGGGCAATTCTACCCTGCCCTGTAGGGTCACCATGGGTCAGAATCGAAGAGAGCAGTGAGTTTGGTATTGGGCTTGGTGGGACTGGCTGGCATAACAAAGGTCCTGAGGTTCGGCAAATTGTGCAGGTGGGGGTGGGGGACAGCCCTTGCGCGCGCGCGCGCGTGTGTGTGTGTGTGTGTGTGAGTGTGTGGCTTTTGGTTGGAGTGACTCCCTTTGAAAAGGCTGAGCTGGTGAGGGACAGTGGCAGGTTAGGCCAGGACTGGCACAGCGAGAAGGATGTAACTTCAGGACGGCGGTCAAGCCAAACCCAGAGGGGGGAGGGGAGGCTTTGCAGAGAAGTCAGACCTGATGGGGTCACCTGGAAGACTTCCCAGAGGAGGAGGAGGCTTTCAGGACTCTCACCCCTATCGCCAGGCTAAAGAACAGCCCTCTAGGGCAGAAGTGGGACTACTGGGTGTTTAAGGTTAGCACTGGAGGTTGGCTTCTATGACCTCTGTCCAGCCCTTCAAGGTCAGCAGATGAGCTGAGGGTCTTTCCCGGGGTAAGTGTCAAAGGTTTGGCACTTGCGTGAGTAGGGGGTGTGTGTTCAAAGTGAGAAGGCATCATAGGGATGGCACAATGACCCAGCGGAGGGGTGTCCAGGCTCTCCCTCCTGGGCGTCAGGGCTGTCACCGACCCCTGAGGCCCCCGTTTCCCCAGAGTATCCCATGGGGTCATTGTCAGGCTTTGGACGAGTGTGCTCATGGCCGGGGTGGCTGGAACAGAAGATGCTATTCCAGTGCCCGCTGCCCTGTGCAGAGCCAAGAGCAGCTTGGCTGGGAGGTGGGGATCTCTGGGTGAGAAGAGTGTTGAGGAAGGCGACACTGGGTGTGTGTGTGGGGGGCGGGGATTATTGAGAAAGAGCAAGCTCAGAGGGGCAGTGAACAGAGACCTGCTGTGGGCCTCGGGTGTGGGGGTGGGAGCTAGGTCATCTGTATGGGCCACTTAATACCCATGAACTTGCAATTAAATGCGGAAGTAGAGACAAGAGGGGTGGTAAAAGGGGGCATTGTTCCAGGCTCGGCAGAGAAGGGCGCTGGAACCCGGGAAATGGCCAGCCTCCAATGTGAATGGGCTTCAGTGTCCCAGGGGGCGGGAGGTGGGGGGGGCAGCGGGGGCGGCATTCGGCCCTTTGTCCTGCTCTCCTGGGCCAGTCACAAAGACCAGCTTGATTCCTGTTTGGCTTTTTTGGGGGACCTCGATCCCCAGCTTGGCCCCCTCCCAGGACCCCAAGCAGAGCATTCCCTCTGGGAATGGGGTGTGCGTGTACTAGTGTTGGCTTCTGTTGGGAATTTGGGGGCATTTCTATGATGTCCAGCCCACCATGGTGAAGCTGTTTCCCCATTTCTTCCACTTTCATGTCTGTTGGGCATTTTGGTGCAGGTGTATCGA
The DNA here is from genome assembly GCF_050624435.1 of Tenrec ecaudatus. NCBI lineage: Eukaryota > Metazoa > Chordata > Mammalia > Afrosoricida > Tenrecidae > Tenrec > Tenrec ecaudatus. Next base: position 14,115,361 of record NC_134541.1, read on the forward strand.
CATGTGATAGTCAGTGTAGGGCTGGATGGGGGCTGACAGGTGCTACATTTGTGAAACCACCCACCTCCAGACAGCAAAGGTCACCAGCAGCCGGGCAGCTGTCCACTTCCAGCCAGTACCCCCAGCAGGAGCCCCCATTGCTCTGGTTTCCATCCCCCAAGATTCGTTTGGCCTGGTTTTAAAAAACTACGTGAAATGGAATCATAGAGTCTGTATCCTTTTGTGCCTTGGACATTGATCTAAAAATATTATACATAGAGTGATCTATGATTTTGTAGCTATATATATGTAATCTATAATACTGTACATAGATATGTACACACAAACACACGTGTTCATAGGCAATCATTCCCAAAGGCTCCCCGATGGCGAGCTCTTTCAAGAGTTGCCTGCGGGCTGAAAGGTTTGAGGTTCAGTCCCACCTGTGAGCTGCTGCTGTAAAGCGGCCAGCCTATGGAATGCTCTAGGACAGTTCTGCTCTGCCGCATGGGCTCGCCGCGAGTCAAAGTAGACTTGACAACAACATCCAATAGTGCAGAATGCGGAGTCAGCTGTCTCCCCTGTCTTTCCAGGTCCCTCCCCGGACGCAGCCAGTGACCTGTCTTGTTTTGTCCCGCAGGGGCTCCTGTCATCTGGACATGCCTCTCCACTGCCCTTCTGCTACACAGGTGGTGGCACATGTACACACGTTTGCACCTGGCTTCCTCCCCTGTCCTGTTTTTGGTCTGGAAACCTGGCTGTGGAGCTCTCTGTCACATCAGAGTCCACAGAATGGCCTCATTAAAAAACAGCCAACAGTCACGCCGACTCTACTGGGTGGAGGCTCTGTGGTATTTAGAAGCCTGGTCCCCTAGTGACGGGCATCCCCCAAGTTCCATGCTTGTTTTTATAGCTGATGTTGCATCTGATACCACCAGCCATGCCACCCCTGCAGTTCTAAACATTTCTGGGCAGTTCTACACAGTTCCTGGGTAAAGGGTACAGTCAATAAGGCATGGGCTGCTACCCCAAAGCTGGGGGTTCAAACCCACCAGCCACTCCTTGGAAGAAAAGACCTGGCATTGAGCTCCCATGCAGATTCAATCAAACCAAACCAAACCAAATCTAACTCACTGCCGTTGAGTCCATGCCTACTCACAGGCACCCTGCAGGACAGGACAGGACTGCCCCTGTGGCTTTCTGAGACCATGACGCTTTTCGGGAATTGACAGCCTTTTTTCTCCCTCATAGTGGCTGGTGGTTTCGAACTGCTGACCTTGCGGTGAGCAGCCGAATTGCATAACCCATAGGTCACCAGGGCACCTTCCATTACAGGTTCTAGCAGTTCTACTCAGTCACATTGGGACACTATTAGTTCGAACCCACGTGGGGGCATGGAATGACAGGCAGGGTTACATGACGTACTGTAGGAAGGAGCCACTCCCTTGCATCCTGTTGGGAATACACAATACACTATTCGTGTGAGTCCCCCGTTACAAATGGGGGAACCAAGGCACAGAGAAGTCCTTTGTCAGGAAGTCAGCAGAAGTGGTTCTAGAACCTGGGCTTCGGGAACTCTGAAACACGCTGTTGCCCTGCCCTCACGCCCATTCTGGTATTCACACATTCTTGGGGTCCACACTCTGGTGTCCAGTCTCTGGGGGGTCCACTGGACTAGGACAGGGTGTGAGCTCAAGTGCGGCTTGCAGCCTGCATGCTGCAGTCCGCGACGGGTTGAGGACATAGATGGAGAGTTAGGGTTTAAACTTAGGGCACTCTGGTAGCCCAGTTTTGTATCAGTTGAATCCAATCATCATCATCATCATCGTAGTAATAAATAAATCAGGTCTGTAGTCTGTCCTTTTGTTTCTCTATTTTTTTCCCCTTCTATTTGACAAAAGCGTGCGTCGGGAATGGACTGGAAATGAAGAAAGCCGGAGCAGTCCTGCAGACCGGGCATGCCACTCCACATTCCGAGGGGCCAGTGCCCGTGGTTAGCCCTCAGTGTGAGTGCTTATTACAGAGCTGAGATTTGATCAATCCCTGCTCTGTGCCCTTGGGAGTTGGGAGAAGCAGAAGGCTCTTATCCCCAACTTGTGGTTGAAGAAATGGAAGCCCAATTAGGTAATTTTGGGGGGTAGCTGGCAGGGTCCCGATGCTAGGGTGGCCTTATCTTTGTTGACCTTCTCTGGCCCATGATTTTCACTGACCCTCTGGCCCAGGCAGCTGGATAGGCCCCAACCTGCAGGCCTTCCTGTGGAGGGGCCATCTGGCCACCAGTGTGGCTCCCTGGTTAAGGAGGTCCTGGAGGGTCTGGGCTTCCCTGGGGCCTGTAGGTGGCTGGGGCCTCTCTTGGGGATCCTGTCCCAGGGCCTCTCATCAGCCTCTCTTTGTCTCCGTGGCCATGGCAACCTAGCCGGACACTTGGCACTCTCAGGCCCAACCCCCCAGCTTGCCCAGCTGGCTTCCCCTTAGTTGAGGCTGCTTTGGCAGGCTCCAGTCTGGCTGGGAAGCCACCCCCCCCCCCCCCGCCCCCACCAGATGGGAGTTCCCCAACAGGGCTGGTTCTGCCCTGCAGTGTGGGAAGGACCCTAAAAGAAGGTCCTGCTGGGTCCTCCCCTCTCTCTGCCTTCTTCCTGCCTGGGCGCATGCTTTCCCTCTTGCAGCCCGCTCTGCCTCCAGCCTCCTCCTGGGCTCTTTGTCTGCCCTTCCTTCTCTGTGCTCCCATCCCTTTCTCTGTTCCTTTCTCTGCCTCTCTTGCTGCCTGGTTTCTGGGCTTCGCTTGCAGCTTGGTCCCTCCAGGCTGACAGTGGGCGGGAACAGGACCGGGCAGGGTCCCCTGGGGGTCCCTTCCATGCTCCAAGAAAGAGCTGCACGGCATATGGGGCTCGTTAGCAGGAAAGTCACAGCCCCGACCCCTAGACCCTGCTGCCCCAGACAGGGAGGGCTGGCTGTGAGGGCACATCCCACCCACCTGGCCTCCCGGGCCAACCCTCTTGGGAGGAGGTAGGCTGCTGAGCCCCTGCCCGGACACCTGAGCCAACCACCTGAAGAGCCTGGGCTTGGAAAACAACGTTTTCATCCCACCCACCTAGGAGGGGCCAGTTCCCCCTTGCAGGTCGTTCGAGTAATCATTTATTCATGGCCACAGCTGTCCCTATAGATATGAATAAATAATGTTCCATATAGTGCCTTCGACCTGTCAGTTCCTGGGGGACCTTAGAGGAATCGCAGGAAGTCTCACTCCAGTCTGGCCTCTGACTGAAGCAGAGAGAGGGAATGATTGGCCCTGCCTGGGAGAGGATTGCAGACCCAAAGGCTGTGTGTGGGTCTGAGGGCCCCGGCCGCTGGCGGGGCTCACACAGCGCCCTCCACCTGTCTTTTCTTTCTGCACTGCCAGCATCCCTCCCTTTGGTCTCTCTGTCCAGAGCCCAGGTGGTGCAGCTGGTCATTGCCTGCCTACCCATCAAAAGGTTGGTGGTTCGAAGCCACCCAGGGGCTCTGAGGAGAAGGACCTGGTGACCTGTTTCAGTCAGATCCCTGCCCAGAACACCCCAGGGGCAGCTTCCCTCTTGCCGCATAAGCCCAGGCCTGTCTGAGTCAGACTCCCACCTCTGCCCAGCACACCACTGAGCTTTCTGATCTGTGCAATGGGACAGCAAGAGGCCTGCCTCAGGTCTCTTTCTTAATTTTTCAGATTGACAGCTAACTCACACATCTCAAAGTCACCCATCTCAAAGTGCAGTTCTGTGGCTCTGACTGTCCTCAAGGTCTCCCAGCCATCCATGGTGGGGCGTTTCCGTCACCCCAGACCCTCATTAGCAACACCTCCTCCTTCTCCCCCACCCCCCCACCCTCATTCCTGGCCATCATGAACCTGCTTTCTGCCCCTGTTGCCTCCTTTGGACACTTGATTTAGGTGGGTTGAGCCAAGATGTGGTCTGACTTCTCACAGCAGAATGTTTTCAAGACTTATCCACGTTGTAGCCTGCACCCACGCCACATTCCCTTTGGATGGCCGAACAGTATTCCATGGCCTGGATATTCCCTAGTTTGTGCATGCATCCATCAGTGGCTGGGCTCCTGGGCTGTCATGAAGAAGGCTGCTAGGGGCAGTCCTGCATGGATTTTTGTACTGACATAGGTTCGTGGTTCCTCTGGGGATATACTTAGAAGTGGCCGTGTAGGCTTTGGGGAAGATGACAATTTTTAGACTAGTGCCTGGGACATACCGGGTGCTAGACTTGGATGGTGTTGTTTTTGTGAGGTGCTGCCAAGTTGATTTTTGACTCACAGCACGTCACGTGACAGTCTACCTGTCCCACAGGGTCCCAGGCTGTGGAAGCCACAGGAAGAGATCACTAGGTTTTCTCTCTGCAGAGCTGCTGGGTAGGTTCGAACTGCCAACCTTCTGGTTAGTAGCTGAGCGCTTCACTGTTGAGCTTCCAAGACTCCTTAGACACGTGTTGTTTTTGCTCAGTGCCATCGAGTCAGTTCTGACCTATAGAAACCAAAGCACAACAGAAGGGAACCCGCCCGGTCCTGCATCATCCTCACAATCGGTCCTCTTGTCCGAGTCCATTGTGGCAGCCGCTGTCAGTCCATGTCACTGAGGGCCTTCCTCTTTGTCGCTGCCCACTCCAGGGACTGGCCTTTCCTGACATCAGATGACCAGCGGATTCCTCCTTCATTGTCTGTTCTCAGTCTGGAAGCTCCACTGAAACCTGTTCACTTTGGGTGACCCTGGTGGCACAGGACATTGCCAGTGCCATAGCTTCCAGCAACACAGCCATCACAGTAGGACAAACGGACAGACTAGTGCTAGGCTGTTAGTACAAAGCAGTCCTCAAATGTCTGAGGAATGCCATGGTCTTAATGTTTGGGGAAGAGCTTGCTATTTAAGTGGAATCGAGTGCTTCCTGGGAGCCCGACAACTACTCTCAGGCCTGGCTTGCCAAGGACGCACACCAAGCTGAGACCCGAGCCCTAGTAGCCAGAGCTAGCCCACTGACCCTGGTGCCTGGGAGAGCCAGCGAGCACGCTCCCCTATGAAGTGGACAGCAGGTCCTCGGCCCCGCGCAAGAACATGAACCTCATTTGCCACATTGGCTTTTTCAAGACTGTTTTTAACAGCCGGAAATGGGGATCTGGGCTATGAAATCATGGGATTTTTTTAAAACCTTGGCAACTCAGTTCCATTTTTAACAAACACTGCCCTGGCCAAACAAAACATGTTGGCGGGCTCCATTGTGGGCTGCCAGTTTACACATTCTGGCCTGGAGGGCATTGCTGGGCTGGGCCGGGCTGGCTGCATTTCTGACCTTTAGGCACCCACGTCCCTTGAAGGGGGCGGTTCTGGCTTGCGTTTGCATGTCTGTAGTTTAATTGAACTCCTTATAGGGTATGGTCTTGTTGAGGGCTTGGGTGGTGCCTGTGCATTTTGGGATTCCTCCCTCCTACTCACCCCTTGGGTCCCAGGAGCCCTTGGGTGGGATACATAACCAAAATGTTGGTGGTTGGAGTCTACCCAGAGGCACTTTGGAAGAAAGGCCTGGCGATCGGCTGTCCAGAGAAGCAGCCACTAAAAGTTCTAGGGAACCTCCTTGTGCTCTGACCCACACAGACCTGCAGTGAGTTGGGGTCGACTTGTCGACTTGCTGGCAGCTGGTTTTCCCGGCTGGGCTCTCTTTATGCAGCGCTTAGCCTCGCCTTTGGAAGCCACCTGGCACATCAGCATCTGGGACTTAGAGTTCAAAATGCTGGTTCAAATCCCAGCACCGCCACTTCTCAGCCCGTGACCTCAGGCCAGCTCATTTACCTCCTGCCTGCCTGTCTTTTTTTCCCCCCTGCATTTTATTAGGGGCTCATACAACTCTTATCACAATCCATACATATACATACATCAATTGTATAAAGCACATCTGTACATTCTTTGCCCTAATCATTTTCAAAGCATTTGCTCTCCACTTAAGCCCTTTGCATCAGGTCCTCTTTATTTCCCCTCCCTCCCCGCTCCCCACTCCCTCATGGGCCCTTGATAATTTATACATTGTTATTTTGACATATCTTGCCCTATCCGGAGTCTCCCTTCTCCCCCTTCTCTGCCGTCCATCTCCCAGGGAGGAGGTCACATGTGGATCCTTGTAATCAGTCCCCCCTTTCCAACCCACTCACCCTCTACTCTCCCAGTATCGCCCCTCACACCCCTGGTCCTGAAGGTATCATCTATCATGGATTCCCTGTGCCTCCAGCTCCCATATACAGCAGTGTACAACCTCTGCTCTATCCAGTCCTGCAAGGTAGAATTCGGATCATGGTAGTTGGGGGGAGGAAGCATCCAGAATCTGGGGGAAAGCTGTGTTCTTCATTGGTACTACATCGCACCCTGACTGACCCATCTCCTCTCCTAAACCCCTCTATCAGGGGATCTCCAGTGGCTGACAAATGGGCTTTGGGTCTCCACTTTGCACTTCCCCCTTCATTCACTATGGTATATATATATATATATATATATATATATATTTGCATGATGCCTTATACCTGGTCCCTTTGGCACCACGTGATCGCACAGGCTTGTGTGCTTCTTCCATGTGGGCTTTATTGCTTCTTAGCTAGATGGCTGCTTGTTTATCTTCAAGCCTTTAAGACCCCAGACACTATCTCTTTTGATAGCTGGGCACCATCAGCTTTCTTCACCACATTTGGTTATGCACCCGTTTGTCTTCGGCGATCGTATCATGGAGGTGTGCAGCCAATGATATGGTTTTTTGTTCTTTGATGCCTGATAACTGATCCCTATGGGACAACGTGATCACACAGGCTGGTGGTGTGTTCTTCCATGTGGGCATCGTTGCTTCTGAGCTAGATGGCCACTTGTTTATCTTCAAGCCTTTAGACCCCAGACACTATCTCTTTTGATAGCCGGGCACTATCAGCTTTCTTCACCACATTTACTTGTTCACCCGCTTTGGCTTCAGCAGTTGTGTCAGGAGGGTGAGCATCGTAGAGTGCCAATTTAATAGAAGAAAGTATTCATGCATTGAGGGAGTGCTTGAGTAGAGGCCCAAGGTCCTTCCGTCACCTTAATACTAAACCTATAAATATAGACACAAAGATATATTTCCCCATCCATATATATATATATATATATATATTTGCATGTACATGTCTTTGTCTAGACCTCTGTAAATGCCCTTTGACTCCTAGCTCTTTCCTCCATCTCCCTTGACTTTCTCCTGCCCTATTACCATGCTCTGTCCCCACCTGGGTTACAGCTATACCTCTTCATTACGTAACCTTACCCTTGATCATTCCCTACCAGGCCTGCCACTCCCCCCTCACTACCATTTTGGGTCCCATGTTGTTCCCTTGTCCCTGTGTTTGTTAACACCACTTCCTTACCCTCCAACTCCCCCCTATCCTAAGTTCCCCTGGAACTGTCGGTCCGTTGTTTTTCCTCCAGATAGTTCATCCAGCCTGTCTTATTTAGACAGACCTGTGGAGACAATAACATGCACGAAAACAAGACAAAAGAAAACAAAGCAACAGTATACAACCAGACATCAAAACAACAACAACAAACCACTGACAAAGAACAAAACAAAGCACATCAAGAAAGAAAAGCTTGTAGTTAGTTCAAGGCTCGTTTGTTGCTGCCTGCCTGTCTTGAGAGGGGGTTTGTACCTTCCTTGTGCAGCCCCTGTGCCCACAGAGGGCGGCTTGTGCTATTGTAGCAATATACAACAGTGATGGTGCAGCCTTTGGTGCTGGACCTGGCCTGGTTCGAATCACCGCTCTGCCATTCACCAGCCATGCAACTTGACTTTGCCGTGACTCTGTCTTCCTTCTCCCTAAAACTCCCTCCCAGAAAACCTGCCTTATGGGGTTGCTGCAGCCCTTGGGACGGTGCCTGACAAGAAGCAAGTAGTGAATGACGTTGGCCGGTGTTACCGTCATACACAAATGTGTAGACGTGTGCAGGCACGCGCGGTCATTGCCAAGGCTCTTCCATCTGGCAGGCACAGTGTGGAGGCACTATTTATGTCTGAGCCTGTGCCTCCGTGTTTTCTGCAGGGAGCAATGCTAATGCGTGTGCGCGAAGCTGCTCTTTCCCCTCAGCATACGTAGTGCCTAGACATTATGCATGAGCACGCGCCCATACACACACATACTCTTCCCTGACATAAGTACACGAGGGGGCTCTCTAACAGTGAGTCCTGCCACCTGGGCAGTCAGTAGCAACTGTGGTACTGAATGGGTGGGGGCAGAGGTGGATGGCAGGCCTGGGATAGGTGCACTGGGAGCTGGGCTGTGGGGCAGAGGGAGGCCAGCTGTGGCTGCCCAGATTCAGAGCATAGTGCCCTCCTACTGTCCAGAGCTGCGTTGGATGGTGCAGACTCAGCTGTCTCCCAGGTCTCCCAGTCGCCCCGAGCCTTCTTCTCCTTGTGCTCACCTTCTGCCTCCCGGCATATTGCAGGTGCTAATTTGGGCAAAAGCGCTTCGGCAGCTAAGAAAAGCTGAAGCAGGCAGAATTAGCAGGGAGAGAGGCAGCCTGGACCGGCATGTTCATTCTCCTCCTCCCCACGTCTGCACGCCGAGGCTCTCTTTCCTCTCTCCTGTTAAATGTCTTAAGTTTCCCTGTAGCCCACCCCACCCCCCTTTTTTCCTGGGAACCTCTGGGAAAGGGAGCCCCTTGTTTTCCTCTTCTCTATGCCGGCAGTCTTTCTGGAGAGACCAGTAGCAAGTCAGGTTGTTTGTGACAGAGTGAGGTGGGTAGGTAGGGTCTAGGCTGCGGCTGTCCATGGAGATGGATCAGATCCTTAGCAGGCGTCAGGCTGGATCCTGAGTCCTCTCCTTCTCTTGACCTCTGCCCGCTTACAGATGAGAAAACTGGGGAGCAGAGAAGCCATGCCACAGACCCAGGGCATTAAGCAGCCCTCTAACTCCAGGGCTGTGCCCCTAACCACAGCACTGCCCTGCCTTCTTGGCCAGTGGACTAATGGAGTCGCCAAGCAACTACTCTGTGCTAGGCCTTTTCCATGCCCGCTTTTCTTCCCTTCTGTCTCCTTTCTTTTGCCCCACCTTTCCTCCTTTCCTCCCTCCCATCCTTCCACCTGTCCGTCCTTCCGTCCATCCATCCCTTCATCCATCCAGTTCCAAACTCACACTCCCTGACATACAGTAGATGCTGACTCACAGTGATCCTATAAGACAGGGTAGAACAGCCTCTCTGGGTTTCTGAGTCGGTTTACTTTTTTTGGGAGCAGAAAGCCCCGCTTTTCTCCCGTCCATCCAATTAGTGTTTCCTCAGATGTACTCACTCCAGTATCAGTCTGGTGAGTTTTCTCATATTTGAATCCCAGCTGCAGCGTTATTTACATATGCTTACTGAATCTGGTCCTCCTCCTTTTAGCGCTTTGGCTTCCTCTTCAGCAATAATGCTCACAAAGTCATGGCTTGGATGCCAGAATAAAACCCAGTTCCTCTGAGGCCCAGCCCCACCCCCCAACCAGAATCTGAGCAGACTTGGGGGGCCAGGTATCAGGCATTTCTGAGGTTCACAGGCTGAGCAGGCTGGGGGTGGCTGGGAGCCCGAGGTGCACGGCTTCCACCGGCAGCTTTGATTGCAGCAGGCAAGGCCTGACAAGGCCTCGAATGACTAGCGCTCCCGGGACCCGTTTTGGTGAGAGAAAGCCCGGTGGTGAAGAATGGTGTGATGTCCCCAGAGATCAATGCAGGGAGAGGTGACGCGTGTGCTAGAGCCTCAGCTAGTAAGGAAATGAACAAGTAATTCCGCAGGGTGGTGCCAGTTGGTGAGAAATATCCCAGAGGAAAGCAAGTCCAGGCTGGGATCTGTGGAGCGAGGCTAGGGAGCAGTTGCTCTTTAGAGAGGATGAGTTAGGGCGGATTCCCAGAGAAGGTAGTGCTTGAACTCACATCTTTAAGAGGCAGAGAGAACAGCAGTTGCAAAGGTCCTAGGGTGGGGATCATGGCAGGCTGTTTGAGGCCTAGCACAGGGACCTGCGTGATTGGAGCAGTGGTGCAGGGACAGTTGGTGGGAAGGAGTAGGTCAGAGTTGGGTAGGCCTGTGGTTCATGGTGAGGACATTGGGCCTATTCTTGGAGGGAGTCGGGGTGCGTGGAAGCCACCAGAGGGCCTGGAGTGGACCTCCTGGAGGGACAGGATACATGGTGGGCGTCATGGAGGTAGCATTTGACTGAACAAGGAGAGTAAGTCACTCATGGTGGAATAAGTAAGCCCTGGAGTTGCTGAGGCTGGAGAGGCTGGGGCCACACGGGTGCCTAGGGAAGGGGCAATGGGGCAAGTGCCGGTAGGTGGCGGTGGAGGAGCCAGCTGGTTGAAAACCTGTCCCTGCTTCAGACCAGCTGTATGTCCCTGGGCAGGTGACTTTGGCCCTCTGCAGCTTAGCACCTTGATCGGTAGCATGACGAGAATCACAGATGGCCACCTCTGAGGTTTAAATGAGATACTACGTGGAAGTGCTTCCAGCGGGACCTGCCTGCACTTAGTGCTCAGTAAGGACTGGCTGTGGGGAGAATGATTATGGCCCGTGCGAGATGGGACATAGTCGTATCAGCTGCAGTGTGGCCGTGCATCACTTGCTGATGGTCTCCTTCTCAGCTGTTCTTCAGGACGAGCTATAAAGACACCGATGGTGAGAGACTGCCTTCGACGAGTCCTCAGTGGGGCTCAGTGATGGGTATCATCATCACCATCACCCTCTTTGTCCTCCTCCAGGAAAGCCCCGTCTCCACACCCAGGGTCAGAACCCCAGGTGCAGCCAGGTGCTTGGGGACACGGAGGCATCGATGACAGAGTTCGTTGTAAGGTTGGGTGCAGCAGGAGGAAGCCTGTCATGTGCTCTGATCCATGACACTTGAAGGTCTTGTTCCCTTTTACAGTTCTTGGAAGGACTCATTTCGAAGAGGTAGACCTAGCTGGAATTCCAAGTTTGAACCTTGGGTGTGGACCTTCGGTGCTAGTGACCGAGAACCCCAACCAAATGGAATGCGATAGCTAGAAGGTCAGCTTCAGGCACACTTTGATCTAGGCTAGAGGCTCAAACACCCGAACACATTCTCTGTCCCTCTCTCAGCTTCACTGCACTTCCCAGTGGCATCAGTCTTGGGTCCCGCGTGGCTCAGGTGGAGGGGAATCAGCACCCCCTGAACAGCCTGGGGAAAGGGGCATGATAGCCGGAAACTGAGCCTATTTGAAAGAGGGGTCCTCTTGTTTAAGTGTGGGTGGGAGACTTGGTCCAAGCCTTGTATTCTGCCTGCAGCCATGATTTCTGAAGGACATTTCTTGAGACTTATGACTCATTGCTGATGAGTTCACTTCACCCAGGTTACATCATAGCCCCAAACATCTGCCTGCCAGCCATGAAGTGGCTCCAGGACACTGCCCGCCTGTTCCCCTGGGTGCAGGAGCATGGGCTTCCACGGGGTGCGTGGTCTTGGTTTACAGAAGACTTCCTATGGGCCTTGTAAATCACGGTTTCATTTGGGTCTGGACCCAGGCTCTCCAGCGATGTCCCCCTGCCCCACCCTGGCAGCTTCAGCTATTTGGCTCCTGGGTGCATTTGTCTAGAAGCTGCTGGTGGTACCCAAGTTCATTTAGTCACCACATGGGCAGCCTTCCTGTTTTTTCTTTCTTTCCTCTTTCTCGGAGCACTTGTGACTTCCCTTAATTTTGAGGTCTCTTCACAACAAAACAAAACACACCACAGTCATATTTCCACACGCCAGCATCTGGTGGCCACTTGTCATTTTTGAAGTTGGGGACTGGAGGGGGTGGGGGTGGGAAGGGTTTTGATCATTCTTAAAAATTAGACTAGGAAAATGCATATTTATGTTTCTGTGTTAAAAGTTGTTTGCTTTTAAAAAATTTTTATTTTTTCAGTGGTAGCATTCTGCAAGCAAACTTGTTTAAGAGTTTTCTTAACCGTCCTCCAGTCTAAATCTGCTTATAAAATAAAAAAAAATGGGTTGTTCTTTTTGGCATGAATCCCTCCCCCCGCTCTTATTGATCGATAATGCAGAAAGAGGAAATGAGCTAGAAGTGCTAGACCTTTTTGAAAAGGTCTCTCGTGCACACAGTTGGCTCATAGCCCCTCCAACACTTGTGATGTTGGGGGACTCGGCCTTTTTGTTTTGTTTTCAAACAGAGAACCTGTCCTGCTGCCTTTGATTAGAAATCTCTGGTTGACCAGCCTTTCCTTGTCTGCGGGGCTGACATATTCTGCAGTGACGTGGGAGCTCTGTGGTTTGGGAAGTCAGGGGAAGGTGTCAGTGCCTGCTTCCAGGGTAACAAGACTTCTCTGCATTTCCTCATGGGAGGGGGGCTCGACTGTAGGGGTGGGGGCTGATCATGGTGGGGAAGAAGGCTTCTGGGATGGCCTTTGACGTCTCTGGGGCCCTACAGGGTTATCAGTGTCCAGTGCTCATCCCGTGGGGGCCTGCTGAGAAGCCTTTGGAGTATGTGTGGGGTGGCCACAATGGGGCATCAGCCAGAGATGCTTGGATCCACCCCCGAGACCTCTGACCTTATCACGCCCCCCTTTCCCTTTACCTCCTCCTCTGGCCGTGGCCCTCCTCCCACGTCTCTCGCCCTCCCTGCCCTCCACCCCTCTTTCTCCTACTTACCCTTCTTTCTCCCTGGTTCTTTCATTAGCCTCTGAGCTCAGTAACCAATGGGAGCACTCAGACTCCTGGTGGCGGCGGCTGGGTGCTATCCATCTGACTCCTTGCCACTCCAGTCACAGTGCCCCCACCTGACGGCGTGGACCTGCTCCATGGGGTCTCCTAGGCAGCAGTTAACTTTCGGGGAGCTGACCGCCAGGTCTTTTTCAGATAGAGCTGTTGGGTGGGTGTGAATCGCCAGCCTTGGGGTTAGCAGCTTAATAGCTGCACCACCTAGACTTCAGGCACATGGTCAAGAGCTCTTAATTATCTGTGGGATGGACTGGGAGGACAGCCACGATTTTTCTCCCTGCTGGACCGGAGGGAGCCCTGGTGGGGTACTGGTTATGTATTGGGCAGATATCTTCAAGGTCAGCGATTCAAAACCACCAGTTTCTCCACAGGAGAAAGACGGGCCTTGCTATTTCCTTAAAGAGTTCCAGTCTCAGAAACCCATTGGGGCAGTGAGCTGAGGGCCACTGGAAGCTTAGGACTTGGGGGAGGCCGCCCACCAGGCCCCGATGTATACCCGGAGCTCAGGTCTTGAGACTGGTCGTGAGACCAGAGAGGTCTGGTCTGTGGAGATAAAGGTCACGGTTATGGGGCGAAAGCATAATTCCTAGAGTTTGACTAGCAGCAGTGACTCCTGAATGGGCAGCAGCTTGGATGGCTGCGCTGAGGAAGGGGTCTGGGGCTGCTGGGGGTGGGGCACAGAGCTTGAGCATCGCTCAAGGGGGAGGGACACAGACTCCCATTTCTTGGGGCGGAGTGGACTGCAGCCGAGGCAGCAGCAGCACCTCCATCCCATGCATTTTTTATGAATGAGTCTTAATGGGGCTCTCTAGGCCCTCACGTCCTGCTGGGGGAGGGCAGCCTGCCTTCTACTGCCTCCAGCTGACATGGTGGAGGGCCCAGGCAGACAGGAGGTTTTTGACAGGAAGATCAACAATTAATGTGTTTGTTTTTTTTTCTTGGTTGTTATTGTTTTTTCATTGAGGTGTCACTTATGAGTAGTAAGACAGGCTCATCTGCGTGTAGATATACCACGATGCAGTTGCACGAGGGTGGGCCCAAGTGGCTGCTTCCCATGCTGCCCAAAGGGCCAGTGGGCTCAGGAGAGAATGCTGGAAATGGCTGGCCCAAGGCTCCGCACTCACTGGTCCACTGGGCCTGCTCCACTTTGAGTCCAGAGGGCTCACTGGTCCGGAGCTCCCGAGGGAAGCCAGCTACCGCCTGCTCCCCCAAAGGGAAGAGATTGCTCCAGGGGAGGGGTGTGTCTTTAGGCCCAGGCAGAGCCCAACCACCTGCAGATCCTGGCATGGAAAGATGGCTGCAGATGGGGATCTTTTAGCAGTGGGCCCTATCTTGGCAATATTGGGCAGGGGGAGGGGTGGGGGGAGAGGAGAAGGAGGGGCTTCCTACTCCCAGAAGGACTCACACTCTCGGGGACTCGCAGGGGCAGTTCTTTCCTGGTCCAAGGGTCGTTGTACGTGCCTAGCAACTCGATTGCATGGGTGAGTGAGTGAGCATGGGAGAGAGGCTCTGAAGGAGTTGATTTTCATTTCTCCTTTCACTAACAGAATTTTGCGTATAGCAGCCACTTTGCATGAATTCTTAGATTCCACACAAAATGGTGATTTTTTTTCTCATTGGGGGATGCATCGTTTTTTCTAATAAAATTAGGATTGCATGTTGTGACTCTAATTAAGGTTGTCCTTCATAGGATGAAGGAATCCTGTTGAGACAGTGGGTTCAGCATTGGGTTGCTAACCAAGAGATCAGTGGTTCTGACCCACCAGCTGGTCCTAAGGAGGAAGATGAGGCTTTCTGTTTCCTAATGTGTATGGCCTTGGAATTCAGCGCAGCAGGTCTCCTCTGTCCTGTCCAGCGGCTGTGATTCTGAATCGACCCCATGGCAGGGAGTTTGTGTTTCCAATTTGTTCTGTTTTTTTACACTACAATGATAAAAAGAGTTATTTTGATAAAAAAGAACATTAGAACCTGTTTTCCATGTTTGTGCATACCTCTCTTTGATGGTCAGCTCACTCCCTTTGATATTCCCCAACTTGTCTCCTCCTTTGGCCATTTTCTCTTTGCAAACTGATCTCACTCAGCCAGATCTTCATTGTTTATAGCTTTGCCTGGCACCTGCGTGCTGGTTTTCAACATCATTTTCATCGATGTTAGGACATTCTTGCCTCTCTGGCAAGATTTGCGTATTTTTGGCTTTGCCATTGATCCGCTTTCCACTTGCCTTGCTGTCTTCAGGAGAGCCACAGCCTCAAAGACGCGGAAGATATGTTAAGCAGGGGAACCTCTGAATGGTCAGCTTGCTTGGAATATTTATCTGCCTTGATGGCTTTTCTTCCCTGTGGGACTTGGAGAACGGGTGATGGAATGGATCCTGAGGGACTGTTTTAGGATGTTTCTGTCCTAGAGGTGGGTCTTCAAGACAGGATTCTTTCACTGAGTCCAGGCTGGATAATCGGAGACATCTAGAATGGATTGAGTCTCAGTGGGAGAAAGGGCCTAGGCCCTGCTGTCTGTGTGTGATTGGAAATACTGTGTAATCTGAAGAGCCCTTCAGAAGCGAGGTCCTTCATTAAGGATCGGTTTCCTTAAGCGTTGAAATCAAGTCTCCCTTTCCAGGGTGGACATCAACCCAGGGTGCTGGCTTACATTCAGGGGTCACCACGTGGAACAAAAAGTGTCAGATCTTACAGGTGTAAATTGTGAGATAAGATACACTGATGCATCTAGGAGCCACAGTGTTGCGGGGTAGTTGAGACTGTAGCCTTTCCAGCAACAGGGCAGTGATGGTTCAGAATGGGGTCCCTTGTTTTCCTCGTGTGCCACGCCTGCTCTGTCTGTTTCCTTTGCTGGGTTCTTTCCCTTCGTCATCCTGGATCTGCTGGTTGGGCTGTTCCAGGCTCAGCCCATGAACCTCTCTGCTCTTCCCAGTGGTCTCACATGTATCCATGTCCCACTCTCTCCCCTGGCAGTCACACTTGGGTATCCAACCACATCTCAAATTAAACTGGCTCCCATAGGATTCCTCCTCTTTCTCCGGAAATTGGCTCATCCCCACGTTTCCCATTCCAGTTAAATGGCACCTCCATCTTTCCAGTGGCTCAGGCCCCAAACCTAGAGCCACTCTTGCTTCTTCATCTCTCCGTCACCCTGACAACCTGGTCCAGCAGCGAATCCCTCCCATGAAGGCCGGCTCTCCTTTGTGGAGGCAGCTCTTGCCCAGTCATATTTTGAGTGCTTCCAACCCAAGGGATCATCTTCTGGAATGATATCAGACAAAGTCCTGCTGCTATTCCTCTGAGTTTTCACAGGACAATATATTTTTTAGAAGTAGAGTGCCTGCTATTTCCTCGTACTCTGCCTTAGTCTAGAAACTCAGCTGAAACCTGTCCACCACGGTCACCCTGTTAGTACTGGAAATACTGGTGGCCTAGCTTCCAGCATCATGGCACTGTGCAACCCCCACAGTATTGCAGGCGGACAGATGAGTGGCGGGAAGAAATAGCGGTTAATATCCATTCGTAATTGGAACATGGAGTATATGATGGATGAATGTAGGAACACTGTAAATAATCAAAAAGGAAACAAATTGGTTGAAGATGACTACCCCGTGGCATTCGTGAGCTGGAATGGACTGGGGTTGGCCAGTTTGAATCAGGCAGTCATGTACAATTGTGCTGGAATGACATTGAATGGCGTCACATTCGTCATCCAAATGAATCGTTAAAAATCTATCCTCAAGCACAACACTCTCTGTGACAGGCTAATATCCCTATGCCTCCTAGGAAGACTAGTTGGTATGACAAGTACTCAAATTTGTGCACCAACCACTAATGGCAAAGATGAGAAAATTAAATATTTGAACCAATTTCTGCAATCTGAAATTGATCGAATATGCAACAGCAGAAACGTGGGTGAAGGGAGACAGTGGTCAGTGTAAGATATGAAAATATAACGAACATACAAATGTGCTTTACACGATGGATGGATGGATGTGTGGATTGTGATAAGAGTTGTATGGTCCCCCAATAAAATGATTTTAAAAAGATGAAAATAATTTATAAATTATCAAGGGTTCATTAGGGAGGGAGGGCAGGGGAGGGAAGAAAAAAAAATGAGGAGCTGATACCAAGGGCTCAAGTAGAAAGAAAATGTTTTGACAAAGATGATGGCAGCAAATGTACAAATGTGCTTGTGCACAATGGATGGATGGATTGTTCTAAGAGCTATAAGAGCCCCCAACACAATGATTTTTAAAAATATGCAATCAAGATGCATTTGCAGTTACTGGTGATTGGCATGCAAACCTGGGACATGAAGTAGAAGGGTCAGTGGTTGGGAAACGGGTGTGGTGAAAGACAAGACAGGGGAGATGCCCGATAGAACTTTGCAAGATGAATGGCTGCAACAACACGGGCGCCATCTCTGCACGTGAAGCTAACTGGGGGGGGGAGGGGGCACGCGCGGCATCTGCGGAAAGAGATGCTCGAGAGCCTCACTACCGTCTGTCGTAAGAAGCCCAGGACGGACTTCAAGACAGACCGGAGCTACAGAAAATGAAAGCAAGTCCACCAGAGCCATACTGTGGCCTGGAGTCCTCTCCACCTGAACTTAGAAGCCACCTCTGGAGTAGACTGGACACACTGACACTCGTGGCTGGTGACCAGAAGAGCAAGAGCGGCGGGGTGACATCAAGGGTCTCACACATGAAGAAAGCCAGTGGTCATGAAAAAGACGGGGAAAGTCAGGAAAGAAGGAAAGACGGAATGGGATACCAGAGGAGACGTCGGCACTTGCTCCAGGACATAGAGACCATCAAATGGAAGGCAGAAAGAATGACGGCAAAAAGCAGGACAGGAGGTTACAAAGGGCGCTTCAGGGAGACCAAGGAAAGCATTATCATGAAATGTGCACACATGCTTGGAGCTTCTCAAGCAGAACGAACTGAAGAAGCAAATGGAAGCCTTGAGTCGCAATACTGAAGCGCTCCAGGGCCCCGTAGTGATGCCGCTGGGAGTATTGAAGGAAGATGGGAGGAATCCACAGAGTCGCCCTACCACGAAGGTTTCATCAGCTTGCAACTGTTTCAAAGAGTCGCATGTGACCGACCAAGAACTGGTGGCGCTGAAAAAAAAAGGCCAAGCAGCACTGAAAACACGGATGCAAAAAAGCCAGCCTCTAGGAAGTGGTGGCAAACTGAGCAAGATGCTCCCACAAATGTATGGACAGCTGGAAGCACTCACTCATCTGGCCCAAGAAACTTGGAAGACAGTTTCCGGGCTCACAGACTGGAAGAGATCAAGATCTGTGATCTCACAGAAGGTGGAAACGGTCACACGGTATCGTTAAAACCACACACACAAGTAAAATCTTGCTGACGAGATTGACACATGGCTGCAACGCTGCAGGGGACTGCTGGATTCATAAGAGGACGTGGAACTGGGGGGCGGGGCTGGGTATCGTTGCTGAGGTCAGATGGATCTTGGCTGAAAGAGAAGACTAGAAAGATGTTTACCTATGTTTTATTGAGCACGCAAAGGCATTGACCTGTGTGGATCGTACTAAATTATGGATAGCACTGAGAAGAATGGGCATTCCAGAACACTTCATTGTGCTCAGGCAGAACCTGACTACATGGCTGAAAATCAGGAAAGGTGTGTGTCAGGGTGATAGCCTTGACCGTCTTGAGTCAGTCTGTCTCCTGAGGCTGACTTTATCATACAACCAGCTGGACCCTAGGAAGAAGGCTGCAGCATTAGGCTTAGAGGACAACTCATAACCACCTGTGATGGGCAGCTAACACAGCCTCGCTCACTGAAAGGAAACTACAGCCCTCAGTGTGGGTCAGACAGAAATCAAAGTTCCCCAGAACTGGACCCATAAGCAGCATTCTGGTACATGCATGACGATGGAAGTTGTCAAGGGTGTCGTTTTGGATTTACAGTGACGTTGGGTTTACCCTCAACATTCGTGGGAGCAGCAGACAAGGGATCAATCACAGGAATCAATGAGTATTTTCAGGGGTTAGAAAGCAAAGGTGTTACTTTGAGGACAGGTGTGCCTGGCCAAACCATGGCACTTTCAGTCACCTCATACATGTGTGAAACGGAAACACGAATTAAGGAGATCCAAGAAGAACGATGACTTTGAACTGTGGTGTTGATGAAGGATATCGAATAGACCGTGAACCATCAGATGAACGAGGGATTCTCTCTTGGAAGAAGTAGGGCCATAAAACTCATTGGAAGCAATAATAACCAGAATTAATCTTGTGTACTTTGGACAGGTCTTGAAGAGAAGGCTATCGTGCTTGGGAAGATAAAGAATCGGGGGGAGAGTGGAAGACTCTGAGGGAAATGAATGGACACAGTGGCTGTAACAGTGGACTCAGCTACAGGAACGTTAGTGAGGATGATGTGGGCCCAGGAAGGATTTTGTTCTGTTGTGCAGGGTTTGCTACAAGTTCTCGTGAGGAATACATTCACAGGTTAAAATACTGGGGCGCTGATCTCCCTGAATTCTACCACTAACGTATTTTACTTCTCTGGGCCTCAGTTTATTTATTCTCTTGTCAAAAGGGACTACCTTTGCACGCAATCGTTTGTATGAAACATTCAAATAGCTGTCTAAATAAAGATCAGCATCCAGTATCATCTCGATAGAATGAGTAACTGCTCAATAAACATTTGTGATCATCACCGTCATCATAGTTTTTAGAATAGCCTCATACGTGTACAGTTTTGACTTTTCCCCTGGAGAAGTCTGGTGTGGACACTCCATGCCCACTTGAGAGGTGAAGAAGATGAGTTCCTGAGAGAATCATGGACTGGCTGCAGTCCAGACTGTGCTGCAGAGCCCCGAGTGACCGCCCTTGGGGGCAGAGTGGCCCTCACGTTTTGAAGTAGCTTCACGTTAGCAGGGTCCTGGGAAGTGGGGTCTCCTGCAAACAGCTGGATTTCTGGCTGCAGGAGTGTGGACAGTGGGGCGAGGCGTCCTGCGCATGTGCTGGGTGCTACAGGTGGCCGTGGCCCTGATGAAGGAGGTCAGATGGTTCCCAGTTACTCAGGTGCGCCCTGTCGTCACAGAGGATGGCCTCTCAGGTCTGGCTCCCTCTGCTGCCTCTGAGGGCTTTCTTGTCCTTTAGGGGCTCCTGAATGTGCCGTGTCGTGGTTATATGTTGAACTACTAACTGCGGAGTCACTAGTTTGAAACCACCAGCGTCTCTGTGGAAGAAAGCTGAGGCATTCTCCTCCTGTAAAGAATTACTTGTGGAAACCCACCGAAGCAGTTCCACCTGCCCTGTAGGGTGGTTATGAGTTGGAATCGGCTTCGATGGCAGTGAATGTGTCTGGGCTTCCGGTGGTTTTTCTAGAGCTCACTCTGAACCCTGTGTCTTATTTTTGGGAAACCAGGACCTCCTAACCCCTCCAGTCACCTTAGCAGCTCCGACCCCTCAGAGTGGCTATGAGGCCCCTGCTCACGTCCCTAACCTGCTCCCCATCTTGCTCCTCCCCAGCATGTGGCCCTTCGGTGTCCCTGTAACCAGCAGTGCTTTCTCCCTCCAGGTCAGCGTCTAAATGACTTCTCCACAGGGAGGCCTTGGCCCAGAAAACACCTGGGCAGTCCCAGAGAGCCGCGTTGGGTTGCTGTGGAGGTGAAATAGATTCCCATACCATGCACCTGCACGTGGGGCAATTCCGTCAGTGTTAGCTGTGGCATTGTTTTGTTGGGAACACACACTCATCATCCCATTGTGGATGCGAGCCCCTGTGATGGGCAGCGCCCAGGAGGGCCACCCAGTCCTGCTCCTGTTATCCACGCCCTGTGTCGTCCTCTCCTCCCAAGGTTAGCTGAGGAGGTCGAAGCCTTACAGTTCTGAACTTGGCACTTAGGTCTCTGGTCTCTGGTCCAGTCTGAGGCGCATCGTTTTGATCGGGGTTCATTCTTGTGCGGTGGCTGTCCACTTGCCAGGCACCATTTGGAGGGGAGACGGCCCTTTCATCATTGACTTGCCTTTGCCCTGTTGTCAGGAAAGCACGTAGCCATATTGGCGTGCATTTATTTCTGGACTCTTCTGTTCCCCCCATGGATGTGTCGGACCTTTGGGCAGGCCACATTGTGTTGGTGCTGCTGCTCTGTAGCGGTCATTCAGATTGGGACGAGTGACTGCCCCGGGCTTGTTTGTTTTGACCACTCCAGTGTCCTTGCCTTGCAGTATTTGGGCACGCACCATCGTCAGGGTCTAATAGTAGACTACATTTGTCACAAAAGCCGGTGTTTCTGCCTTCTCATAGAAGACGGAGAGATGAGTCTATACTTCTCTTGCCTGGTGACAGAGATTGGGACAGAGTGGTGGACATCCCGTAGGTGGCCATCTCTCCTCCAATTTGCCACCGTCCTCACCCCTCCCTCTTATGCGCTAACTGGCAAACCGTGCTCATTCACGCTGCCTGCCTGGCTTCTGTGGGCACTGGAGTTTGCATTGCTTGGGGAGACTTCTTGCACACCTCCGGTTATGGATTTCCAGGTCCAATTATCCTGAGGATGGCGGTGCTGGAAGAAACCACCGTTCTGGCCAGAGCGACACAGCTGCCATTGTTCTCAGCACTAGATACGTGATCTCTCTTCCGAGCTGGGCTATGCCGGGCCCGGCACACTCATCAGCTTCAGTGTGGAAGCTGAGCACCAGGGAGGTGATCGTGTTTCAACCACATCAGTCAGGGCTGACCACAAAGAGACCCTTGAATCCCCAGTTCTCCAAACCCTCCAGCCTTAACCAGAGGCCCCGCGGCCCCCACTCCACCCTGCTGCACTCTTCTCCTGAGCGGACAATGGCTTGGGCAGAACCCCAACAAAGAAAGCTCCCTGAGAACTGACCACCAGGGTTAAGATGAATATCTTAACCGCCCCCCCACCCCGCCTAACCCAGAATTAGCTTCCACAAGAGCCTGCGGGGGGACCGATTACCTTCTCAATTGCACACTCTCAGTATCAGAACTACCTTGACCTGAGCAGAGCTAGATGAGGGGTGGGCAGCTGAGATACTGATGGGGGTCTCTGCCCTCAGGGGGTTCAGAGTTATCGAGCAGCCAGAAGCACCCCAGCGAGCTCTGACATGCTGACCACAGGCCTTGGGGTCGCCTCAAAGCCAGGCTGTAGGGGACGTCACCTCCCTGAAAACAGGACTTCTGAAATGCAGCTCCTGAGAACTTCGGCCTGACGTAGTAGCCCAGAGCTGAGGACAGTGCCAACCTGGAAGCTCTGACTGAGCGGTGGCTGCTGTCAGCCTGGCCATCCTCAGGGAGGTTAGTTGCCATAGAAACACGTGTCCCCAGGGCCTGCAGAGAGAAGCAGCCCAGGCCCTTTGCAGACCCCAGCAGGGTAGTGGCCTCGCTGGGAGGCTTGGCATGGAGGTCCGTCACGAGTTTGCCGCTTGGTAACTATGTATGGCCCTTTATTGCTCAGTGCCTTGGCTTGCTCATCTCTGAATAACAGCAGTACTC
This sequence comes from Tenrec ecaudatus, assembly GCF_050624435.1. Lineage (NCBI taxonomy): Eukaryota > Metazoa > Chordata > Mammalia > Afrosoricida > Tenrecidae > Tenrec > Tenrec ecaudatus. The sequence goes on from NC_134541.1 coordinate 14,137,574, forward strand.
TCATTCTTTCTCTACTGCCATTGCTTCCACGTGGACACCTCGGGGCTCTGTAGAGGGCTCCTGAGGCTGTAACTCTCCACCGGAGCAGGCAGCCTCATCTCTTTCCGGTGGAACAGCTGGTGGTTAGCAGTCTAATGTTGATGTGACAGTGCCACCAGGACGCTGCGTGAATCGCTAACCATGATTAAGAGCTAATAATTGTGTTGATAATATCGATGATACGATTCATAAAACAGGAAAGGCTGCCTACTTCTGAAGGTTGCTGTGAGAGTACAATCCACCCACTCCTGTCGCATCGACAGTTTGGTTCCAGAATGATGAGGTCACCAGTGCAAATCGGTTTGTTGGGCAGAGTGGAGGATGGTCGAATCAGATCAACAAAATGCATCCGGCATTCCCTAACTGACAGATCCCATCATGAGGTCACTGCTAAATCACCTCATGACATAACTGTCAAGTGACGTCATTCCATAGCTGTCAGGTCACTGAGAGTCGTGACCCAGTCAGGTTGAACCATAACCTTAACTACCACAGCCAGAATTAACTCCCACCTGGCACGTTGGCGTTCATTCGTCATTGCCGGGGGTACGTCATTAATGGGCAAAGTAGGCTGACAGATTTTTTTTTTTACTTCCATGCACATGACATGTCAGATACCCAGAGAGTCACAAAGCAAGGAGCGGGTGGTAATGAATGCAGTCACGCGGGGCCTGGCTGGGCGTGAGGGCTCCCTCGGTGTTCACCGCTTTCATTGCAAAGCCTCAGTGTTGAATCCACACGTGTCTCCACGGGGCTGGCATTGGTCTGGCTGGCAGAGGGGCAACAACAGAATGAGAAAAGCGCACTGCATCTCCCAGGGGTCCCCCCAGGCGGGGAGTGAAGTGGGGCCTCCCAGCTGTGCTCTGGAATTCGGGACCTGCTGGATTTTCTGAGGGGCTGTGAGTCATGCTGGCTTTGAGAGGAGCCTGGGAACCCTGACCCCTGCTGGTTTCCCCTCTGAAGCAGTGCCCAGCCTTGGCCCCAGCTGCTGGTTACCATGGAGTACTGCTGCCATCCCAGTCCACTGTTGCTAGGCAGGCATCCAATTGCCAGCCACGGCCTCCTCGGTCACCCTGGCTCTTAGTGAGCCTGTTGCAGGCTGTTGGGGGTGGGAGGGTCCTGGTTCTGGGGGGCCAGGCGTTTCCATTACAGTGACTATTGGAGCCGGGAGGTTCTCCGGGTAAATGAGTCAGAGTGACCCTAACACTGGACCCAGGATGACCCTGGCCAGTCTTCTAAAGGCTTCTAGTTCAGGCATAACCCCTATAAGAGGCAGGCAGGGCTTGGGTCTTCATTTTACAGATGGGCACAGATGAGGCTCAGGGATGGGCGGATGTGGCCCCAGCCCTGGAAAGGCTTGGTAGGAGGATGGGAGCCCATGCCAAATCTTTGAGGAGTGTGGGGTCTTTCCTCTGCTTGCCAAATGCCCTCCTTCCTTAGGCCCTTTGTCGGCTATGCATGGCCTGGTGACAAGCCTTCTTGACCAGGCCCCCATGTGCCCTGCTTCCTCTGCCTCAGCCACAGTGTTCTTCCCATTTCTCAGTCGCCCCCGCCCCCCCCCCCCCCCGCCAGCTGGCCCCAGAGCCTTTGCACCGGCTCTGTCCCCTGCCAGCCACACATTCCCTGAGTCCTACGGCTCCCTCCCTCGCTTCACTCAGGTCTTTCCTGACCTTGGGTTTGGCATAGCACCCCTCCAGCCCCGTCTCTCCTTCCCCTGCCTGATTTTATCTGTAATACTCAGCCCTGGTTTTTGTTCTTAAAACTCTGTGTGTGTGAGTCTGCGGGGAGCACCGTGGTGTCCCATTCAACAATTTACAAACCTGTTGTTTCATGACAAGTTGCCAACCCCTCCAGGATTCTGCTTCCTCCCCGAGAACTCCGCTTCCCAGTTTGGATCCACGTTTTGCTCCTCTGTTCAGGATCGATCGTGGTTCGGACCAGAGTGGCCTCAGGCTAGCGCAGGCTGTGGTTCTGTGGTCCGTTTGTGCCACGTAGTCTGATGTGTTTATTAGCTGTACCTCATCCAGCCTTGCCCTCCAGATCTCGTTTTCTTGTTTTCTGTTCTGTCCGGGAAGCTTATCCTAGCAGGTGCTGCATGTTTTTTTGCTGAGGAGTGAATGAAGGAGCTCGTGGTGTGAGCAAGGGCACAGAAGCAGGGGTCCTGTGGGTCAGAATGTGGTGACTGGTAGGGGGGGGGTGTCACTCCCCTCAGTGCTGAGGAGAGACAGCTTCTCCCTGAGGTCTTTTCAGAGCAGTGGCTCCCAGTCATTGAAGGTGGAACTCAGCTTCATCCGGTCTGCACCCTTGCCCCGTGGCAGGTCGGGAGGCCACATATTTTCATAGCATTCCCATTTGAAACCAACGGAAACATCTAAGCGAGGCCAGCTGTGTGACTGGCCAGGGCAGCAGTGGGCAGGAGCCTTGTCTGGAGCTTCTAGCTCCAGGCCTGTGGTTTTGCTCTGTGGGTCCAGCCCTTCCCTGGCCAGTCTGGGGCCAGCTTCCTTAAGAAGCAGCTTCTCATTGAGGCTCTGGGAGGGAGGTTTCTAGATGGTCCCAACCACCCTCTCAAAGCAAGCTTGCTGCCATCGAGTCGATTCTGACTCATAGCGACCCTGCAGGACAGTAGAACTGTCAAGACTGTCACTCTTTACAGGAGTAGAAAGCCTCATCTTTTTCCCCAACCGCCCTACAATCACCTATTTGAAAGTTGAGGCAATAGAGCACAGACACATGACCCCTGACCTTGCACCCTGGGCCCCAGACTTCTGGCCTCTGCTGCAGAGCAACTTCCTCCAGGCAGCCTTCCCTGAATCTCCCGCTGGGGTCACCTCGCCCCGCCCTCCCTCCTGGCCCTCTGCACTCCTGAGGTTGAATCCACATGGTGCAATGATTTCCCGACATCCGTCCTCCTCACCAGACTGCCTTGCGCAAGGACAAAGCCTTACACTGTCCCCAATTTAGCCCATTCTCTCTGCTTCCCCTAAACCCGCAGTCCCTGTCTTCTCAGAACAGTGGCCCCACCCTGCGGCCCTGTTAGAGTGATCATTTCATTCCCCCCTCTCTCCAACCCCGCCACTTTGGTTTCCTGCTGTTTCTTTCCTCACTTCTGCCTCTGTTCCTTTGCACGGGCTGTTCCAGAGGGAACAGCCTCTCCCTCTCCTCCAGGTCTATGTGGCCCACTCCCCTGTTTCATCCAGGTCTCAGCTTATCTGTCACCTCCTCGAGATAACTCTGTCGAATGAATGAATGAATGAATGATGAACAGACAAACGTCCTATCCCAGGAGCGTTACTGCACTTTTCTCTGCCTGGGGGGGGGGGTTATTGCTGGTGTGCACTATGTGAGGGGCCCCTGGAGGCCATGGGTAAGTCTCAGTCCGGGAGGCTGTAGAACAGCGGTTCTCAGCCTGGGTTGGGGTCACAGACCTTTTGGGGGTCGAAAGACCCTTTCACAGGGGTCTCCCAATTCATCACAGTAGCAAAATGACAGTGATGAAGTAGCAATGAAAATAATTTCATGGATGGGGTCCCCACCACACGAGGAACTGTATGAAAGGGTCGCGGCATGAGGAAGGTTGTGAGCTGCTGCTGTGGCCTCCAGGTCAAGACGAAAAGCTGGATCTTCAGAATTGATACAGACCTTTTGGAGCACCCGCTGTGCACCGAAGGAGCCCGGGGCGCAGTGGCTTAGACATTGGACTGCTAAGGAAAGGCTGGTGATTCAGGCCCACTCACTGCTCGAGGGAGAAAGGCGAGGCTCTCTGCTTCCTCAAGATCTGTCCTTGGAAGCCCTCTGGAGCGGTTCCATCCTGTCCCGGGGGCCACGCTGAGTCAGGATCCATTCCATGGCAGTGGGTTGGGCTGGGGAGTGCCGGACTCCGGTCTTCTTGGCAGCCCTGTGTTGAAGTCTGCAGCCGTGGCCGGGCACGGTGAGGGCTTGCCCACGGAGTCGACGTGTTTGCTCTGTGCAGACAACTTCTCTTTCGCCGTGTGGCTGCCCCTGGCCGGCCGGCAGCGGGCATGACGCACCCTGGCCTGGTCCCAGCCACCCCTTCCTTTTCCTCCTTACCCTGGCCCTGCACACGCGCCAAGTTGCAGACGCACAGGGCAGTGTCTCCGTGTTGCCAAGGTTCCCACTGGCTTGGCCACTTCCGCTTTAGCTGAACATGGTGGGAAGTTCCGCAGAGAGAAAACAGGAACTGGGATGTTTGTGCTGAGCCCAGTGCAGGATTCTGGACCTGTCGGTTGGGGCGAGACTGGGGCACCTGGGTACCACCTCACCTCTGACCTGTCTGTAGACATGCCTCCTTTGGGTATCATGTGTTTACAGCCGTGTTCCGAAGGTGGGGTTACAGGTGTGTGTGTGTGGCAGCTGGAGCACCCAGCACCCAGGGATCAGGGCTGGCCTCTTTGCGGGTACAAGTGGCATGCTATCATGATCCCAGTTGTGTCTCTGAGGGGGTCCACACCGTACGCCACCTGAGAAACGAGGCCCGGGTGTTAGGAAGGCCGCTTTTGCTCGGGGATGTGTTTGGACAGGCCATGGTAGTAGCAAAATCAAACACAGGCCATTGTAACAGAAGCCTCTCGCTGAGTGCTCCCCGGGGACTGGGCCGCTGGGGCCTGCTGAGGGTTCTTTGAGCTGTTGTGAACCGAGCACCTGGAACTGCGGCCAGCAGGAAGTAGGCACTGGCCACTAACCTTGGGCTCTCTGGGCTTCTGGTTCCTCCTGTGTGCACAGCAGGTGGCCTCTCGGAGATGGTATATTGTCTCTGACACAGCTTGGGGCAATAAATGTTTGCTCTGCCACCCTTCTTCTGCCGTCTGCCACACTAGGTGGCTTGCCTGTTACCCTGATGCTGGAAGCTGAGTCACCAGTGTGGTGGACAGGTTTCAGGGGAGCAAATGGACTAGGAAGAAAGGCCTGGCTATTCCAACAGCATGCGGTCCAGTGTCGTGGGGGAAGATGAGGCCCCCAGGCTGGAAGGTACTCAGAGCGCACAGTGGCTGCGTGCGCACCAATGACTGGAAGGTGGTGCAGGGTTTTGTGGAAGGTGGGGAGAGGTCCCAGGACCCCACTGCTGAACATGGAATTCCAGGAGCAAGTTCTAAGCTCTGGACAGGATAGATGCTCTGTACCAAGCTGCTCCTTGAAGCACCGAAGATGAAGGTACAACATGGGCAGCAATCTAAGTGTCTGGAAATGGGGAGCTGGCCCAGGGGGATGAGCCACACCTCTTCCTCAGTCTCCTGAGACCAGTGACCAGGCGACCTGTCACATGACGTGGGGCCTTTGGTGACAGCTGTGCCTTAGGAACTCCACAGGCAGAAACATCGGAAGGAAACATCAATAGTCTCTAACAGGCTGCTGTTGGACCCCTGTGTGCTTGCTGAGATTTTTACGATGACAGGCAGCTGTGTGTATCAACCAGGAGGTCACCCTCAATCAGCTGTCTGCCTCATCGCTCCTCCAAGGCGCATGGGGCAGCCTGGGAAAACGCAGGTGCCTGGGCTCCCCACCCAGTGAACCGTGCCTGTGAGTGCAGGCCCCGGGCATCAGCACTGTCAGAAGCTCATGCCAACAGAGCCTTTCTGCTCTTGTTTGAGTATCTTCCTGGAAGCTGAGCCAGGGGAGAAGCAGAGGAGACTGGGACCCTTCAGGGGTGGAGTAGCTTCGTGGGAGGAGGGATGGGGGTGGGGCCCAGGTAGGCTCACAGCTGGAGGGATGCATTGGGGGCAGGTCCAGAGCCGAGGCACCCATCCATCAGTGGGCAAGAACAATGCAGCTCCATCCTTTTGCTGTAAAAGAGTTCTAGAATACTTTTTATTGGTCCATCCCGACAGGCCACAAAGTGCCCCAGTAAATAGCCCATACAGACAATAGACCAGGAATTTTACCCACACAAAAGCACCAGGTGAAACTGTAGAACATTTCCTGTGCCCAGCCCCACTCCTGCCCTTGCCAGTCGGCACCTTTCTGGCCTGTCTGCAGACAGGACTTGCGCCGGCGTCTGAACTGTATCGAAGTGGAGCCCACGGCCTGAACCCCGTGGACTTGGCTCCATTTGGTCATGTGATGCTTCCAGATGCTGTGTGCGAGGTGTGTTTCAGTGGCCTCTGGGCCATATGTAGTTCCTTGTGTGACTACATCACAACCTGCCTGTCCATTCTCAGAAAGGATGAGGAAAGATCCAAGGTCTAAAAGGGTCACTTGTAGTTTTAAGAATTTGAGCTACATTGTGCCTTTCCTTGTCCACCTGACGCCACATGACATGTTTCTTGACCTCTGAAGGGTGGGGATTCTTAATTATTTTTTTACTTCAGCCTTGGTGAGGTCGTAGCTGATGTTGTTAGGTGCCCGAGTGGGCTCCGGCCCATAGGGACCCTGTGCTCAACAGAACAAAACACTGCCTGGTCCTGCGCCACCCTCACCATTGTTCCTGTGCCTGAGCCCATTGATGCTTTCTGGACCCTCTACCAAACAGGATGTCCTTCTCCAGAACCAGTGTCTCCTGACACGTCCCGAGGACATGAGGAGAAGACCTTGAGGCAGACAGGAGTCGGGGTGTTCTGGGAGGAGGCGGAATAGCTGATGTGGAAATGTCAGGAAATGCAGTGTCTGTCTATCTGTCGGGGGTGGTGCTTCTTTGATCTTAATGTGCTCACAGATAAAAAGATCAGTGATAGATATAGTGAGGGCTGACATTTAATGCACCTTTGCCCTGGCCCTTACACCCCTCAAGTTCAGGTTCATCATCTCCTTTCATCTTTGGAGGTAGGTGTCTGAATCTCAGTTTTACAGAAAAGGAAACAGGTTGAAACGCTCGCATGCGCACCCCAGCTGCTAGCTGGTGACTGGACCCCAACTTCTGCGGCTTGTCTGTCGGCAGAGCCTGTGTGCCCACTCTTGAACAGCGAGTTTCGGGCGGGGGGGGTGTTCCTTCTCTGAGGCCCTCCTCATGCCCCTCTCTCCTTCCTGCTCAAAGCCCCTGGGTCCTAGCTGAGCCCCACAGGGAATGTGCTATGGAGAACTCACTGGCAGAAATCTGTTGTGGGCCTGGCTGGCTGGAAGGTGGGGACCCTTTAGAGGGTTTCTCATCTGACTCTCACCCCTCTTTTGGAAACAAGGCCAATAGATCCTGAGTGGTGGGTCCTCTTTGTGTCTGTGGTACAGATGGGGAAACCGAGGTTCAGAAAGGAATCAATCACCCCAAATCACCCAGCTGGTGCATAGCATTTCTTATAATCCGTATAGTAGTCCCCTGAAGTTGGCACTATTGATGTTTTTATTTTACAGGTGGGAAAATGGAGCCCCAGAGAAAGGAAGGTACAATCCTTCCTTCTCTCCCTCTGTCCATTCATCTGCCTTCCGTCGTCTGTCCAAAATGTCTTGACAGGTGAAAGAGAAATAAAGCAGATTAAACAAGTTGGCGTCAGATGGGGAGAGCATCATGAATTGAGCAGTCTTGTCCAGCAGGGTGAAGGTCCAGCTCCGGTGGGGCAGGCGTGGAGGTGGTTCAGTGGCTGGTGTGCTCTGTGGTTCTGTGCTCCTCAAGCACAGAGGGCACCAGCATTTAGTGGCGGCTTCTCTGTGCTGAACAGGTTTCAGTGGAGCTTTCAGCTGAGACCAGGGAGAAAGGCCTGGTGATCTGCCGCTGACAACCGGTCACTGATAACCCTATGGGACACAGCAGCGTGACCCCGTCATGAAGGTGGTGTTTCCCTTCCTGTTGCAGGCACCACCATGAGTGGGGTGGGGGGGGGGGCTGATTTTATGGCAACTGACAACAACTATGCGACCAATAAATGACCCACGAGGTGCCCAGCTAGCAGCACTGTAGAATGATATTTGCACATAGTCAGTTGTACAATCAAACCTGCGAAACCCACAACTTGGGTAAGGCAGAAACCTGTCAGAGATGGAAAAGTCAAATAGTATCCACTAACAGAGGGCCAGGCTGGAGCCCTGGTGGTGTAATGGGTTGTGCATTGGGCTGCTAACCCCAGGGTCAGGATTTTGAAACCATCAGTGGCTCTCAAGGAGAAAGATGAGGCTTTTTACTGTCCTGGAGAGTGACCATTTCTGAAACCCACAGGGTCTGAGTCAGAATCAACTCAAAGGCAGTGCGCTTGGTTGTTTTTTTAAAATTTTAATTTAACAGAAAGCAGTCAGACGGCGCCCCGTCCATCCAAAGTGGCAAATGTGTAAGACAGAAAACTAAGGTGGTCCCTTTGGGTTCCAGCCCGCCCCGGCTCTGCTCCGTTGGGGTGGGGGGCGGGGGCTCGTGCTGAGCTCTGATCAACAGAGATGTGAAGGCACGTTCTGTCCTCACACAGGCGTTTCAAGCGAGGTGGTCAGAGGTTTCTGCTGGCTGTGGTAACAAAGGGTCACACATTTGGTAGCCTTAAACAACGCCGACTTATTAGTGTCCAGGGTGGGAGGTCCAAAGTCCAAAGTGGATTGCCAGGGGTTGACCCCAAGGGGTCAGCAGGATGGTGGGTGTTCCTTCAGGTGGTCCCAGGGAGGCTGGTTTTCAAAGAACAGCTGCAATCCTGGGCTCAGAAGTCAGTTTTGCGACTCCATTGCCCTGTCTCCTTGCCCCAGTAATTCACGTTTGTTTCTTCATCTCAGGGCCTCAACGTTAATCCCATCTGCAGGGCCTTTTTGCCACGTAAGGGCGCACAGTCCCAGGTTCTGGGGACTTAGGTGGCCATAATTGGGGCCATCATTGTTACGTAGCTGTGCCCAGGGCTTCCGCAGCCCTTCTGTGCTGCTTCTATGCAGGCCCTCCACCCTTCACCTCCTGGCTACAGAAGACGCGCTGGGCCCCAGAGTGGCCTCATCATGCGTGGGAAGCAGCGGAGAGCACCAGAGGAGGGCAGAGAGGATGTGGCCAAAGGGCAGTGCCTGGACATTGCTGGCCCTGAGCTTCCATCTCCTTTTCTATAAAACGGTGCCGAGGTTGTCTGGGAACAGAATGACCGCTCCCCAAGCAGCATGGGAGCAGGCTCCCAGGGGCTGGGGCAGGAGCTTGGGAAAAGTCCATCAGAGGAAACCTCCCAGATGGCGCCTCTCCCCGGGCCACTTCCCTGAAGGCCACTGTTTTTACAGTCTCTCACTTTTGTGCATTGTTCTCTGACCTTCCAAACACAGCCCCTCCCAAGCCCGAGGGGGGGTGGGGTGGGGGAGGGGGCGGCTCACCCACCAATGGAGGCACAATTGTTTAGGGAGATTGAAAACAAAAAAAAGTAAGACCAGGCTCAAACAAAGCCTCTTGAAGGCCATTGTCTCTGGATGTCAAGTGTCAGCCCTGCCCAGCCTGGATGCAGGCTCATTGTCCCACCGCAGACAGCCAGGGGGACCTGGGACACACATGGTGCCCTGCCTGCATCCTGGGGCCCCCAAGTGACTGCACTCCCTTTGTCCGTGCATTCCGGTGGGAAATCCTACCCTGAGCTGCCCAGTTCCCAGTCACACATCACTCTGGGCTTCTCTTGCCTGCCGCCCCCTCACACAGTCCGGCTCAGCGTGGGGGATGCTGGTAACTAACGGGCCCAGACAGATAACGCTGTGCACGGACTGGTGCACGTGGGAGTCCCTGCACAGGCCGAGGCTTCCCAGATAACCTGCTTCTGAGAAACCTTAAGGCACAGGGTTCTTCCCACTGTGAAACAGGGGGCCAGTCAGTGGGAACTGGGGTATCTTTTTTGAGGGGCGGTCTCAGTCTCAGTACTCATTATGGGTTGGGGCCCAATCACTATGTTTTGTAGGGGGGAGAGGGCTGGGGGTGCAGGTGTCCTGAGCATAGAAGGATGCGGTATCCCTGGCCTCTACCCAGTAAATATCGAGCTACCTTTGCTCCAGGTATCCTCTGCAGAAGGACAAAATCACCCCCAGTTGAGAATCCCTGCTGTGCAATATGCTTGAGAAAAGGGGATGGGGTGGCTTTTGAGCCCAATATATTTGAGTCTAATTTCTGGCTGTCACTTGCTGGCTTCTCTGTGCCTCTGTGAGCTTTTCTCTCTGTCACATGGGTGGCCAGAGATGGCACCGGTTCACAGGGGAGTACGCTGGGCGAGGGGAATGTTCTTCAGGTAGATGATGGGGATGGCTGGGTAACCAGGTGACGATAGTACATGCTATTGAACATTGCATGTCCTGCGGGTGTGTTGCATGGCTTGTGAATTCCAGATCAACGTAACCGTTGTTCACAGAGCCCTGGGGATGCCGTGGGTGACCAGTGGGGCTAACTGCAAGGTCAGCAGTTCAAAATCCCCAGCTTCTCCTTGGGAGAAAGATGGGGCTTTTTCTGGTCCAGTAAGTCTCAGAAACCCACAGGGGCCATTCTCCTCTGTCCTCTAGGGTCGCTGAGAGTTGGCATTGACTTGATGGCAGTGAGTTGGGCACCAGCAGCCCTAGTGAGGGCTCAGAAATCTAGCACATCCTGTGTAGGGAAGACTCCGATCCCTTATTGGCCATGTCTGTCTTAGGCTGGGGAAGAACAGGGACCAGCTTCAGCTTGTCATGACTGTCTGGAATGGGGGATGGGGTCTCACATGCAGGCGCTGGGTGCCAGGGCACAGAGGAGCACCCTCCTGGGGTCCAGATGGGACCTGCCACTCGGGGCACCAGCTTCCAGGTTCTGAGAGCATCTGAGACTATGTCATGTGTTCCGCAGAGATGTTGGGATTGGGAACCTGAGATTTAAGCCTATGCAGGACTGCCCAGAATTTCTTCAAAGTCTGCTGCAGGCAAGCACGGCATGCCTGTGGCCGCCCGTGTGAGCCCCAAATCTCTGTGGAAGGAATATGTGTGTGGCCAGGAGGGTTGCTTCTCCTCTAGGGCCTCGCCCCTACCCCACCATTGCAGGGGGCCACAGATCATAGGTGTGGCAACGTCCGGTTTGCTTCACTTCCTCTGGTAGATGTGGCATAGGGCTGGGTGAGAGCTAGGCACCTTTTTCAGCCTGGGCCCTGGTGGCATCATGGTGATGCATTGGGCTGTGATTCAAAAGGATGGCAGTTCAGAGTCACCAGTCGCTCTGTAGGAGGCTGATGGGGCTTTCTTCTCGCAGTAAGCAGTTTTCTGGGGTCGCTCTGGGTTGACATGGGCTGAGAGTTTGTTTTGTTTTGTTTTTGGAGTTGAGTAGGGGACTCCATTCTGGATGACTGACTGACAGATCCATGAAGCACCTACTTAGGGCAGGTCTCCCATGTGCTGGCTGCTTGTGACGGGGCAGTGTGGACATGCCCATGCTCGGCTGCTCCCTGAAAGAGGTGCGCTCCATTCCACGCAGGAGTGCCTGAGGGGGGGGGGTCCTCCTCTGGAAGACCAGTCCCCAAAAGCTCTCTGAAGCGCAGCCCCTCCCTGACACATCCCACCGGTGTGACCAGGGACAAAGGCCTGGCAATCCTCTTCCAAACACCAGCCAGGGAAAGCCTGGGGGGGGCTATGCAGTCTGGTCCATGCCTATCATGGTCATGTCTCAGGACTGCGCAGGATCTCATATTGCTCTGCACAGGGACAATGTGAGCCTGATGACTGACCAGATGGACTCACAGGGCTGAGGGCACAGGATGACAAAGAGAGACAAAGTTGCCACCCTCCTGGAGCTGACCTTGGCCGGGCAGATGCCCGGTACACTGATAGATGGACACATGGAATAACCGTGATGACAGCTTTGGGGAAGAATAATAGAGCGGGGTAGGGGGGTGGGGGGGTGGGAAGGGGCAGGGGTGGTGGTGGTGGTGGTTAGTGAGTGGGTAATTTAGTTAGGGTGACCTTGGGAGGTCTGAAAGTGCCTTAGGGCCTTTGCCCTGACTGCTCCCTCCGCCCAGAATGCCCTTCCCTCAGATGCCGGAAGGCAGGTTCCCTCCCTCCAGTCACAGGATGCTCTAGGGCCGGAGCATCTCTGAGCCAGTAGCTCCATGCCCCATCCATCTTTCGACTGTATCCCTCATCCTACATTATGTTTCCTGCTAGGCCCTCCTCCATTCCTGGCAGCTTTACTTTGGAACCGATTCACAGTCTGTCTCCACGGCTGCTTCATGAGGGCAGGGGCTTAGTAAGATTTGGCACCTAGAGCAGGTGCCCAGCACATAGTAGGTCCACAGTGAATGCTTGTGGACCCAGTGGGTAAATACGGGAATAGCTGAGTCCCTCCACAGCAGGGCAGCTCGGGCCTGTGTCTGAAGCCCCTAACTCTGGGCTAGCACACAGTAGGACCAGGTGATATTAGTTGGGTGGACAGTACCCAGAGAGGGCCTTCTCCTGGAATCTAACCACTGGCAATTTTCTCTGCCCTTGATGAGACCAGCCAATCTCTCCTGCCCTAGGCCCTGCCCCCATTCTCCCCAGGGCCACTTCTTTCAAGAAGTCTTCAGTGTTACAAAGTTACCGGAGTCATTTTGCCTAAACCCCAGCAACTGCCTCCCTTCCCACTTTCTTTATCCTAGAAAAAAGACTCAAATGGGTTCGGGCTCTGAGGTCACCTGGTTGACAGCAGAGGAGAGAGGCAGTGGGAAATGAGCTGCTAGTGCCGAAAAAGGCTTTGCGTGGTGATGACGATGACCATACCGCTTATAGGGATGCCCTGTCTCTCACTCTAAAAGAACCCCTGGTGGCCTAGTGGACTTTGAATCAGGCTGCTACTGCAAGGTCAGCAGTTCAAAACCACCAGCTGTTGCTTGGGAGAAAGATGAGGCTTTCAGCTCCCGCAAAGATTTACAGCCTTGGAAACCCACGGGGGCAGTTCCATTCTGCCCTATAGATTAGTTACGGGTCAGAATGGAATTGATGGCAGTGAGCTTTTTTGTTGTTTTTCCCTTTTATTTCCCCTCCTTGCTTGCCCCAGGAGTCCTGGAAGCAGGGGCTGTTTGGAAGGGAGAGAACTTAACAGTCACAAGTAAAAATGCTACCAGGTGACATGAAAGTGTCTTGGCAGAGCAGGCGGTCTACAAAGGGTTGGCTCAGTTGTTGAGGTTTCTGTAGGAGACCTAGTAGGCCCTTATCTCTGGCAGGATTTAGAATTCCTGGAGACACCCTCTACATTCTAGTGTCATTGAACTCTTGCCTCGTTCCAACCATATGCTGTCTATGTCTGTTTCTGCAGTCCCACTGTCATCTGTCCTACAGGCCCTCATTTTCACAGATAGGAAAACTGAGGTACAGCGAGGCCAAGTGAGCTGCTCAAGGTCACACCGCTCATAAGATGCAGCAGAGCCGGAGCTTGAGTTTGCGTTTTAAGCACTTGGTCTATCTCAACTCACAGCTGATGATTTCTGCCATTTCATGATGCTTATCCCTGCTATGGTCGAGGCACAGAGGCCTGGCCCCACTTGTCTAGGTCACATAGCAGAAAACAGGCAGAGGCTGGGTTTGAACCAGGAGCTAGAGTTCGCATAGCCTGCTTTCTGAACACGTGGGATGGTGCCTTTCTGACGGCTGAGAAGGGAGGTGAGCTACGAGAGCACAGGGTGCCTTTTACAAGAGTCTGGGTGCGAGAGTTCGTGGGTTCCCTACATTGGCCGCCTCAGTGCCTGACCCAGCCTCTCCCGCTGAGAGACGTTTCCTGGCAGATCAGAAATGTTCCGGTGATTTTAACCAGGAGGGCCATTCTGGTGCATACCTGGGACCATCACGTCTGCCCGGAACGACAGGTGTCAGCATCCCAGCAGCGAGAGTTCCCAGCCTGTGAGACCTTTGCTCTGCTGACCTGGCCTCTGAGCTGGATGCAAGCAGATGCCGCCCTTTGAAATGTTTCCTCTCACTGTATGGTAAACCCCATTTCTTTGGGGATGCCATTTTGTCACTCCAGCCCCTTCAGGGCACTTGACAGTGGCAGCACCCATGCCCCTTTAGCGGAGCTGCTTGTCACGAGGCTCTCATGACAGAGAGAGCCACTTTGCCCCTCGTGGGGCAGACCTGAAGTGCAGGGACTTGCCCCGCCAACGCTCTCAACCACACACTGCTGGGCATTGAATGCCCCCTCACCCCTGCAGGGGTCCCTCTGAGGAGCCTGCTCCTCACTGCCTTCCAGGGCTTCCCAAGGGGACAGAGCCTGAGTTGTCCATGGAGGTAATTCCCCTGAGATTGTGCCCTTCATTTAGAGCCCCTCCCCTGGCCTATTGCCCTCTCCTTTTCGGTCCAGTTCTGGGGGAACCAGCCCAAGACTCCTCGCCCTGGTCGATGCTAAAACGTGCCATCCTCTCTGCCTACATAGCTCTGAGTCCACCTGACACGTTACTTCAGCGGTGCTTTGTTGACATGGAAACCAAGATACGTTCACCGTGACAGTCCAGCTTTCATTGTGTTGGCAGCGGTGCTTGGTTCTCTGGTGCTGCTGCAGCCGGAAGGCCCCGCGTAACACACTCTCTCCCAGTTCAGGAGACTAGACGTCTGAGTTCCCTTGCTCGCTCTAGGAAAAGGCTTCCTCTCTGGGTCTGCCTCTTAGCTTCTTGTCCCTCAGTGCCCTTCAGTGAGTGACCTGGCATCTTTCTCCCCCCTCTCTGCCTACTCTGATCTTTTTGTAGCTCAAAGACTGCCTTAAAACAGACCCAACGCTAATAACCGAAAAGCCCCATCCCTAACTGGGGTTTTAATAAAAACCCGTCTCATTGATTCCAGCTCCTCACAGCAAACCCCTAGGACAGAACACAACTGCCCCACAGAGCATACGCCACAAGGCTGTCAGCGCTACAGAAGCTGACTCGCCGACCTTTCTCCAGTGGACCGGCTCCCAAACCTCCCAGCTCACTGCCATCAAGTCGATTCTGACTCCTAGCGACCCCCAAGGACACAGTGGAGCTGCCCCTGTATTTCCCAGACTGTAACTTCCTGGGAGTAGAAAGCCTGTCTTTCTCTCTTGGAGAGCCTGGTGATTTTAAACTGCTGACCTTTGTGGTTAACAGCTGAGTACTCAGCCTTTATTTGTGAGGGCCTAGTAGAAGTAAAAAAAAAAACACACACACACACAGTTGTTAGTGAGTTGATTTTGATTCATAATGACGCTTTAGAGATTCCAAAGTTGTCGTTTTTACAGAAGTAAACTCTCCCATCTTTCTCCCGTGCAAGCTACATGGTGGGTTTGAACCACCGACCTCTGGGTTCTTAGCAGCCAGCTGCTTTAACCACTGTGCCACCGGGCTCCTTGGAGTAGAACGGCACATGGAGAGTTCATCGTGTGCTCTGGGAGCGTGCCAGATTGTAAGAGGGATGCCATCCTCTCTCCTGTGACTGAATGTGGAATCCCGAAAGGATGGGCTTGCTGAGAACGGATGGGCGGAGAGGTCTTCCTTGCAGCCTGGGCCGGGTGATGACAGCAGGCAGGAGAAAGAAATGTGCCCATGTGCTCCCCCGGCCAGCTTGTGGGGGACCAGGAAGGCTGGGACCTTCCCTTGGGACCTTGCTGGCTTCACAATCAGCACAGAGAAGTGGCAGAAATGTCCCCTCCGCTCTCCTGCTTGTGTCCCCGCTCATGTCCCAGCCACCGCTCTCTCCCTGCACAGGGATCCACGCCCCTCTGGAAGAAGGACCCACTCCCTTCCAAGATGCTGAGGCAGCCATTGTCGGGGCGGGAGAGGGAGAGCCTGCTACACTGAGAAGCCCTCACCTAATTGAGGAGAACGATGACTTTGGATTCAGAAGCATCATGTGCATTGTCGAAAGAAAGTTGGGGGAAAACAAACAAATGCCGTGTTGAAACCACCAAGAACTCCTCCACTCTCCCAGTTAGGGTTCAGGTGTAGCAGCTAAGGATAAATCGCAGAGAAAGTCCCTTAACTAAGATGGAAATGCTTTTCTGTCTTATGCATTTATAGGCAGCCCAGGGCAGGGATGGTGGCTTCACGCTCCTCAGGGAAATGCGCACCCTCTGTGTTCTTCCAATCCCCTCTTACAGCCAGTGCACCTTGCTTCGACCTCATGGTACGAGATGGCTGCTTAGCCTCCGAGTGTCACAGGTATAATCCAAGCTGTAGGAAGGAGGAGGAGTAGAAGCCACACCCACCCACCCCCCATCTCCCCCAGTCCTGCCCTTCTTTATGGACTCCAATCCACTGACCAGCACTTGGGGCACATCTTGGTGCAAGGACAGCTGAGAGTTGCAAACAGACCCCGGAGTCACAGCAGGTTCTGCCTTAGGGCATGACAGTGGAGGCAGCACAGGGCTTCCTTTGACTTCCCAGTTTGGAGCCCTGGTGGCATAGTGGTTACACATCGGGCTGCTGGCCTCGAGGTCAGTGTTCGAAACCACCAGCCCCTCAGAGGGAGAAAGACGAGGCTTTCTCCTTCTGGAAAGAGTTACAATCTTGGAAAGCCACCGGGGCTGTCCTCCTCTGCCCCTTTGGGTCGGTAGGAGCCCAGGTGGACTGGACGGTAGTGAGTTTGGTGTGGAGCTTGCGTGCACATACTAGCACCACTGCATTCTGTTAAGGACGCCAATTTCACGACGAAGAAGTTGGAGGTATTCTGAGAATGACCAAAATGTGACATCGAGACCAGCAGGGAACATGCGCTATTGTGGAATTAGCTTTCAACAAACCTTCAGTCTGTGAAAAAACAAAACAAAATTACCCCAAACAAAAGAAGATGCGCAGTGTCTGGCAGGTGCAATAGAGGGACCTCATCAGAAGAGAGGATACAGGCACCCCGTTTGGTTGGCTTTCTCTGATGATCCAGGCGCCTCCCCCCTGTTCTCACTCCCAGCTGGCCCCTGCCCCTCCTGGGTTTCTCTGTCTGCCTTGCGGTGTCCCTGGGCCAGCATAGGATGTGTCTTGGAGATGTTCCCCGACTTATCAGGCTGTGGGTGTCTGTCTCAGAGAGTGCCTTGAAGCCTCTGTCCGCCTCCTCCCCCCTTTTAAACCTCTGGGGAGAGATTTATTCTCCCAAGCATGCAGCCACAGGTTCTAGAAAGATAGAGGCTCCCAGGGGGCTCCCAAAGGGCAGCTGCTACCGGCTTTGAAGACTTCTGTGGTTTGGTTATTCATGCTTACTCACTGAGCATGCTTGTTGGGGCCGGGCTGGGGACATGGGACCAGGCTTGACTGCTTAGGTTTGAACCCCAGTTCTGCCACGTACTAGCTGAGTGGCTTTGACTACGTTCTTTGTTGCTCTGGGCCTCGGTTCCTGCATCTGAAACGTGAGGCAGTGACCTGCCAGTGCTGTGGGGAGCAGCCCCGTGAGGGCGGAGGGAAGAGGACCCATCAGACATAGCCTCCTGGGCTAGGGAAACATGTTGATTGCCGACATACACACATACCCAACACCCAACACCCCCGCCCTCACCTTAATTAAGAAGTTCTTCAAAAGCCAGTCTTCCCAACTCTTGGCACTGCTAACATTGGGACCAGGCAATTCTTTCTTGGGGAGGCTGACTATGCATTGTGGGAGGTTGAATAGTACTATAGAGAGCCCCCTCCCTTCTTTGTGACAACTGAAATTGTTTCTTGAAATTGCCTGGGGTCCCCTGGTTGAGAACCACTTGTCTAAACAAGGTGTGGAAGGGCGCCTGGAGACCAGGCTTTTTCCGATCTGAGTTTTCTCACCAGTTTGCTCTTTGACCTCAGGCCATTCTCGAGCTCTCTGGGTTTCTTGATGAGTAGGAATATTCCTGGAAGTGGCAGGCACACAATCCCATGTCTTCCCCTCCATGCCCCCCCCTCCCCTACTCTTGGCAGACATTCCTAATCTATCCTAGAGCGCCTCCCCGCTCAGTGCAGAACTCTGAGAACCGTGGAGACCTTTGAGGCACAAGCTTAGTGACTAGCCTCTCCAGGCCCCCCTTCTAGCAGCACACACAAATCAGATAGCCCTGGGTGACCTCTGCTAGGTTGCTCAAGCTCTCAGCTGTAAAATAGGACCCACATGCCTCCCTGGAAGGCTGGCTGTGAGGAATCAATTGAACTTCTCATGGGGCTTTGTGGGCCTGCACACGCGTTTGTTGACTGCACAAGTGCAGGAGAGCACGTGGGTGTCGGTCTGCCTTGTGGAGCTGTGGGTGCGCACAGCTGCTGCTGGCTGGAGCATGGACTGGGATGGCAGCTTTGGGGAGATGTTTGATATCATCTAATCAAGTTGACCCTATTCCTCAACTACGGCTAGCTATGCTATGCAGACACCCACCTAGAGTCCTAGAAGCATCTGCTCACCTGTGTCCATGAGACTAGGTATACACTGCCCCATGCCTCAGGAGACTTAGGTAGACACACCTAGAGGAACTCACCCAGCTGCAGGAAGCCTAGCTATCACCCAGGGAGAAGCTGTACGGCTGCATTCCAGTAGACTAAGTATCCATCCAGAGAAAGGTGCCTACCGGGCCCCAGCAGGCTGACACATTGTAGCATTGTATTAAGGAAATTCGAAACAACTCAAATGATGGTCAGCATGGTGATGGCTACATAGTATCTGTGCCATTGAGACTGTTTCAAGGGCAAGTAGCTCTTTGGGACAAAGGGGTAGGAGCCAAGTGAGGAGAGGAAGGGAATAAAAAAAGGTTTGTTTGTCCCACTGTCATGATCCCAGTTCCACCTTACAAATCCGGCTAGACCAGAGGATGTGCACTGTACAGATAGGAACTGGAAACACAGGGAATCCAGGGCAGATGATCCCTTCAGGACCAGTGCTGAGAGTGGTGATACTGGGAGGGTGGGGTGAAAAGGGTGGACCGATTATAAGGATCTACATATAACCTCCTCCCTGGGGGATGGACAACAGAAAAGTAGGTAAAGGGAGATGTCAGACAGTATAAGATATGACAAAATAATAATGATAAATTATCAAGGGTTCATGAGGGAGGCGAGAGTGAGGAGGGAGGGGAAAAATGAGCTGATACCAAGGACTCAAGTAGAAAAAATGTTTTGAGAATGATGAGGGCAACAAATGTACAAATGTGCTTGACACAATGGATGTATGTATGGATTGTGATAAGAGTTGTATAAGCCCCCAATAAAATAATTAACTAAAAGAAGAAGAAGCAGAAATGTTTGTTATTCCAGCAGGTTTGTTACCACTGCCTGCTTAGTCCCACCAGGGCACTCTGGGAAATGGCACAGAATATGGGCCTTGGTTTCCTCATCTGTCTTTGCAGGCCACCTTCTGTCCGTCACATTTTGACAGCTGCTCTCCGAGTATCTCCAGCCTGCCCTGTTCAGAAGAGAGGGTTCAGGCCAGGAGACGGGAGCCATGGCAGCTGGAAGTTGGGGACCAAGGGGTGGGGTCCAGCTAGCAGGTGCGTGTGGATGTGGACAACAGTGTGGATTGGGTAAAGAAGGGGGCAGGAAGCATGTCATCTGTAGTTGATGCTGGAAGCACGCAGGACAGTGTTGTCTGGCTTGGCGATTCCCATCTGTGAAGTCAACTGGCAGAGCCAAGTGCGGGGATGGGAAACACCAGGTCCAGGTGGGGGAGTACCTCGTAGGGAGGGAGGAAGGCACTACATGAATGGCTCACCACTCTCTGTACCGATTCATTTCTTCTTTCTTTCACTTTAAGGTGTCATAGACACACAGTAGCAGGGATGATCTCCCCATGTTACTCACTTGGGTTAACTGCCACTGTGATCAGGGAAGAGAACATTCCAGCTCCCCCCAGGGCCTCCCTTGTGTCCACTTCAGGTCTGCAGTCTGTACCTCCCCTGGTCGGGGCTTTCTTTTTGAAGATGGTTTAAAGCAAATTTGACATGGTAGGAAGATTTGCCAAAGCCGGGTAGTGGGTGAGTCTGTGAGTGTTTGCCCCGTTTTTTTGCCCTCTCCTTTCCAGTGTCCTCAAAAGTATCAGAGTCACAGAGGAGGAGGCCTTGGGAAGATGTGGGTGGGGTGATGGTCCAAGCAGGGGTGCTGTATGGGCAGAGACCCTGAGACTGGGTGGAGGGGGATGGCTGAGAATGGCTCTGTTTCTGGGGTGGGGCTATCTAGAGGAGATCTGGTTTGGGTCGAGTGTCCAAAGCTGTCAGGTCCTGGAGCTGCCCACGGGGTCCCTTTACCAGTGCTGTGCAGAGGGCAGCGGCACGGCCTGGAGAAGCCTGGCAGGCGTTGGATGGCATGACGGCTGGGCCCGAGCCCTGCCTGCCCATTCTTTCTGGTCACGAGCTGCCTGTTGTCCCCATCATGCTGGCCTGTTTGCAGCTCCTTCGTGGGTGGCTCAAACCACCTATTGTCCCTGCACAATAGTGGAAGCTGCATTTGTGTGAAGAAACAGGGACAGGAAGCCCCGATCTAGGCCAGCCTTGCCGCCGCACTCCCAGCTTCCTGCCCTCCCTGTTGAGTGGGGGGCCAGCAGCCTTTGTCTCCCTCCAGTCTGGGGAGGCTGGAGACTCGGATCCCTGGCGGCAGCAGTGGTAGTTCAATGACAGCATCCTCTAGGAACTCCTGCCCCTATCCCTGTTCCTCATCCTTCTTTCAGAAGCAAGGCTGGAGTTTCCCGCCATGAGCCAGGCCCTGCGCCAGGCACATTCCACCTGTGGATTTGATGTTGGCGTGCCAAGCCCTCAGGACACAGCTGTGAACAAGAGAGGCCAGGAAGGGCCCTGTCCTAGAGTTCCCATTCATGCGATCCTATTTCGTTCACCAAGGGAGGCACCGCTTCACCATGATCTACACTTGGGTAGAGTCGATTCAGAGAACTTTCCTGGACTCACACAGTGGAGAGAGGACGGAGGAACCAGCTCAGTGGCCCAGTGTGGACTTGGTTGCTGGGTCAGGGATTAAGCTCTTGTCCCAGCCCGTTTCCTCAGGGACTGCTCTTTGTTCACTTAACCTTAGTCTCCTCACTTCTCCAGTGGGCTCGTTAAGCACGGTGGGTAGGTGGTAAGCACATGAAAGACAAGAGGAGCTCATGGAGCAGGTGACATTTGAACTTGGTAAGTGAGAAGAAGTTGTCCTTGAGTGGGCTGAGGAAGGACCTGTGTAGAAACAGCATGTGCAGAAGCCCCGGGGCAGAGAGCAGAAGGAACTGGGGGTGGGGCTGTGGCTGAAGGTGGGAGTGCTGGGAGGTCCCTTCAGAGAGGTCCGTAGAAGTCAGGTCACCACCGGAGCTTGGTGGCCGTAGCAGGACTGGGGACCCTATTATAGGCCAGGGCCCATTTGGGTATTTATAGCATCATACACGGGCCAGACAAAATTAAAGTGTCTACGTGACCCTGCTGTATCTGGTCAAGCATTTCATGAGCTCTCTCCCAATGTGACGGCAGAGTTGTGGTTACGCATTGGGCTGCTAACCTCAACGTGAGCAGTTTGAAACCACCAGCCGCTCTGAGGGAGGAAGATGAGGCTTATGACTCCTGTAAGAGTGACAGTTTCAGAAACCCACCGGGGCAGTTCTACCCTGTCCTCTAGGGGCGCTGTGAGACGGCATGGATTCGGTGGCAGGGAGCATGAGTTGCGACTGTGCTGGCTGGAAGGGCTTCCCTTTGGTGAGCCTTCCATGTGCTGTTAGCTGGTGTCCACGGTTTCTTGGCCCGGATGTTCCCCACTCCCGCTCTAGAGCCTTCAGTCTTGGGTTTGTGCACTCGGTTGTTTGTAAGTCCCAAGGGAAGCCTCAGTGAGCCCTCAGCCATGGAATGACATGATCTTATTTGTGTTTCTTTTAAAAATAATTTTTATTGGGGGCTCGTACAACTCTTATCACAATCCATCCATCCATCCATTGTATGTCAAACACATTTGTACATTTGTTGTCATCATCATTCTCAAAACATTTGCTTTCTACTTGAGCCCTTGGTGTCAACTCCTCATTTCCCCCCTCCCTTTCCCCCTTTCCCCTCCCTCATGAACCCTTGATAATTTATAAATTATTATTATTTTGTCATGTCTTACACTGTCTGACCCTTCACCCACTTTTCTGTTGTCCATCTCCCAGGAGGAGGTTCTATGTAGATCCTTATAATCAGTTTCCCCTTTGTCCCCACTTTCCCTCCATTCTCCCTGTAATTGCCACTCTCAGCACTGGTCTTGAAGGGATCATCCGTTCTGGATTCCCTGTGTTTCCAGTTCCTATCTGTACCAGTGTACATCCTCTGGTCTAGCCATATGTGTAAGGTAGAATTGGGATCATGAAGGAGGGGAAGCATTAAAGAACTAGAGGAAAGTTGTATGTTTCATTGTTGCTACTCTGCACCCTGACTGGCTTGTATCCTCCCTGTGACCCTTCTGTAAGGGGGTGTCCAGTTGCTTACAGATGGGCTTTGGGACCCTAATCTGCACCCTTCCTCATTGACAATGATATGATTTTTTTTTTGTTGCCTGAAACCTGATCCCTTCGACACCTTGTGGGCACTCAGGCTGGTGTGCTTCTTCCATGTGGGCTTTGTTGCTTCTGAGCTAGATGGCTGCTTGTTTACCTTCAAGCCTTTAGGACCCCAAGTGCTATATCTTTTGATAGTTGGGCACCATCAGCTTTCTTCACCACATTTGCTTATGCAGACATTTGCCTTCAGCAGTCATTTTAGGGAGTTGATTTGCATTTCTCAAAGGCTCCCTCTGGTATGTGCAGAGAATGGGATTTTGAGGATCTGGGGTGATGAGGGAAGGGAAACTGCTTTTGTGTAGGTAGGAGCAGGGGCTGGCATGGAGGTGGTGAGAAGTCCTCCGATTGTAGCAGGGGTTGAGGGAGCAGGTGAAGAGTCTGCAGGCACACTGGGTGTGGAGAGTCCGAGAGGTGACCCGGTGACTCTGGAGTTTTGTCCAGAGCCCCTGAGAGTGAGGGGGCTCTTTCGTCAGGCAGGGGAGCACCTGGGGATGGGATTTGGTGGGAGATCCTGAAGGACAGGCCTGTGGGAGAGCCCTGTGGAGCTGTTGAGTCTGCAGCTGGGAGGAATGAGGCAGGATTGGAGAAGGGATGCAGGAGGATAAGGTCAGGCAGAAGATAGAAACTGGGGTTCATCAGCATACACCTGGCCCTTTGAGGACCCCTGCAGTGGTGGTGACCACCCCTTACTTCCCTGACTTCTTTCTCTGCCAGGGACCTGTATGGGTGGGCAGTCAGGTGGGCCCTGGAAACAGCCATGGACACTTACAGCTGAGAGAAAGGATCTGACAGCCGTCTCGGATGACCTGCCTCCCCCTGGCTGCCTTCCTCTCTTCTCTGGCCCTGGGGTGCCGGGTCCCCCCTCCATCTCCCATTCTCAAAGATCTCCCCAGACAAGCGTGGTGGATGAGGCGGGCTCTTTATTAACCGTAGCCAGCTCTGCGATAGGAACCCATGGCCCGTGGCGCCCACTGGAGCCCCGTGCTATAATTAGCTGCAGCAGCTGGGTGCCTGACAGCCCAGGGGGTTCAGGGGGCCCTGAAGCTGCCCGGGATTGTGCTTCCTCTTCTCAGGTGTCACACATGTCTGCTGCATACGAACCTGGCCCATGCCCTGAGCCAGGGACGGACTGCAGGGCATGCCGCCTGCACCACTCGGCTCTTTCCCTCCACCACTGTGGACTGTATGCTGTCCACCACTGTGGACTGTGTGCTGTCCACCCCGGCCCGCCAGGGGCCCTACAGGAGTTCTTCCTCCCATCCCAAGTGCCGGGCCACTGTCTCGGAGCTTTTCACGTTTGTTTTCCTACCACCTCCAAGGAAATGACTTGTTTGCCAGCACTCAAAAAAACTGGGGAACCCAAGAACCCCAAACCCACTGCCATCCATTCTGGGCCAATTTATCGCCACCCTGTAGCCAGAACAGAAGTGGCCCATGGAGTTACTGAGACTGCGAACCTTTATGGGCTCAGACAGCCCCGGCTTTCTCCCACGGATTGGCTGGTGGGTTTAGAACCCTTACCTCGCAGTTCGCACCCCAGTGCTTAACCCCCTGTGCACCTGAGCCCCTCCCCCCCAACAGGGAATTCATAACCCGAGGCCAGCCTGTTTTTTCTCTGGCCCACACAGGATTGGGAAATGAATGCCATGCCCCCCTTCCCCTCTGTCTCCACGGCTCCCTCCCTGTGAATTGTCACATCTCAGAGAGACGAGAGTCTGTCCCCCAAACCCTGACAGCAGGGCCCTGGGCCTTCCAGGAAGCTCCCAGGATGCCAGTGGAGCCTGGAAGGTGTGTCCACAGGCGGCTGCTCTTGGGTGTCCTGGTTCTGACTCTCAGTGGCCCCTTGTGATGGAACTGAATTGGCACTCAAGCTGGTGGTCAGGCCTTTCTCTAGTGGAGCTGCTGGGTGGGTCCAAATCACATTGGGCCATGAGGACTTCTGACTTCCTGTGTGACTGCTATCTGCCTATGGGTGAACTATCGAATCCAACCCAGCTCTCTGCCATCGAGTCGATCCTGATTCATGGAGACCCTGTAGAACAGGGTAAAGCTGCCCCTGCGGGCTTCTGAGACTGTCACGCTAGGGAAGTAGGAAAGTCTTTCTCTGATGGAGTGGCTGTTGGCTTTGAACTGCAGACCCTGCTGGTAGCAGCCCGGTATTTGACCACTATGTCACCAGGGCTCACTGCCACCAGATGAATTCCAGCTGATTGTGACCCTAGAATAGGACAGGGTAGAACTGCTTCTGTGTGTGTGTGTGTGTGTGTGTGTGTGTGTTTGCACGAGGCTTCTCTGGAAGCGAGGAGTCGTGGCTGCTGTGGGGCGTAGGCAGGAACTGTGTGGACAGGGGCAGGCGGGTGGGGGGAAGATTTCAGGTATTTTTGACTATTTATATACAATAATTATAATATAATGAGCATATATATACACACACACATATATAATTTGTTGTGTTCCACTGAGTGGATTCCGACTCGAAGTGGCCTTATTTTATGGAAGAGAACTGACCCCTAGGCTTTCCAAGGTGAACATTGTTGTGGGGGACCCCGATGACCGAGTAGATGGCACATGGGACTGTTAACCTCAGGTTTCCACCATCTGAACCCACCAGTTGCTCTGAGGGAGGAAAATAAGGCTTGCTTTCTACTCCCGTAAAGAAACCCACAAGAACAGTCCCACCTCGCCTTGTGAATCAGAATGACTTGGTGGTGGTGAGTTTATGTTCAATCTTCATGCAAGTGGATCACTGGGTCTTTCTCTGGCAGAGCTATTAGGTGGGCTTGAACCACCGACCTTTAAGTCAGCTGTTAGTGGGGGCCTGAACCTGTGCATCACTAAGGCTCCTTTTAAACATGTGAATGCTATTATGTAGGAGTTACCTTTTAAGGAGAGTGGGGGAGGATGAGAAAGGGCGTGGTGGTGACTGTATTCTGAGAAGACATAGGCCTGACACCCCCACCCCCCTGCCTGGGGCCTGATGCCTGAGGGCCGAGACTCAGTTCTGTTCACGGCAGGGCCTTCAGGACCAGCACCGGGGCTGGTCAGTGGGATGCTCAGTAAATACTTGTGCATTGAGTGGGAGGGAGGGATGTCCTGATGGTTGAAGATGTCAGCAAAGTAGGCTGTTCCCCTTCCCCTGCCTGTACCCCGCTACTGGCCAGGTGGCTTTTGACGTTATGTCCTTTTGAGGACCAGTGGAGACAGGGACACTTACCTCTGACCCTTCTTTTCTCTTCCAGGCCTTCCTGCATCGCATCCGGCAGAATGTGGCGGACTCTGCGGAGAAGGGCATTACAGAGGAGAATGTCAAGGTATGAACCTGGGGGTGGGGTGGGGGGGAATGGTGCCGGGGGCGGGGGGCTCTCCATCTCCATTGACCTTGCAGTGGCTCAGAGAGGAGGAGGGGAGGCCTGTCATGTGACTGTCAGCTGGCCTTGCTCTCACTGTGCTCCCTGCAGCCCCTCGAGATCTCCCGGCTCAAAGGGCAACCTGTGCTGTGGGGACCAGCAGCACTCCACCCAGCCCCCACCTCCCTGCTCACCACGACCACCCTGTCTTTCCAGCTCCTTGCAGCAGATCCTGGCTAAGAGCCCATGGAAAATCCCTCCCCTTGGGCCCTGGGAGCCTGGCTTCTCCAGTGCCCTCCTGGCAGCCCCGGTCCCCACCCTGCACAGGGCGCCGAGTGTTGGCCGGACTGATGAGTCATGGGTCCCGGCTGCCATTTGGCCTGACTCTCGGGAGCTCTGCGAGTACATCAATAGACCTTCTGTGTGCTTGGCGCAGGCCTGCTCCGCCTGGCTGGGCTTTCTCCCGTGGCCTCATGGTCTGGGAAGAAGCTGCCTTTGGGGGCTGCTGGGCCTGCCCAGAGGTGGGGGGCAGGGCAGGGTGAGGGCAGAGGTGGTGCTGACTGGCCGATGCCCAAGTTTCACAGCCTACAGAGGGCTCCAGAGAGCCAGGAAAGACCTGCCCCCAAATAGCCCAGTGAGTCTGGCCAGTAGCCTCGCATGTGGAGACTTTTGGCAAAGGAAACCGAGGTTTCCTTATGTCAGGAGACCTGCCCGAGGTCACCCATGACTGCTCCCTGGGGAATTGGGCCTTAAGCATTTTGTACACCCATTCAGTGCAAGACATTGGACACATCTGCTCAGGATCTCTTGAAAGGGTGGAGAAGCAAAGCAGTGGCTCTGAGGGTGACGGTGCTCCTGCCCCGAGCCGTGGTCTTTCCAGTCGCTTCCATGAAAGCGAAAACTGGACAATGGATTAGAAGACCAAAGATTTGATGCGGGTGAATTATGGTGTCGGTGAAGTGGACCATGATCTGCCAGATCAAATTGCTCTTGGAAGAAGGATAGCCAGAACAGAATACTCCTTCGAAGCAGGCAGGGCGAGACTTCGTCTTACACATCTTGATTGAGTCAGGAGGGACCGGTCCCTGGAGAATGACATCGTACTTAGGTGGCAGGTTAGCACAAAAGAGGAAAGACCTTCCTGAGATGGGTCAACCCAGGGCTGCAGCCATGGGCTCTAATGTAGCAGCCATGGCGAGGCCAGGTCACTGGGAGGCATCTGACTGTCCCCATAGCAACCTGCACCCATCCAGTCACATGCTTTATCAGCCAGGAAATACGTACAGAGCACCTATTTATCTATTACCATATACAATTTATTGCAGCCTTGAATGATAACTTACTATAACGTTCAAAATGACTTTTATTATTGAGCTATCCCAGTAAAGGGCGTAACCCAAACTCACTGCCATCGAGTCGATGATGATGTATAGCAGCCCTAGAGGACAGGGTGGCACTGCCTCTGTGGTTTCCAAGAGTGTAACACTGTATGGGAGTAGAAAGCCTCGTCTTGTTCCCGTGGTTTGGAACTGTTGACCTTGTGGTTAGCAGCCCAATATGTAAGCTACTATGCTGCCAGGGCTCCAGTAAAGGGCAAAGATGGACCCCAAATAAGCAGCATGATGCTTTCCCCCATGTGACGACACTTGGGCAGCCAGGATGAGGCGAGGACAGAGAACATTTCACACCCCTAGCAGGCTCCCCGCTGCCTCCCACCAGCCTGCACTTCCTCCCCAGTAGTGCCACTGGTTAGCAGGGCCCGCTGGCAAGCCCTGCGTACCAGCTCGTCCCTGTCCAGCGACTTCTGCTTGGCATCATGCCTGTGGGATTTGTCATGTTGCTGGATACAGCTGTGACCCGTCCTTTTCCACCGCAGTGTAGTATTCCACAGTGTGAGCATATCACAAGCTCCTGATCCATTTTCCTGTTGATGGCTCTTGGGATCTTTTCAAGCTTGGGGGAATGTTGGACCATTCTTGTACCTGTCTTTTAATGGACATGGATTCTCCTGGAATTTGGGTTCCCACTCGGGAGACAGGCATTTGTTGGTGACTGTTGCCATTCTTTCTTCAAGTAGAGCCTGTTAGGTACGCTATTAACGTAAGCACTTTCAGCCTTGTGGGCTAGATTAGAAGATAGAGGCACTGACCACACAGTGAGGGTGCGTCTTCCAGTCCCTTCATATGACCAGTGTCTCCCGGGGTGACAGGGAGAGAACATAGGGTCTCTGACCACCTCGGGCTCTGCAGCAGTCTTGAAGTGACCTCCTCAGGTCATCTCACTCTGCAGACTTTACTGGGGCATTCGTTTCCTCAGCACTTGGCTCCGATGTCTCTTTCTCAGAGTGGCTGTCCCTGTCTCTGTATTTAGAATTAGTAAATGTCTTGCCTCTGCCCTGCCCTGGATCCCCTTGCTATTGTGTTGATGTCTTAGACATCTACTGTTGGGGTGGGGCACTGCCCCATAAGGTTTCCAGCAGGGTCATCTTTGCGGGAGCAGACCACAGGTCTTTTTTTTACCATGGAGTGGCTAGTAGGTTTGAACTGCTGACCTTCTGGCATCTGGTCGAGGGCTTAGCCATTGTGCCATCAGGCCTATGTGAAGTGAGGCTTGTCCACTGCCATCAGGTTGGCTCAGACTCATTGCAGCCCTCTAGGACAGGATAGAGCTGCCCCGCAGCGTTGTCCTGCCCTGTGATCTTCACGGGAGCGGCTCACTAGGTCATAGCCATCTTTTTGTTTTAACCCTGGGGTGGGTTCTAACCGCTGACCCGCTGGTTAACAGCCAAGCGTTTCAACCCCTGTGCCACCAGAGCACCTCATAGTGAGAGCTAGTGGCCACAGACAAGAAATGCTGTCACATTCCTAACAATGCGGCCATTCTTTTAGCCCCCCTCCCCTCCCCACCCCTGGTTATATTAGTCACAAACTGGTCCCCATGCATGAGAATGTCCCTCTTTCTTTCTTTATTCATTTTATTTGGGGCAATCCATCCACCCATCCATTGTGTCATGCACATTTGTACATTTGTTGCCATCATCCTTCTCAAAACAGTTCCTTTCTCTCGAGCCCTTGGTATCAGCTCCTCATCCCCCCAACCCTTGATAATTTAGAAATTATTATTATTTTTTCATGTCTTACACTGTCTGACGTCTCCCTTCACCCACTTTTCTGTTGTCCAGTGAGGGGGTTCTAGGTAGATCCTTGTGATCGCTCCCCCTCTCTCCACTGAATCCTCACCCACACCAGAGGCTGTGCACTTTGATTGGTTGACTCAGTTTTGTTTTTCACACTTAAGTTCGCTCTCTTTCTCTGCCTCTGTTGGGAGAAAGTCGGGGTTCTACTCCCACGAAGAGTCGCAGTCTCAGGGACCCACGCGCAGGTCTACCCCGTCCTGTCGTTCATCGCGAGTTGGCCTGGACGACGTGGCAGGGAGTTTGGGTTCTGCCTCCGCTAACGCCAACGCTGGCCTGCCCCGTCCTCACAGATCCTGTTCTCCAACCTCGAAGACATCCTGGAGGTTCACAAGGATTTCTTGGCTGCCTTGGAATATTGTTTACATCCGGAGCCCCAGTCGCAGCACGAACTTGGGAATGTTTTCTTGAAATTCGTAAGTACAATGCCCTGACCCCTATCCCACTTGGCAGCTCTGGGGAAGCGGGCTTCTTTCTCCCTTGGTGCCTGCGCTGCCCCCCTCTGCCAGCTTCCCTTGGAGCCTGTCTGGGAGGGCTCGGCCTCCCAGGAACAATGGAAGTGGCTTGGGACCAGGCAGGCTCGGGAATTTTATTTTAGCTGCTGTTCTCTGTCTCACTGTCAGGTTGAATGCGGTCTCCCTTCCCTCAGGGCCCCTCCCTGACTGACCGCTTCCAGGGCCTCCCCTGACCCCTGGCTTGGCAAAGCCCTCTGCACAGGAAGACCAGAGGAAGACTAGTAGCCAAGAGGAGGGGCTCAGGCTCAGACTGGCATGGGTATGAGTCTTGGCTGGGTTACCCACTGGCCAGCAAGGGCCTCTGGCCCTTGGGTGCTTTCCCCAAGTAGAATGGGACTTTTCTCATTGCTCTTTGCCCAGCATGGAGATCGGAGTCAGCCCAAGTTGCTGTGCCTGCCACTCGAGCGGCAGGACATCTGAGGGGAGGCCGATTCAATTCAGAGTCACAGCTCTGTTGGTGTCAGCGCTGGGTCTATTTTAAAGTGTATTTTTTGTTTTCTAAGAGATGGGGTTTGGGCTCTCTTGAGGGCGATGGCTCAGTGCTAGGAGTCTCTTTCACATGGAGACCTGGGTCCGGTTCCTGCCCCTTGTCTCTCAGTGGGGACTTGCATGTTCCTGTGATGCCGACCAGGTTTCAGCACAACTTCCGGACTAATAAAGATGAGGAAGAAAGGTCTGGTGATCTCCCGCTGAAAACCAGCGATGACAGCCCCATGGATCATGGGGCTGCCTGTGCAATCACCGTGAGCTGGATCAGCTGACAGTAACCTCAGGAAAAACCCAGTGTTTGTCAGTGGCAGTGAACACACGTACTAAATCTGCCGTTTTTCACTCAGCATCTGCTTATTCCTAGTTGAAGCGTCAGAAAACGATGCACTTAAAAAAATAAAAACACAAGATGTTAAAAATAAAAACTTAAAAAGGGAAATTTCTATCATGATTAGAAATGAAAAATTTGTGACTCAAAACCAAGCCAAACCCCATAACAAACAAAGCAAACCCACACTGTCAGTCTAAAGATTTATAACATGATTCGTGGGTCACTCTGGTCAGACATTAAATTAAATGAACTCCCCCCTCGTGTGATGGCTGGGGCGGCGTTGCTTTAGTGAGGAGTCTGGTGGCGTTAGTTGGGGTTGAGGATTCCTGGGCCTTCGACAGGGGAGGGGCAGCGGAGAGAGGAAGGCCCTCTAGGAGCCCGACTGACACGGGCTGCAGTAACGGGCTCGGGCCTGGGAACCATGGTGAGCCCGCGAAGGACCGGGCTGTGCTTCGTTCTGCTGTGTACAGGGTGGCCATGGGCTGGCATGGACTGGGCAGGACTGACTATATGCAGCCTGAGCTCCTGATGCTCCCCACCCCCTTTCTAAGGTAACTCTGAACATAAGCGAGAGAAATCAAATTGCGTTGCCTATTTTGGCTACAAATTCTTGCCTACCTAAGGCGCCGAGCCCAAGCCTGTCCTAGGCTTCCGGTTATTCAAATGACAAGCAAAAGGAGATGAACTTGTGGTGGCCCAGATTGCTGTTCTCTCCCCCTGCTTGTTGTAATGGAACAGTACAGAAAGGGGCCTGCTTCCTTAGGTGTGAGTCAGTGTCTCTTCATTTAAAATCGTCTAACCCAGCTCCCCTCACCCACTCCTCCTTTGCCTACTCCCCAGGCTCCTGGGGTGTTGCTTGCAGCCTGTAATTCTGCTTTGAGGTTTTTTAAAGCTTCCCTAAGTGCCTTGGGGTTCTGGAAGATGACGCTGAGGTGTGTATGGGCAGGTGGATCCTGGGAGGCAGCTGAAGTTTGCACCTCTGCAACTAGGCTTTCTGGAGCCATGGTAGCTCTGGAACTGATGTGGCCTGTCACTGCCCTCGAGACGTTTCAGGGGTTAGGGGTGGACAGCTTCAGGCAGATGGCTTCCTTGGCCGAGAGCAGCCCCTGGGAGGCATTTGGGCTTAGAGCCATTGGCAGCCAGCCTCTCAGCTTCTGGGGCTGTGGGACCACCATCTCTGGAGGCCTCTCCCATAACTCCTCCCCTTACTTGGTGCCAGGAAGGGACTCCTGGGTGCTGGCTGGTTCCAGGCTCATGTAGGTTCTGTCTGGGTGCCCAGGGTCCAGGAAGCATCTGGTTGGTCAGGTGGTAATCAGAAACAGAGCCCCCAAGACAGGGACAGTTGTCCAGGAGATGAAGACACGGCGGGGCCTAACCGACAGACCTGCCCAGGGACACCACCCAGCCAGCAGCAGGGAATACCTGCTCCCCGCAGACCAAAGCAAAACCCCAAACCCAATTCACTGCCAGGAGTCAGTTCCAGCTCCCAGCAACCATATAGGACTGGGGAGAACTGCCTCTGTGCGTTCCTGAGATTGCCACTCTATACCGGTGCAGCAAGCCCCACCTTCTCCTTCGGAGCAGCTGGTGTTTTCAAAGTGCCGACTTACAATGAGCAGCCAGACTTGTAGCCACTCCCCCACTGGGACTCCTTTTGGCTTCTCCTTATGCTAAGAGAAAAATGATGCTCTGGACAGGGGAATCCCTTCCTGAGTGGAGACTCAGATTCTGCCCTCCCTTCCCGCTGTCTCGGGCTCTCTGGCTGTGGACCGTGTAGCTTGGAGCTGCCAGTGCCACCCTGGCACTGTGGATAGCACCTGCCCCTCTGACAATCCAGAGGCCTTCCCAGGGGCGAGGCTCCCTCCCCTAGCTGTCCTCCGTGGGCAGTGGTCCCCCTCCATTGCTTTCTTCTCGTTCACACCCACAGCCTCGAGCTCCTCATTCTTCCCCACCTCTGGGTGCTCCCAGTGCTGCTGGTTCGTCTGACCAAACACCCACAGCCTGGGCAGGCCCCCGGAGGCCGCAGCATCCACTTCTCTGCAGGGGCCCAGGCTGAGGCCTCCCTGGAGCTGGGCGCCAAGAAAGGCCAGATTGTAAGGACAGAGTGAGTGGGCGGGGCCTGGTTTCCAAGAGCAGGGGATGCTCTCCTTGGCTAAATGGCACTTCTCCAAGACCCCCAAACCTTGACCTTTGCCCTTTCTTCAGGCTGAAGGAGAGGTTGACCTGGCAGAGCGTGTCAGAGAGGGGGCTCAAGGGATGGGTGGGTGAGGAATGGCAACCCTGTGACCGCCTGGCCATTGGCGACATCCATCATCCATCACAGCATTCCTGTCTGGGCTCCTCATGGAGCTCCATCGCCCATGTCACCAGGGTCCTGCCAGCACTGCCCCCTGGTTGGGGTTGGCGGGTGAGAAGAAACAGACTCGTCCCTGATTACTGGCTCAGCCTTCCATGGTACAGGTGGAAGCAGGGAGTCCTGTTCCCTCGTCAGGCTTGGGGCCACTTCATTTCCCCTCTCAAATAGGCTTAGGCAAAAGGAATTTTCTTGGTGCAGACAAATGAAATGTTTGGTGGGTGGGATTGGCTTCAGGCGTAGCTGGATGAAGCGCCCCAATGATGTTCTCAGGGCGTGTTCTTTCTCTGTCTCTGAGCTCGGCTTTTCTCGGTTAGCTTCCTTCTTGGGAGTGGGGTGGGCACATCTCACGCGGTGGCAGGGTGGCCTTCACCAGTGCCAGCTGACACCCTGCCGGCTCCTCACTGATAGTTCAGCGAGAGCCCCTGTTCCCAATAATTCAGACACAAGTCCTTGTGGGCATTTATCGGCCCAATTTGGGGCTTGGGGCCACTATTGTCAGGATAAGGAGGGCTATGATTGGCATGTTGTGGGCCACGTGCTCAGCTGGCTTATGCCGAAGGCGCGGCAGGTCTCCGGAAGTGGAATAGGTGCTGGGGGGGGGGGGGGGAAGAACAGCAAATGTTCTTGACCAGGGACACACTCTACCCCCGAGCCATGGGCAGCTCTTTCATTACACGTGGCTCTGAAGTGAACTGAAAACAATTTAAAGGCTATTATTCAGCTAGTGGTGATTTCATTTGTTTGCAAAGCATTTATTTATGGCTCTCAAATAATTTTCAACTTGTTGCGAGGGACAGGCTAGGCTTTTCTGTCTCATGTTCGCTGACCCTTGCTCTAGACCAGTGGTTCCTAACTGTGATGAAGTAGCAATGAAAATCATTTTATGGTTGGGGGGGGGGTGGTCACCACCACACGAGGAATTGTATGAAAGGGTCATGGCATTAGGAAGGTTGAGAACCGCTGTTCTAGACCAAGAGCTGAGGCTGAGGCTGTGGGGTAGCAGGTCAGCCTGGGGAGCGATGCAGAGCTGGTTGGAGGAAACACTGGGCCCTTCTCAGGCCCTCCCTCTGTTTGCTGGCTTTCACTTATCAAAGCGCCACGACACCTGTTTGAGGCCAGACCCCACTGCCCCTTTGGCATCCTGGCTGTCACCTCAACAGATGCAAACCCTGCCCCCGGGGGCTTATGGTCCAGTGAGCGAGCTGGACTGTCCCAGGTTGAAGAGACCCCCCCTGTGTGTATCCAAGTCTGCCCGGGGCCGTCATCACACTTTCCTGCCTCCTGGCTGCTGCTCTTCTTGCCTTTAAAGCCGGCCCATCTGCTGTCCTTCCCCCTCGACGGCCTGCTCACCAAAGAGAGAACAGATTTGTTGGAATGATGATGGTAATCACGGCTACATCAGTAGCCGTAGTAGGAATGACAGCTAATCTGGAATGATTGCTTACAGTGCATCAGGCACTCTTTGGAGCACTTCATTCATTCACCTGAGGGCCCACACAAGAGCCTTTTATGGAGTGTGTGTGTGTGTGTGTTTCTTGTCCACAACTTATGGATGAGAACACAGAAGTACAGAGAGGTGGTATAACCTTGCCAAGGTCACAGAGGTTGGACTGGGAGTGGTCTGGCTGCAGAACCTGGACTTATACTCATGAGGTTGGTGGCCATGGGGACTTGGGACATCTGAACTTCGAGTAGGGCTAGGAATGGGGGCCAGGGGCATGCGCAGGGCAGAGCTGTTGGCTGCAGAGACAATTTATCAAGATCTCCTTACATACAACCAGATCCCTCCTGCTGTTCCCCTGCTTGTATTCAGAGCCTGTCCCCCCTCTATAGCCCTGCAGGCCTTCTGTACACAAGTGCCAGGTACAGGTGTGTCCCACTGCCTAGAGAAAAAGTTCCTTCTCACTGCCCTGTAGCACACCTTACCACGGGGTGTGGCTGAGTCCATGGCTGCACATGTTTACATCAGACTCCCCCCCCCCCATTGTTTTACCTATGACCAGACAAACCTCTTCAGCTCAGACTTCTCACCCTCCTGGCCCTCTGGTGCATTAGAAACAAGTGGAGATGGAACAAAGGCTGCTGGGTAATATGGGGCTGCTGGGGCATCCTCTCCTCCTCTGCTCTTGCGTGTGCGCTTGTGTGCACAGCTCAAGTGGCTGTAGACCAAAGGAGATTGTGACTCAGGACTCGCTGTATGCTGGTGTGGATGTTTGGAGCTGATGTTGGTGTTTGGAGCAGATGGCTTGTGTGTTGTAATGTTTAAAATCATTTGGTGATCCCTCAGTGTCCATCAGAGTGATGTGTGTCCCATGACTTGTATGTGTATGTGCACATGTTACTTGTGACACTGTGTTGTTGTGATTTTCATTCCTGTCGATTCATGTATCTTTGTATTAACAACTAAAATTTACAGAGATTTGTTCTTTGTGTGACACACACATGTATGTTCATACAGATGGCAATTTTTCTCCTCCAGCCGCCCAAGTCGTGGTGAGGCTGGTGGGACGTTTGTTATGTCCATTTTATATGTGAGGAAACAGATTATAAAGAGGTGAAACCACTTGTTTGAGGCCACCCATCCTTAGAGAGGGTGGAGCTAGGCGCCCAGGCAACTCGTAGGCAGTGCCTCTTGGAATGTGCCTGTGGGATGGTCAAGACTTGTATCCTGGGCTGTGACCTTGAGCTGGCCATCAGCATAGGAGCTGACTGAGTTTGAATCCTGGTTCTGACATGTCACTAGCTATGAGATCCTGGCCAAGTGACTCTACTCCTGTGTGTCTTTGTTCTCCCATGTGCACAATGGACTGGCTCATGTAATTATCACCTGAGACAGTCGGGGGAGTGGGTGAGTTCACTCTCGTGTGAGAGGTCAGTACAGTGCAGATAAATGTGTGGACCAGCCTCAGCTCTGGCCGCTGGCACTTTGTTCCAAAGAGCTTGAGCACCAGCAGCTGCTGGAGGGGTTGGGGGTGGGCTGGGGGCGGACCGTTGATTGAATCTGAAACTGTTTTCCTCTCCTTTGGTTTCCCACTTCCGGCCACCACCCACCCTCCCTCCGGAAGGACGACCAGGTCTTTGTTTAGAAGTTCTGCAGACCCACCTCTTCCTTCCTTAGCTTCTTGGGGTCTCCTGCGTGCCCCCCCACCTAGTCTGAGGTCACGTACCTTCAATGCTTTCTTCCCCAGTGGCCTCCCCCAGGACATCCTTGTCTGATGGGGGACGGGGAGGAAGGTGGCATTCTGAGGGTCTTTCCGAATGGAGACTGCTCAGTGGAGAGCTTTGGGCTGAGAAGGCTCTATCCTTTCCAATTCCGGAAGCCCGGCTGATGGTTACAAACCTGGTGACCTACAGGTGACTTCCAGGCCGGAAATACCAGACCTGGGGTTTGGGGTACCCGGAGGTTAACAGAGGTGTCTTTCTGCTTCAGGACAGTTGATGCTGTGGGGGCAGTGACCAGAGAAGGGCTTGTTTCTGCCAAATCCTGAGCCTGGGTTCACTGACACACCGTGTGGCACGTGGCAGGTGTGCAAAGTGCGTTCTTTAGCAAGAATTTACTGAGGGCTGGGCACTGTGCCAGCATCAAAGAAGAGCCCAGTGAACAAGGCAGTTGTGATCACTGCCATCAGGGTGCTGACTGCCAAGTGGGAACAGACAGGTGATACACACTCCGGACTCTCCCATGAGGAACATCCAGGCAGGTGGAGGGTAGAGAACACCTGCATGGCTGCTCTAGTGAGGGCAACCTGGGTGTCGTTTGACTTGCAGTCTGATTGGTGGGGACTAGCTAGTCTTGGGTGAAGAGTGCTCTAGGTAATGGGAATGGCACGTTCAAAGGCTCTGGGGTAGGACAAAACCCATGGCCATGGAGTTGATCTTGACTCATAGCAACCCTGTGGGACAGACTGCCTCAGGTTTTTAAGACTAAATCTTTACATGAGCAGTTCATTTTAATCCTGTGGAGTAGATTTGAACTCTCAACTCTATGGTTAGCAGGTTAATATTAAATTCACAGTGCTACTAGAGTTTCTTGAGGTAGGAATCTCTTTCCATGGCATTGAAATGATTATAGTGATCCTGTAGGACAGAGTGGAACTGTCCCTTTGGGCCGAAGGTTCATCTTTCTCCTGTAAAGTTGTTGGTGGATTGGAACCGTCAACCTTGGGGCTATCAGCCCAATACCTAACCCACAGTGCCACCAGGGCTCCTTGAGATAGGAGTAGGCTTGGCAAATTCAAGAAGCGACTAGAAGACCAGTGAGATGTAGTTGGAGGAAGGCAGGACCACATTACCTGGGCCTTCGCATTTATGATACATGTTGGCTTTCAATCCATGCATCACAGACAGCCATCAGACAGTGTTAAATGGGGTGACACAATCAGATGCTCTAATAGAAAGAATGGACCATTTACTGAGCATTTACTAATGCCCCAAACTCACCTGTTTCAGCTCACATAAGCCGTATGAGTTAGGAACTATTCAATCTACCTTCCAGATGAGGAAGCTGAGACCTGAAGAGGCCAGGGAACCTGTCCAAGGTCACAGCTGGGAAGTGAAGAGCCAGACTTCAAACCCAGGACACTTAGCTGGAGCCCGATCTCGACTGCTGGCTGTGCTGCTTCTAGAAGGCTCTTTAGGGTGCTGGGTGCACAGTGGGGACCCGAGTGGAAAGTGGGAGGCTGGTAGCGGGTGAGAGCCTCTCTCCCCGAAACCCCTTCTGCGGTGGTCTCACCAGCTGCCAGTCCCTTTTAGACCATGCCTCTTCCTGCCATGACCCATCCTACCGCCTCTGCCCTTGCTTTGCAGAAGGACAAGTTCTGTGTGTACGAGGAATACTGCAGCAACCACGAGAAGGCCCTGCGGCTGCTGGTGGAGCTGAACAAGATCCCCACTGTGCGCGCTTTCCTCCTGGTAAGTGCTCCCACCACACCTGCCTTTCCCTCCCCCAACACACGGACTCTGCACCCCTTTGATGTCTGGGACTCTAGCCTCCGGACTCCCTGGATACAACAGAGCCCCATCTGACCCTGCTGCCTGATCATGTCCTGAGCGGACATAGCTCTCATCTGAGCAGGGATCTGCAGACGCTTTCTAAAATGGATTAGATGGTGGGTACTTAGGGCTTTGTGATCCACCCAGTCCTGTCCCTGTCACAACAACTCAGCTCTGTCCTTAGCACACAAAAGTGGTCGTAGACAACAGGCAAAGCAGTGAGCATGTCTGTGTTCCAATAAAACTTTATTTATAAAAACAGGTGGTGGGCCAGCTGTGGCCCTAGAGAAGAGCTGTCAATTCCTGGTCTAAAGTAATGCTCCTCATCATCCTTCTAGTTCCTGAATGCTTCCTCCCCTCTTCCCCCAACTGCCATGACTCAGTTCTACCTTAAAAATCCGGCTAGACTGGAGTACACACATTGGTACAGATAGGAGCTCTTGACACGTGGAATTCAGGCATCATGAAGTTAAGGAGATGGTAGGGGAGTGGGGGAGAAAGGGGATCCATCACAAGGTTAGATATATAGCCCACCCCTAAGGGGGATGAATGACAAATGTGGGTGAAGGGAAACAATGGACAGTATAAGATATGAAATAACAAAAATAATATATAATTGATCAAGGATTCATGAAGGTGGGAGGGGAGGGGAGGGAGGGGAAAAAAGGAGGAGCTGATACCAAGGGCTCAAGTAGAAAGAAAAGGTTTTGGAAATGTTGATGGCAACACATGTACAAGTGTGCTTGATACAATTGAATGATGTATTGTCATAAGATTTGTAAGAACCCCCCAATAAAATGATTCACAATAAAACAAACAAACAAACAAATAAAAATAAAGTAATGCTCCTACGGAGAGTGTAGCAATGACTGTATTTGTCAGGATTGTTGAATAGTCTGCCAAAGAAAGTCCATGTAAAACTGGCCTCAGCAGAAGAAGGAATGGACTCCTTTAGTCTCCTGGGAAGTTAAGATCTGGGGGGTGGAGACATCAGGCCTGGCAGAATCTAGGTGTTCAGATGGCATTTCCCCCAAGGAAGTCTCTCGTCTCCCTTGGCTCTGCTCCCAGGTGGCAGCAGCATGGCCTCTAGTCACCCCAATACTCCTTTCCACTCAAACACAAAACCCACTGCAATCGAGTTGATTCCAGCCCGTGGGGACCCTACAGGACAGGGAAAACTGCCCCTCTGGGTTTCTGAACTGCTGACCTTGTGGTTAGCTGCCCAGCACATCATCACTGTGCCACCAGCATCCATCCTGGAGCAAATGCTCACGGTGTCAGCTTGGCTTAAGAGCATAACTCTGAACCAGTGGCTGTAGACAGGCCACTCTGAGCTGAGTGGGGGTGGTAGGAGTGGTTAGCTTCTCTCCCACCTGAAGGGTAGAAGGTGGGGAAACAGACACTAGGACCCATTGAAAATTCTGTTGTGGTGGCAGAAGTCACTGGAGGACCGCTCCTAGCCTTTGTTGTGGGTGATTCTGATGATGGCTCTTGGGGGATGCACTTCATTGAGCGATTATGCTTATTTTAGCTTTGGATTCCCCCCCACCAAAAAAAGTGCTGTTTGTTTTTTCCAAACCATTTTATTAGGACATCATCCAGACAGCTTACCATTCAGTAGTTCAGTGATCAAGCAGTGGTGTAGATTTGCTACAGCAGTCATTTTCAAAACATTTTTCTTCTATTTCTAAGCCCCCTCCTCCACCACAGACACCCTTCTTTAGACCCCGTGCTCTCCCGGCAGCTCAGAGGGAGTCTCGCACACAGTGGTGGAACGGTGAACCAATGGAGCGTCGTGCATACTAGCTATCCGCCCTGAGAGCGAAGCTGTGTACCAGGTCCTCAGTTACACTTCTGACTGCACAGCCTCTGCTACAGATCGAATTGTGTCTCTCCGCTTCACCCTCCTAGCCCCCCAAACATGTCTCGGCTTAGCCATGATTCTCCACATTATGTCATTATCTTATGTGTTACAAATCCTAACCTCTATGATGTTAATGAGGCAGGATTAGAGGGAATTGTGCTAATAAGGCAGGGAGGGTGTAATCTGCAGGATAGCTGTATCATGAGTCCATCTCCTGAAATAGAAAAAAGGTTAAGCAATAAACGAGCAAGCAGAGATCAGAGGCATCTACAACCACTAAGAAAGAGGAGCCAAGAGTGGAGCATATCCTTTGGACCCAGGGTCTCTGCACCAAGAACCTCATAGACCAGTGGTTCTCAACTTGTGGGTCGTACCTCCTTTGGGAGTAGAACGACCCTATCTCAGGGGTCGCCTGCTTCATAACAGTTACAAAATGACAGTGATGAAGTAGCAACGAAAATGATTTTATGGTTGGGGGGTCACCACCACATGAGGCACTGTATTCAAGGGTCGCGGCATTAGGAAGGTTGAGAACCACTGCTCTAGCCCCTGGGGAATTTTGGTTTGCCCAGTCACATGGAGATTTCCAGGGGACACCAGGCCCACAGATGTTGGAAAGAGACAAAGACCTTCCCGAGAGATGACAGACAGGAAGTCTTCCCCCAGTGCTGGGCCCTGCATTCAGATGTCTAGCCTCCTGAACACAGAGACAGTGCATTTAAGTGTATTCAAGTCCCTGCTTATGGGCTTTCTGTTCGAGCAGCACTGTTGGACTGAGAGTCTCTGACAAAGCATGCCCAGGGTACCTATTTCATTCACAAGCGAGTTCTGGCACCTGGCTCAGTTCCAAAGGGAATCACATGAAGGGGGAGCTTACTAATAGGTTTCTGCTTTTGTCTCAAGCCCTTTAAGCTTCAGAATGGATGGTTTTTATTGATGGTGTCAGTACCTTCATATTTTTTCCCATCTAGTCACAAAACTGTACACAATGCAAAGAAAGCCAAACCCTCACCCCGACAGAGATGACCAGGTTGCTGCCACCCACATGCTGAGCTGGCAGCAGTAGGATGACCCTGCCCAGGCCCTGGGGTCTGGGCTAAGGTTTCTACCTTCCAGGGTTGGCTCCCAGGGTTCTCCTGGACCCTAGAAGCAAGAAGAAGCCAGGAGGGTATGTACTGGGCCCAGGGAAGAGAAAGACCCAAACTTCCCTCCCTCTTCCTTCCTCCTCCCTCCTTCCCTCTCCGCTCTCACTTGCAGTCTTCCTGGTGGGTGAAGGGCTGGTCACTTTTCAGTGTCAGGGCTGGGCCCAGCTGGGCAGGGGAGGCAGAGTCGGACACCATCCGTCTCCCTCCTTGCCGGCATCTCCCCGGTTTTGGCCCCATGAGGATGAGCCACTGCCAGTCTCTTATGGGATGTTCTGGCTTTGGGGACAATGCTATGGTTTTGGGGACAACAGAATCTCGTTTTTCACTCCTGATATGCTGAGCCCTGACTGAGTAATAGGGTGGGCCCTTCATCTTTCTGGGCCTCTGCATGTGGACAGTGGGGCAAATGTCTCCATGGAAGAGCTTTTCCCTGAGCACCTCCCAGGAGGTGTGTCCAAGCCCTGGGGACACAGTGGTGAGAGCAAGGTCTGGAAACCCTCACTTCCCTGGGGTAGCCCTTCCTTCCGGGGGAGGGGGACTCAGAAATCAGGTCCAGTGGTGGTCTGCTCTCTGGAGGAGATCCAGGACACAAAGGAAGAAAGCAGGTGTGGAGGAACAGCTGCTATTTCAGATTTAGTGTTTCTTTTTTTAAAAATCATTTATTAGGGGTTCATACAACTCTTATCACAATCCATACATACATCAATTGTGTAAAGCACATTTGTACCTTCTTTGCCCTCATTATTCTCAAAACATTTGCTCTCCACCTAAGCCCCTGGCATCAGCTCCTCATTTCCCCCCGCCCTCCCTGCTCCCCACTCCCTCATGAACCCTTGATAATTTATAAATTATTATTTTATCATATCTTGCACTGTCTGATGTCTCCCTTCACCCAATTTTCTGTTGTCTGTCCCCCAGGGAGGAGGTTATATATAGATCCTTGTTATTGGTTCCCCCTTTCCAACACACCCTCCCTCCACCCTCCCAGTATCGCCACTCACACCACTGGTCCTGAAGTGATCATCCGCCCTGGATTCCCCGTGTTTCCATTTCCTATCTGTACCAGTGTACATCCTCTGGTCTAGCCAGATTTGTAAGGTAGAATTGGGATCATCATAGTGGGTCGGGCGGGGGCGGGCAGAGGAAGCATTTAGGAACTAGAGGAAAGTTGTATGTTTCATCGTTGCTATATCGCACCCTGACTGACTTGTCTCCTCTCCGAGACCCTTCTGTAAGGGGATGTCCAGTGGCCTACAAATGGACTTTGGGTCCCCACTCCGCACTCCCTACCTCATTCACAATGTTATGATTTTTTGTTCTTTGATGCCTGATAACTGATTCCTTTGACACCTCATGATCACACAGGCTGGTGTGCTTCTTCCATGTGGGCTTTGTTGCTTCTGAGCTAGGTGGCCGCTTGCTTACCTTCAAGCCTTTAAGACCCTAGATGCTTTATCTTTTGATAGCTGGACACCATCAGCTTTCTTCACTACATTTACTTATTTACCCACTTTGTCTTCAGTATTTATGTTGGGAAGGTGAGCATCATAGAATGCCAATTTAATAGAAGAAAGTATTCTTGCATTGAGGTAGTACTTGAGTGGAGGCCCAATGTCCATCTGTTACCTTAATACTAAACCTATAGATATATGCACATAGATCTATTTCCCCGTTCTCATATATAGATATATTAACATATGCACATGCCTTTATTTAGACTTCTGTAAATGCCCTTTGCCTCCTAGCTCTTTCCTTTATTTCCTTTGACTTTCCTCTTGTCCCACTATCATCCTCAGTTCATTTGGGTTTCAGTACTTCCTCTTGGTTACATTACCATTGATCACATCCTACCAGGCCACCTACACCCTCCTCACCACCGATTTTGATCACTTATTGTTCCCTCGTCCCTGGGTTTGTTAACACTACTACCTTTTCCCCCACCTCCCCCTCTCCCATGTCTCCCCAGAACTGTCGGTCCTGTTGTTTTCTCCTCCAGACTGTTCATCCAGCCTATCCTATTTAGACAGACCTGCAGAGATAATAACATGCACAAAAACAAGACAGAGCAAAACCAAGCAACAGTATACAACAAAACAACAAACCAATGACCAAAAAAAAAACCCCACCCAAAACACAACATAAAAGAAAAACTTATAGTTAGTTCAAGGACTATTTGTTGGCCCTTAGGAGTGTTTTCCAGTCCAGTTTGTTGGGGCACCAAGCCCTGGTCCCAAAGTCCACCTTCGACATTCCCTGGGGACCTCGCCACTCCATTCCCTTGCTGTTCTGTTGCACCCCCTTAGTGTTTTGCCTCGGTGTGGCTGGATCAGATCGGGCCTAATTCCCACACTGTGTCTCTGGTGTTGTCCCCTGTAGGGCTCTGGGTCAGTAAGGGATGTCATGTCTCATAGTGGGGCCAGCCATGTGGTCCTCTCAGTGGACTGGCTGCTCTGAGTTGGAACATCGTCCTCAAGGCCTGGTCGGCCAGGATGTGCTCCACTCTTTCCTCCTCCCCCCTGCATCTGCTCCTGTGGGAAGGGAGCGGGCCCTACTTAGGGCAGGACTGAGTATATAGTTTGTCTAGATGACTGATAACCCTTAGGGAGAATAACCTCTGGCCTGCTTGCAATGA
This sequence comes from Tenrec ecaudatus, assembly GCF_050624435.1. Classification (NCBI taxonomy): domain Eukaryota; kingdom Metazoa; phylum Chordata; class Mammalia; order Afrosoricida; family Tenrecidae; genus Tenrec; species Tenrec ecaudatus. The sequence continues at coordinate 14,180,716 of NC_134541.1, forward strand.
CCTCCTAGTGTACAGTCATTTACCATGTATAGCAAGCACCTTAGGTGTGGCATATATTTGGGGGAGACAACCTGGGGAAAAGCCACTTTATATCCCATAGTGGTGGGGTCCACATCAGCGGTTTCCAGAATGTCCGGTTTTATTCTGAGTGGGATGGAATGACATCGGAGGGCTCGAGCCAGACTGGCTACGTTGCCTCTTGAAGCCACCCTGGATGCCGGGAGTCCGGGTGGGAGATGTGGGGCGCCGGGCACAGGGCGGCAGTGGGAGGTCATATGAACATTGGGTCAGCCAGCACAGTGCCGTGGCTGGCCAGATGCTTGGCTTCGGGCTCTAATTGAAGAACAGCGTTGGGCCTCCTGAGCTGAGGTGGTGGGGGTAGAGGCTGGGTGAGGGGTGATGGACGTGTTCTGTTGCATGTTTTGAGGGCTCAGTGCCTGGTAGGTGGCTCAGTGAGTGTCCCCGGCAGGCCGTTAGAGAGTGGAAGCTGGAGTTCAGGCTCAAGGGCCAGACTAGATAAGTGAATTTGGGTGTTTTCAGCATAAAGATGGTGCTTAAAGCCTCAAGTCTGCAGGAGACTAGCCAGAGAGTGCCAGAGTGGACAGAAAGGCGGCTTCCAGCCGGATCTCCCTCTTCCCCCCATCCTGCCCAAGGGCTGCCGCCATCCAGAGACTGGGAAGTCTAGGAGATCAAGACCCCACCGGAGGGACCCTGGAGCAAAGTCATGGGCTGCCAGCTGAAAGAGCCGGGGTTCAAAACTCACCAACCGCTCCAAGACAAGGCTGTCTGCTTCGGTAGAGATTGCAGACTTGGAAAGCAGCTACGTCTCCACGCTGCCTTCTCTTCTCACCATGAATTACAAAAGACTGGACGGCTGTGGGGCTCATGGAAGATGAGAATTAAGGGGCTCTGTTGGAATAGTGGGTTCAGCTTGGGGCTAGTAACCAAAAGTGCTCCTTAGTAGCTGCTCCGTGGGAGAAAGAGGTGGCCCTTTGCTACCGTGAAGGTTTCCAGTCTTGGAAACACCAGGGAGCAGCTCTGCTTTGTTGTGAAGGCTTGCTACAAGGCAATGACAATGGACTTGTGTTGAAAGGAGCCAGCTAAGAAGCCCAGGAGAAGGGGGCGCTCTCTACTTCTGAGAACAGCTGCGGTCTTAGCGACGTGCTGGGGCAGTTCTGCCCTGTCCTGTGGGGCTGCCGGTGTCGGCATCCACTCCATGGCGCTCAGTTCTCTCTTTCTTTAAGGGAGCAGACAGCCTCATCTTTCTCAAAAGGCATAGCTGGTGGATTTGAGCTACTGATCTTGTGGTTAAGTAGACCAAGCCTTATCCCACAGGGCCTCTGGGCTCCTTTGTTTGCCCAGTATGTGTGAGGCTCATCCCTGCTGCCAGGGGTCCCTCGGTTCCCATTTCCACCGCTCTCTCGCGAGTTGGGTTGTCTGCTTCAGACACATCGTCAATTCTCCAGTGGGTGGAGTTCTAGGTTGTGTCCCAGTCTCTGCTGCATTGCCTGTCCCTTGTCCCCCGGTGCATGTTCATGAGCTTTTCAGACCAGTGATTGGCAGACTTTCCTACAGAAGACTGGTGAGTGGCTATTTCACGCTTCGCAGCCATATGGTCTGTGTTGTCAGCGCTCAGCTCTGCCTTTGCTGCCGGAAAGCCGCTGCAGGCCTGGTGTGAGCTGAGGTGCTCGGCTGAGCTCCAGTAGAATTTAAGTGACAGAAGCAGGCAGTGGGCGGGATTGGGCCTGCGAGTGTACCTTGCCAACCCATTGTAGGCTGCGTGCTGGATTGCTCCCCTTAGCCATCACCGGCTGCTGGCAAGTTCATCCTGACCCCTGGCCAGCCCTCTGAACTATGCTCCATGGGGTTCTCAGTGGCCCACTTGGTAGACATTGCTTGTCAAGCCTGCCCTCCGAGGCACCTCCAGGCAGACGCCTGCCTCCAGCCCCCTGGCTAGCAGCTGAGTGCGGCGTTCCCTGTTTGCACCCCACGGAGACTCAGCTTGCCTTGTTCCTGAGCCCTCAGTTGCTGCCCAGTTGATTGTGCCTTCAGGTGACCGTGGGCCAAGCAGAACTGTGAGCACGCTGTTGGGGGTCGAAGGCTGTGACTGTTTCTTTTTATAGATCATTTTATTGGGGCTCGTAGAACTTCAGTTACAATCCGTACATCAATTGTATCTGGCATATTCGTATATATTCCATCGTTCTTTTCTAGACATTTACTTTCCATTGAGCCCTTGGGATCAGCTCCTCTTTCTCCCCACCCCTCCAACCCTCATGGCCCCTTAATAGATTATAGATGGTTAATTATTTTCAAATCTCACACGGACCACTGTCTCCCTTCCCCTCTGGTTTCTGTTGTTCTTCCCCCTGGATAGGGCTGTGTGGTTATGTGCCATTCATTGCGATCGGTGCCTCCCTTCTCCCCGCCTTCTCCCTTCCCTTTTGGCATCTCTATTCCCATTCCTGTTCCCGCGTTTCGCGTGTTGTCAGTTTTATCTCTTGCCTATACCTACGTACATGCTCCCATCTAGTCCGGAGAGGGAGGAGGCGCTGAGGTCGTGATAGCGGGGTGGTGGCAAGGAGGCCTCCAGGGATCAGAGGTATATTGCGTGACCTATTCGTGCTCTACTGCACCCTGATGGACTCACCCCCTCCCCGCGACCCCTCTGTGGGGGGATGTTCCATTGTCCACAGGTGGGCTTCCCCCAGGCCTTGCTTCCAAGGTGTCTCGATCTAGGCTTACACTGCCCACCTCTCCATTCGTCCAGGGCTCAACCATGCACACCCTGACCACTGACTCCCTCAGCTGCCGGGCAAACCAGAGAGCCACCCCGAACGGCACTGAGTCGATTCCCACGCACACCGACCCCCTAGGACAGAATGGGAGGCCTGATCTTGGGCTTCTAAGGCTGAACCTTTACAGACCAGACTGGCACATCTTTCTCCCAAGAAGCCGCTGACGGGTTCAAACCCCTGGCCTTTCAGTTCAAAGCCCAGTGCTTAACTTCTGCACCACAGGGTTCCTTTCAGCTTCCCTGGCTGTTGCTAAGGAGCCCTGGTGGAGTCATGGTTATACGCGGGGCTAACCCCGAGTTCAGCAGTTTGAAACCTGGAAGGAAGATGGGGCTTTTTGTTCCTCTAAGGAGTGAGCCTCACAGACTCACAGGAGGTACTTCCACCCTGTCCTCCAGGGTTGCTGTGAATTGCAATGGACTCCACGACAGTGTGTTTGGTTTGGTTTTGAGCTGTTGCTACATGGCTTCTAATGTGATTGTCTGCAGCTGGTTTCTCAGTGCTTCCCATGGTGCTTTGAGAGTGGCCTAGTCTCCCTTCCCTGCATTTCCCAGACAGTTTAATGACTGCCTTCTGTCCCTTTGCAGAGCTGCATGCTGCTGGGAGGCCGGAAGACAACGGACATCCCTCTGGAAGGCTACTTGCTGTCTCCCATCCAGAGGATCTGCAAGTACCCACTCCTCCTCAAGGTGAGCCGCTTGCCCACTCCTTCCCTGTGTTCCAAGTGACAGCAAGCCCAGGTCGGACCGGTCCACTTAGCGTGAGAGTGTCTGCAAAGCCTCGGGGCAGTGTCAGTCCTGGACCGGGCTGGACACAGGGTGCCGGTGAAGCCCCAGGTCCCTGTTTCTTGCTTGTACCTTCAGCTCTGCTGTCTGCTGCAGTAGCAGCAGATGGCTCTAAGCCAGCGGCTCTCAACCTGTGGGTCGCCTGGTTCATCACAGTAGCAAAATGACAGTGATGAAGTAGCAACGGAAATAATTCTATGGTTGGGGATTGGGGGTCACCACAACATGAGGAACTGTATGAAAGGGTCTTGGCATTAGGGAGGTTGAGAACTACTGCTCTCGACTCTGGCCCACGAGGTCTCCCATGCAAGGTCAGCAGGAAAGTGTGGATCAGTCTAGTAGTTCTGAGAAGTCTGGGGACTTTCGTCCCAGGCTCTGCTCAAGAAAACCTGATGTTCAGAATGCTTTGCACACCTTAATTCTGAGTCAGTCCTATGAGCTGACCCGTGCTAGGCTTTGATTGGTTGAGACACGGGCAGGTCCTCCACTTCTGATGCAGTGGTGGTGAGCTGAGTAATTGTGTGCTCTTACTGGCTAAGATCTGGGTCTGATGCTTCACCCTGAATCAATCCATCCGAGCAAGGGGGCCATCACACTTGGTCATGTTCTTCTACCTGGCACCAATGACTAGATCCCTTAGTCCACAAGATTGTGGGTGGGGGCAGATGGACTCCTACATCAAACTGGCCTGTTTGCTGAAGAGGGGAGGTAGATGCTGGGTGGGGGAGCAGGCCATTACTTCTGCCCACACAGTTGTTCCCTTCCCACCCAGACACCCAACTTGACCTTGATGGATCAGAAGGGAGGCTTGTCTGTCCACCTGGGGCCTGAGAACTCATGGGTCTCAGCTTCCAAGGCTTTTGCTGGGTAGATCCCGAGTGAAAAGTCCTGCAACCGGCCACTGCTCGTGGAAATGGTGGCTGCTGCCCCCAGCCTACCCTGGCTCTGCCCTAAAGACCACCCATCTGACGCTGTCCCTGGTGGCTCCCTGCTGCGGGAGGAAGCCCTGGACCATCAGCCCCTCCCAGCTCTGTACCGTGTGCAGTGGGGACAACAGCACAGAGCTTGTAGGATGCAGCTCTCCCTGAGCTTTCTCAGGCAGGTACTGTTGACCCCACGGAGGGGCCCCAAAAGTTCTACTCTGATCCCCAACCCGGTTGCTGTGAGTTGAAGACCTCCTGGCGGGGCTTGCTGATTGGCGGGTTGAATGAGGGAATGAAGAGGTACTTCTTTTGACCCGCTTCGTGTGCTGTCCAAATGGGAATCAGTGACACATTTTAGAGGCAGCAGAAAAGACCAGGCTGCCTGTGCCCAGAGAATTACCATCTCAGAAACCCACAGGGGCAGTTCCACCCTGCTCTACAGGATCACTGTAAGCCAGCATTGTCTCCAGGGCCATTAGTTTGGTTTGGCTTCGTGATGTCATGAGGTGACTTGGGGGCTCCATGGGTAAGCCTCGCTGCTAACGGCAAGGTGGGCGGTTCGAACCCACCAGCTGTTCTTCAGGAGAACGTTGTGGCAGTGTGCTCCTGTCAGGATGTCAGCCTGGGGAGCCCTGTCGGGGAGCTGGGCTCTGGTGCTCTAATCCACTCTCTCGCAGCGGCTGTGGTTTGGGGTTACAATGTGGTTTTGAGTGGGCTGGCAAGCTTTGGGCCACGGTCAGATCCAGCTTGGGGCCTCTTTTCACACGGGCTGTGAGCTGAGGGCTGTGTTTACACTTTCAAGGCTGTAAAGATAGAAAAGACAAGGACTCTGTAACAAAGACCGGATGTGGCCGGCCCAGCCTGAGATCTGACCTCTGAACCGGAGCCAGCTGCCGCTGACCACCTATGTGACCTTGGGCAAGCCACTTCACCTCCCCGTGCCTCAGTTTCCTAACTGTGATATGGGGCTTGCATTAATCGTAACAGAGTGTGTATAGCACTCACAGTTACAGGGCTATTGGTAGGTAGCATCGTGGCACCTGGAGACGTGATGGAAGTTGTCAAGGATTTCATCCGGTTGGATCCACAATCCGCCCTCATGGAAACAGTTATCAGGAGATCAAGTTATATACTGCACTGGGTCAATCTGCCACACAGGACCTCTTTCCAAGGGTCGACAAGCAGGGATGTGACGTCGAGGACTAAGTGCGCCTGGCTCAGCCCGTTGTATCTTCAATCGTCTCACATTCATGTGAAAGTTGCACGTTGCATAAGGAAGGCAGAAGGCGCATGGATGTCCTTGAATGATAGTGCTGGCGGAGAACACAGAAAGTACCATGGACTGTCAAAAGGACGCACAGATCTGTCTTGGAAGAAGTAAGACCAGAGTGCTCTTTAGAGGAAAAGACTCTGTCTCCCAGCCTTTAGGCATGTGATTAGGAGAGGTCAGTCCCTCGAGAAGACATCATGCTTGGTATAGTGGAGGGGCAGCAACACAGGGGAAGGCCCACACCAAAAGGGATGGGCCCAGGGGCTGCAATGGTAGGGCTCCAACTCAGGGGCAATTCTGAGGAAGGCGCAGGAGCAGGCAGTGTTTCGTTCAATTGTGCCTAAGATTGCTGCGGGTCAGAACCGACGTGAAGACGCCTAAGAACCACAGGAGGTTATTGAAGGCGCCCTGGTGGCAGAGGAGTTACAGCACGTGGCTGCTCACCCAAAGGTCATGACTCCAACCAGCTGTTCCGAGGGAGAGAGCTGTGACTGTCGGAGAGCTGACAGTTGGTGCCTGTAGACGTTTTCAGCCTGGGACACCCCACCCTCGGAGGCGGTTCTACTCTGTCCAGTGGGATTGCTATGAGTCTGAATGGACTGCCCAGCGCTGGGTGTAGAGTCTCTTGTGATGTTGAATGCACATACTGCGTTCTTGCAGCGACTTACAGCTGCTGAGCCAGGGAAACCACCTTTGGAGGCTTGAATCCCAGAACATCAGGCTGCTCCCTAACCAGTAGACTGCACGGTCTGTGGAGCAGGACCTTGGAGAGCTCAGCAGGGGGAGGAGGGATGCCGGCCTCCTTCACTTCCTCAACGGGACCCTGGGGAAGCTGGTGGCCTTACATTTCATGGCCCAGTGGCTGGCCCTCCCTTCCGGGATTGCAAGACCTGCCTCTGGCCTGTTAGGACAAAGGCCAGCTGGAGTTCTGGAGCCAGGTCCCGGAGGTCCCTGAGGCATCGCCCTCATGGTTTCTGTGTCTGGGGGGGGGGGGGCATCTGGACACTTGGAATTGTAGATTCTGTAGCATATTTGAAACAGCCTATTTGTCTGGACCTGCATGTACTGGTGGACTTGCTCTTTGATACGAGGCCTTGGGGTTTTGGGAATCCCCTCACCTCTACAGACCAGGGTTTGGTCTAGCAGGATTCCTGCTCTCCGTCTTCCCAGACTGCTGGAATGGACGGGAGAAGGAGTGCCCACAGGAAGTGGCAGCCGGGCTGACTTTCTGGCCAGGCAGCTGTTGACATTGCCCTGGGCGCTCATTCAGCACACTGGCTGCACTTCCCCTGTCTCCAGCTGTGTTTATCCCGCTGGGAGAGCGCTGGGGGACCAGCCAGCGGGGTCTAGGATTCCTGAGGGGAAAGGCCATGCTCCCTCCAGACAGAATGGCTCAGAGTGTCCTGGCCCCTGGCCGGAACGCTTGCATTAGACAGCAGCTGGGGCCGAGGGGAGCTTTTCACGGCCCCTACTTCCTCCTCTTGTGCTCTGTCCAGCGGATCTTAGAGATGGCCATCTGCTCAAGCCCCCAACTTGCCCCGAGGCCCTTCCAGATCTGACCTCCTCATAGATGTCTCTGTGGCCTCTCTGAGATCTTTTGTTGGTGGAGGTGAGCAGGGTCGAGGCGCCTGGGTGGGCGAGAGGGAAGAGGCAAGAGGGAAGGCCTCTTTGGGAACAGACCCCAGAGGCTGAACTTGAACAGTGCCTAAGAATAGCCAGAACATTCTATTTCAGCTCCTCAGCCCAGACCCGGCTTAGACAGCTGGTATTTTCAGTCTTTGCTGAGTTTTCCATGGACGTTTCCAGGGAAATGCTTCTGTTTGGAGACGGTGTCCCTGGCACGCAGGTGGCACGTGTCCAAGGCGTGCCCCGACGGTCACTGGCTGTCCTGATGACCCTTGTTGGGGCCCTCATTGTGTACTGGCGGTGGGCCCCACACAGCTGTGAGCAAGATGGACCCCCACCCCGGCCCCTCGGGGCTTCCAGTGGTGGGCTGGGCACTGCGTGGGCCTGGGGCAGAATGGAATTGTGTGCGGTCCGGGGTGGTTCTTGGGCAAATGGGTGCACACCCTATGTAAAGGGCAGCACCATTCCAGTACCAAAAATATCGACACCAAACTCACTGCCTAGAGTTGCTACTGACTCCTCTAGGACTGAGTAGAACTTACCCCTCCCACCCCATGAGTTTCTTAGACGCTGACTTTACAGGAGTAAGCAGCTCTGACTTTCTGCCCCAGAGCACATGGTGGCTTTGAGCTGTTGACCTTGCAGATCACGGCCCAACTCGTAACCGCGACGCCACCAGGGCTCCTTGTTCCAGCACCAGCAGGGTCCTGTTGGTCTCTGTAGCTGCTGCTGCACCTCGTTGCAGCTTTCCTTGTCTCACAGGCCACTCGGCCCCGGGGCTCCCAGACCCGCGGGTCTCAGGACTCGGTCCTGGCCTTTGCTTTCTCTAGGGTCCACATTCCCAAACGTCTCTGGCCTAGCACCTCCCATTCAGAAAACAAAACAAAATGTTACTCAGGCAACTTTAGACCTGTTTGTACTTGCACACAATGGAATAATAGTAGATACAGTAAACACCAACCAACCAACCACGATGAGACCACAGGCCCTCCTGACGTGGGTGGACCTGGAGGTGATTGTGCCGAGCGAGGTTGGTGTACCAGCGGTGTTATGAGCGCTCACACCCAGACAAGGCGTGCAAACGAGGGGGAAGACATGGGGCGGGGAGATGAGGCGAAGGACTGGAGGGTTGACAGGTGTAGGCTTGGGTGGAAGGGAGGATGGAGGTTTGTGAGAGGGAGAAAGCAGGGGAGGGGATGGGGTAGGACTCAGGGTGGGTCGGGTGGGTTGGTGAGTGGTTTGAACTGTTGACTGCAGAGTTGGTGATCTGAAATGTAAACCCTCCCCTTCATCCACAACTTAAAACAAAAGCATTCGTGATCAATGAATGGATGAATAAAAACAGTTCACACTGTTGGAAACCCCAGACAGGGCTGCTATGAGTCAGGCTCTGAAATAAAAACAATGTACTGTGCGGTAGCCCATCATCCAGGGTAAAGTGTGGGCATCTGCTTTTGCAGCCCTCCTGGATCGTCCCAGCACTGTCCCCCAGGGGCGCTGTGGTCCGCTTTGGGAAACACTGCTCTAGACCCCCTCCCACGACAGCCTCATCTGTCCAGTGGCCCTTTGCTATTGCGTATAGGAGTTTGCAGTCCTCACTGCCATCAATTTGAGAACATTTTCATCACCCGTCAATAAGAGATGACACCGGACCCATGAGCAATCACTTCCTTTCCTACTCCCTCTGCCCTCCCACCCTTGGCAACCACTTATTTCCTTGCTGTCTCTCTGGCTCTGCCTCTTGTGGGCATTTCATAGACACGAAATCATGTGAGACACGTGGGGCCTTCAGTGCCCGGCTGCTCGGACTCAGCACAATGTTTGCAAGGTCTCTGCAGTGTCATATTCTCAGTTTGGGTGGCGGTGATTTTGGTGGTGGTGGAATCATCACCACTGCGTCAACAAGGTCATCTTCACCCCACACAGAAACTCTGTACCCGTGAGACAAGAACGTCCCTCTTGCCCTTCCCCAAGTGTCTTGCTTTGGCCAAATAGTCTTGTATGAATTTATATGACTTGTATGAGTATGCCGTGTTTCGTTTCTCCATTCACCATCTGATGGGCATTTGGGTGACTTCTTTTGTGGCTGGTTGTGAATGAGGTTGCTGCAGACATCGTGGGCAAGACTCCATGTGGACATTCTCATGGCTGTGAATACTATTCTCCCTGATGACTTCCGGCCGGATTCTACTCCTCCCACCCCAGCCTCAGGCTTATCCTCATGCCCACATAGCTGGTCAGTGGGTAGCCTTACAGGTGTCTTCTATTTAAATGTCCCAAACCAAATGCCTGGGTCTTCTCCAGGGCCTGCCTCCCATCCTTGTCTCAGCACATGGCCCCTCTGTCTCTCTAGTTGTCTAGGTCTTACCTTGGGGTTATGGGAGCCCTGTCGCTTAGTGCTTATGTGTTGGGCTGCTAACCTCAGAGTCAGCAGTTCGAGACCACCTGTGGCTCTGTGGGAGAAAGAGGAGGCTTTCTACTTCCATAAAGAGTTGCAGTCTCGGGAACCAACAGGGGCAGTTCTACCCTGTCTTGTAAGGTCGCTATGAGTTGGCCTCGACTCGATGGCGGTGAGATTTTTGGTTTAATCTTTGTGTTATCTGTGCCTTCCCCCCCTCACCTGACATCTAGTTTGTGAGGAAATGCAGCAGCCTCTACGTTCAGCCTCTATGCAGTTACGGGACCACCTGCAGTGGTTAGAGTTCCTATCTCCCCATCCTCTCCAGCTTTTGTCATTCTCAGTCACCCTCTATCCAGAGTCCAGCCACTTCCCCACTCCTCCATGCTGCCCCTCTCCAGGGTGGAGCTTCCCAGGGAGGTCTCCCTGCTTCTCCCTGAGCCCAGGAAGCATTTTCAACCCAGAAGTCAGCTCATGTACCCCAGGGGCCCTTTGCACACTCAGAATGAACTCTGGATTCCTCTGAGGATCTGAGCCCGGTGCTCACTGCCCTCCTCTCTTCCTCTCTGCTTCGGCCACCTTGCTGGTCTTTGAGCACGTTAGGCAGGATTCTGCCACAGGGCCTTTGCACTGGCTATTCCTCTGCCTGGGACACTGGTACCCCAGGAAGACCTTGGGGCTCCCTCCCTCCTGAGTCAGGCCTTTGCTCCTTGTGAGAGAGGAGCAAGGCCTTCCCTGACTTCCCCAAGTAGACAGACCGCCTCTGCTCTTCTCTGTCCCCCCTTACCTGTCTTTTGTCTCTTCAGAGCGTGTCTTACCTGCTCCCATGTCTTACCTAACCCTGGGGCGTTAAGCTGTTGTCAGATGCCACTGAGTCGGTTCCGACTCACAGGCACCCTGGGGACAATGCAACGAAACCCTGCCATGTCCCGTACCGTCCTGATGATCACTGTGATGGAGCCCAGCAATGCAGGCACCGCGCCAGTCCATCTGGTCAAGGCCCTTCCTTTTCCACGCCTCTAATTCACCAGGCATGACGCCCTTTGCCAGGGATGGTCTCTCCTGACAGCACGTCCAAAGTCTGGGAGACCAAGTCTCACCAGCCTTGCTTCTAAGGAGCATTCTGGCTGTACTTCTTCCAAGCCAGATTTGGGTGTCCTTCTGGCAGTTTGCGGTACTTTCAGCATTCTTCACCGGCTCTGCCATTCAGACACATCCTTCCTTCTCTGGTTCAGGTGGGTTTTCCATGTCCTTGGACTGGACCGTGTGCTCTGCAGGGGCAGGGGGTGGCTCTGCGTTGTTCCTCTCTGTCTCCCTGTGCCCGGAACCCGGAGTGTTGCCTTTGTCTGCCGTGGGGTTTGCCCCTGACTCGTGGCAATCTGACTTGCAAGGGGACCCACTGCTTCCTGGTGGTCCTGCGCCATCCCCATTCCTAGTGCTTCACTGGCTGGCATCCAGAAGTCCATCTCAGCCTTCCTGTCCAGTCCCTCGTCATCTGGGAACTCCTCGGAGGCCTGCTCAGCAGCCACACAGTCTCCACACCAGGCGGTGGGTGCTCGAGTGGGGCATTGGTGGAAATGAACTTAGGTCTCCCGAACGGAAGGTGAGAACTCTGCCCCTGAGCCCACCCCCTCTGGCATAGCCATGCCGTCTCATTGCTTGTAGTGGCAGTGCCAGCCCTCTGACGCCAATTGTTTTGGATCTGGAAATTGGGACTTATGCCAGGCTGGGTTCTGGAGAAAAGTGAAGCCAGTGATGCTGGTGTGTGTTTGGCTATAGAAAGAGCTTGCTATCAAGAAACTACTCACACTGTTGTAGACATAGGTACGTCCAATTGGAGTCAAGTCAGTCTTCTCCTGACTCAGGGAAACTGATGAACAGGAAGCAGGATGACAAAGTAGACACTGGGGGCACAGGCTGGCAGATGCAGAGGTCTGAAGTCAACATAATGAATCCACCATTGGTAGTCTGCTAACAGCTCCTGGGATCGACAGTCAGTGCAACAGACTGAGGAACTAGATGCTAGATTCAGCCCTGGCAGAAGGTGAAGGACCAAAGAGGGTTCTTCTGGGCTTGTACTCTCTTACACAGAAAGACTTATGACACTAAGGAGATAGGCTGGGCTCCGCCCCTACCCTTACCCAGGAGTGTCTAGTTGACGTAATCTTTAACCAATATTGCAAACCTCATTGCAGACTCATAGGCAAACCTCCTTTTTAGTTGTGTCCTCAATTCAAAGCATGTCAAGCATGTGGGGCCTAACAGAGCCTGTCTTGGGGTATGTCCGCTGAGAACAGCTGCCCCTGTGGGTTTGGGCCAGGGATGTTGGTGAGTGCTTGTTCTCAGTGTCTCCTGAGCCACCCGTGTCTGGGTGAGGCTGGGGGAACACCTGACTGTCTGGCTCTTACCTTTGTCTTGCCAGCCAGTTGGGAGTGTCTGGGTGAGATGGGGCCCAGTGTCCTGGGAACAGAGTAGGAACACTGTTAGGGGCCCCGTGGTCTTGGTGGAAGCGATGGAGGGATGGGTATAGCTTAGAGTTAGGGTCACGTACTGCTCACAGCCTATGAGAGCGGGGCTTTGAATGGCTTCTTCCAGGTCAGTCATGACTGCTGAAGCAGAACCGGGACAGAGTGGATTTCCCAGCATGTGATGGCTTGAATAATAACCGGCATGGGGGGAATGAGAGCTCAGCGCCGGCTAGAAACGGACTCTCCCCTGTAGCAAACACGTTGCATAGCAACCCGAGCTCTTGACTGTAGAGATGTGACTTGTTGGTGCTCCCCAAAGATGGCCTGAGCACGGGCTCTGTGTGTGAGCGTGGCCGACTTTGGTCCTGGCCATTGTCTTGTATCAGGCTCCTGACACGACTCACCGCCCTGCCCCTCTTCTGCATCTCCTGTCCTGGTTACCATTCCAGGCACCCACCATATGCAAATTCTGGTCCACTGGCCCTGACTGACCTGCTTCAAACCAGTTTGGGGCCCCTACTTTATATGGACTGGAAGGAGGGGAGAGAGCAGCATTAGCAAGTGGTAAGAAGTTAATGCTCTTGGCGAATCCCTCGCAGAGCTTCTGCTAACTCCTAACTGAGACCTAGTGTCGGGGTTTTTGAAGTCACCCGTGTTTTCAGCATATGGTCAGTGAGTGACTAGCAAGTGTCAGGCAGGGCTCCAGGTGCCTGAAATCTCTCAGTGAACAAAACCATTTTGCACAACTAACATTCCACGCTCAGACAGTAAAGGGATAAAGAGGATGCAGGGGGCATGGATGCTGTGGGTGGAGAAAGCAAGTGAGGCAGCTCAGGAGTCTTTCAGGGCTCTGCGGTTTTAGCAACGGAGTCAGAAGGGAAGGTCAGACTGAACAAGTAAACGATTGAGCCAAGACCCAAGGCAGGTGAAGGGGGAGGGGTGTGTGTGTGTGTGTGTGTGTGTGTGTGTGTGTGTGTGTGTGTGTGTGTGTGTTTTCTTGGAGGAAGAGTGTTCCAGGCAGAGGGAACAGCATGTACAAAGATTGTGAGGCAAAAATGTGTCTGGCATGTGTAAAGAACAGCCGGCAGGCCACTGTGGCTGGAACCGAGTGGGCGAGAGAGGCAGTAATAGGGCTGAACTCAGAGGTGATGGGGGTCAGAACACGCAGGGCTTTTTGGGTCATTGAGGAACCCTTAGCATTTCTCTGCGTGAAGTGGGATCCCTGGGCAGAGGATAGGCATGGTCTGACTTGGTTCTAACAGGATCCCTGTGTGTGTGTAGCATGGACTACAGGGGGAGGGCACAGGCCAAGAGTCCACTCCAGAGGTGACTTTCATGGTCCAGGCCAGAGCTGGTAAGTGGCTGGCCAGGGAGGCACTGCCACTTCACATTAGTCCATTTTCTACTGGACAGCGTGTTGTCATGGTACTGGTTTACCAGACCTCTTTATTTGGGCCATTTCTCTGGATTGCTCTTCAGACTCTGAGGTTACAGGGTGTGCCCCCTTCTGCTGAGGCTCTCACATCATTACTGTGTCCCGAGCAGGCACAGGAAGTCAGAGGCCTCGTCTCTGTGGCCCCCTCTGCCCTGACCACAGTGCCCACTCCTCCATCCTGCCCCTTGGTGCTGAGCACTGACTGCGTGCCCACAGCTCCACCAGCCCCAGCCTGCACGGCCGCAGTTCAGGCTCTTTCCTGTGTGTGGTGAACAGGACCCTGGAGGAATGTAACACCCCTCAGTCGGGGGCGCCCCATGCTTCTTCCTCTTCCTTTAAAAGTCAGGCTCCCATGCCACCCTTGCCAGTCCTATCTGCACCTCATCTGGTGGCACATTGCGGGTGGCAGAGAATCCAGATTTCAAAACTGGTCTCCACCTCTTCTGAGCTGTGTGATCCAAGGCACATTGCTGAGCCTCTCTGGGCCTCCATCTCCCCATGTGTGTGATAAGGGGTGGAAGTCACTGCCTAGGCTGGCCATGAAGATGAAGCAAGGCCATGTGGGTCCGGCTTCGCACCAGTCATGCCCGGTGAACGTCAGCCTCTCTGACACTGTCATGATTTCCCTTTTACCACTTCCGATGCTTGCTCTCACTAGCTGGGCCGGCTTGGGAAGTGAGTTAAGGACTCTGTGCCTCCATCCCCTTTTCTGTCAACCAGGGCCCATGGCATGGCATGTTGTGAAGGCAGCAAGAGATCACACGGGCCAAGCTTGAATGGGTCACCAGGATCAGCGATGTTCATGTCTTGGAGAGGTCTGCCAGCACCAGTATCGCTCCGACCATACGGTGCAACCAGGCAGCCGGGCAGCATTTGGCCTGCAGGGCTTGGCCCTCTGCGTGACACAGCTGGGCCCCTAGGCTCAGAAAGGGGAGGCGACTGGCTCCAGGGAGCATCGTGTACCCTTGTCCACTCCAGAATGGGAAGTCCTAGGCCAGAGTGTTCTGGAAGGACGTGTTCTCAAACCAGTGACCGTTAGGTCCCTGTTTCTGTCGCAGACAACCTCATCTTATGGCTCTTTGCTGCGTGACGTTTCACAGATAGGGCACGTTTCCGACCCCCAGATGGAAGGCAGCCCGACGTCGTACAAGTCCCTCGGTGGAATTTCCTCCACAGCCCAGACTCACTGTGCCAGACTCTCCTAGATGGCAGCCACACACTTCCTGGTTTGGACAGGCGGACACCTGACTGACAGACACCAGGAACTGGAAAAGGTGCACCTGCCTCACTTGACTACAGTGTTCATTTCTTGGAGCGTGGTGGTCTGCATTGCTCAGCTGGGCCGGGGCTGTGACTTTCCCAGTCCAAACTCAGGGGTGGAAAGGGAGCAGCAGGGAGCTCTAGCTGCAAGGGGGTTGCATGCGTGGGCTTTGGCTCTTCACCCCTGCGTTGGCAGGGGCTTTCAGATGTTTTTCACATCTTGACTTTTTTTTTTAAGTGGTGGTGGGCTTCGGCAGCGACTTTCATTTGCGCCGCGCTCTGGCCTCCGATGTGGAGGACGGGAGAGGTCTCATTGCAAGAGTCACAGTCAGTTTCCAGAGCTTGCATGATGGAGGTGGGGTGGGGTGGGGTGGGGCTGGGGCAGCGGTCTGTGGGAGCAGGGACGTAAGGTGCTGTACAGAGCTCACCCTTTCTCATAGTTCGCCGGGGGTGCCTGGGAGTGGTCGGTGTGCTTGGCTGCTCACAGAAAGGTTGGCATTTCGACCCTCAGGACAAGGCCTGGTGACCGAAGTCTGGTTCTAATCTTACATGCTGGAGTCCGAGTAGAGGCGGTGGGTCTGGCCTCAGAGTGGGCTAGGGGGTCACAGAATCCAGGCATGGCTGTGTTTAAAGCACACCCCACAGACCACCTCCCATTCCCCCCCCCCCCCCCACAAGGCTGCACATCATGGCTGTGCAGTCAGTCATCTTCTTGCCTGGGACTCCTTTGGGGCTTCCTCTGGAGCCTCATGTCACAGCGAGCAGTGTACGTTGTCGCATCTTGCAGCTTTGTTTTCTCTTGAGGCTTGCCAGGGACTGAGAACCCAGATAATTGGCTTTATGACCTACAGCCTTTTGACCCTGCAAACTGAATTTACGAGCCCATTGCCAGTTCCAAACCACAGTGACCCTGAAGGACAGGACAGAACTGCCCCACAGGGTTTCCAAGGCTCTTTACAGGAGTAGGCGGCCACATATTTCTCCCTTGGAGTGGCTGGTGCGCTTGAACCACTGACCTTTTGGTTAGCAGCCAGAGTACTTACCGTCTGTACCACCAGGGCTCAGCATGTAAACTTACTGTGTAAAGAAGGGGAAGGGGAGGAGGAGGAGAAAAGTGCATGGGAAAGGTCCAGGATAGGTATAACTTCAGGCACAGCTGCATCCGGGTGCTTTGCAGCTCCTGACTCTGTTTCCCTCTGTGTCAGCTTGATTCTCAGGATGTTCTCTTCTCATGGTGACCGTGTTGGTCACCAGCAACTTCAGGCCTTTCAGACCAGTGCAGCCACCCAAGGCAGAGAGATGTATTTTTCCCCTAGTCCCAAGCCTGAAGCACATTGGTCAGCTCAGGGCACGTGCTCTGTTTCTGTCAGTTGCCATGGCTGGAGCTAGCCAACCTCCCCCGCCACCCCATCTCTGGCTGAGGGTCTCTGCAGTATTCCCTGTCCCCATGCTTCTCCTCTTCCTATGGGCTCTTTGCATCCCTCCTAGCTTGTGTCCCTTCCGACCGCTGGCCCCCAGCAAGGCCAAGTGAGGAAGTGGTATCTGCTGCAGCCCCATTCTCTCCTGGCTGCATTGGGCCTGGCCTAGGAGGCCCAGTGTACCTCTGCGGGCTCTGGTGGCCTCTCCAAGGGCAGGGACCACCCTTCACCATCGAGGCAGGACTGGGCTGCTCAGAGCAGGCCCCAGCGGGCAGCCTCGAGGTGAACACGGCGGGCGGCAACGAGGGAGATAAGGCATCGCGAGGAAACGCGTTCCTCTGCACTGACATCCTTTCTTCTAGGAAAGCTCTCGCCTCAGCCTGCTCACCTAAACCACACGGCAGCCAGGGGCGGATGCTGGTGATAGGTCACCCGGCCTGGAGGGGTTTCCGCTGCCAACTCGCAGGGTGACCCCAGCCTATTCCCCCACCCCTCCTCTGCACACTGCTTTTTGTTTGAAAGGAGTCCTGTCCCCACAACTGCTCATTTTTTATAATAATAAGAGCTTAGTTAGGGTGAAGGTAGGGACATTTCCTTGTATTGCTGTTTCTAGGGTGACCATTAGGGGTGGTCAGTGTCTACGTGGCCCCATGTGGCGTGTGAAACCTGAGACTTGTCTCCTGTGGCCTCATTTCCTGATGTGCCGAGTGAGGATAGGAGCAGCACTGACCTCCCTGAGGTGGCTGCAGGGGAAACGACTTAACAGACTAAGACTTTTTCGAGCTGCGGCACACACTAGGTGCTTTAATACGTGTTCGGTACGGCTGTCGCCGCCCTCACTGCTAGTGTTACTACTAATTGCTAATCCGAGCTGTTTGGGGAGTCCTGGGATAGCGGCTATGCCTTGGGGTGCAATACGCCAGGTCTGCAGTTAGACATCACCAGCTGCACCCTGGGAGACAGACAGGGCTCTCTACTCTCGTAAGGAGCTAGTCTCAGACCCTGTGCAACAGGGTTGTTGTGAGTCTGCCTGGACCCAATGGCAGTGCGTCCGGTGTTTGGTGGGTTTGTGGGCGTTCACTTCAGCTCGCTAGGCTTTTCCTCTCACCTTGGAGGTGCTGTTGTAACTTTGATCCCATCGAGATACCGCATGTTCCCGCAAAGAGTGTGCTTCGTAAACACACCCCCACCCACCTGACCCTCCGAAGCGCTGGCATCAGCAGCACCGAGCTGAGGTGCGTGCGTGCAGTTTGTGTTAGAACACAACCTTGTTTAACAACATGCGCTGCTCGTGGCAGCTCTGTGTCAGGCATCCAGCTCGACTCCTGCTTGCTTTCAAGGAGACTCCTGAGCTAGTTTTCCGGGCCTCTAGGGGATGGGCGCTCACTCCCCTTCGGGTCAGCCCCCACTTAGGGGGGAAGACGCCTGTCGCTGTCTGGATGGCTGCCTCCTGCATCAGTCCACATTTGGGCTTCTGCTTTGATGTGCATTTCTCCCATGATGCTTAGCAGGCAGCTCTTGGTTCCGTCCACTTTGGTTTTGCTGTGTGGACTGAGCCCTGTAGGTTTGTGTAGCTGTTTCCGTTGGATGCGGACCCCAGCTTTTCCAACCCTGTTGTCTGTCTCCTTTGAACCCGACTCGTTCCTGACTTAGCAAGATAGCAAGTTCAGTCCTGACTCACATGGGGTGAGGGGACTCTTTTTTGCCCTGCCCTTGCGGGTTCAACCTCTGGTGGTGCCCCTCCCACTAGCATAGATGACAACCACGGTTTGGGACCTGAACATTCTGTGCCTCAGTTTTAGCACCTGTCAAATGGGGTGATTGCCCTACCTACCTCATAGGGTTGGCGTGAAGATTGAACGAACGTGACAGAGATCTAACCAAAATAAACCAAAACCACTAATTCCGGCCCACAGTGACCTTAGATAGGGTTTCCGAGATTAAATCTTGATGGGAACAGGCAGCCTCATCTTTCTCCTGTAGAGTGGCTAGTGGTTTTGAACCACCGGCCTTGTGGTTAAGCAGACCAACCCTTATCCCACAGCGCCACCAGCCTCCTTTGACAGAGAGCTAGTGCGCATGGAATCCTGGTGAGCGGTAGTCATCGTGAGACAGATGGACTCAGCGGCTGCGACAGTGGGCTCAAACAAAAGCACAGTCCTGGGGCTGGCGCAGGACCTCGCCGTGTTTCTGTCGCCATCAGGGTTGCCGTGAGTCAGACTGACTTAATGGCCCTTGAAAGCAGCAGGTGGAACTATGGGCTCGGGCCACAGAGCCGCTGCTGAGTGGAGACTGCGTGGAAAGTCTGCCCGCACCCAGAGCTTTTGGCCCCCGTGTCCTGCCTGCTTCGTCTCACTTCCTCCCTGGGCCTTTCCGGCTGGCTCCGGCTGGCTCCGGTCACACTGTCCTTCCTCTTCTCTGTTGTCTGGCCCTCCCTTCCTCTGTGGGAAGGTCTTCCCTGGCACACAGGGCCCCATCCTCTGGGCCTGCTCTGGGGTTCAGGCTCTGGGGTGGGGATTGGGGGGCGTTGCAGAGAGAGCACCTGGGCCCTTGGAGCCTGAGGACCTGCTCTTTCCAGCCATCAGGGTGGCCGAGACTAGACAGGGCAGATTTGGGAGTTGGTTTGAAGGAAGGAGCCCTGGAGGTGCCATGGTTGAGCACTCTGTGGCCAGCCAGGAGGTCAGCAGTTTGAACCCACCCGCTGTTCATGGGGAGCCAGAGGTGGCATGCGGCATCTGTAAATATTAAGGCCTCAGAAGCCCTGTGGGGCACTTCTCTGCCCTGCAGGGTCATGGTGAGTAGGAATTGACTCAGTGGCAGCCAAGTTGGGTTTTGGGTTTTTCTGCAGGGGCAGTTCAGAACAACTCATTTGTTGGGGAGAGGGTAGCTGATGGTCACAGTTCCCGTGGGCTACTCTCTAAACAGAGGCATGATCTCGCATGAACACTGCATGTTTGTCTCATGCAGTGCTTTTCCTACGGTGTCTGGTTCCTGCCACCCCACACCATGAGAGGAATCAGATGGCCTGGGTTCAAATCCCGGTTCCTCCCCTTCCTTCTTGGAAGTGGTGGGTAATCTTGCTGTGCCTCAGGATCCTCACCTGTGAAATGGGATCTGGGTAAAACCCACCTCATGAGCACAAAGTAAAGGTAGATATCAGCAGCCACGGCCACTATCTCCCTCATTGCTCTCTTCTATCTCACTGCCGGCTTTCAGACACTGAAGCGGAGGCTCAGGTGGAGGCGTGCCTGGTCCAGGTCATCCAGCCAATGGAAGCCATGCTGGTCTGTGCATGTGGCCACCTTGCTAGAGCAGCATGCGGTGTCTTCTTATCTGTGACTTTTGAGGCAGTGGAGGGAGTTGGGAGCAGGGGCCCTGAGGAGGGACTGAGACCGTTGGGCATATGTGTGGGGCCGTTGATAGGGGCCCTTATCTCTGCTGGCACAGTCCTGGATGACAGGGTGGCAGTTGGTGCTTTGACCTGGCAATAACCCTGGTATCTCAAGGCGAAGTTGATCCCTTCCTTCTCAGGCCGCCCTCTCAACGCACTTGTTCTGTGGGCAAAATCCTTTCTAAGGAGCCTTGGTGGCAGAGTGCTTACGCATTGGACTGTGATCTGCAGGCATCCGTTCAAAACCCCCAGCTGCTCCTTGAGAGAAAGAGGATACTTTCTACTCCCTTGAACAGCTGCTGTCTTGGAAACTCACAGGGGGCAGTTCTACCCCATCTCCTAGGGCCACTGTGGGTCAGAGTTGACTCGATGGCAGTGGGTTCGGTTTGGTTTGGTTCCCTGTGGGATAAGCATTGGGCTGCTAACTGCGAGGTCAGCCGTTCAAAACCCATCAGCTGCTCCTGTCAAGATTTAAAGCCTAGGAAACTTTATGTCGGGTCAGCATCGACTTGGTGGCAATGAGCATTCCCTTCACTAAGCAAGGAGCCCTGATGGTGTAGGAGGCGAAGCCTTGGGCTGCTGAAGGAAAGGCTGGCTGTTCAAATCCGCCAGCAGGTCTGCAGAAGAATGACGAGGCAGTATGTTTCCGTACAGAGTACAGCGTTCAAAACTCCAGGGAACCGTTCGTTGTCCTGTAGGGTTGTTAATTTACGGGTCAGAATGAATTCCACAGCTCTTGCTTTGGGGTGTCACTGAATGTCAGTGAGAACTTTCTTGCTATTTTGTTCACAAGTCTACTCCCAGAGCCTGGGTGGAGGAGCTGTCCAGCGTACAAGTGCTGAATGAATGAATGAATGAATCAGCAGTGCTCTCCAGGGCCCTGTAACACAAGGTGTGTGTGGCAGAGCTGGGGTTCAGCTCCAGGCTGAGCAGCCTGGCGGCTGTGCGTGATTCCTTCTGTGTTGACTTCTTTTGTTTCTGACCCCGACTCCAGGAGCTAGCCAAGAGGACCCCCGGCAAGCACCCAGACCACCCCGCGGTCCAGAGCGCCCTGCAGGCCATGAAGACCGTGTGCTCCAACATCAATGAGACCAAGCGGCAGATGGAGAAGCTGGAGGCCCTGGAGCAGCTGCAGTCCCACATTGAAGGCTGGGAGGTGCGTGTGGCCTGGGAGGGGGCACTCGGGCTGCAGAGGGGCCCAGGAGGTGGTCGGCCACGGGTTAGTACTGCGGGGTAGATGCTTTGCTCATAAAAAATATTTTCATTTTCCAATTCCGTTTCCTAAAGTCCAGATTTTGAGCTTTTCTTGACCAATGAGTTACTACACTGGACCCCCATTTCCCATAGTAGCAATACCAGGAGCCCAGACTCTTTCCAGTCCCCACTACTTCCTGTGACTCCCCACTCAGGCTTCTTCCCATGTTGGCTTACCTGTCTGCTAGCTATCGGCCGCTGCATGCTTGTCCCCTGGGGAAAGAGCAGTGATCGTGTATTGTCCATGCTGGGAGTTGAATTCTGGCTTTGATACTCCCTTGTGGGGTGACTTGGTGGTATAGATGTAGCGTGTTGGGCTGCCAACCAGCTGCCCCCCAGGAGAAAGAGGAGGGTTTCTATTCCCCTAAAAAGTCACGTCCTCAGACTCTCAGAGGGGCGGTTCTGCGCTGCCTGTGGGGTGGTTGTGAGCTGGAATCGGCTTGATGGCAGTGAGTGGGTTGCAGGGGGTGGGGTGGGGGGTCGAGCACATCTCTGAGCTTCTCCGACCTTCTCTTGGCTGTGCCCCTTGCAGAGTAGGTATTCCAGAAATGGCAGGTGGTCACACAGGGAGTTTGCAAAGTTTGTTTCCGTTATCTTTGAGTTTTCACTTTTCCATGAAATGCTTGAGGGCCCTTGATGAGCGTCGTCCCTCGTCAGGGTGTGGGATTCCTAAGCTGCTCTAATCTCTGGTTGATACAGCTTGCTTGTTTGAACTCCCACCTCGTCCTGGGATGAGTAGAGATTCCCTGCGAATCTGGAGACGGGTCCAGAGGAATCAGAGTAAATCTAAGTGCATGTTGGAGTGAGCACAGCTGGACTGGGGGAGGAAGGACCAGGGGAACAACCGCTGGACAGAGATGGAACCCAACACCATTGACCTCAGGCCCCTGGGGACCACTCGGTCTGTGGGGCGCTTGCTTTGTTCAGGGTCCCCTGGATGTTTCATAGCCAGGTGGAGGCATCGCTGCAGAGAGGAGCAAGGTCTGTTCAGGGAGGAGGGAGACCCTGTGGATGGGCACTTGGCACATGTCCTATCCTCCTGCCCCAGGCTCTTCCTGTGAAGAGCTGCAGCCCCCAGAGTCCTTTGCAGCCCAGGTTTGGGATGTCATGTGGAGTTTGGCCAGATTCAGATCCAGTTCCTTTGGATTTGTCAGGTGGGAATAGACCAGAGGTTGCCTTTCGGCTGCTTCTGCAGCAAAGCCTAGTTGTGCCTGCGCTTGGCTTTCTGTGACAGCACTGGCAGAGGCTCCAGTCTCCTGGGTGTCAAGAGGCCGGGCATGGGCTATCTGGTGTTGGGTTGCTTTGTGCATCTAGCAGGCACAGGCTGGCTCTGCCGCTGGCAGTTACTGAAGCTTGATGCTGCCTGGGTGATGCCCGCCTGGAGGACCAGCTTGGACAGGTGGCAACCTGTGTCTCCTTTTTCTCGTCTGTAGCAGAGTCATGCTCCCTCCTTCCCCACAACTGCCGCCCCCACACACACATGGGCCACCTGTGCAGGGCTTTGGTGATCCGGGAGCCCCAGCCTGGAGTTGTAGTTCCTCTAGCCCCATCAGTGACTAATTGAGCTTCTCTTTCCCAATGGCTTAAAATACGTAGCATCGTTTCTGTTTTCTGTAACGGAAAGCTGATTGATACTCAGGTGGGCCACTTGGAGGTATTTTCCAAGGGCTCTCATCTCGGCTTCCTGAGGCTCCCTGTGTGATCTTTTTGGCCTTCCCCTGTTGCAAGGTGGCGGCAGCTCCAAGCATTATATTTTCAAAAGCAGGAAACAGATGTGGTGGGGCAGCAAAAGGATGCTGTCTTTTGGGGTGGACGAAAACTTCCCTTACATCTCATTAGCTAGAGCTGGGTCCCCGTGGACAACATGCTGACCATGGGAGGAAATAGAGGCGACTCACTCAAATCTCTCTCTGTTGGGGCTCGGAGCATCCTGGCAGCCAAGGTGAAGGGAACAGTACACAGAAGTTGCCTAACATTCTTTGTCGAAAACGGAAGAAATGGAACAGTTCTTCTGACAGTTCTGACAGGCGGCTGGAGAAGGAATTTCCCACATGAGAGGGAATTGGGCACGCTCCTTGAGAACAGAGCAGAAGTGATTTTTGGATGATCCCCGCTAAGTGAGAGCCTCAGGAAGTGAACTAAGGGTCTCTGGGGCCCTCTCTGACCCGAGAAATCTGTAGGCTTGGAACTCCGTGACCCTGACGCTGATTATCGTTTCTGAGTAGCGTGGGAAATAAAGTGGCTGGCCTTTATCAAGCATGTATCTCACGCTCCCAACACTGTGGTGTTGCTAGGTGCTGTTGAGCCAGTCCTGACTCATAGCGGCCTGATGTACAACAAACTCTCATGCTACCGGGTCCTGGCCATCCCCATCATTGTTGCTGTGCATGAGCCCATTGTTGCTGACATGCTGTCAATCCATTTTTATGACCCGCTCCTTTATTAAGCATGGTGGGTGTCCTTTTCTAGGGACTAGCCCCTCCTGATAAAAAGCACCCTGGTGGTGTAGTGGCTACACACTGGGCTCTGATCCACAAGGTCAGCAGTTCAAAACCACCTGCTGCTCCTTGGGAGAAAGATGGGGCTTTCTCTTCCTGTAAAGCAGCAGTTCTCAACCTGTGGGTCTTGACCCCTTTCACAGGGGTCACCTGTTTCATTAAAGTAGCAAAATTATAGTTATGAAGTAGCAACAAAAATAATTTTATGGTGGAGGGTCACCACAACATGAGGAACTGTATTAAAGGGTCGAGGCATTAGGAAGGTTGGGAACCACTGCTGTCAAGAGCTCCAGTCTCAGAAACTCACAAGGGCAGTTCTACCCTGACCTATAGGGTCACTGTGAGTTAGCATCCACTCAATGGCAGTGAGTTTGGCTTTTGGAGTCTTTTTAAAAAAAATCATTTTATTGGGGGCTCGTACAGCTCTTATCACAATCCATACATACATCCCTTGTGTCAAGCACACTTGTACATATGTTGCCATCATCATTTTAAAAACATTTTCTTTCTACTGGAGCCCTTGGTATCAGCTGGTCATTTTTCCCCCTCCTTCCCCCATCCTTCTTCCCTCATGAACACTTGATAATTTATAAATTACTATTATTTTTTCATGTTGTACACTCATCAGTGTCTCCCTCCACCCACTTTTCTGTTATCTGTCCCCCAAGGAGGGGATTATATGTCGATCATTGTGATCTGTTCCCCTTTCTCTCCACCCACCTTCCCCTTACCCTCCTGGTAGCACGACTTTCATTATTGGTTCTGAGGGGTTTATCTGTCCTGGATTCCCTGTGTTTCCATCTCTTATGTGTACCAGTGTACATCCTCTGGTCTAGCTGGATTTGTGAGGTAGAAGTGGGGTCATGATAGTGGGAGGAGAGGAGCATTAAAGAACTAGAGGAAAGTTGTATGTTTTGTCAGCGCTATACTGCACCCTGACTGGCTCATCTATTCCTTGTGACCCTTCTGTAAGAGGATGTCCAGTTGTCTACAGATGGGCTTTGAGTCTCTACTTTGCACTCCCCCTCATTCACAATGATATGATTTTTTTTGTTCTGGGTCTTTGATGCCTGATAACTGATCGCGTCGACACCTCGTGGTCACACAGGCTGGTGTGCTTCCATGTGGACTTTGTTGCTTCTTAGCCAGATGGCTATTTGTATATCTTCAAGCCTTTAAGACTCCAGATGCTGTATCTTTTGTTAGCCAGGCACCATCAGCTTTCTTCACCACATTTGTTTATGCACCCATTTTGTTGGGAAGGTAAGCATCACGGAATGCCAGATTATTACGACAAAGTGTTCTTGCATTGAGGGGCTACTTTGTAGAGGTCCAACGTCCGTCTGCTACCTTAATACTTAACATAAATCTATGTACATAGATCCATTTCCCTATTGTCATTTATAACTATATTTACATATGCACATGTAAGGTTGTAATGTTTACAAAAGCAAACTGTCACATCTTTCTTCTTGGAGCAGCTGTTATTTAAAGGGTTAACTTTTTGGTGAGCCGCCTACTGCTTAGCCCCACTGTGCATCATGCCCCTTTTAAAGGGTTCATTAGACGAAGGAGATGAATTTTAATCTCACCAAGAGCATCCCCGAGTTTATCTCCTGGCGTGACTTTGAGGAGAAGATGCAGTCTATTCCAAGGAATGTGCTACTCCAGTTTCCGTGCAGTGGGGAGGGTTGGAGATCGAGGGGGATTCTCTAGGGGACTGGAGAAGCTGGCTGACATCTCGCTTGTGAAGCTGATTGCCGGGACTCCCCACTCGGTAGGCAGAGTCGCGGAGCGCAGTGTGGATGGGGGTCCAGTCACCGTGTGTGTGTGTGTGTGTGTGTGTGTGTGTGTCGGTGTCTGCAGATTCCTGCTGCAGATCCTCTTCTTGATCATTTTGAATTGCAGACCTTGTGCCCCCGCCTGACTGGCTAGCTGACTCCTCTGCCTTGGAAAGTGGCCTTCAGGCAGTTGGCACCTGGGAAGGGGCAGCCAGTTCTCGGCCACTTCCTTTTGGGTGGTCTTGGCTGTCCTCTTGTTGGGTCCCCGGTCCTTGCCCTTTGTTTGCCATGGGGACTGCTTTCGATCAAACCAGAGGGACTGACCTGCAGGTCCTTTTCCCTGAGCACAGGGAATGCTCTGGGCCGCTCTCCGAGAGGTTGGCAGTTCAAGCCGCACCGAGGGAAAAAGGGTGGTGGTCTGCTTCCCTCCGGATTTGCAACTGTGGAGCTCTTCATGAGGCCATTTTACCCTGGCCTGCAGGGCACTGTGGGACCCTGGCCGTGGGGTAACTGAACACAAGGAGCTGGCAGGACTCTGAAGGAAGTGAGCAAGCCAACCCTCGCTGCTCGAGTTTCCCTGTCTGAGCAGTCCGGACATTGGTCGTTCCACCTCGTGGTCGTGGTGAGGACAGGGAGTGTCCGAGTGCTGCCTGGCGTGGAGCAGCGCAGACAGGATTTCTTTCTTCCTCGCTTGTCAAGTGGCCACCAGCTGCTCACCCACCCCAGGAAGGAAGGAAAGAGACGGGGGATGGGAGGAAGCCTCTAATCGGCAGGAAGGCAGCTCTCAGACGTCCTGCCCTCGCTCCCGCTCTGTGTAGGCTGGATCACGAAGAGAAAGAAATTCATTCACACTCGTATGGGTACGAAAGAGCTTTATATCAAGGAGTAATTGGATATCAAGAAAACATCCCAGCCCAGTCCAAGTCAAATCCGTAAGTCCGATATTAGTCCATAAATCCCTTTTCAGACTCACAAAGCCACTTGCAATGATGCAAAATTCAGGGAGATCACAGGCCGGTAGGTGCAAAGTCTTGTGAATCCAATGGCGGTGGACGCATCTCCAGGGCTCCCGCAGGTCTCCAGCAGGTCTCTCAGTGGCTACCAACAGGAAGGTGAAGCAGAGAGGCAGGGAGTGTGGGCAGGGGGAGGTTCCCAGGCCCCTCCTTATGAGGATGTGACAGGAGGAGACGCCATCAGGCTACATACCACCCCACACTTCAAGTTGACATGAAATTATGTAACTACCACACCCTCCCCGGGATCAGATCGCCATGTATTCTTTGGGGACATGATCGCTCCCCTTTGGGGACCCCTGCTTAAGGTCAAAGAAGCACATCAGGCTCTGTATGATTGGTGGTTCAAACCCATCAGTCACTCTGCAGAAGGAAGACGAAGCAGTCTGCTTTCACAGGGTGAACAGCCTTGGAAACCCAAAGGGGCTGCTCGGCCCTGTCCCATAGGGTCACTCTGCGTTGGAATCAGCCCCACAGCAGTGGGTGGGTCTGAGACTGGCAGCCCGATGGAACAACTCTGAAGGTTGTCCCCGAGAGGCAGCCTTGGGCAGAGCTGAGTGGGTAGGGAGTCAGGGAGTGGGTGTGACTCCCAGCTTGCCTCCTTCCTAGCTGTGCGACTCGGGACAAGGCACTACACCGCTCTTTGCCTCAGTTTGCTCATCCGTGGCAGG
The DNA here is from genome assembly GCF_050624435.1 of Tenrec ecaudatus. NCBI lineage: Eukaryota > Metazoa > Chordata > Mammalia > Afrosoricida > Tenrecidae > Tenrec > Tenrec ecaudatus. The sequence goes on from NC_134541.1 coordinate 14,207,702, forward strand.
AGGGCTCTACGTCCTGAAGGATGCCAGATGTTACACGCGACGTTTGTTGTGGCTTCTGTTTCCGCCAGGCTGTGTTATCCGAAACGGGTTCTCAGCGGGTGTCTTGACGCTCCGCTTCTGCCCTGTGCATCTGTTTCTTAGAATCACCATCCCCAGGGCCCGAGGACCCTGCGCTGGGGTTCTTTGGATGCTGCATGGCCAACAGCTGCTGGGCTCTGAGACTCCGCGATTGGTCAGCGGTGTGCCCAAGTGCATGCCCACGTGGTGAGGGCACCACTCTGTGCTGCACAGCTGCTGGTCACAGGAGGCTGGCTTCCCGGGACCCTGAGTGGTTGTTGGGGTACAGGGTGTGCTGTGTCCAGCCAGCCCCTGAGGCAGGAGAAAGTCCACGGCAGGGGCGCACCAGCAGATTGCTTCATTCGTTGCATCTTCGACATCTCTGAGTCAGCAGATGGGGCAGCAGGCCTCACCAGGGTCTGGGGTTTTGTTTTGTTTTCCCCTCAAATGAAAACAGACTCATTGTTATTTTTAAAAAATAACTGGTAATGCACCAGTCCTCCTAATGACCATTGTATTGTTCTATTATTTATGCTTTTCTCTGTACTTATGTACAAATGGCATTTAAAAAAATTGAAGATGTAGGAGCATCTATAGCTATAGTTTACTAGCTTGCCTTTTTGGTTTTCCCATGAGTGACCTGGGGGTGGGGTGGGGGTGTTTTCATGGCAGTAAATTTAGATCCATGCCATTGTTTTTCATGGTTGTGCCATCAGTTATTGAACTGATTACTCTTTTTAAAATTTTAACACTTTTATGGACATATAATTCACATAGCATGCAAGTCAGTGTTTCACCATATTAAAAAGAAAAGACTTGTGCATTCATTACTGAAATCAATTTTAGAATATTTTCTTCATTCTCGTACTCAATATTAGCCCCCCCCCCCGTGTCATCCTAACTCCTCCACTATAATCCCGAGAAATTATTAATCAAGTTGCTGTCTCTGTAGATTTGACTATCCTCGATTTCATATAAAGGAAAACGCACAAAAAACAAAACCCAGCAACAATAACGAGAGGAAAAACCTCAAGGGAAAAGAAAGCAGCAAATAAAACTAGAACAAATTTAAAATGGGTCAAAAGGGAGAACAAGTGATCCGGTGTTAAAATTTGACCCAACTCCATCTGCACGAGTCCTCTTGCCCCCAGTGCTCTCTGTCCGATCGCAAGGCTGCTTAGAGCCCTGGCCAGTGGTTAGGGGGATTCTCGGGAGGCTGTCTTCCTGCGGGGACCCTGCCAATGGATTTTGGGCTCTCCCTGTCACCCAGCATGACGACTCTGTTCTTGACAGTGCTTAGAAGGGTTTGTTCCTGTCACTCAGCAGGCTGCTTCTTGTTGCTTCTGACTGTTGAGTGTTGGGGGAAGGAGAATCTTGTAAAACAACTCCCTCTCCCCCACCTTCTTTCCTGAAGTCATGTCTCAGTGGGATCACATCACATCTCTTTGTACCCCTCTCTCCCTGTAATCTTCAGGACAGCAAAGGAATGTCCCTTAGAACGTTGCCTGATGGTCCCTGCCCCTCCATGTCTCTGCCATCTATTGACCCACAGCCTCATCCTTTTATCATTATTCTTTCAGCTTCTTATTGGGATGTTAGGGGAAGGCTTGTAGAGCAGATCGTGAATTTTACAATCAATGGTTTATACACATTTGGTTTCCCCACACCCATTTCCATCCCTACAACGCATGACTTATCCCACTGCCTCTGCCAGAGTTTCCTGTTTCCAGAAAGGTGAGGCTGTCTGCTCCCATAACGATTTACAGCCTCTTCCAACAAAGCAGCTCTGCTCTGCCCTGGATGGGTGCTAGGAGCCAGAATTGACTGGGTGGCAGGGTGGTTGGCTTGTTGCTGGCTCTTTGGCATAAACGCTGTATTCTGGCTCTTTAATGGGCGACTCTTCTCCCATTGGGGTGAGTTCAGATCCATACCCGAAGAGCGAGGAAGGTCCGCAATCTTGGCGGTCCCACCAGTCTCTGTTGACCAGTCAGCCTGGTCACTTTGATACCTCTGAGCACAGTGCCACATTTCTTCCGACTCTATCCAGGACCGACCTGCTAATGGGATTCTTTTTCGAGCATTTGGTGGTGGCATCGGGGCACCAGCTAGTTTTTCTGCTCTGGGGATGGTGGAGACGGATGTCTTTGTGGTCCAGTAGCTCACTGGACTCATTGTTTCCGTGGCTCTTTCGATTTTTATCCATCTTCTGTCCTTAGATTGGGGAAAGGCCAGTATTTGCTCCTTAGGTGGCTGCTCATGAGCTAGTGACCAGCGTAGGCATACATCCCTGTCTCGATGTGTTCATGACAGTACATGTTTGACTGCCACAAGTAGGAGACCTCAAATAAGGTAGAGTCACGGGTGGTGCCGACGGTTCCTGTGCTCAACTGCTAACCGGAAGGTTGGAGGTTCACACCCACCCAGTGACACCTCAGAAGAAAGGCCTGGCAATCAAGTTTTGAAAAATCAGGTACTAAAACTCTATGGAGCACAATTCTACTGTGATATCCATGGGGCTGCCTTCAGTTGGTATCCACTCTATGCCAACTGGTGGTATGAGAGGAACATTTATTTCTCAGTTGTAGTACAGAGGTGGGTGGTGCCTCCTGGGGGTGGAGATTGGGGTGGCCCAGCTTTGCAGGATCCCAACTTCCTTCCACCACTGCCTTCATCATCTCTCAGGGCAGTGGTTCTCAACCGACCCTTGAATACAGTACCTTATGTGGTGGTGACCCCCAACCATAACGTTATTTTTGTTTCTACTTCATCACTGTCATTTTGCTACTGTTATGAATCGGGTGACCCCTGTGAAAGGGTCATTTGACCCCCTTTAAAGGGGTTGCAGCCCACAGGTTGAGAACCGCTGTCTTAGGGTTTAACCCACTGCCACTGTGGAAGAGAATGGAGACAGCTGGCTTTCCAGGAAGTGATGTGGAAGTAGGGCACAGTGGCGGTAGTCACATGACTTCACCTGGTGCTAGGAAGGCTGGGAAGTGTGGTTTCATGGGACAATCTGGGACCAGCTGGACTTCTACTCGTGAAGGACGAGGACTGGGATCAGGGTGGCCTTTGTGGCGTTCCCATGCTCTCCGCGGCCTCTGCTCTCAGCTCGTTGGGCCTTCTCCAGCTGGATCCCTGTGCTCCTGAGACTCCACCGAGCTGGCTCTTCCTTGAGATCTTCAGCTTCTTAGGTGTTTATTTCTAATTTACAAAAGTAGTTTTATTTGGATGGCATGGATTATATTACTCCTGAGGTGCAGCCATCAGCCGACTCTGGTGCCAAGTTTTCCGTCTCGATGAACAGATACGCATGCTTCCCTTTCCTCCCACCCTCCCACCAGGAGTGCACTTTGGGGTCCATACATGTGCGTGTCTTGGGGACTCTGCGGAAGAGGGCTCATGCCTGTTGGCTCTTTTGTGAGGGACCGTGTTTTCAAGGCTCATCCCTGGACTCATCTCCCTGCAGGTCGTTCGCCTCTGTATTCCTCCCAGACACCTTGTCCTCTTTTCCACATTCCCTGGACCTCATTCCCATTCAGGAAAGGTCCTGCTCATTTGGTGTCTCAGCCATGCCTCCATCACTTAACACCCATGGCCGGTTGAGTTAGGGAACTCCCACCCTTTGCTAGACTCCACTGGCATCGAATTCGTCACCCACTCAACAAGCTTTTATTGAGCACCTACTGTGTGCCAGCAAGTGTTGCAGGTGCTGGCAATACAGTGGCAAGTATTTGAGAAAGGGTCTGTGCTTAGTCAGTGGCCTTCTTGTGCAGGTCAAAGGACGAGTCATGATGTAAGTAATAAGAGGGAGGGAAGAGAGAGGCCAAACCAAACAGCCACCAGGCATTTGGCCACCAGAGCCTGCTGCTGATCTGGGTAGGCCACTTTACCCCGTGGCCCCAGGACATCCCCCAAATAGAAAACCGTCACAATCTTAGGGTTGTTCTCCCTGTTCCACAGATGGAGGTCATTGATCAAGTGGCATTTGGCTTTCTGTCTGCAGATTAGCCCCCTGAGGTGCCCTGGGCTTTGGGGGTGGGGTGGGCCAGTGTGCCTCTGGGGAAGGAAGGCGTGTTTCTGACTCCGTGTCTAGCTCACTCACGAGGCCCCTTCTTCCCTCCTAGGGCTCCAACCTCACAGACATCTGCACCCAGCTGCTTCTGCAAGGGACTTTGTTAAAAATCTCTGCGGGCAACATCCAGGAGAGAGCCTTTTTCCTCTTCGACAACCTCCTTGTCTACTGCAAGCGGAAATCCAGGTGAGCTGCTGGGAGCCTGGGGGCAGGGCTCCTGGGTGGGCTGAGAGGTTGGGATGGTCTCACCTGGTGATTACGTTCCTGGATTCACACCTCAGGCTGGCCGCTTCCTTCTGTGGATGCTCTCTTCTTTAAGTTGAGGGGTTTGTTCTAGGTCAGTGCCCTTTAGCGGAAATGTGATGTGAGTCCCATATGTGTTTGGAATTTTCCAGTAGCCACATTAAAAATATATTAAAAGATATGGGTGAAATGAATTTACATCATATCTTTTCATTAACCCAATTTACCCCCGAACTCACAGCCATTGAGTAGATTCTGATTCATAGCTACCCTATAAGATGAAGTAGAACTGTCTCTATGGGTTTCTGAGACAGTAACTCTTTATGAGAGTAGAAAGCCAATGTGGATAAAGTGCTAATAAAATTGTTTAAAAAAAAGAAAGAAAGAAAGCCTCATCTTTCTCCTGCAGAGTGGCTGGTGGTTTCGAACTGCTGACTTTGGTGGTTAGTAGTCCACCACATATCCCAGAATAACACCGGGCTCTTGCGAAAAATGTATCTCAAGTAACCCCATAATCCAAAGCATTACCATTTCAGGATGTCATAAGTTAAAAATTGGTGAGATATTTTACACTGTTTTTCATACCAAGTCTAGGGTGGGCTTTATACTTACAGGGTATGTCAGTTTGGGCTGGCCGCATTTCAAGCACTCAGTAGACACATGTGGCCTGTATCAGCTGAGGCACCTAATTTTACCACAAAAACTACAGGAAAAAATGTGCTGAAAAACTTGGCTTATCCTCCAGTATATACGGTCGGTCTAGATGCTCATGGAAGTTTGGAGATTCTCAGTGACACCAACATCTTGGGATTCCGGGATCTTAGGGTGGGAGACTTGGGCAGCAGGGGAGGGATCTTCTACCCAGTAAACTTTTTGAGCAAGAGCATTTCCCCCCTCTGTGTCTGCTATTGTATGTTCTTGAAGTTGGTTGAGTCTAAGAACTGGCTTGGTGGATGGGTGGCTTGGTAGATAGATTCAGACGTGTATGTGGTGGGATGGGTAGGCCAATGGGAGGAGGGATGGATGGAGGTTTGGGAGGTGAATGGGGGGTAGATGAAGGGAGGGAACGAGAGGGGGATCTGGATGGATGAGTGAACGGTTGGAAATCCAGGAGATGTCCAATTGGGTGGATGGATGGAAAGTTGGGGAAAATATGGATGTTTGAGTCACTGCAGGAATGGACATGCAGGCTTGGCAAAGTGGTAGAGGCCTGATGGATTGGAGGCTCTAATGTAGAACCATGGAGAGAACCATGGATGGGTGGTTGGCGGCATGGCCATGTGATTAGGAGCATAGGTGGGTCATATAAGGGGGCTTCAAAAAGTTGGTGGGGAAGCAGGAGTGAAAAGAAAATGGAATTTTCCCACAAACTTGCAGAAGTTGGGGGAGGCGTGGGGAGGCTGGGTGTGCTGCTGGGTAGGTGGGTGGGTGGGAGTTGCAGCTGTGGTTTCTGGACTTAGGGGTGGCATTTTGGGTAACAGGGTGAAGGGTTGCATGACGGTTTACAAAGAAGGAGCGTTAGGCAAAGAGGGATGGTCAGGTGCTTGGCAGATTTGGGGTGCGAATTGGGCTGGGTGGGGGGTTAGATTTGCGGACGGCGCGCTTCCTGCCCTTTGGTTTCTTCCTCAGTAGGTTGGGCCCCACTGACCAAAATAGCTCTTCCTCAGTTCCTCTTCCTGTTACTTTGTCTCAAGGCCAAAGTGGTCACTTTCCACAGGCATCTTCCTCCTCGATCTAGAAAGATCTAGAGCCAAAGGCGGCGGCGATCCAAGCCCTGCTGCCAGCCTGGCCTGCGACTCGCTTGAGTGGTCTGGCCGTCACTCTTCCTCTGCGTCTTCTGGCCTACCATAGTGGTAGTGAGGAAGACGAGGGGTGGAGGGCGGGCATTGTGCATGCACAGGTGGACCTCTCTCTGTTTCCCTCCTTCAGCTACACCCCTCTGTGCCTCAGTCTCCTCATCTGTAACATGGGGGCGAGAACCCCCTCTTCACAGTAGTGACTCACTAAGGTCCAAGCCCGTCTTCATTGAGCCCCCGAGCCTTCTAGCTTCCCTAGCTCCGCGCTTTTGCCTCTGTGCCCGTTTCCTCTTCTGGGAGACAGGCGCAAGGATCGCCTCCACCTCAGAGGGCTCGTGTGTAGGCTACATATGGGGCCCTTTAAAACCTGTGACTTACTTGGTAGGACGTCACGGCTCACTGCCATGACTGCTCCTGCTGGCATTCTTCCCCGCTATGGCAGGTGGACACCGCCCCCGGCACGTAGTAGCCACAGACTTTTCCCCTTTCTGGGTGGAGTCCTCGGACTACTTCTCCGCCTCCCCTGTCTGCTTCAGCCCCTTATTTCCCCACCCACCCCTTTAGGTCTGCCTGGGTGGGTCCCCCTGTCCCCCACTCCTCTCCCACCAGCGCCTCCTTGCATCTTCCTGTCCTTGCCGGGCCCATCCTCAGAGTCCTCCTTCGGCAGCGTCCACCTCCAGCCCTTTCTTGCTGCCCCGCCCTGGGCTGCCCGAGGAAGGCATTTCCCCTAGAACACTGGGGTTTGGAGAACAGAAGGTCCCTTCAGGCCTCTGTGGCGGCTCCCAACTCCTGTGGGCCTTTGCCCAGCCTTTGGCTCTGCCCATCTGCAGGCCCATCGGCCTGATGGGTGAGATCGGCTCATTCCCTTTGTGTTGGCCTCCAGGCGGGCCTGGCAGGGGCCTGTATGTGGCCACCACGGCCCTTTTAAGGCCGTTCCCTGCCTCTGCTCTGCAAAGAGCCGGGCTGGCCGGAGGGAAAGAGCACATCTGTCTCCAGAGAGAACCTGGCAGCCACTAGCATTCCTACCTCTGGATAGGGAGCCAGGGCCTAGACTCTGAGAAGTCCCAGGCTTGGGCTTTGATGGATGGAGCTCCGGACCTGGCTCTGATGTGGTCATAGGAAATGCCTGGAGCAACTAGGAGTCTGCCCACGGAGTTCTGGCCTCTGCTCAGTTCACGCGGGGTGCTGCCTGTTGGGGACGTGGGTCACCAGAGGCCTCTGACTCAGTGTTTTTTATGATTTAATTTAAAATTTCACAAGTAGGGGGGAGGGTCTTTGATGTGCCTCTCTACCCCATTTATAGGAGGAGAAACTGAGGCCCACAAAGCTAAGTCTCCGGTAGCTCAACTGCCTGCTTTACCACCTTAGAGGCTTACCAGCAATGTGGCTTTGATCTCTGTGGGCCTCTGTTTTCTCACCTGTGCAATGGGGCTAAAAGTAATCCCCATCTCCTGGAAGTGTTCTAGAGAAGTGGTTCTCAACCTTCCTCAGGCCGCGACCCTTTTATGCAGTTCCTCATGTGATGGGGACCCCCCCCAGCCATAACATTATTCTCATTGCTACTTCATAACTGTAACTTTGCTACTGTTATTAATCGTCATGTAAATAGCTGATAGGCAGGATGTATTTTTATTGTTACAAATTGAACATAATGTAAACATAGTGATTCATCAAAAGACATGTAATTATATATGGTGAAATATTTATTTCTAATGGTAAATAAATGAAATTTTATCTTGAATCATGATGTAGCATGGGTAACAGTCTTCACGCCGGGTACTCGTAGGTGCGTATATTTGCATGTGGGCAGACCTGCCTGGAGACGGATAGAGGAGCGGTGTCTCGGTTCCTAAGACCATCGGAAATATGTGTTTTCATGGTCTTAGGAGACCCCTGTGAAAAGGTCGTTCAGCCCCCAAAGGAGTCGTGACTCACAGGTTGAGAACTGCTGTTCTGGATGGGGGGAGATGGTTATATAAAGTGGTTAGGAAAATGCCTGGGGTGTAAAACCATCACTCACTGCCATCGAGTCTGGGGTGTCTGAGATTGTAACTCATGACAGGAGTAGAGTAGAAAGCTTCGTCTTTCTCTGGCTGGTGGTTTTGAACTGCTGACCTTGTGGTTAGCTGTCCGGTCCCGCGGGACATTCAACGTGGATCCTGGAGGAGAGAATAGGAATTGGGGGTATACAAGAGGCACGGAGAATGAGGACAAGACAATATCCTGATCAAGTCCTGTTTTAATGAACAAAGAGTCTCAGCTTATAACGGCCAGCAAAGGGGGGAAGCCTCAGCCGCACATGCAGATTAGACTACCTTGGCAACAGGATAATCAGGGAGTTCAGGGGAGCGTGCCCTGCCCATGAGTCAGTAAGGGCTTACAGTCTTCAATTAGGTACGCAGAGGAGTGGCATGTACACGCAAATCAAGCATAGGGGAAGACGATCTTTTGCCCAATCAAGGGGATGCAGGGCATGGGTGCTTATCTAAAGAGCATCACCCCTTGTTTGCACAAGCTTTACAGCTGCAGTGCTCTGTCACGTAGGCTGGGGTAGAAGAATGCCCAGAGCTCAGGCTAATAAATTCCAAGTAATGGCCAGGCCTCACGGCTCCAGGCAAGTCCTAATAAATTCCAAGTAATGGCCGGGCCTCACGGCTCCGGACAGTTAGCAGCCCAACGTGTAACCCACTATGCCACCAGGGCTTGTCCGTGTATAAAGTAGAAGGCTATTAACATGTGTGTTCAATGGGTGCCTCACACCAGCTACGCGCAGATCGTGTCGGCGACAGGAGTCTGCATTTGGAGAATTTGGAGCTCAACTCGTCTTTCAGACCTTCTTCCCCTCTGCACGTCTTCCTTCCCAGGAAAGGGCACCGTCATCTGGAAGCTCATCTTGGCCTGACGCGCCCTTACCCGCATTCACTGCACCTCCAAACCCTTTCTCTCCCCTTGTCAAAACCTTAATGCAGCTCAACAGAGAGTCCAGGGGAGAGAGAGAGAGAGAGAGAGAGAGAGAGAGAGAGAGAGAGAGAGAGAGAGAGAGAGAGAGAGAGAGAGAGAGAGAGAGAGAGAGAGAGAGAGAGAGAGAGAGAGAGAGAGAGAGGAGTTGAATGTAAAACTTATATGGAAATGCAGAGACAAACACAGCTAAGACAACCCTGAGGGTGAAATCCAAAGGACTTTGGTTACCAGACGTCAAGACTTAACTAAAAAGCCAGTCAGTGCGAAGGTAAAGACAAATAACTACGTGGCACAGGATGGAAGTGAACCCATGATAAGCAATCATTTACATGCCGGCAAAGGCACCACACAGCTGGAGAAACAGCACCTGGTCTGGTCAATGCCATTGCTGACCGGGTGTGAAAAATGAGCAGACCTCTACTTCACACCACACATGAAAACCATCGTCAGACGGCCGTGGTGAAAGGTAAAGCAATACAGCTTTCCTGTGAAAGCATAGGAGAATGTTCTTAGGGCAAGCAACGATTTCTCATAGGATGAAAATATGTTTAAAACAGGAAAAATGGATCACTTAGGATGTGTTAAAATTAAGAATGTTTGTGCATTAGGAGAGATCCTAAAGAGAGTAAAGTGGCAAGAGGCTGGGAGCAGACCTTTGCAATCTGTCTAGCTGGCAATGGACACGTCCAGAAAATAGAAAGACGTCCCATGCGCCAGATTTGTTCCTCTGTTTTTGTGTATAACGTTCTATGGGAACATGGGCATTGTCTGTGTCCTGGGGTGGAACACACAGTTAAGTGTTCAGCTAGTAGGTGGCTACCAGGTTGGTGATTCAGATTTACCCAGAGAGAGACACCCCAGAAGACCGGTCTGCTTCCAGTGGTCACAGGCTTAAACATTCCCTGGAGCCGTGCGACCTTTGACACGTGGAGTGTCTAGGAGTGACACTCGACAGGGTGACAGCTCACAACAAACACGACTGCAGCCACGAGACCAGCGGTGTGGCTGCTTTTGTGGCACCAGGCTAGAGCTGAGTCATCGTGACGGAAACCACATGGCCCGCAGAACTGAAAAGACACGCTCGCCGTCTGGCCCTTTCCAGAAAAAGTTTGCCGACCCCTGCTGTAAATCATCCAGAAAAAGATAAGATCACCCAACCAAGGAATGGGCAAGGGACAGCCACATGACAAAAGCAGACGCCAGATGGCCAGTAAACACGGAGCGGCGCTGGACCTCGCCGCTCACCAGGGACCTCCGAATGAGATGTTTAACAGGAGCTGACATTAGATGCCCACCAGCAAGGCCCACACTGAGAAACCAGTGCCCGGATGTGGCGAATGGCGAGCATCTTGGAATGTTCATATACCCTGCTGAGCAAAAGGGCCCAGTGATTTTTGGGAAACAGGTTGGCCGTATCTGCTGTTACCTTGGTCAGGAACATTCCTTGTAACTCAGCACTTCCCTCTGAGGTCATGGCCCGAAGAAATGTGACCATGTGTTTTTCATAAGACATGCACCAGAACATTCCCAGCAGCAACAAGCTGGAAACCACCCAAATGCCCATCACTCTCGATACCCCCCACAGCCTCGGTGAACCGCACAGTCATGAGGGTGAGCGAAAGAAGCCTGGCCCAAGCCAGCACAGGCGGCGTGATTCCAGTTAGGTGAAGTTCAAAAGCAGGCAACTCTATGGGCTTAGTGAACGGGCTACCAGGAAGGCTTCTCCAGGGGCTGGTAATGCTTACACGGGTGTGTTCGCTTTGGAAAATTAGTTGCCTCATATACTTGATGGACGTTTTTCCTGTGTGGATTTTACACTTCAATAACAAGTTTGCCCCAAATGCATCTATGTACATCTACTCATGCACGTGTACGGTACGCACCTGTATACATGCACCACACACAAGTCATTCTCTTCTCTCGTCTGCATGCGCCCCCTGTCTCCTTCCTGCCTCCCCACAGTTGGTTCTCCTTAGGCAGCCTGAGGGAGGATTCTAGGAGCCAAACCAGTCCATGTGATGCCTCTGTTGAACCCCACCCAGCTCCCTTCTCATGCATACAGTGGGAGTCACGTCTTTTCTGTAGCCAGCCCGCAGACTCTGCACGATCCAGTCACTCCAGATGCCCTCCCCCTTGTCCCCTTGGCCCGGTCTCACTGTCCTTCTTTGAGCATGGCCAGCAGGCTCCCACCTTGGAGCCCTTGTTCTAGAGCAGTAGTTCTCAACCTGTGGGTCACAACCCTTTTGGGGGGGTGTCTCATGACCCTTTCACAGGGGTCACCCGATTCATAACAGTAGCAAAATTGCAGTTATGATGTAGCAATGAAAATCATGTTATGGTTGGGGGGTCACCACCACATGAGGAACTTATGAATGGGTCGTGACCTGAGGAAGGTTGAGAACCGCTGCTCTAGAGCTTTCTGCTGCCGAGGACATGTTCTCCATGCATCCTTCCCCAGCCCTTCCGCGCCTTCTTTAGGGCTTTGCTCCAGTGCTGTCTCCTCAGTGAGGCCTTCTCTGAGAACGTCCCCCCCCCCATTAAAATCACCGCCTTCTCCACCTCCAGCCCTGCGTCCACCAAAGCATTAAGCCCTCGCACTTGCTATGTTTTACTGCGTCAATCACTGTGTCAGTCCTGGCAGACTAGAGAAATAAATCCAGGGAGACTCGTGTGTACAAGAAAGAGCTTTATGTATACGAGCAGTTGAATATTGAGAAAACAGCCCAGCCCAGTCCAGATCAAGTCCAATATTAGCCCATATGTCCAATAGCAATCTATAAATTACTCCTCAGACTCGCAATGATGCCGGATGCGGGAAGATCACAGGCCAGTGGGTGGGAAGTCTTGTGGATCAGTGGCGTTGTAAGCATCTCAGTGCTGGCAGGGGTCTCCACGTGATTTTTCTGGATCCAGAGGTCTGGCTCCATCAGCCTCGCTCCATGTCTTCTCCACAGGGATATCTATTCTCACAGGGAGTGAGCAGGTGTCCCGCCTCCAACGAGGATATTCATATTCGTATAAGGATATTCATACCCTTAGCGCCTCCAAATGAGGTCAACAAGCTGTGATCTGATTGACCGGCTAACCTCCTGCCCTTCGCTCTTAATCCTCAAATTGACACCAGATTGTGTAACTACCACAAATCACCATCTTTGGGCTTTCGTATCAGAAGACAGACTCTCACAGACCTGGGTGTGTTTGCTGCTGTACAGGCTTCTTAAATGCTTCTATGACACCCCTTCCCTCCACGCTTCAGCCCTTAACTGGCAGTGTTCCTTGTGGGAAGCTCTGGTCAGATGTGTGTTGAGTGACGGAATGTGGCCTGGTGGTGGAAGGAGAACTCAAGGGGTGGATGCCGGATGGATGGCCCTCTTTCCCTCCAGCTCTTCATGCAAACGGGCTTCCTTGCAGGCAGGGTCTGTCCATTAGAAACCAACACACTGCTCCCCACTTTCCAGCAAAGAAAAGTGGGGCTTTGTGACTTCTTGTTGGTCTCTCACCTGATGCTTCCGAAAAGGAGCTCTGTGAGGCCAGCGAGGCAGGTGTCCCGTCTCACAGATGAGGAGACTGTGGCTGGGAGTGGAGCAGTGACTTGCTGAAGCCACTCCGCCACCAGCCGGAGACCCCACTCCCGGCATTGCGCTGTTGGAAATAGTTGCATTCTGGTGACGTGAGGTGTGGGAGATGCTCACTACCGCTGTCTTCCAGGGTCGCGGGGAGCAAGAAATCAACCAAGAGGACCAAATCCATCAACGGCTCCCTCTACATCTTCCGAGGGCGAATCAACACGGAGGTCATGGAGGTGGAGAACGTGGAAGATGGGACAGGTAGCCCCTTCCTCACCCTTGCCGGAGCCCACCCCCACCTGCTCCTCGGCCCTCCCTCTGCAGCATCATCATTGAGACATGGAGGGGGCCCCGGTGGCTCAGGGGTTAAGTGTGTGGCTGCCAACTGAAAAGCCAGTGGTTGGAACCCCCTGACTGCTCTGCGGGAGAAAGATGAGGCTGCCTGCGCTGTCGAGGCCTTAGAAACCCCATGGGGGCAGTTCTGCTCCATCTCACAGAGCAACTGTAGGTCGGAATCGATTCTGTGGGGAAGAGTTTGCTTGGCTTGGTGGTGATGCTTCCACGGCAGCATTTGCAACGAGACGTGCATGCAAGAGGCCAGCAGCCAGGTAGCCCCTCAGTGACTCCCGTCTCTAGCCCAGCTGTGATGGAGGTGCCCCAAGAAGGAGGCAGATCCTCTCTTAGCTTCTGTGGCGCTGGTGAGCCTCAGATCCCTATCCACTCTGCCCCGGCTGCTCTTCACATCAATCAGGAGCGATCAGGTTCTGGGCTCCCCCTATGGTGGCATGACCTCATCAGCGTAACCAAGCCCTCTTCCCAAACTGGCCAGCACCTGCAGGTTTCCAAGCCTGTCAGTCATCACAGAGGCTGACAGCCTCATGTTTGCCCTCGGAGTTGCAGTGGGGTTTGAATTGCTGGCTGTGTGGTTAGCAGCCTAATGCCCAACCCACAGCGCCACCAGCACCCCTTTCAGCACCTGTTTTTGTGGGGTACAATTCAGTCAGTGACACCCTGGCTCAGACATAAACCTCTGGCAGCCCTCACCTGCTCCTCCTCGAGTACAGCTCCTTGCCGCCTGCGGCTGTCAGCTCTGTCCCAATTCTGTGTCATCGTTTTTGAAAAGCGATTTTACCTCCTAAGTATGCATCGAGGAGCCTCACAGGTCACAAGTCAGGCTGCTCACCCTAAGGTCGGCAGTTCGAGTCTACCAGGTACTGCACGGGAAAAGGACAGACCATAATAGCCTCAGAAATCCACAGGCGCAGTTCTGTTCGTCCCATCGTGTGGCTGAGTCGTTTGTCTCGCAGCCTGCATCACTGAGCATCTCAGTGGACGCCTTCTTGTTTGACACTTCCCTATACGTGGGAATGCTAGCACGTGGTTCTTCTGCATCACGTGGGAGAGATCTCCCCAGCTTTCTGTGTGGAACTTGTTCATCTCTGAGACTGTTTAGGAATCTTAGTGGGCTATGCATTGGGCTGTGGAGCTAACCTCCAGGTCAGCAGTTCAAATCCACCAGCAGCTCCAAGGGAGACAGATGAGGCTGCTGCTCTCTTAGAGAGTTCTAGCCTTGGAAACCCCAGAGAGTAGCTCTGCCCTGCCCTGTAGGGTCACTGTGAGTTGGAGGTTTGGTGAAAGGGTCCCCCCTTTGTGGCCAGTCCACTGGGAGCTGTTCTCTTGGTGATGGACTCTCGGTCATTTCCGCTGCCCCTCCGGGCATGTCCCCATTTATTGTGCTTTGTTTTATTTCGCACCTGCCGTACGTTGGGCACGTTGAAGGTGAGACAGTCCAGGTCCAGCAAGTCCATGGGCACAGCTTTTTTCCGGTAGTTAGTGCTCACTTTATGCTTCTGTGCCACCTTCTGGCCATTCTCACAGCGCTGCAGGCTTACGTCGTGCTGCCGATCAGCCAGCGTCTTATGGAAACATCACTGCTGTGCACGCCAGGAAGCCACGTGTCACACGCCATTCGTTTTATTGCGCAGTCGCTCTGTGGCCATGGCCTGGAATGGACCACACTGTCTCCAAGGCCTACCTGTGGAGTATCCCCATGGGGGCCAGCCCCCCATGCCGCCATGCCATCGGCACTCTCTGCACATATAGAGATGCCAAGCCCAGGCAGCTCTGGCTGGGTATGCCTCTAGGATCGTCTGGGGCAAGCTTCTGGGTTGGCTTTGAGTCACAGGACCCTCGGGCACTCGCAGGACACCCATGGCTCCTGCTTAGATCTAGGGAACAACTCTATTCAGTGACACTAGTGTCTGCCATCTGGCTTTCGTTCGGCATCCAAACCAGCGATGCGTAGGTGCAGAGTGGCTGGCATCGAGGTTAGAAATAACCCGAGTGCCTCGGGAGACAATGGAGGAGGCTGGGAAGCTCTCCCGGGCTCCGGGCAGGGGTCTCTTATAACAACTCTTGTGCTGCTTTGGGCTCTGAGGTCGTGGGAAACCCAAACCAAACAGGCTCCCAGTTGCCATCCAGCCAGCTCCGAGGCATGGCCACCCTGACGGTCGGCAACCTTGCAGGTGCGCAGGTTCCATGGCATCACCAGTGGCTGTTTTCAGAAGCAGATTGCAGGCCTTTCTCCTGCATCCCTCCTGGGTCTAGCACTTGTGTGTGCTGCCAACCCAAAGCCTCCTGCCACTGAGTCACTTCTGCCTCCTGGCAACCCCGTAGGGCAGACCTGACCTGCTCCACAGGGCTCCCGAGACACTGAAGCAGATTGCTTCTTCTTCCTCTCAAAGGGCGACTGGTGACTTGACTTAGAACCCCCGACTTTGTGGTTAACAGTGAGATGCTTAACCCATGCATCACCAGGGCTCCTCATGTCCCTGAGGGGTGGGAGGTGTGTTCTCTCCCACTGTGGAGCAGGCTGAGGAGGGGTGGGCACTGGAAGAGCCAGCAGTGCAGCCCCCAGATCCTGGTCTCTGCTGATGCCCCGGCGACCACCCTGAGAGAGAAGGGCTGGCCTCCACCCTAGACCACAAGATCCTCTGTGAGACGCTGAGAGCCACATGGCTGCGTCCACATTCACCCTCTTTTGTCTCCTGCCCCACCACCAGCGGATTACCATAGCAATGGCTATACCGTCACCAATGGCTGGAAGATCCACAACACGGCCAAGAACAAGTGGTTTGTCTGCATGGCCAAGACGGCCGAGGAGAAGCAGAAGTGGCTGGATGCCATCATCCGTGAGCGGGAACAACGCGAGAGTGAGTGCTGGTCCTCCTTAGAGTGGAAGGGGCGGCTGGGGGATGTCCACAGCTGCAGGGGTAGGGCTGTGCATAGAGGAGGGGCTTCTGTGTCTTGTCACAGAGGTGAGAGACCATGCGAGTCAGCCTTTGAAGGGGAGTGTGTGAGGCCAGGTTGTCTGGAGAAACGCAGCTAGGAACACTCGTTTCTGTACAAGAAAAAGATTGATGCCAAGAAATAATTTCATCCCCAAAGTCATCCCAGTACAGTCTAACTCATGAGTCCCTTTTAAGTCCTACCTGCAGACAGGTGAATTGGGAGGCAGGGAGATCACGGGCCAGCGAGTGCAGAGTCACATGATCTGAGGTCGAGAGGAACCTGTCAGCAGGACTTAGGTTGGTGGCCCATGTTGGGCCATCCCTCGAGGCAAGCAGAATTCCAGCAGGCAAGAATGCAGAGGGACAGAGAGAGGGGCATTTCCCACAGTCCCTCACTCTCCTATGATAGGCCACACCCCCAAGGAAGTGTCCTCAGGCTACCACTTGATTTTATGGGTTTGGCTCCACCCCTAGCCAGGAGTGTCTAGTTGATATGAAATCATCCAACGAGCACAGGGAGCTCTGGAACTATTTCTTAACGTGAGGGTACCTCAGAGGCCACCCAGAATGCCCTGTTCCTGCCCATTAGACAGATGCCGAAACTGAGGCCCAGGCAGGAGCAGAGACTCACCCCCAGGTGATGATGATGGGCTTGTTCAGTGGGGAATTCTCGACACCCTTCACTTTAAGTAAATAAATAAATAAATAGTTTTGGGGGTAGTAAATTAGGTGGACACCCATCACTTTTGGGGGTTGGAATCTCAGGTGCTGCCCCACGTGCCCCTGTCCCCTTGGAGGTCCCCCAGGCCTTACCCCTCTATGGTCCCTGTCTCTTTCTGGATTTGTCTGTCTTTGAAAATTCACCAAGTCTGGGAGGGAAGCTCGGTGGGGCTGCCAGCAGGCTTGGCCAGGGTGCCCTCTGGACCTGGGTCAGCTGAGGAGCTCCCGGAAGGAAGTGGCAGGGCTGGTGTGATGTAGGTGAGGCTGGGGATGAGCATGGCTCTGTGGGGGACATTTATTGTGCAGAGAGTTCCAGATGGGGAAGGGGGCGCTTGGTATGTTTAGGGGACAGTTAATTTGGTTTCCCAAACCTCAGTGACCTTGGGTGGTAGCCGGGGAAACAATTCCCATAGCAGAGGGTGGCTTTGATATTGAGCTCTTTGTACCAACCGTGCTTGGAAATTTGACTCAAGGCCCGCAGAGCCTTCTTCACCTCCCATTTTACAGAAGAGGAAACTGAGGCCTAGTCTCCTCCATACCAGCTGTCTACTTGAAATCATTGAGTGCATCGTGCCCTCAGACCTGAAACAAGACTTGCCTGAAACAAGCCTCCTGGGATTCTCTTCTGCTTTCTGTCCCACCCACTCTCTCTTCCCATTGACTTCCTGAGCTCGGCAAATGGGGTCCTTTCCCCCAGAGGTCCGACTAGGCATTTATTCACACCCTACTTGGCTAGACAAGCGAGGTCTTCCGCTGTGGGTCCACCTTTCTCCTTTCTCCGCCCCGTTGTCACCTCTCACCAATGGGGACCCAGCCTGGCTCGATCTATTGCTCCTCTTTTCTCTGTATCTTTTTGAGGACAGTTAGACAGACCTCGAAGGGTCTTATTTTTATTCTCATTTTCTGATTTTAAATATTGCCTCCAAATTTAGGTAAATGCCATCAGGACAAATGCACTCTGACCTTGGTGCTGGGTCAGGCAGTCTGTAACCTCTGGAGCTGAGCAGCATTGGGGGTCAGGGTGTGGCCTGGGTATAACTTGATCTGTGTCTTTGTGGTCAGAATTGAGGGCTGTGGTCGGGGTTGTGAATATCTGATCACTCAGGCTCGAGTGTGGCCCTCAGGGGGCTGGATCCTGAGAATCAGGGTATTGTTCCTGCCCATCCTGGGTCCAGATCTTGGTTCTACCACTTCTCCCCAGGAAATCTTAAAGACCTCTAGCATCTCCGGGCCGTACGTCTTAACCTCTAAATTGGGGGTAATGCTGTAGTGGGCTTCCTGGGAGGACTGAGAGGCAAATAGAAAAACATCTTGTGCTGTTGTTGGTCACAGCTGCTCCTGGGGCTGGGTGGGCCGTGGGGCGGGGAATGGATTCAGGGCCCTGTGTGTGGCCTGGAGGGGCAGCTGGACTTCTACCGCTGCCCGGAATGACATTTTCCCCAGGCTGTCCCATCGCCTCTGGATTTGGAACTCCACCCAGCAGAGTGGTGAGAATGAGGCTCAGGAGTCCGACTCCTGGGCCAAGGGCTTGGCCCCCGGTGAATCCAGAACTTGAACCTCTCTGGGCCTCAGCTTTGTCCCTGTGGGATGGGTGACAGACTCCTGGGAGGATCTAATGGCAGGTGCCTGTCACGGTGACGGCAGGTGGGCTGTAGAGGGTTGCTGGGCTATGTAGAGAGCGCCGCCCCCCCCCAGCTCTGGTGGTCTTCCCAGCGCTGACCCTGTCCCCTCCACAGGCCTGAAGCTGGGCATGGAGCGGGACGCCTATGTCATGATTGCGGAGAAGGGGGAGAAGCTGTACCACATGATGATGAGCAGAAAGGTGAACCTCATCAAGGACCGCCGGAGGAAGCTGAGCACCGTCCCCAAGTGCTTCCTTGGCAAGTGAGTGGCTCCACTGATCCCCTGCGGGCTCCTCCCAAGTCCACCCCACCCCTCCCCACCCCACCCAGCCCCCAGGGGGGCAGCCTAATCCCTGTGGAGCAGACTTCAGAGCTCAAGAAGGCTAGTGGGGTGTCCCCATTTCCGAGTCTTTCTGGCTTTTGCTATTAGCCCCTCCCACAGCAAAACATAAGTGCTATATTGTAACTTGTCCCACCCAATTGCGTATGGTATGGTTGAAGATGAAGTTTCCAAAACTTAGTCTGTTCTGACCTCAAGGAACCTTCGTGGTGTAACGGGCTGCACATTGAGCTGCTAACTGCAGAGTCAGTGGTTCAAATCCCACAGTCCCTTCTTGGGAGAAAGATGGACAGCCTTGGGAACCCCACAGGGCGGTTGTCCTTTGGCCTGTAGGGTGTCTGTGAGATGGACATGATGGCAGTGGGTTTTGAGGTATTCGATTTTTTTTTTTCTGTTCTGCTGTTTCCTAGCCCAGCTCTTCCACCAGTCATTTAAAATGCAATGCTGGGCAGGACACTGGAATTGGCTTCACAGCCTCTCATGGCTGCCATAGCGGTCTGCTTAGTGGCCTGGCAGAGGCGCCGCTGTGGATATTTCAGACAGAGACATCTCTAACTCAGGGAGTGAGTTAGTTACAGGGGCCTTGGAAGGGCAGGGATAGCAGAGGCGGGTCCTCACTGTGGCTGAATGACCGCTACTAAGTAGCCCCTCTGGAGCTCTCCCTTGGAGGCTCCCTCTGAGTTAGAGATCAACTCTCACCCTGCTGTGTCCCTGCAACACCCCTGCCGTCTCCAGGGGCACCTTCCCAGTCCAAGAAGACCCTGGGGTGGGGGAGCACCCGCTGTGGTGCTAAGGATAGCTTTGAAGGCAGGGCAGCCCGGGCATGCGTTTGAAAGAACTTGATCGTTGAAGAAAGCATCTAATCTGTATCGAAAGGGGAATCTGGACTTGGGAGCACTTCCTTACACTCGTCTGACGGCATGGGCATTTATTTCATTTAGGGGTTCTCCTCTGCCCTGTAGGGTCTCTATGAATCAGAATCGACTCGATGGCGGTGAGTTTAGTTTGAGTTTTTTGAGAAGGGAAAGATGATGGGGGAGGTAGGTGTGAGGGGGCTGGGGGCTCGATTTGGGGGGGTGTTATGTTTGAAGTGATTCCGGTGTTGAGTCGTTTAGGGTGCCAAGCCCGGGTAAGAGACATACATTCAGGAGATGTCAGCGTTTACATGATCTTTAAAGATCCAGACAGATGCTGGGGAGAGAGCTGAGGCAAGACTAGGTCGGCTGGCAGGCTGGCATCCTTCAGAGGAGGATCCTGGCAGGAGCAGCTGGGGAGGTGGGATGCCCACGGGCTGGGGTGGAGGCTGTGTGTGTGTTGGGGGGCAGTTTGGGATGGGATAGAGCAGGCGCCCAGGTTTGGAGGTGCCAAAGTGGAGCAAACAGGCAAACATTTAATATCGGTATTGATGGGCCATTGCATGTGAAGGGTGGGGTTGGGGGAAGTTGGGTGGTGGCCGCCTGAGGCTGGTAGAGGGAGGGGCAGAAGGCAGGAGGTTTTGGGGTGCTGGGGTTCCAGAATGATGGAGGCCTGCTTTGGGGCTTGGACTGCCCTGTTGCTTTCAAGGGCCAGCAACCATGCCCCCCTTGCCTCCCTGGGAGGCTCTGGACATGGGCCCTCAAGGTTTGCAAGTTGGGAAGCCGTAAAGGAGAGCCCGCTGCCAGCCTATGTCAGCTAATCTCTAATCCCAGCGGAAAGGAGGTTTTTCTCCCTTAGGATTTTGCTTCCGGGCCCGGGGGCTGGACAATCTTTCTGCCTCCCACCGAGCCTCTGGGCCAGCAGAATCCAGCCGGATGGGATAAGCAGGCCTGTGATTAGAGTCTCGAAAGACTTTCTTAGAAGTCTCCGCAGGAAGGATTAGAGGAGATTATTTTGACTGCCTGTTTGAGCTGGGGCCAGGATGGCAGTTCGTTTTGTAACCACCTGGGTCTTAGGGACCAGTCTGAGACTGCTCAAGTATAAACGTCTCGCCACGCTGGGTTTTGCTCGATACCCAGCCCTGGGCTCATGTCCTCCTCCTTCCATCCGGCCAAGCTCCGCTGCTGACTCTGATGTATCTTCATGGCGCCCAAGGACTTCAATCAGAGCCAGACGTGGGGTCAAGTCCTAGGTCCTTTACTTGCCAGCTCTGTGACTCAGGGAAAGTGTCTTAGCTTTGCTGAGTCCCCACCAGTACTCTGTTAAAGAGAGACGATAAAATGTGCCTTACAGGGCTGCTGGAGGGATGGTGGGACAGTGTGTGCTCGGTAGGAGTGGTAGAAATCTGCATTGGGTTTAAGGTGCTAACTGGTTACTGTGTTCAGAGCCCAACCAACCTGTGCTGTATACAAACAGGAGGCCAGACCCACTGCCATCGAGCCGATTCTGACTCATCACAACCTGTAGGGCAGAGCAGACCTGCCCCAGTAAGATTCAAAGTCTGTGGATCTGTATGGGCGCAGAGAGCCTCACCTTTCTCCTGTGGAGCAGCTGGTGTCTTTGAACCACCGACCTTGTGGTTAGCAGCCCAACACTTTCCTGACAGCACCGCGAAGGCTTCCTCCTGCCAGAGGAAGAGAATCTGGATATTATTGGAGTGGGGCAATGGCTTTGCTCACCAGGATCCTTAGATTGGCTTGGGGGTCAAGATGATTCATTCGTTGTCTATGGAGTCCTTAATTCACCCCAGCAGGGGACAGGGCACGTGGAACTCCTGTGGTCCAGGCGCTTTCAGTGCAGCAGGGAGGCCAGGAAGTAGACGAATGAAGCGAGTGGTTTCTGAGGGGGATGGGTGCTGCTGGGAGGAGAGGGGTGTAGGAGGTGGCGGGGGTGCAGGAAGAGGAGAGGGTGGAGGTGCTTGCTCAGCCAGGGTGGGAAGGAAAGACCTCTCAGGGCGGTAACCTTTTAACCACAGCATAGATGAATGTCAAAGATGAACGTGCTGCCTGTGGGCAGCATCCTCAGCAGAGAGAACAGCAGGTGCAAGAGCCCTGAGGTCAGCATGGGCTTCAGACACTGCGGCTGCGGGAGGTGGCCAGGTGGAGTGGAGTGAGTGGAGTGGAGTTGGGTGGGGGAAGGGCTGGAGACAGCCATGCAGGATCTTGGGGAAGTGGAGGCTTTCTTCTGAGTGTCCAAGGATCTACTGGAAGATTCTCAGAAGGGGTGGGAGTAGACGCAGAACTCACCCAGGCCCTGTGTATGGGCGTGGTCAGAGTTGTGAGCAGGGTCAAGGCGGGGTGGACATGACCTGGAGGAGGAAGCCTTTGGTGGGCCAACCTTGGCCGGTGCGAGGTTGTTGCTGTTAGTTCAAAGTCAGCCCTAACTCACGGCGCCCTTACATATCACAGAGTCCAGTGCTGCCTGGCCCTGCGTTTCTTCAGCCATTGGCATTCTTGCCCATGATTGCTCTCAGTCCAGTCCTTTACTGATGCCCACACGGATCCAGAGCTCCTAGGTGGACAGGGCCCATGCCTCTGGGGCTAGTGCAGGCTCCCAGCTCTCAGTAGGTGGCCACCATGCTTTGCAAACAGTGCACAGGCATCTTCCAGAGAGTCATCAAGCTGTGAGGTTCCATGGATGAACACGGACCCCCAGGCCCCACCCCTGGGGCTCACAGCCAGAAGAAGGGGATTCTGGTCCAGGGCTTGGCTGGGAGGATGTGAAGGCCGAGCTGCGTGTGCCCTGGCCTGGCTCAGGCCAGGCCTCTCCACTTCACAAGCGCAGTGAACACCAGCTGTGCAGTTCACATCAGGGCAAGCAGGAAGGGCAGAGAGGTTCACGCTGACCCTCCACGCTAAGCCAGTCCCCACAGCCCCCTGTCCCTGTTCCCCCTCTGCCAGGCCAGGCCTCTTGGTTCCTGAGTCCCCAGCTCATCTGTCTCTGAACCTTGTTCAGCTTTTCTGGAGTGTGAGTCCTGGCAGCCCTTGGCTCTCTGCCCCCCATGAGCTGGCTAACTTCATTCGGATCCTTCTTCACGCATGGCCTTTGTGCGTGCTGTTCCTCTGCCTGAACACCCTTCCCCCTGGCCCAGCACTGTGCGCAGATGTGTTTTCCTTGGCCCACACAGTGTTTTCAGAAAAGGGGGGATTAGGTATTGCCACTTAACAGTTGGGAGTTTGCACAGGAAACTGGATTTCCGGCCTCTCTGGGAAAGCCTTGCATCCTCCTGGATTCGAAGTTTTGGTTTTCCAGCTCAGTTGTAAGGCCTGGACCTGGCTGGTTCAATAGTGTATTGGTGGGGTGAGGGAGGAGCTGTCTCTGGCTGTGCATTCTGCATCTCGGTGGATGGACTCGCTAGGATTGCTAAATTCTCAGGCTCAGTCTGGAAGGCCCTGAGCGAATTGTATGCCAGGTGGAGCCTGAGACCCAGAGAGGGTCAGTGACCTGCCAAAATTTGCCCAGCAAGATGTGTACCCCTCTCGATCCTCAAAAAGGTGGCAAGATCCCGCTCAGAGCAGGAACAGGGGCATAGTTGCTGCCTTCCAGACTGCCTTCTTCTGGCCCCTCATGAAGGCCCTTCCTGTCCCCTCTCCCTGGCCACAGGCCTGGGTCAGATAGCTCGTGGGCAGCCTCTGTTGGGTTTCCGGCTTCCGAGAGTGGGCACTCAGCATCTGCTCCTTTCCCTGGGCTGCCAGCCCGTTTGCCCCCTCTCTGGTGTTTGGGGCACTGAGAAGTGAATTGGGGGTGGACAGTACATTCATCCCGTCCAACGTTCCTGGACCGTTGCAACTACACTCCCTCCCTCCCCCCCTCCTTCCCCACTTTCCCCAGGCTCTCTGAGTACCTCTGCCCAGACTGCTACCTACACACTAGGCAGGTCTTTGCTCAGCCAAAGGCTGGGACACTAAAAATAGCCCTGCCCCCCTCGGGCCCTGTAATTGGAGGCAGGACAGCTGCTTTCGATAAGCGAGAGCTCTGTGCTCTGGCCAGCTGCCACCTGCTTTTATGGAATACATATTGCCTCTCCGGAAACAGCCCTGCTTCGGGCTTTCCCTTTTCCTGCTGACTCTGTGTGGGTTGAAGCATCCTCCCCTCCCCCACCCCGACAGCCAGGATCCCTGGGCCTGGCTGAGCCGATGCACCATGGGGGCAGCCACACCGGGTTTCCGCTGCCCCCAGAACATTCCTTCTTGTTGGGGACTTCCTCCTCCGTTTTATTATTTGATGATTGAGTTGTACTGGGCATTAGAGCGTAGCCAGACCCTGGGGATGCAGATGGTAATTCTTCCATTGGTACCTGGCGAGTTGGTGGTTCAAGGGCATCCAGTAGCACTGGGAAGAAAAACCCTGGTGAGCTCATTCTGAAGATCAGCCATTGAAATCCCTACGATACACAGCTCAAGTCTTCCTTCCCTTGGAACCAACAGGAGCCAGTGCTGGCTTGATGGCAGCTGGGTGTTTTGGGTCTAGGTCCTGGGGCTGTTGTTGAGGGTAAAACAGATAAAAATTCCTGCTTCCCTGGAGACTGCACCCTGGTGAGGACCCCACTGCTATCAAGTGGATGATAACTCATAGCAGCCCTACAGGGAAGGGCGGGACTGCCCCTGTGGGTTCCTGAGCCGGTAACTCTTCTTTCTCACAAGGTGTATTGTGAGTGAGGCTGTCTTTTTAAAAAACGTTTTATTGGTACTTTGTCCATGTGGCATACAATTCAATACTTCAGTTGCACCAAGAATAGTTGTACAAGCTTTACCACAGTCAGTTTGAGAGCATTTTCTTTTTCCTTGCACTCATTGTTATTCGTGTAGTTTTTTCCAACAAAACACTCACCAGTCCAACAACTTCTACATGTGTGAGTCAGAGGCGTCGATTAGACTCTGTGTTGTACAACCATTATTGTTAGTCCTCTCCAAACCGCTCCACTGCCATCAGAATGAACTCAATGACCCCTAAGCAAAATCCCTTCCTATTTCACACACGGTGACCAGAGGTCAGGCTTGGTTTCTTTTTTTACAAGTAGTTTTCTTGATATCATATTCACATATCATCCACTTCCGTAGTTAAACTGCTTCTAAAAAGAGTTGTAGACACATCATCACAGTCAGCTCTGAAGTTCTTTCCTGCCCTGTAACTCTTTAGAGAACCAGGCAACTCATCAATAAGCCCCTCAAACACCAAGCTCACAGCCACTGAGCTGATTTTGACTCAGGTCAACCCTATAGGTCCGAGGAGAACTACCCTGTGGGTTTCCGAGGCGCTAACTCTATGGGAGCAGAGAGCCTCATCTCCACTGGAGTGACTGGTGGGCCCAAGAGAATGACTTTTCTTAACCCAGTGCCTAACTCAGGATGCCCCCAGGTCCCCTAGACAGGATGATGCCAGGCTGAAAAAGAGGAGACAGATGTGCAGGGAGGCCTGTGTGGGAGTAGGTCATGAGGAAGTGACCCTGGGGCTGAGGATGGCAAGATGGGGTGGAGTTCAGAGCCTGGCATTTCCAGAGAGAGGGAGCATCAAGTGCAAAGGCCCGGAGGCAGGAATTTTTGCTGAAGAGAGAGGTGGGGATGCGGGGGAGCCCAAGAGATGAAGTCAGGGGCAGCTGTGGAACCAGGTCACTCAGGGCCTTGTGGTCATTTGGAATCCCAGGGCAGCTCACTCACTGCAGGGGTTGGCATTGGAGAATGACATGACTTGATGACCTTCCCCCTCTGACTCCCCACAAACTCCCTCTCTGTGCATTCATCTCCTCTGTGGTTCCTCTCTTCCTCTGCCCGCCCAGCCACAGAGCTGCCCGTCAGCCTCTCCCCGCTCATCTCACCAGCTGTCCGTTCACTGGCCCTCCTCCCTTCACCACCCATTTCCCCATCTACCCTGTCATTGATCTGCCTATCAAGTCTGCATGCCCACTACCCACCAGCTCGTTCCTACACCTGGGCCATGCATCTAGTCATCCTGCCTGTCTGTCAGTCTGCCCCACCCTCCTTTCCTCCCACCTGCCCATGAACCCCAGGGGCTGGTGCACCCACCTTACTGCCCCTGGCCCTGGGGATAAGCTTGAGGTTTCATTGTTTGGGGTTCCCAGTCCCCAGAGCATGGCCAAGGGCTGTGGGCATCTAAATCTCGCTTCCTGAAGGGGTGGGGCTGGGCCGGCTTCTTGTGTTCCCCTCTCGTCCCAGGATTGGGGGTGTCCTCTCAACCACCTCTTATCTTCTGGCAGTGAGTTTGTGGCCTGGCTCCTGGAAATTGGTGAAATCAGCAAGACGGAGGAAGGGATCAACTTGGGCCAGGCCCTGCTGGAGAATGGGATTATCCATCACGGTAAGGGGACAGGTCTTAGTGGGGCCCTGTCAAGAGTGACGAGGGGGACCAGTAGCACTGCCCCACCTGCACGGAGTTGGGGGAGTTCAGCACAGAGCCTGACTGGGCGGGTAGTACATGGGGTAGCCACTGGTGAGTGGAGGTGCGGTGGGGTGGGTGTTGGAGGACCCCAGGAACATGCCCAGCCTGACCAGCCCCTGGTCCCTCCAGTCTCTGACAAGCACCAGTTCAAGAATGAGCAGGTGATGTACCGCTTCCGCTATGATGACGGCACCTACAAGGCGAGGAGCGAGCTGGAGGACATCATGTCTAAGGTAGGGACCCTGACCACTCGTGCCCTGAGGAGATCCACCCCGTGGTTGCCTCTGAGCAGGCCCACGCTCCCCTCCACAGGCCCCTGACACTCCGCACCCCCTGGAGCCATCCCCTCCCCCTGCCGCCCAGGAGCTGGATTTGGATCCTTGGCCACATTGGGGGACCCTGGAGAGAGCGGCCTGACTCCTTCTTTGCATCTGTTTCAGGGCGTGAGACTCTACTGCCGCCTTCACAGTCTGTACACCCCCGTGATCAAGTAAGTCGCTCTTCCCCAGCCGAGGCTTGGTCTCTGCCCCTTCCCTGCTGCGTGGCCACAAGCTGGTGACTTGAACTTTCTGCTCCATCCAGTGGGCCAGTCACCATACCTGCCCTCTAGGTGTGCCCCGAGGACTCAGCCAGGGCTCAGGTCTGGTTGTCAGCTCCGCAGCCAGACAGGCTGAGGGTGAGAGGTGACTTGCCGCCTACCAGCTGTGTGCCCTGGTGCAGAGGACCCTAAGCTCCCTGTACCTGAGGGGCTTCCTCTGTAGGATGGGGCTCATCATGGTCTCACCCCAGGGCATTTGCCCTTGTCGTTCCCGCTCCTTGGGAGGGTCTTGTACACGTCTCTCCCGTCCCTTCCAAGACAGTTGGCTTCCACAGATTCACCCAAAGCCAACACCAAAGTGCCTGCCATTGAGTCCCTCCTGACAGGTGGCAGTAGAAAGCCTCCTCTTTGTTCTGCGAAGATTCACCCAGCCATGGATCAAAACAAATGGACCCTCAGAAGCAATTGTGCGGTCACAGCAATCAGTCCCTCAAAGGCCGTCAGTGCTCCTGGCACAGTGTTTACGTTGTACTAGGTGTTCTTTAGCAGTGACTCGGCATCTGGAAGGGTGTGTGGCTAAAACCCAAACCAGACTTACTGCCGTGAGTCCATTCTGATTCTTACCCATCCTATAGGACAGGGTAGAACTGCCTGGTAGGTTCTTTATGGGAGTAGAAAGCCTCATCTTTCGCCCAAGGGGTACCTGGTAGTTTTGAACTGTGGGCCTTGGGGCTCACAGCCCAATACATAACCACTGCCCCAGCAGGGCTCCCCATATGCAGACACTGCGTGATTGTTTCTGTAAGGAACTCAAGCCCCTGCATGCTTGGGTTCCAGAAAAGGAGGGTGTGTGTCCTGGAGGGAATCCCCCACAGCTGCCCGGGGATGACACCCACTAGAGCCCCTTTATAAAGCGTCACCAGCCTGCCACCTTCTCCCTCCTTACTCCTCTTTGACTTTCCCTTGGATCCTGTCCCTGCCGGACACGCTCATATTTGGTTGTCTCTGCATTTATCTTCGGGGGTGTGAATCTGTCCATGGCTGTTTGTCCAGCGCCTGGCCCAGCTCTGTGCCATGGGACATCCCTTGCCGACGGAAATGCTGGCCACGTGCCAGGTCGGGCAGCAGCCATTGGACACACGTGGCTGTGGGGAAGGCAGTCTGGAAGCGCAGACCCCACTCTCGTTTTCGTTGTTGCTGAGAGTAAGACACTGCGCGCACCATTCATGGATGTCCTTAGAGCCGTGTGACCATGACCATGCTTGCCATCTTTTCCCAGGCTGCACCCCCTTCATTCACAGGAACCCACTGCCCACCAAGTGGTCATCAGTGGGATCCCGTCTCCATAGACGGCGAAGGAGCACGGTGCTCAAGGCAGGCATTCCATCCGTGCTAGTGAAGCCAAACTGCCCTTTTTTGGTCTTAGGGAGACTTCAGGGCATGCATTCGGTTTAAGGTTTTAAAGATGATCCTGAGGAAATTAGTTTTTTGGGTTGGCTCATCCAGCCTCGGTGACTCTAGAAAGCCCCCATTCTGTGGTAGTTTGAAGTTGGTTCTTCATTCCCCACCTTTGGATGAGGATTCTTCCGTAAGAGCTTTCATTAACAGGCTCAGTCCTGGGAGCCGGGGACCCTCCGGTACTTCCGTTCTTATCCCAGAGAAGGCTGTTGTGCAGGGGGCCACTTAGCCACACAGAAGAATGTGAGTTTGAACTTGACCTCAGAATGCTGGACTGGAGTTTCAATGAAAACAGCCACACGTGGAGGGTGGCACAGGGCCGGCGCAGAGTAAACGGGGACAGGGACCACAATTCCCCCACCAGCCTTGGTTCCAGTCAAGGTGCTTTGGGTTCGTGGTGACCGTGTGTGTCAGAGTGGACTCTGCTCCAAGAGTCTTCCTCGGCTGGTCACCAGACCTGTCTTCTGCGGTACCTCGGAGCAGACGCAAACTCCCCACCTTTGTGTCACTCGAACAATTAACACCCCCCAGGGACTCCCAGGGCAGAGTCACCTGCAGCCATCCTGGGGATTCCCACTCACGTCCCGCCCCATGGGTCAGATCAGCACGGAACTGTTCCTAGGGCTTCTCATCTCCACGGACACAGACTTTCCCCTCTTCCTCCGGCAGGGTGGCTGGTGGGTCCACACTGCCAACCTAGGGTGAGCAGCCAGGCATTGATTGAGCCGCCGCACCGCCTGGGCTCCTTGGGTGGAAGCGTGGTCAGTAACCATGAGTTGAGCCCATGTTGGACGAGAGCTCACTTCCTGTGCCTCCGTTTCTGCAGCTGTGAAATGGGCACAGGAAGCACTCTCGCCCCTTGGCCCACATGGGGGTTAACGTTCATGGGCCGTGCCCTGACCGGTGCCTGGCAAGCTCTTAGCACTCTGGCAATGGCAGCAAGGGGTCCCTCTCTGTCTCTGCCACCATCCTTCTAGTTGGGGGTGTGAGACCAGGGTGACAGGGTTCTCAGGAGCCCCGGGTGTAGGGGCCCAGCTGCCAATTCCTCGGGCGTGGGTCTTAGTGGCCCTGACCCCTTCTTGGAGGAGGAGAGGGGGTGTGCTGGTCTGCCTGGAGGTCAGGCCCGGGAACCACTCATTCAAGTTGCTCCCTCCCTCCTGCCTCCTGCCTCCTCCACACATGCCCTCATTCCCCTGGGTTGGGCGCTGCTAGAGGCCTGGCCCCTGGCCCTTGCTGGTCAGGGGAGCAGCAGGGAGTTGGGCAGTGAGCCTTCACTGACTTCCCTGGGGCACCCAGCCCCCACACACTGAGCAGAATACCTGCCTGGACTTGGTTTATCAGCCCTGACACCTTCATTTCTGTCGTCAACCCCAGAGGCTGAGGAGGGCTTGATAGGCCACAGGATTGGTACAACCCACGGAGCCGGGCCCAGTGAGGGGTTAGAGACCCTGACAGGGCAAAACCCTGCCCCTCCCAGGTGCTGCTCCGTCCTGATGCGCCCCCCTACCCCCCTGAAGTCTTTCTCTGCCAGCATTGCTTGCTCTCTGTGAACATGCAAACTCCACAATGGAGCAAAGTCAGTCAGAGGGCGGGAAGGAGAGCTCTTCTTCGGACTCCAGCAGGGTCTACCAGGGGGTCTCGGTTTCAGCCCTGCGGATGCTTGAGTCTGGGTGCTTCTCTGAGGACTGTGCACTGCAGGGTGTTCTGCAGCCACGCTGACCCCTACCCAGCAGACGTCGGCATCCTGGGTTCCCCCAGCTGCAGACACGTGTCTCCACGGGGGCCCAAGGGACCCTGCTTAAGAAGCCCCAGCTAGAGAGGAGAGGGTTTCCTGTCCTTGCTCTAGAGCTGGGAGCGGCCTGGGTTGGGAAGGGTTCTGCCTACCTGCCTTAGGTCCCAGGACAGGTGAGGCGTGGAATCTGGTGGGACCCAGGCCCCCAGCTTGCTGCTGCGTGTTTTCTGTCCCCGTCCCCCTCTGCCATGCCCAGAGAACCCGAGTCCTTGCTGTCGGCGGTGTGTGTGTGTGTGTGTGTGTGTATGTGTGTGTGTGTGTGTGTGTGTGTGTATGTGTGTGTATGTGTGTGTATGTGTGTGTGTATGTGTGTGTATGTGTGTGTGTATGTGTGTGTATGTGTGTGTGTATGTGTGTGTGTATGTGTGTGTGTATGTGTGTGTGTATGTGTGTGTGTATGTGTGTGTATGTGTGTGTGTATGTGTGTGTATGTGTGTGTATGTGTGTGTGTGTATGTGTGTGTATGTGTGTGTATGTGTGTGTGTATGTGTGTGTATGTGTGTGTGTATGTGTGTGTATGTGTGTGTGTATGTGTGTGTATGTGTGTGTATGTGTGTGTGTGTGTGTGTGTATGTGTGTGTATGTGTGTGTGTGTGTGTGTGTGTGTGTGTGTGCTGGGGGTGGTGGCGGCGGCACATCGAACCGCCCCTGTCCCGTCCTCTCCCGCTCATGGTGCGCCTCCTCTTCCTGCAGGGACCGGGATCATCACCTCAAGACCTACAAGTCGGTGCTGCCCGGGAGCAAGCTGGTGGACTGGCTGCTGGCACAGGTGAGACCTCGCTCAGAACGAGGCTGACCAGCCGCCTGGGGTGTGCCCCACTGGGGCGTTCTTAAAATGCAGAGCCTCCAGCTAGAGAACTGGGACCAACCTGGGCTTCCATGTCCCCTTTGCCACGTTCTCCCCAAGATACAAAACGCCGACCATTTCAACAGTTCAGTGGTGATAAGTACGTTCAGCATGCGGGTCTGCCACCACCGTGCCCCCGATTTCCCCGCCCTCAAAATGCTCTTCTTCCTTTTGAAGATGTTTTCGGTGGGCAGAGGCTGGTCAAACAGACAGACCAAAACTCACTCCTTCTAATTGATTCCGCCTCTCCGCCACCCTTTTGGACAGAGCGGAATGGCATCTTTAGGTTTCTGAAATGGCAAATTTTTACAGGCATAAGAAAGCCTCTTCTTTCTCACACAAAGTGGCTGGTAGGTTTGAACCACTGACCTAGGTTTGACCCACTGATAGGTTTGAACACTGGCTAGCAGCCCGATGTGTGACCGCAACGCCACAGGGCTCCTTCAGGGACTGATAGGGGACTTGGAAAAG
The DNA here is from genome assembly GCF_050624435.1 of Tenrec ecaudatus. Classification (NCBI taxonomy): domain Eukaryota; kingdom Metazoa; phylum Chordata; class Mammalia; order Afrosoricida; family Tenrecidae; genus Tenrec; species Tenrec ecaudatus. Next base: position 14,238,786 of record NC_134541.1, read on the forward strand.
CAAACCGGGGCAGTTTGGCTGCCACTTCTCACAGGCATTTATCTGCCTGATCTTCACCGGTTGTGTAGAGATGCCCCGAAGCCTGGGTACTCAGGCTGCACCCGGCCCTGCGGAGTGGTTGAGTTCTGCGACCCTGCTTTTATGGACAGAGAGCTGGAGCTCAGAGAGTGTGAGTCCCGGCTCTGGGCCCACAGCCTCACTGTAGTAAAGCTGGGGCAAGAACAGGCCTGTCCTGGTGCTTTGGTTCTGACAGCTTCCCAGGGAGCCCCCTTGGTCAAGGAGCATTGGCTCTGAGAGGCATGGGGACAAGGGCGAGATAAAGATGGATAGATGTTGGATTAAGAGCATAGCATCCAGCTAGCCTCCTTACCTGCTGAACCTACAGGCCTGAAAAGGCCATTCCACTCCACGGGAAGACAGTTTGCTGGCTGGGTTTCCTCACGGATCCCTGAAGCTTGCCGAGAGCACAGCCCCGCTGTAGAGTAAATGCTTTGTGGTCCCCAATAACTTCAAAAACGAGTTTGAAAACAATCTTGGGGGAAAACTTTGTTTTTCAAGATCAATAAAGGTAGTGTGGGTGGGGTGTGCATTTTAATCTGAGTGCCAAGATGTGGGGTCCTGATGTGGGACCCCAAGGCATGGTCTTGATAGTACCGTGGATTTGAATTCAGATTTGCAGAAACTGGGTAGTCCCTGTTCTCCCCATTCTAACCCCTGCCCCACACAATCCCTCCTCCACATACCCCCCACTCCCTTCCAGCTTAGGATCACGATACCAGCCCAGAACCTGTGCTTTATCCGTAGCCCAGAGAACTGGGTTTGAGGCAGTGGTGGTTCAGTGCTAGAAGCTTTAGCTTCCCCGTGGAAGAGCCAGGTTCGATGTAACCAGTGCACCTGGTGTGCAGCCTCCACCCACCCCTCAGGGCACACTGCTTGAGTTCAGATCAGGAAAGGTGTGTGCCAGGCTTGTCTTCTCTCACCATACACAGTCAATCGGTATGCTGAGCAAGTAGCCAGAGAAGCTGAATTCCATGAAGAATTCGGCATCAGGTTTGGAGGAAGGCCTAGTTACCATGTTGGGTTTGCAGATGACACAACCTGGCGTGCTGAAAGGGAGGAGGCCTGGAAGCCCTACCCGATGAATATCAAGGATCGCAGCCTTCAGTGTGGCTTGCAACTCACTGTCAAGAAGACCCAAACCCTCTCCACGGGACCAGTATGGTAACGTCAGGTCCAACAAAGGAAAGATTGAAGCAGTTGAAAGATCAAGCAACGCATGCATTGGGTCCATCTGCTGTACACAACCTCTTTAAGGAGTTGAAAAGCATGGGTGTTACTTTGAGGATTACAGGGGGCCTCACCCAAGCCGTGATCTGTGGTATTTTCAATTGCTTTGTATACATGGAACCGCCGGACATTGATACGAAGACCGAGGAAAAGTGTATGCATTTGAACTATGGTGTTGGTGAAGGATACTGAAAGTACCGTGGACCGCCAAAAGAACAAGCACATCTGTCTTGGAAGAAGTACAGCCAGAATGCTCCTTTGAGCCACAGATGGTCAGACTTAGTCTCAAGTATTCTGGACAGATTGTCATGCGAGACTGGTCCCTGGAGGAGGGCATCATGCTTAGTGTAAAGTAGAGCTGAGACAGGAGCAGCATGAGATGGATGCACACGGTGCCTGTGACAGTGGGCTTAAACGAAAGGACAATGGTGAGGATGGAGCGGGAATCTCGTTCTGTTGAATGTGGGGTCGCTGTGAGCCCGAGCAGCAACAGAGGCGTCTCCGTCGGCTCTGGAGGAAGAGCGGTGGCCTCGAGTTGCTTGGTTCCCTGGCAGTCCACACAGATGGGGCTCCTCTCCCTGTTTCTGCTGCTCTTCCTGAAGAGATTGGATTTCCTGCCCGGCACTGCCTGGCATTCACAGAACAGAGAAACTCGATTCTCCAGTGAGATGGTGGCCACAGGGGTCAGGGTTAGGATTCCAACAGGTATTGGGGGGTGGGGGAGTGGGAGGACAGGGCCATCCACCACATAGACCTGACAGGCCTTGCTGATGGCTGGGTGGTTTGGGAGGGACATGGACAGAGGTGTCGTGGACAGCTCATGAGCTTCAGCAGCTGGGGAGGATGAGCTTCAGTTGGCTGAGCTTCAGGAGGCCACAGGTTCTCTCTGGGGATGCATATGGGGAGAGGGTGGGGGCACTGCTCATAGCTGGGGCTACCTGAGACAACGCCGTGCTGGCCCTTGGTCTCCTGGAGTAGCCTGAGTCATTTTCCACCCCCACCCCACATCCCACTTCAGGTGAAGGTAGGGCGACCACACAATGTGCCTCTCCACTTGAGAGCAGACCTCTGGTGGCTCAGCCTGGCCTGGGGCGCGGGCAGGCTGGTTAGGGCTGATGCTGATGCAGGAGAATGAGTTTGGTGGAACTGATGGAAAGACAGCTGCATCCCGAGTCTGGGTTAGGGGAAGGGAGGAGAAAGGCATGGGAGGGAGGGAGGTGCCAAGTGTGTGACCTGGGAAACCGTTTGGTGACCAGTAGGCTGGATGTCAAGAATCCTTCCCACCGTACACCTAAGCAGGGAAGCCCAGAAGAAAACCTGAGCAGGAAAGCCAAGAAGAAAACCTGTGTGTGTTTAGTTGGGGGTTGCTTTTGTGCTTTGGACAGATCTTCTTTTGTTTCTAGATCATTCTGCACTTTGAAACAAAGTGTCGGCTGGGTTGGTTAAACAGGCTTTGGCTGGACGAGGAGATCAGACTTGATGAGTCAAGACATTTCCCCGAGCACAACTAGGCATCGGGACCCCAGTTCACTGTTTTGGGAAGCAACAGTGCCAGTTACTTCAGACACTCAAGATGGCTCAGGCCTGCACAGACCATGGCCAGAGGCAAGCAGCTGGAGAACATTGTCTTACTCTGTTAATTAGGCAGGAAAGCTGCCCACACGGCCCACAGGGTCTTTCCCTCAGGTCTCATTGCTAGATGGGTCCCCCATGGACCTGGGAAGGCAGTGCGTGCCTGAGAATGCTGCAGGATGCATCCGCTGTGGCTGGGCGAGGGGCTGCCCTTGGGTAGGCGAGCTCCCCTCTTGTGTCATGTCTCCTTGGGCCATTTAGTCCTCAGAACAGCCCTGAGGCAAGCCCAGCTGTGACTTTGTGAGGGGAGCCATTTGGGGCCCCTCCCCTCATGGCCACTTTCCCAAAGGGCACTTGAGGCAGGTGGGCAGCAGCTGCCCACAGGTAGGGTAGCCAGACAGGCTGGCTCTCCCAGGCTGCTTCCTGGGGTCAGGCTCTGTTTCTTCTGCCTGCCCTGGGGTGAGTGGCCGTGAAGATGGAAGTGTCATGACTGCCTCCGGTGGGCATGCCCTGACTAGACAGGAGTGGACTGGCTCCCGTGCCTCCCTGCTGGCCTCACTGTGTATGCTCTCCTCCGCCCTGGGGGCCTCCCCGTGGACACAGTAAGTGGACCTCACAGTCACCACCTGGGCAGCTCCATGGTACTGATGAGGAAACTGAGGCTCAGGCTGTGCAGCTTGAGGCAAGGCACACAGTCACTGAGGTGGTCGCGGTGAGTGTGCGTGTGTGTGCGTGTGCGTGTAGAGGGGATCATTATTATTATGCCTTAAAATCCACTCCACGTAAGAAAGTAGTAACAGTAGTCTTCTGTAGTAGTGACAGGAGCGCACTGGTGCACTGGTTCAACCTACCAGGTGCTCTGTGAGAGAAAGATGTCATCCAAGGTAAAGGTTTCCATCAAGGAAATCTGTGGGGAAGTTCTCTTCCGGCCCTCTAGAGGCGCTGTGAGTTGGAACTGACTTGATGGCAGTGGGTTTGGTTCTTGGGTGGGTTTGATGACAACAGATCACCAGGAGCCTGAGCAGGGCCACCCCTTGGGTGGCAGGTGCCTTAGGGGAGAAATTGGGATTGAGAATCAGATAAATACAACCAAGGAGCTGAAGGTAAGTGAGATTAGGGTTTTGACTGCTGGAGGCAACAGGTCTCCAGCCTTGGACTCCTCTCCTCAGTGCCCTTGTGTCTGAGTGCCTGGCCTCCAGATGCCCCAGGCTACAGCCAGCAGGTGGAAAGCTGGGGTCAGTGGGCAGGGGCAGGCGACAACAGGATGCAGGAGGACACAGATCTGTGGTTCCCAGTGCTGACCCGGCAGCCATGTACCCCAAGGCCCAGCCCCCTATGCCCGCTTGGCCAGGTAGATGTCATGTGCTGCAGGAGGCAGGTCTCAGCACAGAAAGGGTCCAGGTGGGAGCAGGAGAGGCAGCTTGGGTGACCTCAGAGAAAACAAGGACACGTGGGAACAGGAGCTCCGGCTGCTCCCCGGACAGCTCGCCTGTGTTCTCCAAGCCTCAGTTTCCCTATCTATAAGCTGGGGTGGGAAGAACTGGCCTCTGAAAGGCCTCCATTCCCACTGGGGTCTCAAGCAAGCGGCTGAGTCCTCCTGGGCCTCAGTTTCTCCTTGATCAGGATTGGTGGTGAGCAAGAGGCTACTGTGACCTTTGCTGGGGGGTGGTTCTCAGCAATCATGGGGCCTAGAGCCCCGAGGTCCCAGATCAGTGAGCACTCTGCTGCTGCTGTGTTCATCTCCCACTCTGTCTTGCCCTTGCCCCGCCGCCCCCCCCCCCCCACTGGAGTGCATCCTGAGGGGAGGCAGTTACAGCATGAATGGCTCCCTGCATGCCAGGCGCTGGCCTGGCCTCACTGCCTCAAGGTGCAGACATGGTCAGTGCCCAGCCGAGGGAGCAGGAAACAGATGATGCATCCAGGCCAGTTCTTGACCTGGTTCCTCTCACTTCCTTCCATCCAAAGTATTCACTGCATCACCTCTAATGCCGGGTGCACGCCAGGTGCCAGGTGCTGTGGTCGTGGTGGGGAGGGGTGCTGGCCATTAGGCGTGATGCTCTGCCTGCCTGCAGGGCGCTGACACTCCTGCGGGGACACGAACTTCAAAGGGCTTGAATCAAACAGATGAGTTAATGTCAGGCTGTGACCAATGGCTGCGAGAGCGGGACTGGCTGGAGGTTTGTGGGGTGACATGTGGTGGAGGTTGAAGTGACTGTAGGGTAGGGAGGGAACGTCCTCTCTGGATGGACATTGCTGAGACCCACCACGCCTGGAGCAGGCATTCCAGGTGGAGGGAGGAGCGGGGCAAAGGCCCTTAGGAGGGGCCACGTGGGGGGTGGGGAAAGAGCAGCCAGAAGAGTGGAGGAGCTGAGGCAGGCAGTGTGGTCAGCACAATGTCCTGGGACATCTGTGTCCCAGGCTAACATCTGTGTGGCCTTCTGGGGAGGGAAGAAAGTGCCGCTTTGAGTGCCTGTGGCTTGCCACAGCTGACAGGAGTGGTGCGTCCAGGGCCCTGTTTCACGCCGGCAACAGTCTGGGTGTCTGAAACGGAGAATCCCCTCTGTTCTAACTTTAGGAGCCTCCTGCTAGCTGATTCCCCCCCTTGGGCCCTTGGGGTAGGGGTGGGGAGTGGAGGAACAGACAGGGTTGTAAGTGCCCCAGAAAGCCAGGTGGACTCCAGACGCTGCTGGGCCTCCCAGGCCGAGGGGTGGGCCTCCCTCTTGCTGGCTCCTCACAGCTGGGGGGTGTCTGCTTCAGATGTGCCTCCTGGCCGCCTCCCCTGGCAGGACACTGAGCACGCCGCCCCTCCAGCCAGTGGCCTGATTGGTCCTGTCTTGAATCAGCCAGGAAGGCCAATGCTGGGAAAAGCTGAGGCCAGTGGCCATCCCAGGCCCCTGCAGCTTCCAAACAGCGTTTGTTCGTTTCTTCTTTGTCAAGAATTCCCTTCCCAACCCGTGGGCTTCTGAGGAGGGAGAGACCGTCTCAGCCTGGCTGAAGGGAGGTGGTTGTTGAGTTCTGGCCGGTGACCCTTCAGGATGTCTCAGCTACTTGTTACCTGGCTACCAGATCTTGTCGGATTTGGCCCTTGCTGCATCTCCTTCATTCAATCAGGAAATGCTTTCTGATCATCAACTGACCTAACCATGGTCCTGGCAATGGCCTCATCTGCGTGGGAAAGGCGGACAACAAATAAGAGGGACAAGAAGAATTCTCATGTTTGGACTGGGAGGTGGTTATTAAAGAGCGTTGACTATCCAAGATAGCCAGGATAGGGCAGGGATGGTGAGATGTCGCCGTGCCGACTTCTGGGCGTGGTACCAGGAAAGACCCATCACGCGAGGAGGACATCACGTTGGGCAGAGGGTCAGGGAGGGAGCATGAAGGAAACCCTCCGCGAGATGGACTGATAGCTGCCAGGATGGACTCAAGCCTCCCCAGGGCCTTGAAGGTAGCACCGGACAGCACAAGCACGGATGTGGTCCAGCCGCTGTCAGTGGAACTGACTTGAGGCCAACCAAGGACAGCGGTGGGGATCTAGCAAGGAGCACAGGAGATGTAGGTCCTGTGGAGTCCACCCCCGGCTCACCTTGCCCGGTCCACCCAGGTCCCCTGCACGCGGAATCCCTCCCCACCCTGCACTTTTGCCTGTGCTACCTCCGCCCCTGCCTGACTGCACTTCACTCACAATGCAGTGTACTTTTCCTGGATGCATAGATGTTGATTTGGGTGGCAAGCAATAGAAATCACTCTGACTGCTTGGGATGAAAAGTGATCAAGAAGACTGATCGAGAGGGTTACACACTCACAGAGCTTGGATTAGGGCTAGGGACCAGTCTGGGAGAGGCTGGGGCACAGAAGCTCCCGGTTTCTTGGAGCTGCTGGGACAGAGGTTCAGAGCATTGACACCAGGAGACTCAGCAGTAACTGCTCTTTGTCCTTGTGTTTTTCTACTCAAGCGACACACTGCTGGGGGCAGATTCTGTGCCCACCGTTGGCCAGGCGAGTCTGTTGGACTGTCCTATGAGACTGCATCCACATGTGAGAATCGGCCCTCCCCTCCCCAAGGCAGGACCAACACTAGCCATTCTGGTTCATTCGTCCATTCCTGGTTGGGTGCTGCTTCCAACCCCTGAGCGTTCATTTGTATCAATGGGGAATGACTAAGTGCAGGGACAGAGAGCGGATCCTCACACAGCAGTTTCCTCAGGTGGCTCCAGGGTTGGTTTGCGGGCTCAACTGTGTCTTTGGTCAGCCTTCGCACCACCATCCTCAGCATCGTCTGCTGCTGAGATAGCCCCAGCCCCACTCCCTTCGGGACTTTGCCCCAGGCAGGGAGGGTGTGGTGCTGCGTCCCCTCTGATCCGGGAGGAACTCGTCTAGGCACCTCCGGGGTGGGTTTTGATGGATTTCTCGCTGACTGACCTGGGTCAGCTAGGGATTGAACTTGACCTGTAGACACAGTCCCAGCTACAGTGGCTGCAAGACATTGTTGCTGTGGGTGCAGTTGTGTTTGTTTGGACATGGAGTTACTTCCCCGTGCCACAGCCGAACTTCCCCATGTAGGGTTTCTTAGAGTTTATGGGAGCAGATTTACATTTTTCCACTGAGCAGCTGCTGGGTAAGCTTGAACTGCCAACTTTTGGGTTAACAGCTGGACACCTAACTTACCAGGGCTTCTTTGCAGCAAATCGACTGCTTAGTTTTTCTCTGTGTGGTAGAATCCCAGAGGGCGGTGGTCCAGAGCGAGGACTGCCCTATGCTAGCTCCATGGGCCAGACTCATTCTGCCACCCTTTCCTGCTCTTCCGTCGTCATCATGGATGCATCCTCCCCAAGGGTGCCTACTGGTGTAGGGTGATTGCTGGGGGTTCAGCCGTCACATCTTTGTCCCAAGCCAGAGGAAGAGAAAGAAAGGGCCCCGAGTGAAGAGGTTTTTGCCAAACCAATCCCTTCTGTTAGCACTTGGCTTGCCCTTTCTGACCACGGGGAGTCTGGGAAGTACAGTTTCTAGATCAGAGCCTGTGCCTGTAGCACTAGGTTTCTGTGACCAGGGAGGGATTCCCCCCCCCCCATGGTCGTTGCTAGGCAACCCCGCACCTGCCACCTACGATCTCCGTTGTTACTTTGTAGCGTGGTTCACATATACAATGAGAGAGTTCTCCTGTTTGGTATCTGCTCATAGGAATCAGAAGCATCCCTTGGGATACTCCAGAGAACAAAACAGATAAACGCCCCTAGCCTTGAGCTTTTCAGCCTCTGGTCCTCCTAATGCCTTCTTGATTCGTTCCAGGGAGACTGCCAGACTCGGGAGGAGGCGGTGGCGCTCGGCGTGGGCCTATGTAACAACGGCTTCATGCACCACGGTAACGCCCTTGCCCTCACCCCCAGACCAGCCTGCCGGGGGCCTCTCCTGCCTGCTAGGTTCATCCCAATTTGAGAGTCCTTGACAGGGACCAGAGCAGGGAAACTGAGGCATCGGGAGGGCCTGCGATGGGCTAGAGGCCACAGCATGCGGGGGGGGGGGGGAGAACCTGGATCGGAGACTGGCACTGGCTGTACAGACCACTAGGGGTGGGCAGCTTACGAATCCCACCCTGAACCCACCACACTCAGCATTGGTTAGAGCTCACTTGAGATGATTGATGGGGACAACAGCGGAAATGCTTGGACTGAATTTGAGGTCAAATTGGGCTTCCTGTGCCCTCCTTCTTGAATTGGATGTGGCCTCCTATGGTGGGCAGTGAGGCCCGTGGAGGAGGGGAGAAGGGACCACGTGGGGACTGTGGTCAGTGACTTGTGAAGGGGCGAGGAAGGAGGCCAGGCTAGGCCCTCGCTGGAATATTCATTCATTTTTGCTGGCCTTACCAACTACAGGTAGGGAACCCTGGTGGCGTAGTGGTTACAGATTGGGCTGCTAACAGCAAGGTCATTCGTTCAAATCCACCAGCCACTCTTTGAGAGGAAGAGGGGAACTTTCCACTCCTTTGAAGAGGGACAGTTGTGCAAACTCACAGGGGTAGTCCTGCCCTGCCCTAGCGGGTTGCCCTGAGTCAGCATCAACTCCATGGCAGGGAGTCGTGAGATTGACGTCTCAGACAGGGTCGCTGTGAGTCAGTATGACTCCGTGGCACCCAGCACAGCAGCCCCCCAGGTAAGTTATTCCTTTCCCACGCAGGCCACACGGCTCTGGCTGCCAAAGGCAATATAGGGCATAGCTGTGTGCCAATAAAACTTTTTTTTTACACAACCAGGCAGCATTTCAACCCCTGGTCTAACTGCTGGGTGAGACAAACACCATGACTGGAGAGGTCATCGAGGCTTGTTGGCAGCAGACCTGGTTCTAGATTTGCCATAGATGGGTGGTTCTCAGCCTTCCTAATGCGGAGACCCTTTCATACAGTTCCTCATGTGGTGGTGACCCCCAACCATAAAATTATTTTCGTTGCCACTTCATAACTGTCGTTTAGCTACTGCTATGAATCGGGCAACCCCTGTGAAGGGGTTGTTCGAGTCCCCCAAAGGGGTTGAGACCCACAGGTTGAGAACCGCTGCCCTAGATGATGCCCTCTGAGCCCAACCCCTTCTGGGGGCCTCAGTTTCCTCTTCTTCCCCCTGAGCCCTTGCTGCTCTTTCTTCCTGTGAGCTCAGCGAGCTAGTGGTTATGTGGGACTGGGACTACCCCAACTGAGGTGGACATGGCCAGCTGGCCAACAGTGACCTCATCATCCCTGCTGTCACCTGAGTCCCTTGTTCCCAGAAGCCACTGGGTTCCCCACAGTACCCCCTGATCGCTCGGTGCCTCCCTCCAGTCAGCTGCGTACAGCCTTTCATTTGTGGGTGGCAGTAATGAGGGGTCCACCCCAGTGGCTATTTTGGGAAGGCTACTGTCTAAGGACATTCCTCAGGAGAGGCAACTCCCAGGCAATGCCGATGCCCTCGGTGGTGGTGGTGGGTGGTGGGTGGGGGGAGGTGGCAGAAATTGCAGGGTACAGACTCTGTACCCCATCCTCTGCCACGAACTCAAACACGGGCTAAAACAGGAAAGGGCCAAACCCTGGGCTGTGGCTGCAGCAGAGGCGGGGCAGAGGAGGGTGGGGCCAGGCCGCTGGGCACTTCCACCGTACTTCACCACATCTGGGTGGAGCTCAGGGATGTGGGGAAACTGAGGCTTGCCATTGAGTCCTCACGCCCCTGGGAGACTGGTGCTACTCTTATCCCCATCAATGGGGAAACGGAGGCTCAGAGAGACTAAAGGGCCTGGAGGAAGTGAGTGGCTGGACTGGGATTTGAACCTGAATCTGCCCATCTTACAAAGCCAACCAGCAGCCTCATCTCAAAGACCTGATAGATGAGACATTCCTGCTGAGCTCAGCCTCAAGGGGTCCATGCTGTGTGCGTGCTGTCCCCCTTGCTCTGCAGCCTTTCAGCTGAGACACAGGCTCCTGGAGTCTCTTCAGGCTGACTCTGGAGCTGAAGCCTGCAGCCTCCACACCCAGCACACAGCTCTGGAGGAGGCAGCAACCTGTGTGCCCGCTTTCCCCAGAGACACGGCCGAGGCAGGTGCTCAGGAGCCGGCAGGGACTTGGTGAAGCATCTGAGCAGAGGAGGGGAAAGGAGAAAGGCCCTTGTGCTCTTATCTGACACTTAAGCAGCTGGTTGGCTTTCTCTTGGGGACCACTGACCTCAGGCGACTGGGCCTCCATCTCCCCCTGGGTCTAATGTGTCTATGCGCCCCATTTAACAGCCTAGGCTGGGCCACAAGATGCAAACAAGCCTGGGTGTGGCAAGACTGCCACCTCCTGGTTCTGCGGCCTTTGGCAGTTTACAGAGCCTCTAGATGCAGTCTCCCCATCTGTCAAATGGGTACAGCAAATCCTTCCTTGTCCAAGGAGTCTGTGAACTTGGGCCTGTGTTCATGTCTATGCCTGTCATCAACAAGTGCTTAGTTGCATTGGACTCCTCAGGGATCAGATTGTGAACTGGTTGTTACTGGTTATGTTTTATTCCTTTTTCCCAGCTTGTCCTAGAACAGAGGTGGCAAACTTTTTCCGTAAAGGACCGGAGAGTAAATAGGTTAGGCTTGGTCAGCCATACATGTCTGCCTCGACTGGGTGACTCTCTCTGTCTTTGTGGTGCAGAGGCAACATCCATGATATGCAAGTGAGTGGGCATAACTGCGTTCCAATAAACTTCGTTTATAAAGACAGGTGGCGGGCTGGCTTTGGGCCTTCGTGGCCCATTGCTAGTGTACAGGGTCTCACTTGGGGCCCTTTCCTGGTTACCAGCGGAACTGAGTTCCTGGTCACAGCCCAGCTGCCCACTGCGTTTTCCCTCCCACTAATGACATGTTCACGTCCTTTCCCGGTTATCTGTGGGCTTCTCAGCCTTTTCTGGTCAGTTTGTTGGAATTTCTTGTAGATTCTAATTATTAACCCCTTGCTGGCTGGTCTTAGAGACTGCACTTACCTTTGACTATGCCTATAGGGTAGTTTATACAGTAGAAGTGGTTAATTTTATTATAGTGCCTTTTAATGGGTCTTATCTATAGACTCTTTTCCCGCCCCAGGACAGAAGATAATTCTTTTACATTTTGTGGGATTAGCTTTAGTTTTGCCTTTCTTGTTTAGGTCTTCCATCCGTCAGCAGTTTACTGTTGTGTACGGAGTGAGGAAGAGATGCAGTTGTCTTCCCTGAGTGAGCCAGTTTTCCCTGTGTCATCTATGGAACACTCCATGTAACCATCATATACTAAGTTCCCATACACACAAGGATTTTTTTCTTTAATGTGGTGTCTCCCCGCCTCCACCAGCTGTCTATCTGTTCCTACTCCACATCCACACAGTTTTGCTACTGTGGCTTTGTTAGCATGTCTTCCTAGCAGGTGATGCAAGCTGAGAATCCTCAAGAGCAGTCAGAATTTTATGTAAACTATCCGAATATGTTAGTGTTGGCCCACAATTCCATTCTTAATAAACCTCTGTGCTGGCCAAGCCAAACTTGCCCAGGAGTGGGTTCCGGCCCCTGGCGGGCAATGGGCGAGTGCTGCTGGCAGGTTTCCCCCGTGAACCTGCTTGTCTGTCTGTGGCTCGCAGTGCTGGAGAAGAGTGAGTTCAAGGACGAATCGCAGTACTTCCGCTTCCACGCCGACGAGGAGATGGAGGGCATCAGCCACAAGAACAAACAGCTTCGCAATGACTTCAAGCTCGTGGAGAACATCCTGGCCAAGCGGCTGCTGGTAGGCACAGAGCCCAGAAGCTGGGCCTTCCCTCCCAGGCCCCCCTGCAGGCCTGGCAGCTGGCTGACCTTGGGGGGCTCAGGTCTAGAATTTACGGTGGAGGTGCTGCCAAGGGGCCAGCTCCCTGGGGTGCAGTGGGAGAAAGACTGGACAATCTGCCCCCATCAAGACACAGCCTAGGAAGCCTTGAATGTCACCTGGGGTCACGGTGAGCCAGAATCAACTTAACGGTGTCCAGTGACCGCTATCATCTTCCTAAAAGCCCTTGACACTGGGTGGCCCCCTTCCTTGCCCTTGCCCGCTCTCCTTTGCAGCCTCCTTTGCAGCTAGGGGAGAGCCCGGCCTGCAGATCCTAGGGCCACGGCCCTCCTGTTCACACTCACACACCCTTGCAGTTAAGGTGGCTCATTAGCAGCCTCTTCAGATATTTCCCCAGCCTCGATCACTTAACGCTGCCTTCTAAGGAGCCTCCTCATAATGGCTGGTCTTCCACAGGGGATCAAGGGAGAACTTCAGCAAGGTGAGCCCTTTCTCAATCCAGGCAGTCTCCCTGGCTATGTCTTGAAGAAGCGGTGGGTCAGTCAGGACAGGAAGATCAGGCTTTCTACTCCTGTCAAGAATAGAAAGCGGTTTTACCCTGTCCTCTAGGGTGGCTATGAGTCAGAATCGACCCCACGACAGTGAGTTGGCATCAGTTTGAAGGCAGCAAGAAAGGGCAGGTAGGACTTGCTGTTGGACATTAGTACCCAGGGGACTGCTTGTACTCAGTGTCAGAGAAGAGGTCTGATAAAGAAGAAGACAGGTCTATGAACTGCTGGGGTTTCAGTTTTTCTCCACTGGTGCTTGGGGGGCTGCTTTTCATCGGATCCATTTCCCTCACCAGAAACCCCCCACGGCTCCCGTTTCTCTTAGGAGAAAACCCTGCTACCCCCTCATGTCTTCTAAGACTGCTTCTCCAGCTTAGTCTCTTTCACTCTCTCCCTTCCTCCCTAAGTTCCACCATTGAACCTCTCTTAGCCCAAGAACCTGCCTCAGGGCCTTTGTACATGCCTTGGCCTCTGCCTACAGCACTTTCCCATTCTTCCTGGAGCTCTGGGCCCTCCTCTATTCATGTCTCAGTCCCTCACGCCTCCTTTTTTTTTTTAAAGCAAGCCCTCACCTAGCTCTTGTCCCTCCCCATAAACTGCTTTGTTTTTCTTCAGACTCCTCCCCATCCCCTGGACTGCATCCAGTATATTTTTATCTCTGTATAGTCTGCTTCTCCAGGAGGGAAGGGGCCTGTTTGTCTTGCTCTGGCCCATATAATAGGCTGCTGCCTATTGAAGGAGTACATGCACCTCCCTGCACCCCTTCCCTCCCATGGAGCTCCAGTGCTTTCTTCCAACTTGCCTGTCACTCTGCCATGGGGAAGGACCACTCCTCACTGATGCCCTTCCCAGCCCCACAGCCTTGGGTCCCTTCCTTCAGTAAGTCACAACATGCTCACAGAGACAGTGGGGAATGAGAAGGGAGGCCCTATCCTCAGGTGGGAACAGGAGGGGGCAGTCAGGCAATGAAAAGCCAGCCAACATGCACTCAGCGACTGGCGTGGCAAGCGCCAGGTGGCATGTCTTCCCCTGACAGCCAGGCAAGAGCACCCGCTGTGTGCAGGCAGTGTTGGCCTCCCAACTGCCCCCTCTCTCTGCCCCCTCCTGTGGTCTCTGGGCACGCCAGGCTGCCAGGGTCAGGCCCTGAGGTGAGCAGGGTAGGACTGACCCCTTCTGCCTTGGGCCTGCAGATCATGCCCCAAGAGGAGGATTACGGCTTCGAGATTGAGGAGAAGAACAAGGCCGTGGTGGTGAAGTCGGTCCAGAGGGGGTCCCTGGCAGAGGTGAGCCGGGGGTTTGGGGTGGCACAGGACAGGTCTGATGAGGCCTGAGAGCTGGCAGCGGAACGTAATGTCTCTGCATATTCTTTGAAGGGTCTTCTCGGGGATCCAAGGCAGGCAGGCAGGCAGGCAGGCAAACTCAGCAAATCCTGGGATGCCAGCTGACTCTTCCTTTTTTCTTACCCAGGTGGGGCACTGGGTCAAAAATGGACTTGCCTCAGTGTGGGTGGGAAGAGCAGGCAAGGTTCCACTCTAGCATGTCCCACCAGCTCCCTCTTCTGGACCTGGTGGGAATTGATGAAAAAAAGAGCAGAAGCCTCCATCTAGGTTCCCCTGTGCAGTTAAGATCTAGGTTCCGCTGCCCCTGGTGGCTCAGTGGTTAAGAGTTGGGATACCTTCAAGAACAGCAGTTCGAAACCACCAGCCGCTCTAAAGTAGAAAGACGAGGCTTTCTACTCTTGTAAAGACTTACAGTCTCAGAAATCCACAGGGGCCAGTTCTCGCCTGTCCTCTAGGGTCTTTATAAGTTGGCGTCGACTCAACGGCAGTGAGCAAGAGCCACATACTCATCTCGTAGTGACTGAAGTTCCAGAGCTTTCTCTTTCTGGTGACAAAAGCGGTGGGAAGGAGGAGATTCCAAATCTTGGTTCAGGGTGGCATCTCAGTTTCCTCGGTCCACCCCTCTTGGCCACCACCTGGCTGCCCCGGCCGGAGGGTTCATGTCTTCACCCAACAGGCCACGCTGGAGAGCAGCCTCTTTCCTGTTATCCCCCCAGCAGGCTTCCCTTCACAGCACACGGGCCAGAACTGGGCTTCACATGCACCCCTCAACCACTTACCGCGGGGAACAGGGTTGTCGTGGGGTCCCCTGGGTTGGGCGTCATGCCGCCTGCATGCGTTTGAGGTTCCTGGGTGGGAAAGGGAGGGACTTCGTGACCAGCGTGCATGTCCCCCCCCCCCCCCAAGATGGCGGGCCTGCATGTGGGCAGGAAGATCCACTGCATCAACGAGGACCTGGTGTTCCTGCGGCCCTTCTCCGAGGTGGAGACCATCCTCAACCAGTCCTTCTGCGCCCGCCGCCCTCTGCGCCTCCTGGTGGCCACCAAGGCCAAAGAGTGAGTGTACTCAGGCCAGCGGCTGGCCGGCCCTCCTCTCTCATTGAGGAGATGCTGGGGGCCCAGGAGGTGGCGGGGGTGGGGACACAAAACTGGTCTACTTTCCCGGGGGAGGGAGCTCCCACAGGCAGGCAGCACGTGACAAGATGCTGGGGGACTCTGTCCCTCCACAGATAGTTTCTTAGTATCTCTGGGTGCCAGGTAGCGTTTCAGGTTGAGCACACTGCTGTATCAGGATGGATACAGGTCCTACTTTTCTGGGTCTCAGATTCTAGCTGGAGACAGAGGCAGGGACAGACAGCAAACATAGAGCAGGGAGTGACACTGAACCAGGTACTGGTGAGCCTGGCGCAGACATGTAATGCCTGGGAAGGGTGGAGCAGGTGAAGGGCTCGTGGCCACTTCACTGAGAATGGAGATGAAGACCTGAGGAGGTCTGGGAGGGAGCCAGGTGACAACTGGAGAAAGAGTGGTTCAGGCCAACGGGAGACAGGAAGTGCAAAGGCCCTGAGGTAGAATTCTACAGGTCGAATCTAAAACCAAACACCTACCTTGTTCGAGGGGCATGGAGGAAACTAAGGTGGCTGGAACAGAGAGAGGGAGGAGGAGGGAAGGGTGATGGGGTTGACCAGGCCCCAAGCAGGCACCCACAAGCATGTGTTTGCCCACAGCAACAGCTATGTAGGCACTCTTGTATATTCATGTGTGTTCATCTATACACGTGTGAGCTATGTAGCCACACACACATTGTTTGGTGGTTATTCCTGTTGTTGCAAAATTATGTATGTTGTGGCTTTGACCGAAATGACCCAGCCCCATATCCACTGTGACCCCCTGGAGAGCCACTGGGAGGTTCTGACTGAGGCCGCCCGTGGCTGCGTGTGGAAACTGGACTGCAGGCGGGTGGGGAGCAGACTGGTCGCCTGTCTCCTCTCTTTTACATGAGGCAAATGCTATGGGTTTTCCATTGAAGGGAGTAATGGGAAGTTTGGGATGAGATTATTTCAGCACAAAGGCAAACTTAGGCGAAACAATTGATCAATCGATCGTTTGATTTGTGTGTGAAAGTGCCAGGAATTACAAATGTGGAACATGCATGCAGAAAGTTCCGGAAACACTTTGGGGTTGAGAACAGGCTTCCGGCATGGCTTTATCTGGTAGGTGGGGCCGGGAGGGATGGTCCTGCAGCACTGTGTGCGGGACATGGCTGATGGGGAGATGGGACAGCGGTAATTATGCTCCAGCCTTCTACCTGCAGAATCAATGGGTCCTAGGTTTTCAAACCCTGTTCCCCCAGGTACCCGTGGGGCCACCTCTTGACCTCCTGTGTGTGATACATAGAGTGATTATATATTATGCATAGTGGATATATATTATATATACTGATTGTGTGTGTGTGTAGTGATTCTGGAGAAAATTTACCTGGCAAATTAGATTCTCATTTACCAATTTCTAGACATAGAGTTCCGGAGCCTTGGTGACAACGTGGTTAAATACTTGCCTGTGAAGAGTTGATGGTTCTAACCCACTGGCCCCTCAGGAGGTGAAAGATGAGGCTGTTCTAAAGGATCGCTACAAGTCAGAATTGACTGGACAGTGATGGGGACACATCTTCAGTGACATTCTGCACTTGTCACAGTTTTTCGCATCCTCATCATTTCCACTCTGGTTGTTCTGTGTCCGTTCGTCTAGCTTCCGTGTTCCCCCCTATCTTATCTTCTCATATTTGGTGTCGGCTAGTGTTGACTGTTAGGCCTCACTTTAGACGATTTTAAGAGCCTCTGCCTGTTGGCTCACAGTGGCCCCAGGAATGGTTTGAGTTCCGCGTTTAAAAGCTGTCCCAGGTGATAGTTTTTGGTGGTTCCCTCTAGTGAGTCTGGGCTTTTTCAGGGATTTGAGGTTGTTTCTTGCTTTCTTATGTTCCTCCTATTCCATCGGGGCACCTCCTGGATAGAACACTTGCTGGTGGTAGCCGGGCACCATCTAGCTCTTTCGGTCTCCAAGTAGGGAGGCTGTGGTGTGTAGACTGAGTGTGCCGTGGATTTGTTTCTTCTGGGAGTCTTTGCTTCTTTCGTTTTTGTTCCAGAGATCAGTCGTTGTATCTTTGGTGACCTTCACACAGATTTAGGGCCCCAGGTGCTACTCACTAAACGAGGCCATCGAACCTTTTCTTTATGAGTTACAGTGTGCCAACTGACCGAGGTCAACCATGAGCCTGACCCTAAGCCTTCAGCCCAAGTAAATCAATCCCAGAAGGTGTTTGGTTTGGTCTGGGAAGTATCTATAACGGTGTCCTCCTGTGCTTTATCTTATATGTGACTGTATGTGCAGCACACACACAAGCACGTATTTGCCCACAACAACAGCTATATAGGCATTCTTGCATATCCATATGGGTTCTCCTACCCATGGAGGAGCTGTCTGTGTAACCACACACATGTTTTGGGCGGTTATTCCTCTTGTTGCAGCCCAACATTGCCCCTTATGCCCCTTATACTGTTAGTAGGGACTGTTGTTCTTTTCCCATTCTCAAGGAGAAAGCTATCACGGTCTTCTTGGTTGACCTTAATTATGTATGTTGAGGAATTTCTCTCCTAGTCCAAGATATCTTACTTTTATCTGGAAAAGGTATTGATTTGAGCAAATGCCTTTGCTGCATCACAAATGTTCATGTGATTTTTTAATTTTAAAAAATTATGTGGAGATATACAAGAATTTATTTTCCAAAAAAAAAAAGAATTTATTTTCTAATGTTGAGCCATCCTTGCATTTCTAGTATGAGTCTCACCTGTTTATAGTGTTTTGATTTTCTTTTTGTGCCGTGCTGTTGAATTCTGTTGGCCAGACTCTTGTTGCGAACGTGTGTGCCCATATTCGAGAGTGGCATTGGTCTGTCATTTTCTTTATCTGCGCTGTCTTCCATTGGTTTGGGTATCAGAGTGATGATGTTGGCTTCACTGACTAGGTCGGTGAGTATTTCTTCCTTTATTATATTTCAGAGGAGTTTGATTAGAATCAGTGTCAGCTTTCTGCTGAATGTTTAATAAAATTCCCTAGGATGTATCTGGGAATTTCCATCTGTGATTCTTGAGTAAATTACTGAGGAGCGTTTCGTTGGTCTGAACTCCAAGAAGCCTTAGGACAGGAAAGAGATGGGGAAGAGGGATAGGAAGGTAAAGTGCAGACTGCGATGAGGGCAGTCTCCAAGGGAAGGACCATGGTCCGCTTAACTGAATATCCTGGTGAGTTGTGGTTTCTCCAGATATTTGGGGACTGGTACGATTTGGGACTGAGGTTGTTGAGAAAGATGCTGCTTTTTCTTCTGGCTTTTCACTGGCTGCGTCTGCCTGTACAGAGTCATCAAAGTCCCTGACCAGCCAGAGGCACTGTGCTTCCAGATCCGAGGGGCTGACCCACCGTACATCTATGCTGTGGGCAGAGGTAAGTGGTAGCTGAAGAGACACGGGGGGGTAGGGCAGAGCCATCCCGAGGCCAGAGCAGCCAAAACCACTACAGTCAGGCCTCTGCCGGGGGTGCACCATCAGCACTTGCTTTCTTCGCTGGGAGCCAGGACTTTCAAACAGCAGGGAGGATGGCAGCAGGTAAGGTGATGCGAGTGAGGGCAATAGGGAGCGGTGCGGACTAGGGTAAGGTGAAAACCACATGTCCACTTTAGCAGGAGTGGCTGCTCTTTGGTGTGAGCTCACTATTGCCAAGCAGATAGGTGACTCCACTCTTTCTAGATGTTTTTTTTTTTCCCTGAGAGAAGTCAGTAATGGGATGTTTGGCACCCCGTAAAAACAATGTCTGTAGGAACATCCATTTCAGACTCTGAGTGTCTTCATTGCCCCTTTCCTGCACGCTGTTTGGAGTGTCCTGTGTGCTCAAGAGATGGAACGAAGCAGGTCTGCAAGGCGGGATCCCCAGTCTTTTTGTCAGCGTAACCACTGTGCAACAGGGCCCCCTTTCCATGCAAGGGCCCCGCCTTTGGAAACTTTAAATGTTGCTGGTGTCACACTTGTGGCCCTGGCTGTGCTTTCACTAACTACTGATTAAATGTATATCCGGGCAACGCTGTGCAGAGTCTGAGAATATTTTAAAGTGGGTGTTTATTACTTTTAGACCTCCTGCCCCCAGGAGATGCTTGGCAAGGTTCGGGGACACGTTTGGGCATCGTAACTAGGTGAGGGGTGCTAATGGCACCTGCTATTCACACCCCACAAGACACAGGCCACCCCCTGCCCCAGAATGACCAAGGTGAACAATTCTGCTTCCATGCACCTTCAGACAAGGGCAGGTGTTTACAGGTGGACGAGGCAAGAATGAGAAGATGTCTGCCGTCTCGTGGGTGTTTACTAAGTACCTTGCTTGATCGTAAAGGCTTTATGTGTTTTAACTCACCGACTCTCAAGATCCCTACGAGTCAGCTATGGTTGTTGAGGGCCACTTACAGCCCCCTCTATGACAGAGCAGAGCACTGCCCAGCTCTGCACTGTCCTCCCCGTCCCCACCACTTGTGGGCTCGTGTGTCACCCCGTCTCCTTGTCCCTCCCGATAACACGTCCAGAGTCTGTAAGGTGAACCCGGCCATCCTCGCTTCTGAGGAGCATTCTGACGGTTCTTCCAGAGCAGACCGTGTCCGTGGCATAGCCCATGTTCTTTGCCAACACCATCATTCAAAGGCATCCGTCCTCTGGTCTTCCACATCCACCGAGCTGCTTCCGCATGAGTAGGAGGCAGTTAGAAGTGCCATGGTGTTCCTAGTGCCCCCTTTTACATGTGAGCAAACTGAAGCACAGAAAGGTGAGGGAACTTGCCAAAGGTCACGCACTAAGTGGCAGAGCCAGGGTGCGAACCTGAGTCCCTGAGATCCAGGATTCTATTTTTCACCTTCACGTGATACCGGGCAAGATTCTGTCATGTAACAGACTTGGTGTGTGTGTGCATTTCCAGACCCTTCACTTTAAGGACCGGAAGCCCTGGGGTCCTTTGGGTGTGGCAGTATACCTGAAGAGCATACACAGGGCTCTGGGGCGGTGTGTGTGGGGGGGGCTGGGTCCATGCTAGACTTCTCCTAGCCACACCGCCTGGGGAGAGTCTCCCCGCCTCTCAGCCTCATTTACTTTGTCAAATGAGACTGACTGATGTGGGCCCCAGCTTCCCAGGGGGGCTGCAGGGCCCTTTTGAGGGTAAAGGCCTAGAATTGAACATGCATTTACCTGCTGTAGAGTTGATCCCAACTTGCTGTAACCCTGTGTGACATCGGAGAGCTGCCCATTGGGTTGTTTGGACCATAAATCTTGATGGGAGCAGAGCACCCCTCTTTCTCTGTGGGGCAGGCAGGTGGATTTGAACCTCCGTCCCCACTGTTAGCAGCAAGGCACTCAACTTGTGTACTTCCAGGACTCCCTGGGTACCTGAATTCAAATCCAGCCTCCCCCTCTTCTTGGGTGACCAGCTGTCCCTTTCCTGAGCCTCACCTTCTTCTTCTGTCATGGGCGTGCATCCCTAATGTGCCTGCAGGGCGGGCTGTTGCGGGGCTCCATGAAGCTGTAGATAATGGGGGAAATGGGGCTCTGGTGCCCAGCCTCAGGCTCTCCCATCTTCCTCAGGTTCAGAGGCTGCAGCCGCTGGGCTCTGTGCCGGCCAGTGCATCCTGAAGGTCAACGGGAACAACGTGGCGAATGAGGGGGCCCCGGAGGTCCTAGAGCACTTCCAGGCTTTCCGCAGCCGGCGAGAAGAGGCCCTGGTGAGTCAGCCAGCAGCCAAGGGTCTCGGGGAGCCCTGCTCAGTAGGGCGGGTCCAGGGCCATTCTCCCATCCCTGGAACAAACCTGACCGCTCTGCAGGGTTGTGGATGGGTTGGGGCTGTCCTCCAAGCAAGTTCTGCCCCCCGACCGCAGGTTTGAAAGGGTGTGTGCTAAGACCCACGAACAGATGGTCACACTGATGAAATCGAAAGGGCTTAGAGCAATGGTTCTCAACCTTCCTCATTCCGTGACCCTTCATATAGTTCCTCCTGTTGTGGTGACCCCCAACCATAGAATTATTTTCGTTGCTACTTCATCACTGTTGTTTTGCTGCTGTTAGGGATCATAATGTAAGTATCTGATAGGCAGGATGTATTTTCATTGTTACAAATTGAACACCATGATTCATCACAAAAACACTATGTAATTATATTTTGTGAAATATTTATTTCTAATGACAAATAAAATTATGTCTTGAAGTATGGTGTAGCATGGCTAACAGTCTTCATGCTGGGTACTCAAAGGTAGGCGTATCTGCATGTGGTGGACCCGCCTGGAGACGAGGAGCGGTGTCTCGGTTCCTAAGACCATTGGAAATATGTGTTTTCCGATGGTCTTAATCGACCTCTGTGAAAGGGTCATTTAACCCCCAAAGGGTTCTTGACCCACAGGTTGAGAACCGCTGGCTTAGAGGGCGACAATGAGTATTTTCTTTGGGCTTGGAGGACAGGGTTCTGGCGGAGGGTGATTTTCATGCATTGACGTATTGGTTCTTTCACGGAATGTGTATTGATCACCTGCTGTGTGCCAGGTGTATTTCTGTCCCTGGGGACACGCCTCCCCGCCTTCTGGGTGGAGCCTAGACTTTAGCTGGCGAGGGTAGAGTGTGGCTGGGAATCCTGGAAGGTTCCAGAGAGAAGTCTCTCACTCTGCCCCCTCCCCCGCCCCCTGCTCCAGGGCCTGTACCAGTGGGTCTACCACACTCATGAGCATGCCCAGGAGGCCAGAGCCAGCCAGGAGGCCCCTGGGGAGGACCCCAGTGGGGAGGGCGCTCGGGACGAAGACCAGCCCGACTCAGGTAATGGGTTTGGTGGGCAGTGCCTTGGGAGCTTGGAGAAGGGGTCTGGGCTCTCTCCTAGGTCTCTGTCCCTCCCTGGGGATTGTGTTGTTTTGTGCACCTCACACTATCCACTCCGTATCAGCGTCCCGCTGCTGCTGCCACCAATAACCACACACTCACGTCCTTGAAGGGGCCCTGGCGGCTCAGTGGGTACACATCGGGCTGCCAACTGCAAGGCCAGCAGTTCAAAACCATCAACCACTCCTCGGGAGGAAGATGGCGCTTTCTACTCTCCAGTGTCAGAAACCCACAGGGGCAGTTCTGCCCTGTCCTGTAGGGCCGGCACTGCCTTGTTGGCAGTTTGGTTGGGTTGATAATGTCACCAGGCAGCGCCTGTGGTTAGCAGGCAGAGTTCTGAAGTGGGTCTCGGCACCCTAAATCCAGGATCACGGCGGGGCACCCTCCTTCCTCTTCAGCTCGCCCTCCTTGCCGCGAAGGAGCTTTCTGGCTGTCCTTCTTCCCAGACAGACATTTGCGCTTTCTTCGTCAGCACCGCCATTCACACACATCGGTTCTTCTTCGGTCTTCCTCATTCAGGGTCCACCTTTCACACGCACAAGAGGTGATGGGGAAGACCACAGGATTGAGTCAGCTGCACCCTGCCAAGTGCCAGGTCCCATTCTGGGAGCTTGGAAGGCAGGAAGCTGCCACAAGGGGGTGCAGACCATGGGCAGTGAAGTAGGCAGAGGGCAGAACTAGATAGACAGAGACTGTGGACAGGTGGTGAAGTAGACATGGGGCGGGCGGAGGGGCAGGTGTGAAGGGAAGCACCTCGTGCTGATGAAGTGGCCCTGCTGCCCCCTACATGTGCCACGGCTGGGCTGGGTGGCCTCTGAGAAGCCACTTGACCTCTCTGGACCTGCGTTCACTAATGCCCACCAAAGGGAGTTTATTGCTGGGCAAACGGAAGATGCCCGGCCCCACCCTGTGCCTGAACAGCGTCCTGCGGACTGTCCTTTATTCTGCTTCTTTTCCCCTCCCACCCTCCTTCCCCCTGGTTTGGGCTCCTCCCCTGCCCGGGGCTTCTCTGTCTGGGGTTCCCCCCTCATGCAGCCTTCCCCTTGCCTGGGGTTTTCCTGTGTGGTGCCTCTGGCAGTGTGGCAGCCAGTTGAAGTGGCTGCTGTCCCTTTGTAACTTGAACAGGAGTCCCAGACTCGAGTCTCACTGGCCCAGAGGGTCACACCACTCTTGTCCCAGAGCCAGTCACAGTGAGAGAGAGAGAGAGACTCAGAATCTGTCCAGCTCTGGGCAGTGGGGGTGGGTCAACCTTTCCTAAACCACACGAACACGGGGCTTGCTTCCCCAGAGGGAATTTGGGGCGTTGTTCTCAGAACAAACAGCCTCAGTGCAGGGGCTCCCCACTGGCACACCGAGGTGCCAGATGCAGCCGACGTCAGCCGTCTGGGCCCTGTGGGGGCACCCTCCTCATTGTCACCCGTCGCCTTGCTGTCCAGCCTTCCCACTGCAGGATCTGGTCTCCCAGCTGGCCCTGCACGAAGACAGCCCCACGGTCAGCCTGACGGTGGACAACGTGCACTTGGAGCACGGCGTGGTCTACGAGTACGTGAGCACAGCGGGCGTCAAGTGCCACGTGCTGGAGAAGATCGTGGAGCCACGCGGCTGCTTTGGCCTCACCGCCAAGGTCTCCAGGGGGCGGCGGGGGTGCAGGGTCTCTCCCCAGGGCTATTCCCACGTGGACAGTTAGTTAGCCCCGAGCCCTGACTGCCACTCCCCACCCACTCAGTGCTCAGTAGGACTTGATTATCAGGCGCCCCCAGGTCGGCTCTGACCCATAGTGACCTTAAGCAGAGCAGAACAAAGCACGGCCCGGTCCTTCGCGGGCTCACCATGGTTCCCAGGCCCGAGCCCGTTACTGCAGCCCCTGTGTCAGTCCGGCTCCTTGAGGGCCTTCCTCTCTCCGCTGCCCCTCCCCTTTACCAAGCTTGGTGTCCTTCTCCGGGACTGGTCCAAAGTAGGCAAGACAAAGCCTTTCCATCCCTGCCTCTGAGCCTCGGGTAGAGTGACCCAGTGTCCTTCTAGCCTCGCTTTACTCCTCTGAAAACGGGGCCAGTTCTGGGCCTGCCTCTTCCCTGAGGAGTAAATTGAGGCCCAAGGGGCTACTGCCTGTGCACGGTGGAAGGCTGTCACCGCCCACCCCGGCGCGCAGGCAGTGCTCAGCAGCTGTGAACCCCCCCACACCCCCAGATCCTTGAGGCCTTTGCTGCGGACGACAGCGTCTTCGTGCAGAACTGCGAGCGGCTCATGGCCCTGAGCAGCACCATCATGACCGTGCACCACCATGAGTTCCGCAACATCTGCGACACCTGCAACACCAAGCTGGAGAGCATCACCCAGCGGATCGCCTACTACCAGGAGGTACCCGCCCACCCCTCAGGCTCGGTGCTAGGGACCCCCAGACTTGGTGTGGCTCGGCCCGAGGGGCTGTGGGTTGTGAGAAGGTCAAAACCCCACCCAGCTCAGCTCAAGCCAGCACAACAACAATGCTGGCATGTATTCCTGAGAAGCACGGGGGTGAGCTTCAGGCATGACTGGATCCAAGCGAGGAAGTGAAAATCACTAGACCACTGCTGCTCGCTCCCTCTTGACTTGGCCTGCCTCTAATTCAGCTCCACTCTCGGCAGGCCTTCCTCCTGGTGGCATGCCACCTTCCTGGTGACTCCCGGTAGCCCTAGTCTCCCAAGCCCCTTCCTTACTGAAGAAGCAGAGTGGGCCCGGCACAGGTCCTAGGGAGGCTTTGACTTGAGCCACCTGCACAGTGCTGGACCACTCAGAGGGGCTTGAGCCGGCTGAGTCATGTGTCTGTCTCTGGAGTTGGCGACGTGGGAGGGACCAGCCCTACATGAACTGAGGGTAGAGGAGAGGTGGCCCTTGGGGACAAGTCAGGTACCACTGGAATGGAGGACTGGCCGAGGGTCAGTGTTTGGGTCCCCGCATTTACTTAACTTACCACCCCCTTTCAGGAAAAAGAAAAAAAAGCCTCAGTGCCCCACCCCCTCCAAAAATGACAAACTTATGCTGTAGCTCTGAACCCAGGATAAAGTATTGGTATCCACTTTCCTAGTCCCCCAAATCGTTCCATCGCGCTCCCCTACCCCCTTCGGGAGGTGATAGGCCACTTTGGGAAGCACTGACTTGAGCCATTGGCAGCCTGGCCAGCATATCGAGCACGGCCAGCACCGGTGGTCAGCATTCCCACGGCCCCCCTCTTTCTCAGTTTGCAGCACAGCTGAAGAGCAGGGTCAGCCCACCCTTCAAACAAGCATCCCTGGAGCCCCGCCCGCTGTGCGGCCTGGACTTCTGCCCCACCAACTGCCACATCAACCTCATGGAAGTGTCCTACCCCAAGACCACGCCCTCGGTCGGCAGGTCCTTCAGCATCCGCTTCGGCCGCAAACCGTCCCTCATCGGCCTTGACCCAGAGCAAGGTACCTGCGGGGCGAGGAGCAAGCTGGCTGCAGGGCCCAGCTTCAGGGTGGAGCGACGGCTCTGAGTCACCTGGGAGGAGACCCTGAGCAACAGCAAGAGAGGTTGAGGGCTTGGCCACCAGTGGAAAGGTTAGCAGTTCAAAGCCATGCAGAGGAAGAGAAGACTGACCCTCTCTTTCTGACAAGTCACAGCCTCGGAGAGCCTGTGGAGCAAGTCTGCTCCACACACACAGGGCCCCCGGGTCAGCATCCACCATGGCCACCGCCTCTGGGCCCCCCATCTCCAGCATGTGGCTTCCCCCCTCAAGGATTACTTCTGGTCCAATCGGGCTGCTGGTGCCACGGTGCCCACGTTCCAGGCAAGAAAAGGAGATCGCAGTTGTTAAAAAATAAAGAATTAGTCCTAAACTGCAACATTCTCCTTGACGTGCTCTAGTGGTTGAAAAGAAGACTGAGAAGGGGCCACGTGTCTCTTTCCCTGGGATTTCTGAAACAGTTCATGTGCCTTTGCTGGGGAGCTTGGGGGTGTCCAGGAGCTGCTTCTGAGTGACCTCTCCCTCCCGCAGGCCACCTGAACCCCATGTCCTACACCCAGCACTGCATCACCACCATGGCAGCCCCCTCCTGGAAGTGCCTGCCTGTGGCGAACTCGGGTCCCCAAGGTCAGGCTCTCGGCGACAGCAGCTTTGGGCTGGCTGCCGGCCAGGAGGACCGGGGCCTGAGCTTCCTGCTCAAGCAGGAAGACCGGGAGATCCAGGACGCCTATCTGCAGCTCTTCACCAAGCTGGATGTGGCCCTGAAGGAGATGAAGCAGTACGTCACCCAGATCAACAGGTGAGCCCTGGGCCCGGGGCTTCTTTGCCATGACGCTGCTACCACCTGGGGCTGGGCAACTCCTCGGGGTGCTGTGGGGACTGTACTGCCCCCTCTAGGACATTGAGCAGCCTCCCTGGCCTCCACCCACGAATGCCAGCAGTACCTCTCCCAGTCGTGACAGCAGCACCCCCTCAGGCTTTGCCCAATGCCCCCTGGGTGGCGTTGAGAGAGCTACTGCCCTGATGAACTGATGGATCGAGGCAGCGGCCATCTGCAGCGAAAGCTCTCAGGAGGATGGGTTGCAGTCTCCGCACTGCAGGGAGATGTGCCTCCTGGCATACTGCACCACTGGGCTGCACGCAGGCTCCGCCTTCCGAGGGCTTCTGCGAACGCAAGTCCAGCCCGCAGCTCTCCATGCAGTCCTAGGATGGGGCTGGATAGCAGGAGTCGCCCTGTGCATTATGGGATGGCTGGCAGCTGCCCTGACCTCTCCAGAGAGAACGACAGGAGTCACCCCTTCCCAAGGTGTCTCCCCACATTGCCAGATGGCCCCTGGCAGGAGAGCAGGGCGCCCTTCCTCAGGTTTAGAACTACTCGCCGGCCTGCAAAGCTGAACCCGTCGGTCTCTGGCCCTTTACAGAAAAGGTGTTCCGGACCATGGAGGCCGGCATGGCCAAGCCTGGAAATAAGGGACCGCCCACCCCTCACACACCCCGCCCCCAGCAGTAGGGAGAAGATGCAGGGCAGCTGGCTGGCTTCCTGAGGAAGGCACTCAAAGCATGTGCTCTGCTCAGGGTGCAAGAGGGACCTGGAATTAGGGTCTTGCCCCTCCCCCAGCCATTGGCGAAGCCACAGGGCATGATGTCGAGACGAGGGGGTCTCTGCTCCCGGCAGGCTGCTCTCCACAATCACGGAGCCCACGTCCGGCGGGTCCTGTGATCCGCCCTCGGCTGAGGAGCCCTCGCCCTCCCCGCTGGTCAGTGAAGAGAGCGAGACGGACCGGGCGGAGCACTGCGCCATCAAGAAGGTGTGCTTCAAGGTGTCTGAGGAGGACCAGGAGGACTCGGGCCACGACACCATGAGCTACCGCGACTCCTACAGGTGGGCTGTGCGCGCGCGAGGGCCTGCTAAAAGCGCAGGTGAAAGTCAGCGTCTGGAGCGCTTGCCAGGGAGCGGGGGTTGAGGGTGGTGCCGGGGTTATCTGCATGCTGGCCTGTGTCTCCCACCCCAGAACCCAGCCTTCAGGCCCCGTGTCCCTGGTGGGCACCACCCGCTCTGCCTCCACCTCCCTCCATACACGCCGAAGGAATGGTGTTTACGTACGATGTCTGGCTTCTGCCACAAACACCATTCCCCGCCTCCTTCTTGCTCCAAGGAGGAAAACAAGTTTTAAATATAAACAACATGCTTAACTGCTTTCTCCCTCCCTGCCTGGACCGATTCTGACTCACAGGGGCCCTAGAGGACAGGGTAGAATTGTCTCTATGGTTTTCTGAAGCTGGAAGTATTTATGGCAGTAGAAAACCTCATGTTTCTCCCAAGAAGCAGCTGGTGGGTTTGAACTGTTGACCTTGTGATTAGTAGTCTGATTTTTAACCTACTCTGCCACCAGAGGTCGCTTCTCTTAATTCCCAGAGGATTCGGCTTATTTGGGGACTGGTAAAGTTCATTAGGAAAAGATCAATGGGTTCAGTAGAGCAAGACTCAATTTTCATGTGACCATCAATGCATACGAATGTCACATAACCTACTACAAAGGTCACGTCACATGTGACAAGTCGAAGCTTAAGGGGAGCTTCAATTTTGGGCGGCAAAAGCACAGACATGATGCAGTGCAGCGAGACGACCGTCCCCCAGCTGGCCCAGTGCTTCCAGCCTTCAGGGTCTGCACGGTCCAGCCTCTCAGGCATGTGTACCACAAGATGTCCTGCTGATACAGCACCTGTGGGGGTCATGGCTTTTATCTCCTCAGTACCTCCCCAGTCCCTAGGACATAAGCTAATAGAACACGCTCCCCGTCCCTGTGCAAAAGAGCCCTGGTGGTGCTGTGGAATAAACATTGGACTGCTCATCGTAAGGTCCGCGCTTCAAACCCAGCAGGTGCCCAGAGGGGGAAAGATGAGGCTGTGTGGTGTACGGCCAAGGAAACCCTACACAGGGCCACCGAGCCAGAGCCCACGCGTAGCACTGGGTTGGGTTTGCTTCCTCCCGTGGGTCTAGCATGATGGGGAGATGGAGAGCCGAGGATCTGCGAGAGTGGTCCACACCAGTGTGTCCAGGGACCAGGTTGGGGACGGTCAGGGCCCAGCTGGCACTGCCTCACCATCAGACACAGAAGAACGACCACCCAGTCTTTGCCTGTTGGACACTTGTGGTCGGCTGGTGTTTGTGCCCCAGCAGTGGCTCCTAGGCCCTGGTCCCAGGGGGTGTGGGCGGAGCGTGACTCGGCCCTCTCTCTGTCCGCCCCTTGCAGCGAGTGTAACAGTAACCGGGACTCGGTCCTCTCCTACACCAGCGTGAGAAGCAACAGCTCCTACCTGGGCAGCGACGAGATGGGCTCTGGTGAGTGGAGGGGTGCGCTCGGGAGAGGGGTCCCGCTGCGAGGTTCCTCTGTGTTTTCCTCCAGCGTCACACAGCACGGTGTCTCCTTCCACTCACTGACATGAACCGAGGCAGAATCCTTTTATTCGGAAAAGCGCAGGCATTTACCGAGCATCTTCTATGGGCTTAGGAGCCCGGTGGTGTCATGGTCACACACTGGGCTGCTAACTGTGAGGTCAGTGGTTTGAAACCACCAGCCTCACCTCGGGAGGAAGATGAGGCTATCTGCACCCATGTAGAGTGAGTCTCAGAAACTCACCGGGGAAGTTCTGCCCTGTGCTACAGGGTCACGAGGCACTGGCAGGAGCATCGACTCCATGAGAGTGAGTTTGGGGGTTTTCGGTTTTGTGGACTCTGCCCTGTGCCAAGAGTTTCCTTGTGAATGAAACTGGCAATGCCCTGACCCTCAGGGAACGGGTGCTTTCTAAGCATGCAGTGAGAAGTCATCTCAGGCGGCCTTAGGTTTCTCCCGCAGTATAAGAACAAAAACAAAACCAGTGACCCTTCTGTTAGCAGCTGGTTGATCCCTTCCCCCACTCCCCTGCCAGGCTCCCCCTGCCGAGATTCCCGCCCCACAGCCGGCTTCCTCTGGCTTTGGTGTCCCCATGAGTCAGAAGCAACCCACTGACAACAGAGGCCTTAGCTTTCTTGTGTTTTCAGTACTTGCAATTTGCAGTGAAAGCTTTTAATTTGTTTTGACTTGTTTGGGTTCTTTGTTGCTTGATTTTTAGATTCTTGCGCATTTCAGCCTTTTCATAAGTGGAATGTATTTGAATTTATTTAATGTGCTTTGCGACCGGGCCCCACAGCTGCATGGTTCATGATTGACAGGGCCTGAGTGGATGTATATGACACGTCTGTCTCCCCCTTGTCGCCCAGCCTAGCCCCGACACTGCTGCCACCACTGCCATCTTGTTTGTCCTTCCAGTTCTGCCCTGTCCTGCAGGGGTGCTGTGAGCTGGAGTCGACTTGATGGCTGCGGCTTTGGGGTTTCAGTGTGAGAGCCTGTGGCCCTTTCTGCAGATGAGGAAAGAGCTCAGAGGGGCCGAGTGGTTTGCTCAGGGCCACAGCCAGCTCCTGGATCCACTGGATTCGGAGTCTCACCCGGGTTCTGGAATGCCCTAGTGGCATCGCCTCTCTGGGAAGGTGTGAGATGGGCCTGGAGTGGCTGATGGCCCTGGTGGTTTCCTTTTGCCAGGGGATGAGCTGCCCTGTGACATGCGGATCCCGTCGGACAAGCAGGACAAGCTTCATGGTTGCTTGGAGCATCTCTTTAACCAGGTAGGACCTTTGCCCTGCCTTTTTCCTGGTCCCTGGTCAGAGCCCAGGGTCCAGGGCCCAGGGAAGGGGCTGAGGCTCATGGAAGCAGGAGATGGGCTGTGGGTCTTGGGTCCCTGGGTCTGGAGGGCCACCAGGACCAAACTGAAAGAACTGTTGTCGTCCAGGTGGACTCCATCAACGCACTCCTCAAGGGACCAGTCATGAGCAGGGCTTTTGAAGAGACCAAGGATTTCCCCATGGACCACAGCTTGCAAGGTGAGCCGGCAGCACCCTGGGCAGGGCTGGCAGGGCTCTAGGAGACCCCTGTGCCAGGGAGAAGAGGTCAGGCTCGGGTGAGATGCCTGGTTACACACTCAGCCGGGTGCCTGCCTGTGCCCCCTGTCTGCCCATGTTTGTACGATCTGTGATGCTAAGCATCCCTTTCCGAAATTTTAGAAGCTTGTAAGATTTCCACAGAAAGTAAAGACTAATGCAATAGAGATCCTGCAGAGCTTAAGATGTTTCCCCTCTGGCTCATCACACAAGAAGTTGGTCAGCTTTGGGGCTGGCCTCTGAGCCCTCCTGGGCCTCGGGGTCATCCATCTGTAATGTGATGGGGGTTGGGGAGCTGGGACCGAGCTTGCCAAACCTCGGTGTCCACATACCCCATCGGGAGTTCAGTGGTACCCTCAGGCTCTGTGTACATCCCCACGTGTAAAATCACCCGTCTTCATTCGCCGCCTTTACCACTGACTTAGCACTGGAAAAAAGTACCTTCCTTAAAGAAAATCCACTTGGAAAGGAACTTATGCAAGAGCAGCATCACATGCCACAAGTGGATGGTCCTAGTGAATCCAATGGGAATAAGGAAGGTCACACTCCAGCTAGGGATTGGTTAGTTAAGCAGTGTTAACAAACCTGCCGGCACCCAGTTGAGATTTCCTTCTGGAAATGTTTAGGAGAGAAAAAAGAATTGCATTTTCTTATGTGCTGCCTCCCACCTACCGTTCCTCCCATTTACCTGTCAACTCACCTGCCTGCTCATTCATTATCCACTAACTAATTCCTCATTCCAGCTGATTTTTTTCTTGCACCTTTTCTACTTACTCATTCATCCACCTTCCTATTCATCCACCCGTCCGTCCATCCATCCATCCATCCAGTAATAATTCCCAGTGACCAGCTTGTGCCAAGCCTTGTATTGGGTACTGGGCACTCTGCAATGACCTTGACACTGCCCCTGCTCCTCCTCATGGGAGCGGGCATTAAGAGAGCAGGCAGGCCGTTGCCTTTCAGGAAGATCAGGCAGGGCTGAGGAGTTAGAACTTTCTCAGCAGCATCTGTCTCCAAGGAGCGGACTTCAGAAAGCCCATCCTCATTTAACTGTAGAAACTTCAAACCCAGAGGGACCAGCCCCATGAAGAATCAACTGTTATCAAAGGAAATGATAAAACTCTCTCCCTGGGGAAAACCAGGACAGCGTGCCGCACATTGATGATCACACTCAATCCAATGACTTTTGACTGATTTTCTTGGGCTAAACTTAGATCCCAACATTATCACTCACTGGTTGAATGACTCTCGGCAACATACTTTCCCTCTCTAAACCTTGACCTCTTACTCTGTGTAGGGAATCGATTAGATTAGGATACAGCTCACGTGCCAGCTTGATGGGTTGTGGGTCCAAGGAGTTAGCGCCCAGGAAAACTAGGACTATATCCAGGCTTAGAAGAAAAGAATGCCGCAATCGATTAATGGTGCCTGCACTAGATTGGTTGCCGATGTAGAGAATCAGGATTTCAGACTAGCTGGAAGGAGGGCTGAGATTGATTAGTGATGCCTGCCAGGGGTGTGGACTGAAAGTCAACATGTGCTTACCACACACTTGCCCTCTGTGGACCGGATGATGCTTGAGTCCTGCGGGTATTCTTGGCCGCAGAGTCTGAGCTTTGGTGTTGGTTGAGGGGAGTAGACCTTTGTGCCCTCCTTCCCCAAAGTGATGTTTGACCCTTCCCTGGTCCTCATGTCACTTTCCTACCCCAGAGTTCAAACAGAAGGAAGAGTGTACAATTCGTGGTCGGAGCTTAATCCAGATCAGCATCCAGGAAGACCCCTGGAACCTCCCCAACTCCATCAAGACCCTGGTAGACAACATCCAGAGACATGTGGAAGGTTAGTCTGGCTGGGAGGGGTGTAGCCTGTGGGAGTTTTGTGGCCCTTGGTCCTCACATGGGAAGACCAGGAAGGGCTCCCACTCTACTCTGTCAGCTCCTGGGGCTTTCCAGTTGATGCCAGCACCCACCACTCCCCGCAGCCCGGTGCCTGCTTCAGCACCTGCTGGCTCCTGCCTGGGTCTTGTCAGCCTGTGAGCGTGGAACCCCTCGTTTGAGTTTGGGGGGCCTGGATTAGAAGAAACCCCAGGTCAGGAGCCATTTGGCTTGGGCAGCAGGAAGGACAAGAACTCCAAGCCATTTCCCCCGGACACAGCAGCCTAAGGTGAAAGAAACTGCTTCCTAAAATTCCAGCTGGCCAAGAACCTGACCTCTGGGGTCACTACCAGGGTTTGAGGCCCAGATCTCTGCCCTGTGTGACCAGGTCAAGTGTAGGGGAAATGCCAGCCCCTACAACTAATTGTGGGTTCGGTAGGCTCAATTGTATGGTGTACACACACACACACACACACACACACACACACACAAATAACTAAAGATTATAGTGAAGTCCCAGAGAGCATGAGAAATAGAGATTGAAATAATGGAGTCAGACACATTTCTTAGTAGCATGCTCACCTCAGCCTTGCTTGGTGGTCCACGTGGAGAGAGGGGGAGGGGAAGGAGGACAAGGGGAAAGGGAACAGGGGAGTGAGGACAGGAGAGGAGAGGGGAAACCAAAGAGAAGCCAAGGAGCCTGAGAGAACTTTTTATTGCTGACCAATATATCTTTGGGGGTGTGCAAGCCCACTAATTACAGGTAAAGACATACTTTGGGATTTGGGGTATCCATGTGACAAGATGGGTGGATCCTAGATTCAGGATGGCAGCCTAACTTTGGATGCCGCTGAGCAGGTTTGACCTGTTCTCTGGTTTAGGAACCATCATCAGTAGGATGTAAACCCCATCTACAGGAACCAAACCTATGACTGCAAGCCTTTAGGGAGAAGTAGCCCATTGTCCTTAACAGCAGGGAGTGGGTCCTAAATGTGGTGGGAGCAGACAGTAGTCTGGCGAGTGACTGCCTTCAGGGAGGTAACTTGATAATCATTTACCATTAGCTGCAAGCATTGTCCTAAGTCTAACATCTATTTGGGGGAGACACTGGGAGAAATCTTTGTTTCCCAGTCGAGTTCCCTGGCTTCTCTGAGGCTGGGTTTCTTCATCTGTTAAATGGGGTTATCGTGCTAATGAACGGGCCTGGCCCGTTGTCAGTCTTCCCGGCTCCTGTCAGCATCCCGCCCAGCCCTCATTCCCCAGTGCTCTCCAGGCCTTGAATGGCCCTTCGGATCTGTCCTGTAAGCCTCTTCTGGGCCCAGGAGCATCCTTCTGAAGGAAAGAGATGTTGGGCTGCTATTGGGGAGAAAAGTTTGTCTACACACATGTAGGAATGTGTGTCTGAGCCCATGTGTGTATGTGTGTTCATGTATGCACACGGGTGTCCAGTGCTGGGTGCATGTATTTGCCTGTGCCTGTGTATGTAGCTGTGTGTATTTACTTGTGCGTAGTATGTGCCTGCACACGTGTGTACAAGATGTAGGACAGCGGCTCCTGGCCCAGGTGTCACACAGGCTGGTTTTAGCCTGTTTGCTTGGTGCCTGGAAACAGATATGACCAACAGCAGGGGCTCTGTTCCCTGAAGGGGCTTCTGGAATTCATTCAACCTTCAGCAATTGCTAAACCCCTGATTTCCCAGCAAAGACTTGGGGGGCAGGCAGCTGGGCTCTCTCTGCTCTGCGAGCCTTTCTGCTCTGCGAGCCCCTCTCCTCTGCGTCTTCTCCTTGCAGATGGGAAGAACCAGCTGCTCCTGGCCTTGCTGAAGTGCACAGGTGAGGCTCTGCAGGTGACCACTCCCAGTCAGCCCTTACTCGGCAGACTTTCCTTCCCTCCAGATAAAACCCACTGCCATTGGGTCCATGCCGACTCTCAGCGCCCTTACAGGACAGGGGAGAACTGCCGACTCTCAGCGCCCTTACAGGACAGGGGAGAACTGCCGACTCTCAGCGCCCTTACAGGACAGGGGAGAACTGCCGACTCTCAGTGCCCCTGTAGGACAGGGGAGAACTGCCGACTCTCAGTGCCCCTGTAGGACGGGGAGAATTGCCCCTGTGGGTTTTGAAGACTGTAACCCTTTATGGGAGCAGGAAGCCAGTCTTCCTCCTGAGGAGCAGTTGGTAGTTTCAAACTACTGACCTTGCATTAGCAGCCCACCTAGTAACCACTATGCCCCAGGACCCCTAGGGCAGTGTCTCTCCACCTTCCTCATGCTGCGCGACCCTTTCATGTTGTGGGGACCTCCCCACCGTAAAACTGTTTTTGTTGCTACTTCATCACTGTCATTTTGGTACTGTTATGAATTGGCGACCCCTGTGACAGTCATTCAATACCCAAAGGGGTCGCGACCCACAAGTTGAGAACCACTGCTCTAAGGGGACACAAAATCATTAAAAAAACATTATTTCTAAAACTTCAAAATTCTAAGAAACATTGAAATGTGGACTCATTTCTAAAATAATAATGTATAAAAACGTTCTTGAACCGCCTCATTCACACGTAAGGTGTGGAGCTTGGTTCTCAGTAAACCAAGGCTGAGACACCCCTCACAAACAAGGGACCATGGAGTCCAGAGGGTTTGGAGAGAGTCTTTGCAGAACCAGCCAGAAGTTCTTTATTTCTTTATCTTTTTAAGCGGGCTCCTGAGAGAACTGAGGTTTTAGGCGGGTTGGCTCTCAGAGGACTTAGTCTGTGGCACGGCCGGGCAGTGACTGGGTGTCCAGAGAATGAGCTTGGGGCAAGGTGACCTTTGATCAGCTCCTGGGAGGTTGGCTCTGGCCCATGGATCAAGGGGCTTTCCATCCCCGGGCCATGGTGCCACGAGCGCCCAGTCAGCGAGGCCTCTCTTGCCCGCCCTCTGCTTCCAGACACGGCGCTGCAGCTGCGCAGGGATGCCATCTTCTGCCAGGCGCTGGTGGCAGCCGTGTGTACCTTCTCCGAGCAGCTCCTGGCCGCCCTGAGCTACCGCTACAACAACAACGGCGAGTACGACGAGGGCGGCCGCGACGCCAGCCGCAAGTGGCTGGAGCAGGTGGCAGCCACGGGTGTCCTGCTGCACTGCCAGTCGCTGCTCTCGCCAGCCACGGTGGTGAGTCCGGGGGCAGGGGTGCATCCGTGTCTGATACAGAGCTTGCCTCCTCCCTCAGGCCACCCCTCGCTCCACCCTTCACTCAGCCAAGGTATATTACTGTGCGCCTCCATTCTAGGCACTGGGCATCCAGAGGGCACCAAGCAGGGTCATTGTACCCAAGGGTCGTAATGCCCCCCCCCCGCCCAGGATGGACCCAGCCCACGTGCTGCCAGTGCAGAGGCTGGGTGGCTCCAGGGTGTCATGAGGGACGAGGATCCATGGAGAGCAGGGCAGGGCCTGGGCGGCTGGGGGATGGTGGTAGGTAGACCAGTAGGTGAGGTGGCCAGTGAAGGCCTCCCTGAGAAGGTGACACCTGACCTCAGGCTTGGAGTGGGCTGAGGAAAAGAGCAGGTACAAGGACCCTGAGGCAGGAGTGCTGGGAACAGTGCCATCTATGGAAGCAGAATGAGGGGACAGCAGGAGGCTGACAGTTCACGGACTCTGGCTGGGTGGAGCCCTGTCAGCTGCTCTGTGGACTTTGGCTGTTACTCTGGGTGGGGTGGGGGTCCCAGAGGAGTTGGAGAGGGACCCCGGCTGCTGGATGGGGACACGAGCCTGGAAGAGGACTAGAGGAGGTGTTTGTGGCATTGCCGGTAGAACTCGCTCCCCAGAGCACCCTGCGGCTTCCATGCAGAACCCGTCACTGTCCACATGGCGAGTGTGTGCAAATCGAGGGCCCCAGGCCAGACTTTGAACCCTGGGAGTCGACCTCCAGGCCTGCCCTCCTTCCTCTGCCCTGCTTTCCCCCTACCACTCTGCCCAGGGCTCAGAATCATGTGGGCCTCTGCCTGTCCTGGGGAGAACTTGACCTTTGGCATGCTGGGGTGCTGCTACCCAGAAACAGAGCCTGCAGAGACCCCGGCTTCTCGGTGACACTGGCCCAGCTGCTATCTGGTGGCCTCAGCACCCTCTGCTTGTCACCCCTGCACACAGGCACTGGCCTAGTGGGGGGTTTGGGGGGTGGTGGAGGCCCTTGCGTTCGCGGAAAGCATGGCCAGCCTGCTGTCCATATCCTTAGCTCCCCCTACCCTGGGTCCACCCTCAGTGGACATCTGAGGGCCCTCTGCCCCTTCTTCCTGCAGAAGGAGGAGCGGATCATGCTGGAGGACCTCTGGGTGACCTTGTCGGAGCTGGACAATGTCACCTTCTCCTTCAAGCAGCTGGATGAGAACTACGTGGCCAGTGAGTGATTCCTCCCACGTCCGCCATGAGGTCGGGGTCCTGGGTCCACCCTGCCCTTCCCCTGTCCTTTCCCCAAGGCTCCAGCGCTTGCCTCAGACCTCCCACCAAGAGTCTCTGTATAAACCCCGCCCATGTCACCCCTGTAACCAGTCCTGGCAGGGTTCCGCTCTAGAGGCGTGCTGCTTTGGGGTGCAGGCTGCTTAAGATTTTCCCCACCCCGGCTCTTTCCAAGAGCCAGTTCCAGAGTGGGGACTGGGGTGGGGCAGGACTCCCACCTGGAGGCTGTCTGGGCTAGGGGGCTCTTGCTTGACCAGAGCAGTTACAGGGCAGGGGGGTGAGGGGTGGGCACGAGGCCACTATTTTGCCCTAAACTCTTCCTGGCTCTTGGAGGTGCACAGGACCCAGGTGGTGTTTGGAGGGCAGCGTTTCCTAGTAGAGGCCCCAGGTGAGGGGATACCCAGCACAGGTGGGCTCCCAGGATGGCACTGCTGACTCCCTGGTCAATTGGACCCTGCAGAAATGGGTGGGTGGGCGTAGCTCCGAGGCCGCTCTGCTCTGCTGAGAGGGGCGCAAGGAGAGCCCTCAGGTAGGACATGGAAGCTCAGGATGTGGGGGGACCAGGAGGGCTGAGACCACCTTTGGGGCCAGAGAGTCTGAGGGGATGCCCCTGGTGGTGGGTGTCCCAGGTGGCCAGCCTGAGGATGGGCCCGAGGGATGCTGAGGCCGGCGCTCGGGGTGGGCCGACCGGGCAGTGGCAAGAAGGAGCCTGCAGGTGGCCCAGCAGAAGCCGGCAGGGCTCCTTGTATCACTCGGAGCCACCCAGCCAAACCTGCCCTTCCCCAGACACCAACGTCTTCTACCACATCGAGGGCAGCCGGCAGGCGCTGAAGGTCATCTTCTACCTCGACAGCTACCACTTCTCCAAGCTGCCCTCCCGCCTGGAGAGTGGGGCCAGCCTGCGGCTGCAGACGGCACTCTTCACCAGAGGTAAGTCCTGGCTGGGCAGTGAGGCCCCCGCTGGGCAGCCCCCGGGCCTGGGCCCCAAGCAGAGCCCAGTACCACCTCTCTCCTGACAGCTCTGGAGAACGCAGAGACGCCACCGCCTTCAGGCAGCCCTGGCACGGAGGACTTGCAGCAGGAGATCAACGCCCAGTCCCTGGAGAAGGTGCAGCAGTATTACCGCAAACTCAGGTACCCACCCCTGCAGGGTGGGCCATCCCAACCTCTCCCCCCCCCTCCCGTGTTCAAGAGGAAGCCAGGTGGACCCCTGCTGAGAAGGTGCGGTCCCACCCCCAAACCAAACCCACTGCCGCCGAGTCCATGCGTACAGGACAGGGTAGACGCGCCCCTGTGGGCGTAGCTGAGACTGACTCTTTATAGGAGTAGAAAGCCCTGCTTTGCTCCCAAGGCGCACCTGGTGGTTTCTAACTGCTGACCCTGAAGGGCGCAGCTCAGCTGGACACCACTAAGCCACCAGGGCACGTCTGGTCCCACCCCATGTAGACGGAATCAGTTTAGCAGTGTGTACTTAATTTCACCTGTGTGCTGTGCGTCTGGCTCCCCTGAGGACAGGTGTGAACCCACCTGGGGACCTTGTTGAGGTGTGGATTCCCACTGTGTTTGGGGCGGGAAAAGAACCCTAGGAGGCGCAGTGGTTAAGCACTAACCTCTGGGTCCGTGGTGTGAGCTCGTCAGTCCCTCCGAGGGGGGATGGTGTGGCTGCCTGGAACACCCCTTGGGAACCCCAGGGGAAAGTTATGCGCCGCCCTGGAATGGACAGCATGGCATTGGGTTTGGGTTTTTAGTTTGGCGTAGAGATGCAAAGTGTCAGCAGGGGGACCAAGCCGGAATGAACTGGTTTGCAGCCCTGGTTGCCAGAGGCCAGACTGGATAGTTTGCCCAGCTGATTCAAACCTGGGGCTCTGGCTTCAAAGCCGGTCCTCTCAGCCAAGAAGAGCTTCCTATTTCATCCTGGGAAGGGGCTGGAGCTGGGACAGAGGCTGTGGGCTCCCCGGAGCCCAGGCAGTGGGTGTAGAGCCTCAGGGCTTGAGACCCTCCAAAGACGGTGCCCAGGAGAAGTGATGGTAGAGAGGGAGCAGAGCAGGGGACAATGTGGTTCATAGGTCTTCAGGTCCCACAGCTGCCCCCTCCCCACCAACCCCATTTTCTCCTGCTGTGGCTGGCTGAGCCACCTGCACCTGGGCCCACGTGCTCCCATTTGACAATCGAAAACCGAGGCTTTTGTTTGCTAGGGAACATCCAGCGGTGTTGCTTAAAGCTGGCTTGTTTGAGCAGTCGGGGCCATCAATGTCCTCAATGCTCTTGCCGACCCTTTTAACCATCACCACCTATCTGACACGCAGCCACCGATCATTCCTTCGCTCAGTCCTTCCCTTGGCATCCGCCCTTTGAGGCCTCCTGTGGGTGGGCTCTGCTCTGGCTGCTTGCTTGAGAGTTAGCCAAGAGCAAAACCAAGTCCTCTTCTTCATGGGCTTGCCCTTTTCAACAGGGCTTGGCAAAACCTGGCCCCCCGCATGGTTTTGTCAATAAAGTTTTATTGACACACAGCCTATACACTCACTGGCGTATGTATTTTTGGTGGCTGCACTCACAGGGCAAGGACAAGGCTGAGGGGTGGGACAGAGACCTTTGGATCTGGTTTCTGTCTGTTCACACAGCCAGAGGTGGTTAGTTGGGCTTTTTACAGAAAGTGTTTGCTAACTCCCTCCCCCTCCCCGGGAGGGGGCAAAGGACAATAAGCTAGGAACAGATCTGTGTAAAGGGATGAGGGGTGAGAAGAGAGAGCTAGACTGGGGTGGGGAGTGAGGGGTGGGGATGGGATACTCCTCTGGTCAGAGAAATCCAGGAGGGGCTGCTCTGGTGGGGGGGGCAGTGTGAGGAGGGCCCCCCAGGTCCCTTATTGCTGTCCCCATGGGGCTGTTGGAGGGACCAGTGACCTTGAGTGCAGACCACTGTGCAGGGTGTTCTGAACCAGTTCTCAGTGGAGGAGGCGGAGTGGCTGTGGCCTTGGAAGCTGGAGTGGGGAGGGGAGTTGGGGGGACGGTGGGTGGAGGGCCCCCTCAGTTCTACTTTTCTTTGCCAGGGCATTTTACCTGGAACGGTCCAACCTGCCCACGGACGCCAGCACCACTGCGGTGAAGATTGACCAGGTGTGTCCTCCCCTTCTCAGCCCAGGTGAAGCTGGAACCCCAGCCCCGCGTCCTGGCCAAGAAGCCCCCAGGCCTTCCTGCTCCCTCCTCTAGGAAGCCTTCTGGGATAGCTCCCTTTCTGTCCTAGGAATTCCAGCCTCTTCCTCACTCACTTTGGAGTTCAGTGGGGTGACTTTCTGTCTGCACCTGCCTCTCCCTCTTTCTCTCTGAGCATTTTTGAGGTCAGAACTAAGCTACCACAGTATGACTTCTTTTAAGTCAGTTGCCAGTGGTTAAAAATCCAGAGACTTCCCATCCAAGCTGAGGTTTCTGACTTTCTGGGCGTTGGAAGGCCGGGTTCTCCTCGGTCACATACTCCCATCTCACTGCTGACCGGAGGCAGTCGCCTTGGCACTCTTGTGTGCTCACTTCCCCCTGCCCAGCGTGCATCTCTCCCAACGTGCTGGTGCCCCAGGCTCAGCCAGGGCCTTGAACTGGACCATAGTTTGGGAGTGCTGATCTCAGGACTGTGAGCCTGGGGTCCTCAGGGCAGGGGTGGGATTAGTCCTTTGCGAGTCTGCAGTCTGGCTGGCAGAACCTATGACTTGGAGAGAGTGCGGGGCTCATCATGTTGTCCCCATGGGTATCAGGAAAAGCTCGTCCTGGAGCCCTGTGGACGGAGAGACACTGTGTGTGGTCTTAACGGGGACACACCTGGGCAGGTGCAGAATTTGATTGGAGGCTTAGATCTGAGACCTGTGGTGAGCATTGAGGGCTAGCTTGCAGGGCAGTGGGGGCCACAGGTGGCCCTTGAGCCGGGGGCTTGTGGCAGGTCAAGAGCCCCATTATCTCCCTAGCTGTGAGCTGGAAGGAGGATGCAGTGTCAGAGCTGGCCTACAGGGAGGCACCCTGGGACTTGGCAGTGGGGCAGGGGGGAGGCCCTCTCTTCACTGTGCCTGGCCTGTGTATCTCCTAGCTGATCCGCCCCATCAATGCCCTGGACGAGCTCTGCCGCCTCATGAAGTCCCTGGTCCACCCTAAACCTGGAGTCGGCGGGAGCTTGGGCGCAGGCCTCATCCCCATCTCCTCGGAGCTCTGCTACCGCCTGGGCGCCTGTCAGATCTCCATGTGCGGCACAGGGATGCAGAGGTGAGAGGGGCGGGGGCGCTTGGACACGGCTAGGAGCCAGACGGTCGGCTCAAATGCTGGGTCAGACACTTCCTGTTGGCCCAGACAAGGCCTCACCCGGCTGGCTGCTGGCATAGGTGGCCCAGGAGGGCTGTGGAACCTTCTAGCTCCCTGGCCCTGTGGCTGGGGTGAGTGAGTTTGTGCCAGCCCCAGCCTGGAGATGTCCCTCCAGCAGGAACTAGGCCGGCACTCATCTCCCTGCTCACAGTACTGCCCACTAGGTTTCCCTAACGGTGGGCATCATGGCAGAAGCAGATGGCCAGGGCTTCCTGCCCAGCCCTTGGTGGGTTAGCAGCTGGGTGCTCAGTTCTTATGATTCCCGTCTTATCATTAGGGAAACGGAAACCCTGGGCGGGGGGCTACCTCCCCTGTGCAAGGTCACAGAGTCATTAAGTGGAGGAACAGGACTTGAAGCCAAGCGATATCTGGCTGCAGAGTGCTTTCAGGAACAGGTGAAAGGATGGACAGAGGGGTCTACCATCACCCCTGCCGGCAGGTTGAGAGATAAGAAGGCAGCACCGTGTTCCCCCTTCATCCAACCAGTCTGCACAGAGTGCTACCCACCCAGGCCCAGGCTCACCACGGAGGGGGAGGCAGGCGAAAGTCTCTGGGAGGTGGGAGGCAGTGAGGCACCGCGTGGGGAAGAATGAGGGGGTCCAGGGTGAGGGCTTACGGTGGTCAGGGGAGAAGGCTCCCTGGTGGCACAGTAGTTAAGCACCTGGCCGCTGACAGTAAGGTCCGCAGGGTAAACCCACCAGCTGCTCTGAGGGAGAAAATCCTGGCAGTCCCCCGAGCAGCGTGGGACAGCTCTGCCTGCAGGGTCGCCGGGAGCCCGAGTGGAGCCGGTGGCAGTGGGATTTTGGTTTGCTCAGGGCAGGCCTCCGAGATAACTCACCGGGAGAGAGAGAGACAAGGTCCCGAGGCTGGGCCAAGGCTGCAGGGAGTGGAGGAGACAAGGTCCTGGGGCCTGGGAGGCTCCAGGTGGGTGGCCCTGTGCCCGGGGTCTCGGAAGGCCACCTCCGGTGCCAGCCCTGCCGTCCCTCCCCAGGAGCACCCTGAGCGTCTCCCTGGAGCAGGCGGCCATCTTGGCGCGGAGCCACGGGCTGCTGCCCAAGTGCATCATGCAGGCCACGGACATCATGCGGAAGCAGGTGTGGGGCTGGGGGCACTGGCCAGGGCGCCATGGGTTGGCTGAGGGCTGTGGGGATGGTGGTGGAGGGCTGGGCGAGGGCACACATCGACCCTCTCTGTCTGGAAGGGCCAAGGATTCCCACCATGGTGGATCGAATTCCCGCCCCCCATATCCCGTAGTGCGAGCTGAGGCATCTCCCCCCGGGCCCCCCCTCACCCCCCTCCCCCGCTTCTCTGTTCCAGGGCCCCAGGGTGGAGATTCTGGCCAAAAACCTCCGAGTCAAGGATCAGATGCCTCAGGGTGCACCGAGGTGAGCGACTGGCCTGGTACGGGTCCCCAGCCCACCTCTCATTATGGGGGTACGGGTCCCCAGC
The DNA here is from genome assembly GCF_050624435.1 of Tenrec ecaudatus. Classification (NCBI taxonomy): domain Eukaryota; kingdom Metazoa; phylum Chordata; class Mammalia; order Afrosoricida; family Tenrecidae; genus Tenrec; species Tenrec ecaudatus. Next base: position 14,281,272 of record NC_134541.1, read on the forward strand.
CCACCTCTCATTTATGGGAGGGATTAGCAGGGATCAGTCATTACCCCCCTCCCCCAGGGGAGCTCTTACTGCAGCTGGGAAGACTGGACAGCCCCCCCTACCCCAATATCAGAGACCCGCCCCTCCCCTGCTCTACCTGGGCTTCTCTCATCCCACTCCTCTCCCCACCGGCCTTTGCCAGCTCCTCAGGAGCCTTGGCTGGGCTGTTCAGAATAGCCCCTCGCTCCAGTCTGCACCTGCTCCCCTGCTCTGGTTTGATCTTGTTCCTCAGTTTTAAAACAAGTTGGGTACAACAAACTTTATTATTATCATTTTTTAATGCAAAAACCCTGGCTCTGAAGGAGCTTATGCTCTAGAGCAGGGGTCGGCAAACTTTCGAGACGGAAGAGCTCATCCTGGCTCTCAGCACGATGCGAAACAGAGTCGGGAGCCACCCGTCTAGTTTTGAAAACAAATGAAATCACCATTCTCTGAACACTGTCCTGACAAAAGGCTCCGTTCTACTGGAGAGCTTGTGTGCGGACCAAAAGAGCTTGCGAGCCCCTTTGCCGACCCCTTTTCCAGCATAAGTCCCCAAATATCTTCGGCCTCCCACCCCCTTTTCAGAGAAAAATGACTCAGGGTGTCTCTGGCAGTGAGAAACTCTGTATAGTTGCCCCTCATCCAGGACGCAGTGTAGGTCTCTGCTTTTGCAGCCCCCTTGGAGAATTCCAGTGCGCCCCCCCCCCCACCGTCCGGGAGGAGGAGCCAGGACGGAGGGGCAAGCCCATTCCCGGGGAGGGGGAAGGCGGGGAGGGCTGATCCATTCCCAGAGAGGGGGAAACGGCCTGCCCATCCCAGCGGCATGGGCAGAACCTCTGCCCGAACCCAAGCTGTCCTGGAGTTTGCCTACATGCAATGGACCCGAGCAAGGACTCGCCCGAGCGCAGTCCGGACTCCCCAGAAGACCCCGAAACTGCGCTGGTTTTTATATTTTGGTAGAACAGCTTCCCAGGGCTCCTGCCCCCCATCCCCCGTCTCTATGGAAGCAGATTGCCCGGCCTTTCTTTAGCAGTGCCGCTGGGGGTGTTTGAACTGCCTTCGTTTTGGTTACCAGCTGTCCACCAGATGTTTGCACCGCTCGGGGACCTGCACCTTTTGATGGCTGGCAAGCCCGGCTTTCTGGGTGTGAACTTAAATCATAGCCTCTGCCTGGCCCCTCAGTCTCCACCTCCATTCCCTAGGCTCTACCGCCTCTGCCAGCCGCCAGTGGACGGAGACCTCTGACCCCACTCTGCTTCTCGCTGGGCTGCATCCTCGAGCCAGGAGCTGGCAGGACAGAGCAGCCATGTGGCCTTCTCAGGAGGTGGCTGGCCCTCGGCTCCCATTGCCCCGGACTCTCCCCAGCCTCCTCCCCATCTCTGTGTGCCCGACTTGGGGTGAGCCGGCTGTTCGGCCCCAGTTGGCAGTGTCTCCCGCCTCTTCCAGAAGCCGGAGGGGTGCTGGGCGCCCAAAGAGCCTTCCAGAAGCTGGAGGGGTGCTGGATGTAGCCAGGGCCTAGCTCTTGGCCCATAGACCCATGAACTCAAACTCGTGTGTGGGCATAGAGCTGGGGCCCTGTGGACACGGCTCTCGGGATGTCGCCCTGCACTTTTGGAAGCCACTGGCTTCCGTCCACGTCCACATTCCAGGCCGCTCGTCTCTTCCTCCCAGCTTCCAGGCTTGTCCCTAACCGTCTACTAACCCACCTGGTGGACCCCAGGAGCCAGGCCTCACTCGGAGGTTACAGAAAGACAGGACATGCACAACACCTGTTCCCAAGAGGACACTCGAAAGCCACACCACCTTCCGGGGCTGGAGCTGTGCGCGGCCCAGGGCCGCCCCACTTTATTTATAGGCGTGAGCGTGGCTTTCTGGGGCCGTTGCTGTTGTTCTATTGTCAAGATGTTTTTCTTTCTTTTTCTTCCTGCGTTGTGTGAATCTATATTTGACATTCTAAATTTCAAAGAAAGGTATATTGTCTAACAAGGGACCAAAATAAGATAGAGTATTGACATCGTTCTCATTTCTACTAAAAGGAAACCCAAAGGAAAACTAAATTATTGGAAATCAAACAACGCCAGTATTTCATCGTTTTTCCTATGAGTCGTAGGGGTTGTTGGCAGGTGTGGCCTGGTCCCCTTTCCCACCAACCCCCGGGCCCCACGCTTGGCCACAGTAGAATGAATGGCTGTGATCTCCCTGAAGGACTAGCTGCCAAGGCTGGAGAGGTGGTTGGCCCAGGGGAGGTCTGGGGCTGGATTTGAACCATCTGCCTGCGATGCCTTAGCTGCACCCCGAGCTGGTGTCTGTCACACAGGCAGGAGGGGGTGGTCTCTGGGACACAGCTGCCGGTGGCCTTTGTAATTTATTGTTTTGATCACTTCTCAGAGCTGGGCATTCGGGACTTCTGGGCCAGAGAGGCAGGGGCCCAGCGTGCCCGCCTTTGGGTGGTGGCCCCACACAGGTACCCTCAGCAGGGTGGTCCCTCAGCTTCTATGTGTCTGCAGAGGTGTGTTATAGCCAGGGGCAGAGTGGGGGTGATCTTGCCACCTCTGGCTGGGGGATGTGCTCTGGCAAGAGGCCCCAAGGGGGCGCCTTCCCTCTCTGGCCACCGGGAAATGGATGGCAAGAGGCAGCCTTGTCGCTGGACACACGTGACCCGTTGGAGCAAGGACCCACTGCACTGCTGGTGACGGAGCTGCCCCGAGGGCCAGCGCTGGGCGCACTGGTTTACTTTAAAATGTCCAGATTCTCCTCCTTAAAGCCAGGATAGATTTTTTTATTATTATTAAAAGTCAGTTTATGATACAAAAAGGAGGCTGTGGTCGTCTTGATCTGTGGGTTCCTGTTTGGGGTCCACGCTGGGCGGTGGGCAGAGTTGGGGGCAGGGTGGGGTGGGGCGGAATGAACTAGTGGGTTGAAGAGCACATGGAAGTCCCTGGTCTCAACACCATCGGAGCCCCTGGCCAGTGGCCCCTACCCCAAATTCAGACATTCGGTGTCCCCTCATAAAGGGGCGGCGGGGTGGGGATCCTGGCCTGCCATTGGGAGGACTTCCCCGATGGCCTGGTGGCTCTGTGGACCCGGATGTCCAGGACGTGGAATTCCAGCTTCATTTGGCGTTCTGAGACCCTTTCTAGCGGGATGGGGGGAAGACCTGGCTGCTGCTGTTTCCCCGGCCCTTTCCTGCACCCTTCTTGGCATGCCCGGGTTCCTGGTCTCCTAGTGCTAAGGGTCGAGTAAGAGCAGAGCCCACCTTATATCCTGCCCAGGGACCCCGCTGCATCATCATCCTACCTGACCTGTGAGTTCCTGGACTCTGGACCAGTGTGACGCTCGGAAACCTCACCCAGGGGCTCGGCCTGGTTCTCAGTCAGTCAGAATCGGCGCTGGCCTTTAACTGGCCAATCTGCAAAGCCGGCGGCAGCGGCTAACCAGCCTGCCCTGCGCAAGTGTGCGTCTGACTAGGTCTAGTAGCGTGTCCTGTGGGAAGCTTCTGGACTCCTCCCTGCCCTTCAGAACACTCTGGTCTCTGGCTGGAATTGACCTTGAAATTCAGCCTGTTGCTAGGCCTGCCCTGTGCCTGCTTTCCTTCTTCCCTGTGCCCCCTTCTTTCGTCTGCCTACCTGTCCATTCATGTCCGTCAGTCCATCCATCCATCCATCCTCTCCACCCCTCCCACTCATTGGAAAGCACTCCTTCGCATGGTCACCCCTTGCTCTGCCTTCCGCCCTCCATGGCCTGGATCCCCTTCTGTCTGGCCCCCGCTGGTCACACCTGGTTGACAAACTCCCGAGGTGACACCCCAGCTCTCTGACAGCCTGGTTAGTTGGAGCAGTTTGCAGCCAGGGTTTGGATCTCGGAGTGTCACTCTAAGCTGTCTGGGGCCACAGGGGCACTGGTCGCACTCCTTCAGGCAGACACAGGTCTTGGGTGGGGGTAGCCGTGATGTTGATTCTGACCCCGGCATCCGGGTGTGCTGAATTGAACTGCACCGAGGAGTCGCAAGGCTGTGACCTTTCGGAAGCAGGTCACCAGTCTGCTCTTCTGAAGCACCTCTGGGCCGGTTCACCCACCACGCTTTGCCCCAGCCCTGTGCACCACCCAGGGCCTTGGGCACACGTGCATGGGAAGTACTGGTTTCTGAGTGCCCTCACCGCCCACAGTGGTGCAGGTGCTGCTTAGACTGGACATGACCATCTGGGTCTCGTCCCTTCCCAGCTTCAAATATGCACCTGCAAAGGGGGACTGGAGCAGGAACTTAGTCCCAGGATGTGAAACCCTCAACACACAGAAGGAGGTATGGAGGCTGCTCAGGACATGGGGCCTCGGCAGGCTGACAGATTGCAGGCCAGACGGGCACCCCGAGGGCCGAAGCGTGCCCATGTGGGGTTTTGTTTTCCCCGATAGGGTGCTTCTTATGAAGAGGACCCACTGAAGACCCAGCAAATTTCACCTCCTATTTCTAGGTTTGGGGTTTTCATTTAAAATTATAAAAAGCTTGGCGCTCTGCCTCCCTGGGCCTTTAACGCCCCATCATGTCAGTTGGAGTGAGGAAGTGGCCACCACAAACAAATTGACTACCTCCTCAGGCAGGCCACCAACTTCCCAGCCCCCGTAGCCTTGCCAGCCCCCAGCACACCCTTCCTTGACCTGTTCAGCTCCCAAGGGGTCTGAGTTGGCAAGTTCCGGGCAGCCCTGCCCAGGTAGGTGTGATCAGCATTGGCACCCTGACCATGGGCTCTGAGACTCTACCATGATGTCAGCTGGCCAGCTAGTGGAGCCCCAGGGCCAGGCAGTGCGTCCAGAGCTGGTGACACTCAGAAGCTCTAGCAGGGGTCCTCAAACTACGGCTTGCGGGCCACATGTGGCCCGCCGGGGACATGGTGTTTGTGCCCCATTTTGTTTTTTACTTCAAAATAAGATATGTGCATAAGAATTTCTTCATAGTTTTTTTTAAAACTATAGTCCGGCCCTCCAACGGGTCTGAGGGACAGCGAACTGGCCCCTGTTTAAAAAGTTTGAGGAGCCCTGGGACTCTAAGGTGACGATCTCCATGTCCTCACTTGTCCATTGGAGTGGGTGTAGATAGAGTGTCTTGGTGTGGGCTGGACCCAGGGTCACCCAGAAAGCCACAAGAGTGAGTGGCCAGGAAGATGTTATCTAATGGGAGCTGTGTAAGGTGATGGCAAACATCAGAGCCAGGAACCACACCTCTCTGATCTGTGCCCCCCTACCACGTGCTGTGCACTTGGCTCATTCGGGGCTGCGGGAGCCTGAGCTGAGAATTTTGATAGCCTAGCAGCTGTCTACACTAGCTCAGTGTCCTTGGGGGGCTGTTCTTTCAGAACCTCAGTTTCCTCCTTTGAGAAAGGGGGACACGTCTGGCTGCCTGTTTGGGAGACCAGGAGTCGCCAGAGGGAAATTGTAGTTGTTCTATTTATCCAGCAGATGGCGGCAGGGTCTGCGTGGTACCCAGAAGTTGCATCTCCCTGGGCTCAGGTGAGGCCCAGCTTGCTTCCAGGCTCCAGCTGCTCCAAGGCAGCGTCTTGAGTTTGGGATGGAGGCCAGAGAGGGAAGGTGGGGGAGGGGGTAGGCTGGGACCTCTGCACTGTAGATGCCGCTTTCTTGGTCTGGGCCCACCCTGGATGGACAGGATATTTTCATTTCTCACCCTCGTCCCCCCTCCATTTTCTTTCTCTCCCGGATCTTCTGTTTTCACTTCATTCCTTCGCATATGCCGGTGAGTCTGACCCTCGTCTTTTTTAAGTCCTCCTCCTTTTGCCTTTTTCCCCCTCTCCCTTCCCTCTCAATTTGGCCTAAGGCAGACAGGCAGACAGACACACACGCAAAAGGGGCACTGTTAAACTGTAAAGTGCGGTGCTCAGCAGGGCTTGACAAAGAACCTCCAATGACTGCTGGGTTCCCCTCACCCCCAAATCCTCACCCAGGAAACCCCGAGGCCACCAAGGATGTACATGGCGGCACCCGCCACCAGATGGCACTGTGGACCAAGCTGTCCAGGTGGAGCCTCTGAGGTCCTCTAGGAGTGTGGGGGCCATGGGGAGGGGCATCAGCCCAGCTGCAGGCTGCCTCCCCCTCCCCTCACCCTATTCTGTTTGTCTCCATAGCTTTACTCAGCTCACTCGTTCCTTGTCTCCTGGACAAGCATTTAAGCTTGCGAGGTCAGAGATTCTCACTAATAACATTCATGAATTGCCCCACCACCCCCACCATAGAATGAGGTGGGAAGGGTCTTCACAACAAGCAACCCCTCTGGGTTGGAGAGAGTCTGACATGGAGACACAGTTGCCTTAGGGAGGTACTCAACATCTGCGCTGACAGCCACCCGGTCTGGGTTGCCTCTGCCTCATGTCCCAAGTGACATGGCTGTCACCACTGGAGACCTGGCGGCCCCAGATGTCAAGGAAGACTCGGTCCCCCATAGGCAAGCACAGCGCCTGTGCCTTGAGCACCGTCTGTATGCGGGTGCTAGCCTGAGCGGGCCGACACCTTCCCAGTGCCTCAAGAGGAAAGGGCCTGGTGGTGTAGCGATTAGGTGTTGGACTGCTTAATCTCCAGGGCGGCAGTTCGAAACCCCCGGCTGCCCTGCAGAAGGTAGATGAGGCCTCCTACTCCCCTAAAGAGTGACAGCCTCAGAAAGCCTCAGGGATCGTTCTGCTGGGCCCTTACAGGGTGACTATGAGTCAGAACTAACTGGCGGTGAGTATGGGTTCTGTTTGTTTTGTTTTGCCTCCTGAGAGCACGGCTCAGTCATCGTTCCCATTGGACAGAAGAGTGGGCAGAGGCCGGATCGCTCCCTGGCTTGCTCTGAGGCACGTCGGTGCGGGTTCAGGGAAGCGTGTCTGAGTGCAGTGTGGCCTCCTGGACCCTGAGCGGAGGGGCTCGCTGGGGGCTCCCGCCTCATCTCCTACTCGCAGTCCCTGTGCACCAGGATTCCCCTCCGGCTCCCTCCACTCTCTCTCACTTCATGCCTTATTCCCATCGCGGGGTCTTTGCACTTGCTGGTTTTCTCTGCAGGAGAAAGACAGGCGTCTACTCCCGTAAACAGTTACACGCCCTGCAGTCCACAGGGGCCAGCTCTGCCCCGACAGAGACCCGTAGCTGTCTGGTCCAGCTGAGAGACCGGCAGGTGCACGGGTCCCCACATGGTCACGGGCCTGGGGACTTGTAGGAGGAGTGAGCTGGATGAGGCGCTTCAAGGGGGCAGGGAACAGGGGCTTATGTCCCCCTCAGAAAGCCAGGGTTCGACGCCCAGTTTGGAGCCCAAGGAAAAAGGTTTTCTCCAGTGTAACCAGGGATGGCAGCACCCAGCCCACTTCGCCCGTCATGGGAGCGTGTATGGAAACTCGCTGAGAGCTCTCTGGCTGGAGTGCAAGTGATGTCCCTGCAGTGAGTGAGGTGCTGCTGCTCCTGTGTTGTGAGAGGTGCGTGACACCAGGATGACTTCCAGTTCCAATGCTGTCCTCCTCCATGGTGGCCGAGGCAGTGTCCACTGGAGACCAGGACTGGACGGGCGGGGCAGGGGCGGCAGGGCCGGAGCGAGGCTGCCAGGAAAAAGGTGGCTGGCACCCCTAGTGGTGAGGAAAGGGACAGCAGGTGACCATGTGCTCGGCACGTGACAACAGCAAAACCCCAAATTCAGTCCTTTGAACCGATGCTGACTCACCAGAACTGCACAGGGCAGAGTGGAACTGCCCCCTGTGAGTTTTCAAGACTGGAACTCTTTCCTGGAGTAGAAAGTCCCACCTTTCTCCCAAGGAGCAGCTGGTGGTTTTGAACTGCTGACCTTGTAGATCACAGTCCAACTTGAAAGGACTCTGCTGCATGCTGAGGCTCCTCAGCACTCGGGATCCTCTCCCATCTTCCAGTATCCAGTGGCCTGTGATCCTTGTGTAAGGAGGAGCCGCCCCTGTGTGGCGTTTCCTGTTCCATGGGTCACAGGCTGGTGAACTGTGAGCACACTCGGGCCCACCACCCCCAGACCTGCCCATGTTCCTGCTGGCTTCTGCCTGGATGGCCTTGAGCTCAGCCCCCGGGTGAATGCGTCAAGCAGGTGAGCTTAGTGGGTGTGCACCCCGCACAGCTGCATAGGGCCCTCACTTAGAGCAGCCTGTGCCTGCAGCTGCCTCGGCGGCGACATCTCAGTCATACTTAAACCAAGGGTGCTATGCGTGAGTTTGGCACTGGGCCCCTGGGGGTGGGGGTGAGGGAGTGTCAAGTCCACCATGTCCACTATTCAAAGGGGAGTTCGTGATGGAATAGAAGAATCCTGGGTGGGGGTGTCCTGCCCCATCCCTAGAGGAGGGTGATGTCCCATTGCTGCCACCTTCTCCTGCGGCCTCTCCCCTGGTTGCTGCTCACGCCCCCTCACCAGGGACAGGGCTTGGGTCTGAGACTGGGGCATCTGACTCCAGAGCCTGTGCCCAGGGTTACCTGGGGCGAGGCCTGTGCTTTAGTGGGGCCCAGTCTGATAGGACAGTCACTGCAGATGGCCCTCAGCCACCTCTGTGTCCTGCATGTCCTCCCCCTCCCCACTGCCCCCTAAAGGGACACTCACTCCAGTTCAGGCTGCCTGCGACCCCACTGTGCTGCCCTTCGCTGTGCCCGGCTCAGCCTCCATGCCCTGTCACCTGCCTGCTCGGTCCCACTCCCTGAGTCTGCTCCCTGCCAAGGACAGAAGGTGAGAGCCTGGGGGAGGGCAGCCTGGCAGGGGCAGCCCTGCCCTCTCTCTGGCTCTGTGGGAGGACAGGGATAGCTTTGTCCATCTCCAGAGTGCTCAGAGGGGCCAGGCTGAGGGGGAGGCTCCGGATCAGTGGTGGTCTCTGTCCATCCATCACCATGTTTCCTTGGTCAGGAAGCTGGCAGGAGATCCTGGGCTGATGCCCACATGGAAGGGGGCAGGCCCAAGGAAAAACTATCCAGAGGAGCACCCCACCACTGTCTCTCCCCACCTCCTCTGGCCCAACTGGGTTTCCGCTCCCTGCTGAGCCTACCCCCCTGCTGGGGCCCCAGGGAGCCTGGAGCCCTGGCCTCTGACCTCGGTGAGAAGCAGTCGCTGGGACTGAGCAGACAAGGTGGCGGGTTTGTGAGCGGTGGACACACACCTCTGCCTCGGCCCACACCTCTTACCGCCACCAGTCCCTGCAGACACCATGACCCACCTGGGGCAGGAGGGAGGTGGGGTGCCAGAGCAGATCCACAGGCAGGGATGTTGGGTGTCAGTTATGGATGTCAGTTATGGGTGCCCAGAGGTCCCAGTTATGGGGAGCAAAGTGGGTGCAAAGGAGCTGTCTTAGCCTCTCTCAGGGGTCCTCGCTGGAGAATGGAGGTGCTGCTGCTCCAGGCAGTGTTACTCTCGGAGGGGACCCAGGACACGGGCCCTCGGAGCTCCTTCCTGATGTGCGAGGAGATGGCAGAACAGGCTGTGACACCCAACAGCCCTACACACGGTGAGGTTCAGGTGTGCACATACTAACACCAGGTGCGCTCAGGTGTGAGGCCCAGGATGGGGACACGGGGCGAGCAGGACTCAGCTCGGGACCAAACGCATGGGCTTTGTGTCCGCACTTCCTGGGGTCCCTCTCCTGCTGCACCCAGGTCTCCCCAGGTATTACATGGGCTCAAGGCAGCACCTACTCTTAGGGCTGCTGAGGGGCTGTAGGAAGAGCAGGGCAGGCCGGGTAGCAGCCACTGCTTCAGGGTCAGTCCAGGCCCATGCACTGCAGACATGGACCTGAGGCCCAGGCCCCACCCCAGGCTCAGCCCTAGGGAGGCAGGGAAGGCGCCAATTTGTTTCACAAAGAGGCCCTTTATCTGGGCTTCCTCCAGGAAGCTTTGGTGAGGCTTCACTCCTAAGCTCATTAGGGGATCCCTGTGTGGTTTATCCAAGGAGGGTGCCTGATCACTGGACATGGAGGTGGGAAGGGTCCACTCCACAGACTCCCCCACCCCCTTAGGGGGGACACACAGCCCCAGCTGCAGGGCTGTAGGATTAACTCCACATTAAGACCTGACCCCGGCGCTCCCCAGGAAACCAGAGGACCAGTTGCACATGGCCCCTGGGGGTTCAAGCCCCATCCCTGCCCCAGCTTTAGAGAGCCCCTGATGCCCCTAGGGCCTCAGCATGGACACCAGATCAGAGTCAGAGGGCCCTGGTTCAAATCCCAAGTCTGCCAGCAACAGACTGTGTGGCCTTAGCCATACTCGGCCATGCTGAGCCTCAGTATCCTCATCTGTAAAATGGGACCAAACGACAGCGCCTCCCTCCCAGCCCTGAAGAAGTAATGTACTCCCGTGCCCTGCACGCTGTGTGTGATGGGTGAACACTGGGAACTGCTTCCACCTCTTCCTTTGTGAGGAGAATTGTACTGACCCACATGCTCAGACGCACACATATGCTGCCATTCTATAAACCACGAGAAGGGTCTTCATTCCTGGTGTGCCTGATGTGCTCACAGCCAGGGCCTGTGGGTCAGTGTGGCCTGGATTAAGATGCAGTCGCCCCCACCTCCCAGATCTTAGAGCCCGATTACACCAGCACATGGATTTCCAAACTTATTTGCCCTACTACTTTCAAAAAATGCATTATTCAGCACAGCTCTGGCAATCAAAAACGTTTGACCCAGAGCCCGGGATCCAGGAGAAAGTGTAGGTATTTGCCTTTGTATTCCGGGGGAGGGGTACTGTCACCCCCTCTGGGGAGCCCCCCCGAGAGGCTTGTTTCTTGTGCATGGAGGGTCCCTGGAAATCCTGCTCAGGGTCTCCTCCCTGCCACCAGCTCGGGTATCCCCACTTCCTGGGCAAAAAGTCAGAGCTTTGGGAGAGGGTGACCCTGACTGGCCATGGCAAGCCCCAGTCTGGGAGCAGCTAGCAGCCTCACCCACTGCCACATGTATCACTCGGCCACAGGACGTGTCACCCTGCCCTGTGTCCAGAGGCGGGAGAGCTGGAAACATGCCGTGGAGAACAGCAGTGACTCCCAGAGACCCCCCCAGAAGTGGCTGTTGGGTGGTGTTGTGTTGATGCCGACTCTTGGTGACCGTCCTGGTGCGGGAGACTCCAATCGCCACCAAGGATCCCCAGCTGTCATCTTTATGGGGACGAACACCGGGCCTTTCTCCCAAAGTCACAGTGTGTCGGTCAGAGGTCGAGTGCCTGACCCTTGCCACCAGGGCTCCTTCTCCCCAGAAAGCACTTGGTAACGGGCTCTGTCACGTCTGGGGCTGGCCAGGGGCTGGCGGGCCACTAGAATGCACACAGCGATGGGAGAAATCTGTGCATGCCACTTCCTTCTCCTTACTCGGTAGCTAGCGTGAGGACACGGAGCAAAGAAGAATTAGCTACAAGCCTTGTGCTTAATTCCCTTTCAGATCTCTCCGTGTGGGGCATTCCTTTAATGCTATAAAGCCTGAGAGACGTGCGATTGGTCTTTTATTTATGTTTCCTTCCCAAAGAGAATTGCTACAGAAAGGGCCTCTCTCTTAATCATAGCAATGAATTGTTAACGATCGCACTCACGGGCAAGTTCGCCCGTGTACACATATGTGTGCATGTGTGGGACTCTCACCAGCCTTCCGAGTGCAAATGACCCTTCCCATCGATGCCCCTGGCGAGGTCAGACTGAAGCAAACCCAGGGCCAGCTACCAGCCCAGGTGTGTGAAGGCAGCCCCGTGCTTCCCTGTCTCTGTCCTGCTCCCTTTGGGTAAAGAACACTGGGGTTTCCATCTTGCACACCAGGGAATGGCAGCAGATATCTGGAGAATTCTGGCTTGGGGACAGTTCAGCCTGGCGGCAGGCTCTCTGGCGCTTCTTCCTGGCTGGCCGCGGTCCCAGAGCTCCAGCTCTTGCCTCTGTTCTTCCTGGTGCTCCCGTAGGCTGATGGAACTCCAGTTTCCCCTGGAAGTGAGACTAAAGGGGCTGTCTCGCCCTGCTTCCTCTCTTGTATTTGAGCACCAGTGTCTCATGCCAGGCTCCTGAGAACTAGGGGTCGTTCTCAGAACTCCACCTTGTGTTGGAAAGAGGCCTGACTCACTAGAGATGTTCCCACACACTCAAGGTGACTTGGTGTCGGGAAGCTTCTCCAATCCCCAGAGCTCCCCCCACACTCCCTGGTGGCCAGGGAAGGGATTGAATGGGAAAGATCAGTGGGGATGAGGACAGATGACAGGATTTATGCCCCAAAGACAAGATGGGCATATGGCCATATTTTCCAGATCAAAGAAAGTGGTGAACCTTATGTTGTAACCTCAGAGAGAATCTGAGGTATACCAAAATGTCATTTGGTTGATCTGCAGAAGGCCTCCAGACTTGGTGGTCAAAGCCACTGGTTTGGAGAGCCAGGCCATGCTCTCTTACCCAATTTCTTTACAGAACTCAAATAATTAAGAGGATTCTGGCCTAAATTCACACCATAATGGATCCAAATGATGGCGGCTTCCCAAGTTCCATGAAAACTGGAAGGATTGCCACGCTGGTTCTTTGCACCATGGAGTAAACTCCATCATAGTAATAAGGTCCAGGTGGAATCCCTTGGTAATTTCCCTCCTAACCAGGATAGGAGGGAGGAAGACAACTGTTTTTACTCCCAGAGCAGTTCACAGTCTTGAAAACCCACCGGAGTAATTCTGTTCTGTCCTATCCGTTGGAATTGCCGCTCTGAGTTGGCATTGACTCACTCACAGTGAGGTTGTTTTTTAACCAGGATCGTAATTTTGCATAAATTGCAGAGATTAGCAGCAGCATCAAAGAGCTGAAAGATACAGAGGGTGGTGGAGGCAATCATGTCTTAATTGAACCTGTTTGGTCTGGCTGGAAGGCTGAGAATCCTTGGGGAATGGCCGTGGATTCCTCTGACCATAAAAGGTGGTGAATTCAATTGCAGTATGGGTTCCAGATGTGCCTTCTTTACTTGATCAAGCTAAAGGCTTCTTAGGACTTTATGTGCAACTACTGACCTGGTGAATTCTTTTGTTCACCTACATCAACTTGTCTGGACTATAAGCAATTTGCTTTTACCTGTCAGATTCAATAGGGCATGTGTACAGTCTTGCCTCAGGGCTATACAAATTCTGCTTTTTTGTTGCAGTAGATTTTTTCAGAGCTTCTTTGCCATTGTATTAATTGTACAGATATACAGAAGTATGCATACATGACCACGCATATTTGTGTGTGTGTGAATGTGGTAAAAGAGGGTAAAAGAGACAGACAGGAGAGAAAGCGGGAGAGAGAATACATCTGTGATAGTTACATAATCTGGTGTTGATTTGAGGTTTGGAGTGTAGGGGTGGAGTCTAGGCTGTCAATCAGGTCATAGCCAATGAGGTTCCTGTGTGGGCATGGCCTCCTGGGAACTCTGGGAAGTTAGGATTTCCTCCTTGGAGGGAGGAGAGACTCGCTCTCTTGGCTCACTCCCTGAGAGATGCTCTACTGACAAGATACATGATGCTACACCCTGGTAACTGAAGAAGTCACTTGGGCCTACTCTGATGCAACCGGACCTCTGGAGCCTGAGAAGCTACACAGAGACCCCTGCCAGCACTGAGATACTTACACTGCCACTGGATCCACAAGACTTCCAGCACATTGGCTTGTGATTCTCCTGCATTCAGCATCATTTCATGTATTCTGTGAGTCTGAAGACGACTTTATAGATTGGTATCCGACATATGGGCTAATATTGGACTATGGACTTTATCTGGATTGGGCCGGGACGTTTTCTCAATAGTCAATTGCTCTTGTATATAAACCTCTTTGTTATATACATATGAGTGTCTATGAATTTGTTTCTCTAGTCTACCCAGACTCACACAGCATCTTAGTAGCCCAATGATTAGGTGTACTTCTCTACTAACTGGATGGAAGCTTGGTGGTTCAAACCCAGCAGGAGAAAGGCCTGCTGATCTACTTCCATTTGTATCACAGTCAAGAAAACCCTATGGAGGAGTTTTAATCAACTCAATAGCACCCAACAACACATCTGTCTCCTATCTATCTATCTATCTATCTATCTATCTATCTATCTATCTATCTATAATCTGTGTATCTATTGTCTATCTATCTATCACCTATCATCTGTGTCTCTATTGTCTATCTATCTATCTATCTATCTATCTATCTATCTATCTATCTATCTATCTATCTATCTATCTTCTATCTTTCTATCCCCTGTATATCATCTGTCTATCACCTATCATCTATGCATCTATCCATTGTTTATCTATCACCTATCATCTATGTATCTATTATCTATCATCTATCTATCTATCTATCTATCTATCTACCTACCTATACAGTATTAAGGAATTGAAAAAGAACACTAAGCTAAGGCAGCAATTGGCAAGCTATGACCCCTCAGTGGGTTGCCTGTTTATGTAAATAAGGTTTTTCTTGGAACCCAATCATGCCGTCTGCTTTACCTATTTTCTCTGGCCACATGGACACTATAGACGTCGTGTGAAGCTACCCGAGTAGTTGTAGTAGACACCACATAGCTTGCAAGCCTAAACTATTTATGATCTGGCCCTTTCGAAAAATGCGTGTCAACCCCAGAGTTTAGGTAAAGAAACCCTGGTTGTGCAGTGGTCAGAGCACTTTGCTGCTGATGGAAAGTGAACGATTTGAACCCCTCAGAAACGTGTGGCTGTCCACTTCCAGGAAGATTTACGACCTCGAAAATAAAAACTGTGATGATGCGCCTCTTTTTTTTTTACATTTTATTAGGGGCTCATACAACTCTTATCACAACCCATACATGTACATACATCAATTGTATAAAGCACATCCATACATTCTTTGCCCTAATCATTTTCGAAGCATTTGCTCTCCACTTAAGCCCTCTGCATCAAGTCCTCTTTTTTTTCCCCTTCCCTCCCTGCTCCCCCCTCCCTCATGAGCCCTTGATAATTTATAGATCGTTATTTTGTCATATCTTGCCCTATCCGGAGTCTCCCTTCCCTGTCTTCTCTGCCATCCATCTCCCAGGGAGGAGGTCACATGTGGATCCTTGTAATCAGTTCCCCCTTTCCAACCCCCTCACCCTCCACTCTCCCAGCATCGCCCCTCACACCCCTGGTCCTGAAGGTATCATCCACCCTGGATTCCCTGTGCCTCCAGCTCCCATATGCACCAGTGTACAGCCTCTGCCCTAGATGATGTGCGTCTTAATGAATAGATGTAGCCGTATTTAGTCCCGAGAGGCAATAACAGAATCTGCACACCCACGGCTGGCTGATGGCTCGCTCTGCATGTATTTATGGATCGAAAGCACGTGTCAGGAGCCCAGGCGGTGTTGTGGGTACGTGTTGGGCTGTCATCCTCATGGTTCAGCAGTTCGAAACCCCCAGCAGATCCTGAGAGAAAAACTGGGCTTTCTATTCCCATCAACAGTTAGAGTCTCAGAAACCCACAGGGTGTCATTGTGAGCCGGCGTGGCCTCCATGGAAGTGAGTCTGGACTTTGGAAAGCCTCTGTCAGCAAGAGAGAGGGCAGTGGCCTCGGGCTCACTGCTCACAGGCTTGCTTCCAACTTCTTTAGCACGTGTTAGTTCCCTTCCTCCAGTTGCTGTCGCCGCCACCTCTAAGTCCCACACCGCCTCTGCCCCATCCCTGCTTCAATCACTTCAGAACCCTTATCATGGTCTGACGGCCCCTGGTGGTGAGAGAGTCAAAGTACTTTCCGGCTAATGAGAAGGTTGGTGGTTCGAACCCACCAGGCACTCTGAGATAGAGAGAGAGAGAGAGAGAGAGAGAGAGAGAGAGAGAGAGAGAGAGAGAGAGAGAGAGAGAGAGAGAGAGAGAGCTTTCATAAAGATTGCAGCCTCGGAAGCCCCAGGGAGCATCTCTACTTTGTCCTGTGGGGTCACTATGGTTTGAAGGGACCTGACAGCAATGGGCTGTCATGGTCTGAGCTGAACCCATCCACGCGTTTCTCCATCGGCTGCTCTTTCTAAGCACCCAAAGCTCTTTATCTCTGCCATTTCCCCAAATCCCAGGCCCGGGCTTAGCACGCAGAAAGTGTGCCTCAGAGATTAGGTCCAGGGTCACGCGTGCTCTTCAGCTACCGGGCGTGGCAGGCTGCGCTCTCCTCAGTGACAAGCAAGGCAGCAAGCGCTCAGAAGGGTGAAGTAAACTGCCGGATGCCACAGAACAATGGACTGGCAGAGCTAGGGTGCAGACCCACATCCCTCAGGCCGGCCTCTTACTACAACCCTGAACAGGCTGCTTTCCAGGGTCCCCCACTTCTGGAGGCGCCAGCCCCACCCCAGAGTCGGTTTGAGGCAGAAGTCCACTGCCCGCTTCATGTTGATAATTGGGCGGAGACATACAGGCAGCCATCGGTGTGGTCAGCTGTGGGCTTTCCTCCTCAGAGGCAAATGTATGGAGCATGCACACTCTGGATGAGGATTTCCCATTAATTTAGAGTATCGAAGCCCGCCCCCATCCATTAAATCTAGTTTCTGTGTCCATCACATCACACGGGGCCTTTCCTGGCAGTGGAGAGCAGCAAAGCACTCACAGGGCTTTACGAAACTTTGGGCCATGAGGGTTTTGCATAATGCAAATCAGGGTGAGAAGATGTTTGCTCTGCCTTACTGTGGAGGCAATTAGAGCGATGAACACCAGGAGAAATTCATTTTCCCTGAAAAGAGGGAGATCTGCTTGGTATGCAAAAGAGCTCCGTTATCCGCCACACAGGAGCTGTACCACGGTGTGCAGAGCACCCAGCGACGGTTTGATTTGTGGCTTTCAAGAATTCCAGGATGAATAAAACATCGAGTTAATTCTCAAACAACCGTTGTCAGACAGCATAAGATCTAGGCATCCGGGAGGCAATGAAAACCCAGACTGTACCTGAGTCATCCCTGCCCCGGGCTCCACGAAGCAGCCTTTGCTTTTTAATTCTGTATGCTCCCTGCAATTTTCTTCCTGCACCTTTCTGCCTCTCCTCATCTCCATCAGTCCAAGTCCCCTCCTCCAGAAAGCCCTCTCTGCTTACACCAGCCTGCTCACTTGCCCAGATCCTTAGTCTCGTATCCAGCTGGTGCATTCATTCTGAGAAGGTCTATTGACCACCCAACCTGGGCCGGACCCTCACGGTCCTACACATACGGAATAGAGTATTTAATAAAGCAGAAAAGTCCCTGTCCTCTGGGAGCTGATGTTCTAATGTGGAGCAACAGACAATAAACCAAATAGAGATGTTCATCTGTGACCAGATGCTATGGGCGAGCAGAGCCCAGGGGTGGAGGGCAGGAGAGGAGATGCAGAGAGCTGGTGGCTTACAGTTTGGGGCAGGGAGATCAGGAGGGTCCGAGATGGTAATGTTTATACAAAGCTGTGTATGTTGGATCCTTGAGACTTACCTAAGGAAGAGTTTTCCCAGCAGAATAAGGAGCAAGTGCAAAGGCCCTGAGGCAGGAATGTTCCTGCTATTTTAAAAATGCAAAGACATGTGGCTGGAGTGGGTGAAGGGGAGGGAGAGTGGTGGACAAGGAAGCCAGACAAGGAGCAGGGACCAAGATCATATAGGGCCATCTATCCATCCATTTATCCATCCATCCATCCATTTATCTATTCACTCACCCTCCCACCCATCCTTTCAACAGCTACATTTGAAGTCCTCTGTATGCCGGGCCTTGGCTGTTCTAGATGCAGAGCATCCTGGCAGTACTTCACCTACACCAGTGGCTCTCAACCTGTGGGTTGAGACCCCTTTGGGGGTCGAATGACCCTTTCAGAGGGGTTGCCTGTTTCATAACAGTAGCAAAATTACAGTTATGAAGTAGCAACGAAATAACTTTATGGCTGGGGGGGGGGTGTCAACAAAACATGAGGAGTGGTATTAAAGTGTCATGGCATTAGGAAGGTTGAGAACCACTGCTCTAGACAGATCTGTTTGTCCTTTTACCTTCAATTTTCTTTACCAATACCACAATTCAAATACATCTGTT
Organism: Tenrec ecaudatus; assembly: GCF_050624435.1. Lineage (NCBI taxonomy): Eukaryota > Metazoa > Chordata > Mammalia > Afrosoricida > Tenrecidae > Tenrec > Tenrec ecaudatus. The sequence continues at coordinate 14,299,265 of NC_134541.1, forward strand.
GTAGTTACATACTCTCGTGTCAACTTGAGGCTATTAATAGTGCAGGGATGGAGTCTAGTCTGTCAATCAGGTCACAGCCTGATGATGCCTCCTTGTGGGTGTGACCTTCTCATGAGGATTCTGGGAACTTCCTCTCTCAATGTGCTTCATTCTCCCGTTGAGGAACCACACCCAGAGAGCTGGAGGAGTCAGCTCTGATGCTTCCACTGCCACTGGATCCACAAGACTTTCCACCCACCAGCCTGCGATCTTCCTGCATTCAGCATCACGGCATGTGCTGCGTGAATCTGAAGAGGGATTTATAGGTGAGTATTGGAATTATGGGCTAATATCGGACTTATGGACTTGATCTGGATTGGGCTAGGATATTTTCTCAATATGCAATTGCTCTTCCATAGAAAGCTCTCTTTTACACATGAGTGTCCTGGGTTTGTTTCTCTAGTCCACCTGCACTCACACAGCCTCAGCTCCCTCCCGAGTGTCCTTTCTTTGTGTAATGATAGCCACTTCACACAGTGTTTGCCCTTTTGGGACAGACATACTTCACGCAACATAATGTCCTCCGGGTCATGTATGCTGTGAAATGTTTCATGGAGTCATAGTTGTTTTTTATTGCGTAGTATTCCAGTGTGTGGGCATACCACAACTTGCTTATCCAGGCTTTCATTGATTGGTATTTCGGTTGCTTCCCTCTTTGGGTTATTGTGGAATGAGGGGCGGAATTCTGGAAATGGAGACTCTTCCACCTGGATGGCGAGTACATTCCAACCCCCCAGTTTACTCTGGGTGGGGAGCTGAGGGCTCTCTGGGACCATGAAAACAGATTTCTTCTCCCGGACCCAATGTGCTGGGGGCAGAGCCCTGGTTCAGGGGGCAGCAGGCCTGGTCAGGGCTTGGGCGGCTGTGGTCCCACAGCCGTGCCCACTCTACCCCCCTCGACAGGGGCTCTGGCTGTCCACAGGCCTCACTGGCACTCACCAGTCCTAGAGTCCCCATCCCCACGGCCTCGGCAGGGCCTTGGGGGAGAAGATATGCAGTGTTCACGGAGACAGAGGGAGAGCCCCGGGTCTCAGGACTGCGCCAGCACCTGGTGTGGGCATGGCCTCGGTACTTGCTGTCTGGCCAGACTGTGTGGGAACATCTGTCCACCGCCTCCCTCCATTGTCATGTGAAAGCAGGCGGATGGGACGTGGGGACAAGGCTGCCATCTGTGCTGAGGGACACGTGTCCTGCTGACGGGGCTGGGGGCCTCTGGGCAGCAGTCAGGGGCAGCGGGAGAAGACAACAGAGGGGCCTCTTGGGCTGGTCACCAGCAGGAGGACCTGCCAGGCCAGGCAGTGCCCAGGCCCCTTCCTGGTCCCAGGGTCCTGCTCTGGGCACGTCACCATCTGGATTCAGCCCAGCTCAGATGTCTCTGGTGTCCCCCGGAGGCCCGGACCCTGGTCTGCAGCTCACTCCTGCACAGCAGGCCAGCCAGGAGCAGGATCTGAACTCAGCTCCGCCTGCTCCAGGCCATGCTGCGCCAAGGACCTGCCAGAGCACCGGGATGGTCCCCAGGGGCAGGCTCTGTCTGGACGTTCTCTCTAGGCCTGGACGCTCAACCCTGCAGCCCAGAGAGGCCCATGGGGGAAATGGGAGGAGATCTGGGGTGGGGTGGAGTCAGGAGGGAGGGGCCTCTGTCCTCTGGCAGTGCTGCCCGCCCCAAGACAGGCTCCCGAGGAGGGAGACACGCAGCATCCTGTCTGTCTGCAGCCACGCTGCCACCCTGGACCTCTCCCCAGGTTTGAGGAGTCCTTGGTCAGGCCCACCTGCTGTCTCCCCGAAAGCGCCCTCGCGGCTCGAGGTGGCAGGGCAGCCACTGTGCAGTGTGCCCTCAGGTGGCCCCTTTTCTAACTTCGTGTGAACTCGGAGCGTCCATCCTCGGTGACCTTTTGGAGAGGTTTGGGGACGAGGGCTTAGTCAGCTGTCAGGGAGCAGAACCCACAGGCCCACCTGGGGGGTGGAGGGTCCCTGGACTCCTGCTCAGGGCCTTCAGAGGTGGCAAAGGAGGACAGTGAGTGCCGAGCCCCAAGGGTCTCTGGGAACAGACAGGACGTCCAGGTCTGGCCGGTCCCTTCTCTCCTCGCCACACCCCTGCTTGCTCAGAGGAAGCCCGCAGCTATGCTATTTGTAATTAAAAAGTAATTTAATTATCCACTGAAAATTCAGCTCCAGAATTAATTTTGAAATGAATTCTGCCCAACATCTCCTTTCTTGGCTCATTAGGACATCCATTGGGAGGGAATGGGGAGAGAGCCTGGCATAGGTCCCTCCTGGGCCTGTGTCCCTCTCTAGGCCACGTCTTCAGTCACTGAGTGCTCTTTTAAGGCACAGTGTGGATACCAGGGTGGCCTGGGGACCTGCCGAGTAAGCAATGGACTGCAGGTCAGTAGTTTAAACCCACCCCCCCGCTCCTCAGGAGGGAGATGAGCCTGTCTGCCCGGAACTTTGGTGATGCAGTGGTTAGGCATTGGGCTCCTAACTGCCAGGTCAGCTGTTTGAAACCACCAGCCGATCCTCGGGAGACAGACAGGGCTTTCCACTCTTGTAAAGATTTACAGCCTAGGAAACTCACAGGGGCAACTCTACCCTGTCCTGTTGGGTTGCCATGAGTCAGAATCAACTGGATTGGAGAGAGGTGGGAAGAAAGAAGGGGGGGGCAACAGGAGTACTAGGCGGGTAATAGTCTTTATTATCTTCCGTACAGTAACGGTGGAGCACTGTCAGCTGCTATGGAGCTGATTAAACCCAAGATGACCCTATGTTTGCAAAGGGAAAGAACTTCACAGCGTTTCCGGAGCTGGGGCCTCCCAGACGCAGCTGCGCGGGTGCCTGTGGTGGGTTCAAACTGCCAGCCTCTTGGCTAGGAGGCGGCAAGTTCTTAATCACTTCTTTTCCAGCCAAGGAGACTGATGTCAAGGAAGAAAACCAACTTTTAGCAGCACAGGTGATGACAGAGAGAGGACTAGAACCTGGGGCCCCCTCTGCTCGCTGGTGTCTTCTTCCTTAGCCCTTAGGGGCTCCACTGCTGGCCTCCTCTGGAGTGCTCAGCCCCTGCTCTGGGGGTGGGGACAAGCTTCAAGGAGGATGAGCCGAGGTTCAGGGAGGTCTTGCAGGAATCGAGTGCAGCGCAAGGCCTCAATTGATCGACTGGTGGATTGATCAATACTCTGTGGGCTGAAGTTTTCCAGCAGGGAATCAGTTCCCAGAACTGGGCTTTTGGGACCAAGGCGATGATTGGCAGCGACGCCCAGGACCTGGCTCAGTTATTTACCTAGTCAGTTATTTATGGTGCAGCATTTACCTCGTAAGCTCCAATCAGTGCTAGTTAGTTGTTCGGGGGTGGGATTAATCCTGCCTTCCCAACTGTGGAGCATTGAAACACCCCCTTCCCCCTTTGTAGGCTGCATTGGGCCCAGGGGCGGCCCAGTTGAACCCTGCACATGTTGAATTGCTGCCAGAAGTCAAACCCATGGGAGGCCTGTCATGGCGTGTTATGTCCTGCAGCTGTTGATTGGGGTGGGTGATCCAGACATCCCCCCCACCTCTGGCATTTTTGCTCTGACCCCCCTCTACCCCGCCTCCTCCTTTCTTGGATCAGGAGCCTATTACTGTCTTCATGGAGAACAGACACCTGAGCCCCACAGGTCTGGGAATCAGGAGTCTGCGCAGACTAGTGCCTGGGGTGGAGGGATTACCAGCAGCTGTTGGGGCTCAGGTTACTGGGGTGGGAGAGGGGGGAGGACGCTGCCTGCAGACCTCTCACCTGGCCCATGCCACTCAAAGGCAGCCCCTGTTTGACTCTGGCTGTGCCTGGTGGTGGGGACACAGAGGAAAGAGATCAGTCCTGCTGCCAGGGCGTCAGTCAGGCAGCGTGAGCTTGCGTTCTGCTGTGGACTGGACCCAGCCCCACACGTGCAGAGGAGCAGGGAATCCACCGCTCTTTTTCTTCCACATAATTTCATTTCTCGGTTCGCCAGAGGTGAGGGAGCTTCATGGTTCTGTGGTTTTCACATTTAGAGCGATGGTCAGTTTGGGGTGCGTTTTTGTACAATGTGTGAAGGAAAGGTTTTTTCTCTTTCTTGTTTCGGGGGTGGTGGTGCATGTGGTGTTGGTAAGGTGACTGTGAAGTCGATTCTGACTTGACTCATGGTGACCTTGTGTTGAACCAAATGCACTGCTGCCCGGTCCTGTGCCATCCTCATAACCTGGCCAGCGTCTGAGCAAGATCCCCCCATGCGGTTGATTCCATTGTATGCCATCTCATTGTGGGGGTTATGTGATGGAATATGGAGTTAATACCGTGTCTTAACTGCCACATCAGTGATGCGATGCATCCATCTTGTTGAAGCTCTTCCTTCTTTTCGATGAGACTCTAGCAAGCACGATAGATATATCCTTCTCAGGAGGACTTGTCTCCCCTGACAACTGTCTTCAAAGATGACCTCACCACCATCAGTCCTAAGGAGCCCCTGGCTGTGCTTCACCTAAGATAAGGTTGTTCACTCTTCTGGAAACCCGTGGCAGGTGCAGTCACTAGTCTCTGTCCACACTGTAATGCAGACTTATTGGTGACCAGCCCCTTGGTCTTCCTTACCCACTGCCCAGTTTTCCCCTGTACATAAGGTGACTGAAAATCCCAGGGGACCGAGGCTGGGTTCTCTAAAGAAGCAAAGCCGGGGAAGCCTCCATCTGTACATATAGAAAGAGGTTTAGGGCAAGGAACTGGCTCACACGGTCGTGTAGGCGGGCAAGGTCCATGGGTCATAGATCAGGCAGGAGGCTTATCCTTACTCATGCCTCTACAGGGGCTGACGGACCAAAGAGGGGCAAATCAGAGGGCAGGCTTTGGCCGCAGAACCAAATGAATTCAAGGTTAGCATGTTGCCTATGACTCTCAGGCTAGTCAGGTGATATAATGCAGACTGTTGACTCAAGTCCAAAGATGTGGCGTCAGATGATGAGTCAGATGCAGGACTCAGATCAGAAAAAGCAAGCCAGCTTTTCCACAGCATCCATGTTTGTTGGAAGCAGGCCACACTCCTGAGGAAAACCTCTTCCAATTGATGTACTGCTCATAGCAGATCCCATCATGAAGTAGCTTTCTTTGGATTTTATCGCATCGTGGGGAATAGTATGCCTTACCTGCCAAGTCACGAGGATTCTAGTCCTGCCAACGTGACACAAAGTCTAAGCTGCCATGCTTGGCTGAGAACAGGCGTGCCTTAATCCTCAGAGTAACATCTTTGCTTTTTAGCCCTTTGAAGATTTGCCCGGTGCAATATGTCATTTGGTCGCTTGAATGCCGATTCTGTAGACCTTGGTTGGGGATCCTGGTAAATCCTCAGCCACTTCAGTCTTTTCTTTGTTTATTGTGATGGTGCTGACTGACTCAGTTGTGAGGATTTGTTTGCTGTATTGAGGTGCAATCCATTCTGAACCCTGGTCTTGGGTCTTTATCAACGAGTGCTTCAAGTCCTCTACGATTTTTAGCAAACAAAACTGTCATCTGAATAGCAAAGGTTGCTAATGGATCTTCCCCCAATTCTACTGCCATGCGCTTCTTCATCTATTCATCTTCACGGATAATTTACTCAGCCTACAGATTGAACAAGCACGGTGAAAGGACGTAACACTGGCACACATCTTTCCTGACCTTCAGCCATTTAATATCTCCTAGTTCTGCTCAAATGACTGCTCGTTGGTCTCTGTACGGTTTATACCTGAGTCCAATTAAGTAGCTTCACAATGTTAGCCATAATTTGTTATGGTGCACACAGCCAAATGCCTTCTCATGAGCAGAAAAGACAAGCAAACATTTTCTTTGTGTGGTAGTTACATAATTTCATGTCAATTTAATAAATGGATCATAGGGGTGGAGTCTAGCCTGTCAATCAGGTCACAGCCTGCTTGATGCCTCCTTGTGGGCATGGCCTTCACATGAGGATTCTGGGAGCTTTCCTCTCTTCCTCTGTGGAGGCAGGACATACTATCTGCTTCACCTTTCTGTGGATAAGCCAGATGGAGCCATGCTGATGGCAGCTAGAGCCCTGGAGATGCTTCCACCGCCACTGGACCCACAGGACTTTCCACCTGCCTGCCGGCGATCTTGCTGCATTCAGCATCATTGCATGTGCTGCATGAGTCTGAAGGGGAATTCATGGACTAATATCAGACTTATGGACCAAATTGGACTTCATCTGGACTGGGCTGCAATGTTTTATTGTTTCATAATTACTTTTTGATATAAAGGTCTCTCTTACACATATGAGTGTCTCTGGGTTTGTTTCTCTAGTCAACCCGGTCTAACACTTCACTCTGCCTTCATCCGAGGTCCGTATGACATCAACAATTATATTCCTCACCCTTCTTCCTCTTCTAATTCTAGAGTTTCTGACAATTCCCAATTGATGTACTATTGCAACTATTTTTGAATGATCTTCAGCAAAATTTTACTTGTGTGTGATATGAACGATACTGCGAGGTGATTTCCACATTGCGTTGGATCACCTTTCATTGCTAGAATGGGCACGACTATAGATTTCTTCCAGGCCCTTAACCAGGTAAGCTGTCTTCCAAATTGTTAAGCTTTCGATGAGAGCGTGCTTCCAGGGCTGCATTTGAATTTGGAGACATTTCCATTGATATCCTGTCCATTCTTAGAGCCTTGTCTTTTACCAGTGCTTCCGGCGCTGCTTGAACTTCTCCCGTCAGTGCCACTGGTCCTTGTTCATATGCTGCCTCTTGATGTTGCTGCACGTGCACCAACTGATCCTGTATCATCTTTCTGTGTGTTTCTTCCACCTCTCCCAATGCTCTGCTCATCACGAAGGGCTTCAGAAAGTTTATGGGGAAAAAGGGAATGAAAAGCAAACGCCATTTTCCCATGAACTTTTTGAAGCGCCCTTCTATTTTGCCCATGGAATTCTTCTATGATGCAAATCGAGACTTGATTTTTTTCTTAGTTCTTGAAGCTTGATCAAGGCCTGTTCTTCCCTTGATATGCCTTGATAGAAGCTTGATACATGCTTGCTCTTCCCTTTTGGTTTTCTAATTCCAGGTGTTTGCATATTTCATATTACTCTCCTCTGTCTTCTGGAGCTGTCCTTTGGAACCCTCTGTCCCCCTCTTTTCTTGGATCATTTGCTCCACTGTAGAATGTGGCTTGGAGTCTCTTCTGATATCCATTTTGGTCTCTTTGTTCTCCACTGACTTACCTTCGTAGCCTTTGTGAAAAGCAGTTGACCGTGTTTGTGTGGGTCTGGATGCTGTCCTCTCATTCGCTGATCTGTACATCTATTCCTTCTTCAGGGCCACATTGTCTTATTATAGTTTAATAGTTAATTTTAACACAGGATAGTGATTCTTCCCACTTTAGTCTTTTCCAAAATTGTTTTAGTTATTCTAGTTCCTTTGTTTTTGACTCGCTGTAAAAATCCTGCTGGAAATTTAATTGATACTGCATTAATTTTTTTTCTTGAATGTTTTAAAGTTGGATTGTAATGCCATCTTTACTATGTTGAATGCTTCCAGTTCATTAACATGATAAGTCACTTTTTCCCACCAGTGTTTTATAATTTTCATCATACATATCCTGTATATATTTTCTAAATTTATACTAAAGTATCTTATTGTCGAGAAGATTTTGTAGATGGCAGGAGCCCCGGTAGCATAATGGTTGAGCATTGGGCTGCTCACCACAAGGTCAGCAGTTTGAAACCACCAGTCACTCGTTAGGAGAACGATGAGGTTTTCTACTCTCATAAAGAGTTATTCTCAGAAACCCACAGGGGAAGTTCTACCCTGTCCTAGAGGGTCATCATGCATCAGTATTGACTCCATGGCAGTAGTTTTTAAAAAATAAATGATATTTTTAAAATTGCTTTCTAATGGTCCATTGCTATTGTATAGGAACATGATTGTGTGCGGTGACTGTTAATCTCACAGATCTAAGCGGTTCCTTTTTTGTAGATTTCTTGGGATTTTCGCCATAGACAATCCAATCAAATGTGAACCGAGACCGTGTAGTTTCTTCTTTTCTAATCTGTATGCCTTTAATTTCTTTTACTGACACTCACGTGTTGCTTTTTCACAATTGGGTTTTTTGCCTGTTCAAAACCAAACACGAAAACCCAAAATCTGACTTTACTTAAAACCTGGAAAAAGCCAGACACAACAATATGCTTCTCATGGGCCCCAGGCCATCCACCCATTTAGGTCTCTTTCCTGAAAACCAGCCTGTGAATTTAGGTCCTGGCACATGGCTGAGGGCACCACTTTCCTGTGTCTGTGGCTGCTGGTTGCTCTCTGCATGCTCTGCTGCACAGAAGGAGCCAAGAGCAAGCCTCCAGCCCAACACCTGACCCAGGACTTAGACCTCGCCCCCCACCTGGACCTTGCTTGTCCCCACTACACCTGTTGGAGTCATTTTCTCAATATAAACTCCTCTCTCTAGGTCCCTGGCTTTGCCTCTGAGAGAACCCACCCTTAGAGTCACGCCGAGTTGGGACGGACTCAGGAGCACAAGCACTCATTCATGGCTGTCTGCGGTCCACAATCACTCGTTCAGTGGTCTCTATGGAGCGGTGCTTAATACCCGATGGTGGGTGTGGTTACAAAGACAGACATGGACACGTGAATGTACACACACACACACACACACACACACCCCACCCAGGGTCTGCACACATGCCAGCATGCACGTACAGGATGGCGGCGACTGCCTCTCCAATGTTGTTCTCTCTTTGCTCCAAGGGAGCGATGGGCCTAGCTGTCTGTCACAGAATTGCCCTACAGAGTGACTGATGTCTTCCCGGGTCCCTTGCAGCTCGATGCTGTTTTGGGATTCAGTCACTGTCAGTGGAATGGGGACAGAAGCATCCTGTGTAACTTGCAGAACATGCTTTGACGCAAGAGAAACACACGCTTTGCCCTTGCTGCCTACCTGCTGACTGAACTGTGCAGGTGATGGCTGAAGCAAACGTAGTCACCTTGGGTCATGAGGTAGAAGGCACGTGGCGGTTGGCAGTGAAAATGAGAAATAGTGTGGCTCCTTGGTCCAAGGAAGCCGTCCCATCAGCTCGGCTGTTTCCTTCCGAGCATTGTTTGCTAGAGAAAGGAAGAGAGGCCCCATGCCATACGCCGATGTCCTCCTACAGCGGGCACACTGTCACCTGCAGGTTAACCAAGTGCCAACCAGTACCCTGTCACCCCCTTCACCGCTCCCCCCATCCCTTGAGTCTGGAAACTGTCTTCTGGAGGGGACGACATGTTAATCCCTGCACAGAGTCCGTGCCCACCCACAATGTTCACTGATACCCATGTAGTCAGAACATACTATTTATTTAGACGACTCCTCGAGCGCATAAAGCTCCCCTGGATTTATGATTCGTCCGTCCCATTTCTCTACCCCACAGCTGTCTGGGTACAATTTACGGGAGAAATCACAGATGGAACCTGAGTTACCCAGAGCTCTCAGAGACTCAGCAGACAGCGTTTCTGGAGGGAAGGAGACTTTCCCATGATGGCCACTGCCCGAGCTGAGAACGTCCCCTCTTCCCCTTCAGGGCGCTCCATTCCCAGGCCCTCTACCCCCCCCCTCCCAGCCTGGCCTGCCCTTCAAGGCTCCTCCCAGTCTGCTTCACAAGGAGCCTCCTCGGGGGGTCCCACTCACAGGGCCAGGGTCTGTTCTGAACCCCCAGGGACTAGGCCTGCCCGTGGGGATCCAGCTCCATGGGGGACGTCCTCTCTCCTCAGGAGGTCATGCTTGGGGACACACTCCCTCACAGGGCTGGCAGGGCACTGCTCACACTCCCAGAGGCCAGGGCCCTGCTTGGAGTTATATCGGAGCAAGGACTTGACATCCAACAACTCAGCGATAGGACTGTCACCCCGTGCCACAAAGGCAGCTTTAAGCCTCTGTAAATACTCAAAAGTCATAAAATTACACTCCAAGTCTTATAAAAATGGGCATAAATCTATAGTTCATGTTGGTTATGGGAGAGTTCTTCAGTGTAATAAAATGTACACATCGTACATTATAAATGTACCTCTCTAGGCCCATAAATTTGATGTAAAACTAACATACGAGCTGTAACAGGCATTAAACATTTCATTAACACTAGCTTTGCTTGTCTTCTCCTTAGGATTTAGGATGTCTGCTTTGGAATCATCTGGGTGGCCTGAGGCTGGGACTAGAAACTGATGTGGGGAGGTGGGTGAGATTAGCCAGCACAGAATGTGAGCCCCCTTTGTTGGTCTGGAATGCCTGTAGCTTACCCTATTTTCTTCTTGCTGGGAACAAGCTTCCATCCATGACGAGCTGGGGCTGGGGGCCCCTGCTCTGCTTGCTCCCACCTTTGGGTGCAGTGTTTATGAAGAAGGAATGGGGTCGGCGCCCCTCTTCTTAGAGCAGTGATTGGGTCAGGAGGCAGGGCCCCAGGAGCCATCTGCAAAAGGCAATGCTGCCCCTGAGCCTCAGAACTGGAGGGAGGGAGCTGGGAGCTCCCCGGTGCCACCGCTCAGAGAAGGCCTGTGGGGTCTGGTGCTGGAATAGAGGAGCATAGAACTGAGAGGAGAGAGAACACAGCAAAGGAGAAGAAAGAGAGGGGCAGAGACAGGGACACAGAGGAGGAGGAAGACCAAATTTGGCGGCATCACTGGTACGCCTGGATCCAGCCATGCCTGAAGCAGTGTTATTTGTGGACTTCTTCATTCCATACCCCCCAAAAGGCCTTTCTTGGTTTGGATTTCTGTGACTTACAATTAAAGAGTACATTTCTTAACACACAGTCCCCCCCTCCCCCCGCCCTGTTCTGTTTAGTCCCTGCCCCAACTGTACTGGGTCAGCAGGTGCACATCCCAGGACTGGAAGTCTTGGCACGGGAGTTCCCCACAGTCAGGCCCATCCTCCGTTACTGCAGCTCGAGCTTAAAATACAATGAAATCGAAGCAACCCAGACGTCCTTCCCCGGGAGACTGAGCAAGCAAAGTCTTTGTGTTGCGTTGTTTTTGTTACATCACGTTGGGTATGACTTAGTGTCCCTCTGGACAGCAGAACAAACCACCCGCTCCTGCCCCCTCCTCACAATCGTTCCTGTGTTGAGCCCTTTGCTGCAGCCACCGTGTCAACCCACTTGCCCAAGGCCTTGCTCGTTTTGCTGCCCCCCCTACTTTCCCAAGCACGACGTTCCTTCTCTAGGGACCGACTTCTCATGACAACACGTCCAAAGGACAGGAGACGCTGTCTCACCATCCTTGCCTCTGAGGCGCATTGTGGCGGTACTTCTTCCAAGACGCTTGCTTGTTCTTTTGGCGGTCCGTGGCACTTTCAATGTTCTTCACCAGCACCATCATTCCAATGTGTCTATTCTTCTTCAGTCTTCCTTATTCAGTGTCCAATTTTCACATGCATTTGAGATGGTGGAAAATACCGTGGCTTGGGGCAGGTGCACCTTGGTCCTGAAAGAAACCTTTCTTTTCAATGCTTCACAGTGGTCTTAGGCAGCAGATTTATCCAACGCAACACCCCATTGGCTCTCTTGATTGCTGTTTCCATGTGCATCCATGATAGGATCTGAGCAAGATGAAACCCTTGACAATTTCAATCTTTTCTCCATTTATCAGAGTATTTCCTGTGGTCCATTTGTGAGGATTTTGATTTGCTTTATGTTGAATTGTAATCCATGCTGATGACTGCAATCCTTGATCTGCATCAGCAAGTGCTTCAAGTCCTCAGTTTCAGCAAGCATGGTTCTGTCATCTGCGTATCTCAGGTTGCTAATAAGCCTTCCTTCTATCCCGATGCCACATGCCCCTTCATAAAAGCCAATTCTCTGATTGCTTGCTGGATAAGAATGGTGAGAGGACACAGCCCTGACACACACCTTTCCTGAGTTTGTCATGCATTATCGCCTTGGTCTGTTGGCATGACTGCTTCTTGATCCATGTGCAGGCTCTTCAGGAGCATATCGGAGCATTCTGGAATGAATTCCCATTCTTCTCAAGACTATCCATAGTGTGTTATGAGCCACACAGTTGGATGCGTTGTCATAGATTCTGACATTGATCTCCATTGTCTCTTTCCACAGATGTAGTCAATTTGATTTCTGCGTATTCCGTCTGGAGAAGTCCATGTAAGTCGCCTTATGTGTTGTTGATAAGAGGTGTTTGTGATGAATAAGTCACCGGCCATGAAGAATTCGGTCATGTGACCTCCAACTTTGTTTCTATCAGCAAGACCACATTTTCCAACTATCGTGCCTCCTTCTTTGTGTCCAATTTTTTATATTCTAATCTTTATCCATGCATGTTGATTGCATGTTTGATCAATTCCCAACAGAAAACATTGCTAGAACTCTTCAATTTCATCATCGCTCACATGCGTGTAAAAGTTGGACACTGAGTAAGGAAGAAAGACCGAAGAAAATGACGCGCTTGAGCCATGGTGTTGGCGAAGAATCTTCAAAGCACCACAGACTGCCAAAAGATCAAACAAATCTGTCTCGGAAGAAGTACATCCAGAATGCTCCTTAAAGGCAAGCATGGTGGGACTCTGTCTCAGGTACTTTGGACATGTTAGCAGAGAGACTGGTCCCCGGAGAAGAACATCATGCTTGGTAAAGTGCAGGGGCAACAAAAAGGAGGAAGGCTCTAGGGGAGATGTTCTGCTTCTATTCATGAGGTTTTCAGTCACTGCCAGTATTTCAGGGCTACCCATCGGCTCTTCAGTGGACAGCCGATTCCTCTTGTGAAGTCTGTTCTTAGTCTGGAAACCTGTTCACACTGGGTGACCCTGCAATCATTCGAAATACAGGCGACAGAGCTTCCAGCATCACAGCAACACACAAGCCACCCCAGTGTGACAAACTGGCCAACGGGGTGAGAGCAAAACCGAGTGCATGCATACCATAGAATCGACCCAGCCCAGCCCAGCCCAGCCCAGCCCACTGCTGTTGAACGCTGTCCTGCTCTCCTCTACTTCCTTCCCAAACCACTACTGTCTTGTCAATCCGACTCCCAGTGACCAGACAGGGCAGAGGAGTGGAACTGCCCCAAGTTTTGCAAGGCCGTCATTTTCACAGCAGCCGACCGCCTTGTCTTTCTGCTGATGGTCCTACTGCAGACCTCTTGGTTAGCCGCAGGGCGCTCTCACCGCCGTGTCACCACGGCTCCCTCCAAAGAAGGGGCTGCTCTTATATGCTGCACCCTCCCTGGATCTCAAGGGCCTTGTGCCAATGGAGACAATAGATGCCAACGCCATAGTTCTACACCAGTCTCGAAATGACGAAACGGCAGAGACAGAGAGTGGCGGGGCCAGGCCGCAAGGACACTGTGGACGATATGTTCAGCTTCGGGAAGTCTTTGAGTATTTAAAAATAGTAGGAAAAATATTCACGCCACATGCCGCTGCTCCCCAAGCCCCACACATTCCCTCCCCTGCCTGCGCCCTTTTCCTTATGCAGAGTGGACGCTGTCGGGACACCTTTGGGATGGGTGAGTAAGAGTACTGGTTTCCCAGCGACTTAAGGGGCTTCACGATGTGAGACTTGCCATGTTGACACCGGTGGTCCAGGTAGACCACGACAGATGGCCACTGCGGTCCAGGTAGACCACGACAGATGGTCACTGCGGTCCAGGCAGACCACGACAGATGGTCACTGCGGTCCAGGCAGACCACGACAGATGGCCACTGCGGTCCAGGCAGACCACGACAGATGGCCACTGCGGTCCAGGCAGACCACAACAGATGGCCACTGCGGTCCAGGCAGACCACGACAGATGGTCACTGCGGTCCAGGCAGACCACGACAGATGGCCACTGCGGTCCAGGCAGACCACGACAGATGGCCACTGCGGTCCAGGCAGACCACGACAGATGGCCACTGCGGTCCAGGCAGATCACGACAGATGGTCACTGCGGTCCAGGCAGACCACAACAGATGGCCACTGCGGTCCAGGTAGACCACAAGATGGCCACCCTCAATTTGGAGTCAGTCGGGTGATTGGTGGTGGGGTGGGTTGGTATAAGACCCGCCTGGTGTGTGTGTGGCCTTGGAAAAACAGCTGACCACGCTGCTCTTAGGCTCATCTGTAAACCAGAAATGACATCGGGGCCCCGCGGAGGTGACAAGGTCTCACACATGAAGGGCCAGCTCAGACCCTGGCCTGGGGAAGCAGCCAGGTGCTATGGACCGGCGGTGGCCCAGGTGTGTCAGCGTGGACCTGGGCGCCAGGGGTTTTCAGTGGACGTTTTCCCAGGAGCAGTCCACGAGACCTTCCTTCAGAGGCACCTCTGCGTGGACGAGAATATCCAGCCTTTCTTCCTTCTGGGGCCGAGTGAACCATCTGCCAACCCCCCTTGCACCACTTCGTGTCTTGGCCACGCAGGCGCCCTCCTCCAGGGGGTGCCCAGCACCCAGGCTTTGTCAGCCATTGGGCCAGCGGCACCCTGCTCCATGCTCTCAACTCAACTCACTGTCCTCGAGTCTGCTCTGACTCACAGCCACCGAGAGGACAGGGTAGACCGGCCTGTGTGGTTTCTGAGATGGTAATTCTCCGCGTGACTAGAAGGCCTTGCCTTTCTCCCGGGAGGGGTTGGGGGTCACGAGCTTAGCAGTGGCCCAGCACGTCACAGCCCACCGCAACACTAGGGCTCCACGCTGCCCTCGGTGAGCAGTTAAATCAATGCGCACATGCGCGGAGAAGCCAACTTACCAATGACGCCTCGGGCCCAGTGTCACAAACCCCGGGCTTCCAGCGGGTTCACTCAGGGCCGATGGAGTGAAACGGGAATGGCCCGAAGGTGTGAGTGTGGGGCCACATCCCGCTGGAAACACAGCCTCCCTCTTAGACACGAAGGGCAAGCCCACACGTTGTCTAGCAACCGGTCTCGGGAGGCTGTGTGGGAACTAGCCGTGGCCTTGGCCAGGACTGCGCGTTTCTCCCCAGAGCTGTGTCCACAGCCTTCTGAAAGGGCTCACTCTGGCTCTCCCGAGGTTTCTCTTGTCCCAGGGCTTCCACCCACAATCTGTCCCGTGCCCGCTATTGTCCTGCCTCCCCCCAAATGCTAGCAATTCTTGTCTGTTTCCGCTGCGCCTCATCGGCCGTGACTGAACAGGTTTGAGCTGGTTCGGAGCCCCGAAGACAGCATGCAGACCCGGCACTTTCAAATCCAGCTCGCTCTGGATGAAGAATCTGAGCTTCAGCATGCCGCTTGCCAGCGGCAGACCCGCACATCCCAGAAACGCCTATTTGTGGGCATGCAGAGGGCTGGCACGAGGTCTGAAGACACCTGCCACCAGCTGCTCATGGGTGGCAGTCAGGCCGATGACTCAACCAGTGACCAGCATTGCTTAGAGCTGGCATCCACCCCAGCCTCCACCAGCCTGGACCCTGCCGTGAGGATTTGCCACTTGCTCGGGATGCCAGGAGTTCGTCTGTGATCAAGCTTGGTGGAGCACCCAGCGTCATCATGGCCCACAAGGAGCGTGTAGTCTGATGAGGTGCCAGACAAAGGGAGGGAAGTAAGTAAGTAAGTAAGTAAGTCAGGGAAGTGAGAGAGGTCCCTGTCAGCTGGACTGGGTGCTTGTCCTGCACCCTCTCGAGGTGCCTCAGGGAGAGTTCATGGAGGGCCAGCATGGATCCTCACTGTGAGCTTCTGAGAGGTGGAGATCCTTCCCCAAAGTCGTGCAGCCAGGCAGTGATGCAGGTGCCACGGAGCCCAGTTCCATTAGCTAGCTCTGGAATGTTCACATGAGTTCTGGAGCAAGGGAATGCCTGAGCCAGCCCCACTACACACTTGCGGCAAGCAGGCGCCCCATTTCCGTGAAAGTCCCTTCAAGCCCCAGGGAGTGTCCAGGCCTCTCTCCCACTCTCTTCCTCCGTTATGCAAGACAAAAGGGCAGACAGACATGACCTTCCCTCCTAAGCCCTGGCAGATGATGCCGTTGGTCCACTGCTCACCAGGACCGTGGCAGCAGATAAACCTCTGCCTCTTGCTGGGCCACTCGGAATCGGAATCAATTCGATGGCAGTGAGTGAGCCTGCTGTATCCCAGGGCCTAGAAGGTAGCAGCCACAGACCCCTGTGGATGGGGTTGTTGCATGGGGGAAAAGAGCATGCGTTGGGTATGGATGCCCCATTCTGACCTGGCTGTGGGGTGCCCGGTTGCAGCTTAGGAACAAAGTCCCTGCTGACAGAGAGGTGCTGCAGGGCCTGGCAACCCTCCCTTTTGGGGCCCTCATTTCTCTTGGGGAACTCATGAGGGGAGCGGGAAGATGCACCCTATTACCCACGGCTGCTGAGTGACCCTGGGTGACACGCCCCATGGGGATCCTTGGCTGTAATCCTTACGGAGGCACATCTCCAGCCTCTCTCAGGGCACCAGGGAGTGGCTATACATCGCTGACATTTTGGTCAGGAATTGAGTGCCAAACATTCCGGCCACTCCTGGGAGCCCTGCTGTCCTGGTAGCACCTCTAAATCCCTGCATGCCTGGGGGATGGGAGATCTCTGTGCCAATTACATCATCTCCTGCCAACTTGAGTGAAGGGGTGGAGTCTAGCCTGTCAACCAGATCATAGCCAATGAGGCCTCTGTGTGGGCATGCCTTCTCCTGAGGCTTCTGGGAACTACGGTCTTCCTCCCTGAAGCCACACACCCTCTCTGAAAGACATTCCTGCTGACAAGCCACATGGAGCTACGGTGATGGAACCAGAGCCCTGGAGCTGCAGGAGCCATGTGGAGACCCAGGCCAGCGTTGAGATGCTTCCACCACCACTGGATCCACAAGACCTTCTACCCACAGGCCTGTGATCTCACAGGCCTGTGAGTCTAAAGAGGAATTTATGGACTAGCATTATGGACTAGCATTGGACATATGAACTAATATCGGACTTGATCTAGACTGGGCTGGGATGTTTTCTCAATATATAATTGCTCTTCAATATAAAGCTCTTTTTTCAGTCATTTTATTGGGGGCTCATACAACTCATCACAATCCATACATCCACTATTGTAGCAAGCACATTTGCATATTTGTTGCCATCATCATTCTCAAAACACTCTCTCTAGTTGAGCCCTTGGTATCAGCAATAAAGCTCTTTCTTATACTCACATGAGTGTCTGTGAATTTGTTGCTCAAGTCAACCCAGACGAACACAGTGTCCTTCAGCCCTGCGCTTCCCCATGAGCCTCTGAGTCTCGGGGGGCCCTCCCCGTTTGGAGCTGGTGTTTGCCTTTGCTAATTGATATAAATGACCAGCTATGCAGCCGCACTGCTACGTACAGCGCTTTCTCATTCATTGGGTTGGGGAGACAAACGAGGGGCTTCAATTTGCCATCTTTTAAGATGACAGAGTGAGCGAGAAGCAGCACACCATCCTGAGAGAGAGAAGCTAGGAGTCCCCGAAGCCCCCCTTGAGAGCAGAGGCTGCTGGCCTGGTAGTGGGGGTGGTCAGGACTCCTGGAGCGAGGAGCAGACCAGGCAGTGGACAGCAGTGACAGGGCCAGCTCCACGGGTGCTCCAGCTGTCCCTTACTAGGCACAAAGTGATTAAAAAGGACAAAGTACATTTTAAGGGCAGAGCTCATTTATTGGCACCCCGGGGAGTGTTGTGACCCCACCCCCTGGGTCAGCAGGGGTGGAGTGGTGTCAGTGACAGAAAGTCCACCTCTAATGGACTTGAGCACAGAGGGACATGCGAACTCATGGAGCTGAAAAGTCCGGGGACTGGCTCGGGAGACCTGGCGGCACTATGGTTAAAGAGCTTGGCTGCCGGCGGAAAAACTGGCAGTTCAAACCCACCAGCCCCTCTCATTAGAAAGAAGTGCCTCTGTAGAGATTTACAGTCTTGGAAACTTTGTGGGATGATTCTACTGGGCCCTAGAGGGTCACAGTGAGTCGGAATCACGTTGATGGCAGTACATTTGGTTCCAGTGGGTTGGGGAGTGGTCCTGGCGTCAGGTGGAGCTGGGTCCAGGGCTTTAGTCAGCTTCAACTCAGTCTCAAGCCCTGCTTGCTGTCTCTTTTCTGTGGAAGGGCTGCCACGTGCCAGGAGAGGAACCTCAGGGGGCAACCCTCTCTCTCTCAGGGCTCCCTTATGGGGCCCGTCCTAGGCCGGCCACATGTGCAGGCTGACTCCCCAAGGGGGCACAAGTGGTAGGATTGGCTCCTGGCTAGGACTGCCCCTGGAGATGCCATATGTGAGTCTGGCAGTAGGGCCTGTCCCTGGCAGTCCTGGTGAGCAGGGATCCTAGCTCCCTCTGCCGGGCACATGTGTAGGACACAGCCTGCCCAGGGCCCCCTGGAGGTCCCAGGTGTGCTGGTCTCAGGCCTGAATGGTGCGCCTTCTTGGACTTGAGACATGGAAACATAGCAAGTGGGAGCACAGGCAGGCGGTCTCCCAAAGGAGGATGAGCATGCTGTGACCAGAGCTCACTGAGGTGGCCCACAGTAGAGAAGGCTCACTGTGCGCTAGCCACCCCTGGGAGACAAGCCTATTGTTCTTGTGGGGGTTGAGGTCAGCCCCACTCCGTGCACCCAACAGGTCAACGTGAAGGAGGGCTGAGCTCCCAGTGGGCAGTCCGAGGTAGGGAGGGGTAGATGAGGATGGCACTGCCAGGGGTCATGACAGTCCCTGGGTGCAGACAGGGAGCCAAGTCTTCGGGGGAGAGGGTCCTCCCCCAGATGGAGAGGCTGAACCAGCCAGAGCTGGGGCCTTGCCCAGGGTGTGCCCGAGTGAGCATGGGTTCGGGCTGTGTTTGCTGTGTGTGTACATGCACACGTGTGTGCACACAGGGATCTCCGAAGGGTCGGACGTGAAGGAGCCATCTGTTCGCTGAGCATCATTGCTCCTGGCATTGACCAGTACTTCACCTGACCTGCCCCACCTCCAAGCCTCCCAGGCTAGGAAATGCCACCAGGTAGATGATGCTGTCACCTGGCCCGGGTCCCTGGGGCAGGAGATCTAATCCTTCTTAACTGTCCTCTGCTCATAGCTATCCCACAGAGAAGCAAGGACAAGGCTCCCAGGGAATCCCGACAGTCCCCCCAGCCCCTCCAGGGGCTCTGGGGAGAGGGTAAAACAGGGTGCTGTCAAGCACAGGGTCCCTCAGTCCCTGCCGCCCTGAGTGCACCGCTGCACAGCGTCTCCCCAAGACCGCCGACACCGGCTATACAAATGCCACACAAATGCATTCAATGACCTAGGGAACCCCCCTCTAGGCATACTCTCCCTCCCCCCGCCCCACCCACAGTGACAGTTTGTCCCAGAGTAAGTTGTTCTTCTGTGGGCAAGCAGGTATGTGCGAGAATGCCCACAATTCAGTGCAACAAGGTGTATAATAACAAAATATCGGAATGGACCTGAATGTCCTTCCAGGGACCAGCTCAACAAACCTCGTCCTCTCCAACGCGGTGCAAGGATCCTGTAGCTTTTACCCCTCCATGGACAGCCTTCCAGGACGTGGTGAGTGACCAGAGCCGAGGAGGGAGGAGGACACAGCTGAAGATCACTTGCTTTGATTAAGATCAAATGCTCTGTCCTTGCGGCCCGCAGGACTGGGGAGAATCTACCCAGAGAGGATCTGGAAGAGCGTCCTGCTCATCACAGTGGCTGTTTCCAGGGAGGGGCCACGATTGGTTCAAAAGGGCCTCTGTCCCGAAGCATCAACAGCATCGCTGACAAGCCGTGGTAAGTGAACTTAATAAACCTGTAGGATAGACGGCCAATAGAGAAAGATCGATTGAAATTCCATATCCTAGCTACGAGTGACTGGGAAATGAAATTCTAAAATGCTGTTTGCAATCGCATCAGAAACATTGAAAATTCTTAGAGAGCTACTTAACAAAGCATGCCCAAGACCTGCACCCTGAGCCACCAGGCATGTCTGTCAAAAACTGTTCACTTTAACTGCCTGGTGGGATGTCTCCGGCTGTCCAGTCCCCAAGACTGCCGCGAGGGAACCCCACAAGTGGGGGTGGGGGGTTACAGAACAGACTTTTATTTCACACAGTTCTGGAGGCTCCATGCCCCCTCTGGAGTCTGGGCGGTGTCAGCTTCTTCCTTTGCTGTAGCCCTGGACAGGTCTCGGTTCCTTGGCTTGTAGATAATTCTCACACGGTGTCTTTTCATGTGTGTGTACGTGCACGTGCGCATTTTGCTCTTCTTATAACCGAGGAGTGATTAGGTTTAGGATCCATCATGTATTGGTATGAACTTTTTAGCATAAAAGAAATACACTGTTTCCAAACAGGATTTACCCCCAGGTACAAGGACCAAAAATTCAATTCATGTGTTTTGGTGATTGCAATCCAATTCATAATATAGGGCTAGGGCTTAGAACACTGAGTATTCTTTTTAAAAGTTTTTAAATGTATCATTTTATTGGGGGCTCTTACAGCTCTTGTAATAATTCATACACCAATGGTGTCAAGCACATTTGTCCGTATGTTGCCATCATCATTCTCAAAACATTTGCTTTCAACGTGAGCCCTTGGTATCAGCTCCTCATGGTTTCCCCTCCTTCACCCTTGATCATTTATAAATTATTAGTATTTTGTCATGTCTTACACTCTCCTACGTCTCTGACAGAAAAGTTGTCCATCCCCTAGGGAGGGGGTTATAGGTAGATCATTGTGGTCGTTTCCCCGTTTCTACCCCACCTTCCCCTTCCCCTCCTGGTATTTCTACCGTCTTATTGGTCCTGAGGGGTTTATCTGTCCTGGATTCCCTGTGTTTCCAGTTCTTATCTATACCAGTGTACATGCTCTGGTCTAGCTGGATTTGTAAGGTAGAATTGGGATCATGATACTGGCACGGGGGCGGGGATCATTAAAGAACTAGAGGAAAGTTGTATGTTTCATTGGTGCTATACTCAGGCAGACCTTTTCTTGGGGAGCATCAGGGATGGTCCTCAGCCACCCCTGCAGACAAAGGAAACCTTTTCCCCAGGTCCAGGGTTCTGAATCAACCTGGGTTACATGCACAGCCTGGAGCCAATCACCACAGTCAGGGAAAGGGGCTGCCGCGATTGGCCAGACTGTGATCCTCTCCTAGGCCTTGGACCCCAGTCTTCCACAAGTAGGTTGCTTAGCAACCAGCACCTGGCTCCTCTCCCTCACTCTGGTTGGTAAAGCCCCTCCTTGCAGGCCCCTCTGCACCAGAGTTCCTCTGGTTTCTAACCAGGACAGCTCGTGGGAGGAGAGGCCAGGTGGCAGCTGGTTAGAGCAGAGGCCGTGCAGTTTGTCACAGTCTTCAGCGGTGGCCTTTACTCTCGCGGAAAGTTCCTGGACCTCAACGGGACTCAGTTTCCTCACCCACAAAATGGGTTAATGGTTGCAGGGCTGCCGCCAGGGTTAGTTAGGTGATTCATCCAGAGGGGCTGGAGTTAGGTGTCTCCTGACAGTGCTCCGGAGTTGAATACCAGCCACCCATTGGAGGATGCCCCATCAGCACACCTAGCCGTCCACCCCATCTCTACTCCCTCACTCTCCTGGGGACCTCTCTGCAGCCAGTGAGTAGTTCACACCCCCACCCACAGCCCCTTAGTTGTCTGGGTCAGGCTCAGGATGTGGTCTGTGGCCAGTGCTCAGTAACTTTTAGTTGGATGCAGGCCAGACTCAACCACGGGGCTCCTCCAAAAACCTGCATGAGCTTGCTCATCAGAGTCTCCATTCTGGCTCCTTCTGACTCGACCCCCCACTCCAGGCAGATTGGAGACCTTGAGGTCAAAGCCCATTGACACATAGTAATTCCAATGCAGAGGGACCCTAGACCTCGTGAGGCTTTGTAAACCACGAAGGTGGCACAGACAGCCTCATCTTGCTCCCCTGGGGTGGCTGGTGGCACCAGCAAACGTCACGGTCAACAGTCTGATGCTCATTCCCCCAGGACCACCGGGGCGATGCATGTGTGTCTTCTGTGACAGGTAGCCTCGATTCAGTATTTCAGTCCATCTGGGGTGGCTGTGCCGGCTCTTAGCCGCCAGTAAGACTGGAAGGAACAGGTTTGAAGGAAGCAGCCCTGGCTGTGAGAACTGGGGCCTCTCTGGGGCTACAGACAGCGATCTTTGTTTAGCAAAAGTCAGCCAAAGCTGGCATGCCACCGCACCCCATCCCCATTCTTCCAGAGGCTTTCCCTGCGTGCAGGGCTGGGGGGGGGCGGTCCCGCAGTCAATGACTCCAGCTGCCACTGTGACAAGAACACCCAGCCTGCCTGTGGGGAGTGGTTATTATTTGTACAGGGTGTCACACCAGGGTCTCTGGTCCCCTCTTCCTGTTTTCAGGGGCAGGTCGCTGCTGGGGCCTCGCCCCTTGGTTCCTTTGTGCATAGACTCATGGGCTGCGCCCGCCCTTGCCCAAGGAAGCCGGCCAGGGGAGATTTTTGCCACGAGGCTACTAAATCCGAGCGTTCGCAGTCTTCGGAAAGGACAGCCGTGTTAGACGCACTGCATGCTAAGGCTCCCCTTGGGGACAGTAACCTGCGTCATTAAAACTGCCGTAATGAAGAATCTCTCAAAATCAGCAGCGCTTCCACAAAGCCAGATGAGTTCAGGGGCTTCCGCTGCGCAGCCTTCATGATGATGCACGCCCAGCTCGGAGGGGACGACCCCCCAGATGGTGCCCATAGGGGCTGAAGGAGCCCGCTGGCCCTACCTAGCTTCTGTACCCCTAGCCTGGAGTGTCTTTCCATGGTGAAATCATGGTGGGGGTGAGATCACTCTGGCATCTCTCCAGGGCTGGTGAAAGCCCGTCCCCACCCCACCGCCGGGATTGTAAATTGTGTGCCCAGACCACCCAGTCTCCCAAAGGTTACTCGACCCCCACCCTGTCATTGCTGATGTTGGCCCTGCCATCACAACACCTGTGCTGTGTGTAACACTGCTCTGTGAGGGGGGGTCACTCTCAAACAAAGCCTCCACCCGGGCAGTTAAATCAGGGGACTCACATCTTGTCCCCTCACCCACTCACCAGAGGGTACCCATTTTTGGAAGTGTTGTGTTAGCTCCACACTGGAAGAGAGCAGGCCAAACTAATCAACCCCAAGAGGACCAGGTCTCTGGGTTTGCAGTCAGCTGTGACCTGAAGGTTGACGGTTCATATCCACCCAGTGGTGCTGGGGCAAAAAGGCCCGGTGATCTGCTGGTGTAAAAGTTATGGGCCCGGGTGGTCATAAGTCAGGATCTACTCAATGGTCACCAACAAGAAGTTGGGGGGCATTGGAGGAACAGGTCTGCAGGGGCTGTTGTGTGCATCAGCTGTCCTGGAGAAGCAGGTCTTCTGAACTGGCCTGACTCAAGGCCTTTGCCGTCACCTCTCTCTCTTCCCTGGGCATCCGGGTGGCCACCTCCCTCCCCTCCTTGAGGTCTGGTCAACATCACCCTCCCTCCCACACATGTCCTCCTCCTGCAGCCTGACCTAATTGCATTTGCCTGTGTGTGGGTTTATGCAGGAGCTCTGGTGGGGCAGTGGGGAAAGCACTTGAATGCTAACTGAAGGGTCAGGGGTTCAAACCCACCCATTTCTCAGGGAGACTTGGCAATCGGCTCCTGTACAGATGAGACACAATACAACCAATCCTTGCCGTTGTCCATTCGGACTCCTATCCACGCGATGGAGGAACCTGCCAGAGCAGCTCTGCTCTGTCCTGCAGGATCGGCAGGAGTGGAGTAGACTCCGTGGCATACTCCCTACATGAGCAGCTACCAAACTAGCCCCCAGGACGCCTCCTTTGGCCTTCTTGATATTCAGATCACTTCCATGTCTCTATCACGTAAGAGGAAGAGGGCAGCACCAGGACTGGAGGCAGGCTTATAAACAGTCTGTGCTATGCACATGCTTGCTGAGAGGGGGAGGGATTGGAGCCCTTGCCGATGAAGATCACGGATGGCAGCCTTCAGTGTGGATTACAACTCAATGTAAGGAAGACCTGAATCCTCACAACTGGACCGATAGGTACCATCATGATAGATGGAGAAAAGGTTGAAGTTGTCAGCGATCTTCTCTTGCTTGGATCTTTAAGAGATTAGAAGGCACATTGCATTAGGTAAAGCTGCTACTAAAGAGTAAAGATATTGCTTTGAGCACTAAGGTGTGCCTGATCCAAACTATAGGATTCTCGATTGCTTCATATACGTAGGAAAGGTGGACACAGAATACGGAAGACCAAAGAAGAATCAATGCATTTGAATTATGGTGCTGGAGAAGAATATTGAAAGAACCATGAACTTCTAAAAGGACAAATTGATCTGTATTGGAAAGAGTAAGGCTGGAGTGCTCCTTAGAGGCAAGGATGGCAAGTCTTATATACTTTGGACATATTGTCAAGAGAGACCAGTCCCTGGAGGAGGTCACGTTTGGTAGAGGCCCTCAACGAGATAGACTGACACAGGGCCTGCATCAATGGGCTCGGGCACAGGAACCATGGACCAGACAGTGCAGGACAGGGGGTGTTTCATTGTGTTGTACAGAGGGTCGCTATGGGTTGGAGCTGACTCGATGGCACCAAACAACAACAGCATCACTTAAATAGACTCATCGCAACTCTACAGGACCGAGTAGAACTGCCCCTTGGGGTGTCTCAGACTTGGAATAGACAGCCTCATCTTGTTCCCACAGAGCAGTTGGCGGACACCAACGTCCCACTCTGGGGTTGGCAGCTCAGGGCATATCAACTCAAGGGCAGTGAGGTAGGTTTGGGGGCGTGTTACTTAAACCAATGTTTCTTGACATTGGCTGTACATCTGAGACGCCTGGGGAGAGTTTAAAAATGCCAACGCCCATGCCTGTTGTAGGGTACAAAGGTGGCTGGGAATTTCAAAGATCATTTAGGGAGAACATTCATCCTGTCTCAAACAGGAAACGACCAGGCAAAGACAGAGGCACATCATCCAGATGAGGGAGACCATTAGCAAGGGTCACAGAGGATGGAGAGGCTGAGATAGGCCGCAGGAGGACCGAGGAGACTGTCGCAGAAGCACGATCGAGGCAGATCAGGACCTCGCAGTTATAGCTCGGATTACAGAAGCGGGGCTGGACCCCGACTGGCACAAGTATATTATGTTGGAGGAGCGTCTCAGAGACCTACGGCCTTTCACGTCGCCAGGGCTTGGCTCATCGGGCAGGACTCATGACTGTGCGACCCCAGTCTGGTGATCTCCATTCAAGCACCAAGGGAGACTGCCCCTGCCTGGGCTGGCTTGTGGGTGGTGGCAATCTGCTTTCCAGTGCTTTCTTCCTGAAGACCCCAGGGTCAATGGTCAGAGGCTTCATCCACAGTGGACTCAGCAAATGGATTTTGGGCTCTCACTGTTACCCATGGCCTCCTGCAAACCTAGCGCTCAGCATTTAAGCTCTGGTAGACCAATTGCACCAGAATCCCCGAGGCAGGACACAGGCCGGGGTGGTTTTGCTGTCTTCCCGAGTGAGCCATGGTAAAGCATCACTCTTGCTACTCAGAGTAGAGGCCTGGACCAGAAGCCTGGGTGTCACCCGGGAGCTTGATATAAAAGGCCAAACTTAGCCCAACCTACCGCAGATGGAAGGAATCAGAGGCTGCTGGCATCCCTCTAGGAAGGGCCCACATGAACTGCATGCACATGACCGCAGGGCTTTGAACCGGTTTATTGTTTCCATGCTTCACTGAGACCCTGCACTCCCACCTCAGAAAGGCTGTCAGAATCTAAATTTTACTAAGATCCCCATTGGAGTCACCTGGGACCTGGTTAAAATGTAGGCTCCCAATCAGTCTGCCTGGGGTGGAAAAGAATTTTCTCATCAGGGTGTTGAACCCGAGTGAGTCCCTTCAAGGTCCTGTGAGAAAGCTTGGGAGGCACGAGTGTCAGGTGCTGTTTATGGCTTACTCCTTGAGACTGAGCCCATCCAGAACCAGACCCGAGTCACCAGGACTCCGCAGGCCCCAAGAGCACAGCTGACCAAGACCCTCCCAATCTAGGCTCCCAGGTCTGTGGGCTCCTGACCTTCTGGGCAGAAATAGTTTCCTTAGTCAAAATGTTCCCCTTCTCCGACCATGAAGAAAGGTCAGCTCACTCCTGGGTGGGGGGGGCTGACTCAAAGAATATTGAAAGAACCTGACCTGTGGTTCTCAACCTTCCTCATGCCGCGACCCTTTAATGCAGTTCCTCATGTGGTGATGACCCCCAACCGTAAAATTATTTTTGTTGCTACTTCACTGTCATTTTGCTACTGTTATGAATTGGGTGACCCCTGTGAATGGGTTGTTTGACCCCCAAAGGGGTCACGACCCACAGGTTGAGAACTGCTGCTCTAAGGAAAGGCCTTTGGTACATTCCTTCCAGAACTCATCTGGCTCCCACCTGACCAAACACAGCGGGAACTCAGCTCATGGTCCCTGGGGACGGCCAGGCCTACCTTCCCCCCCCTCCCCCCCCTCCCGCCCACTCACTCTCACTCTCACACTGAACTTCCCCCTCTCACCCCTCCTACTCTGGGATCAAATTCATAAACTTCTCTAGCTGGGCCCAGGTGTGCGGAGCTCTGAGTCAGGCTTTCCTGAAGGCGAAGCTGTGTCTGTGTCCAGAGCCCCTGGGGAACAGGAACTTGTGTCAAAGTCCTATTAGGAGACCAAGGAGATGGTCTCAGATCAGGTCGACAGAATGGACGAGGGTCTCCTGACTGGCCTTGAATCCAGAAGCTAGAAACTGCCCCCAGGACTGGTCCTGGTAGTTATACCCTCGGTTCCAGGTCAGTGGAGAGAAGAGATTGTCTTGCACTCAATCAACTCCAAGGGGAGATGGTCTGCCTGTGTGTCCCTGAGCAGAGTCTGTGGGCCCAGGGGCTCTCGGATGGGGAGGCTGTGTCTCACCTGTGCACACATGTTCACTGACCTCCTTCACGCCAGGCTTTTTCTAGTCAACTCATCACTCAACCAGCAGGTTGGGAAACTGAACGTGTGATGAACATTTCAGCCCAAGCCCCCGTTGTGGGGCTCAGGGTCTACGTGGGAGCAGCCTCCCAACTCCCCCTGCCCCCCACACTCCCAGCCCCACTTCTCCCTCCTCACCCTGATGGACTTGCTCTGTGTTGGGGGCCAGCCTGCCTTTCTGCCTCATCAGGATGCTCCCTGAGACGTCCCTTGTGGTGGGTCCAACCTCTCAGGTGTTTCCTCCGGATGTGCTTGAGCTTTGGGTCTTTCTTCTACGTCCCTCTTGGCAGCCTTGTGGGGAGAATGCCCAACTCTGCCCAGTAACAAACACTTCACGGTTGCTTGTTTTATGGGATAAAAGAGACCTCAAATCACAAAAATGATTTAAGGATGTGGTAGTTACGTAACTTCATGTCAACTTGATAAAGAGCCAAGGGGTGGAGTGTAGCCCGTCAATCAGGTCTTGGCCTGATTGTGCTTCCTGGTGGGTGTGGCCTTCTCATGAGGATTCCGCAGACTTCCTCTTTTTCTCCTGGAGGCGAGCCACACACATTCTCTCTTCCCCTTCCTGTTAACAAGCCACATGGAACCATGCTGATGGCAGCCAGAGCCCTAGAGATGTACCCATCACCACTGGATCCACAAGACTTTGCACCCACTGGCCACTGACCTTTCTGCCTTTGACATCATTGCTTGTGCCGTATGAGTCTGAAGAGGAACTCATGGGCTAATTTCGGATTTAGGGGCTTATCTGGAATGTATGGACTTAATCTGGACTGGGTTGGAATGCTTTATTGTTGCATAATTACTTCTTGATATAAAGTTCTCAATTACACATATATGAGTATCTCTGGATTTGTTTCTCTAGACTACCCCGACCATCACAATAGAGAACACTGACTAAGTCTTAACCAGAGAAATGGCAAGGACACATCATCCTGATGAAGGAGACTTCAGTATGAAGTCATGTGTTAGTCTGGATTGACTAGAGAAACAAATTCATAGACGCTCATATGTGTGTAACAAAGAGCTTAATAGGCAAGAGCAATTGTATATTGAGAAAACATCCAGCCCAGTCTAGTAAAGTTCATAAGTCTGATATTAGGCCATATGTCTGATACCAGTCTATAAATTTCTCTTCAGACTCACTAAACACATGCAATGACGCTGAATACAGAAAGATCACAGGTCAGTGGGTGGAAAGTCTTGTGGATCTAATGGTGGTATAAGCATCTGAGCACTGGCAGGGGTCTCCATGTGGCTCCTCCAGCTCCAGGGCTCTAGTGTAGCTCCATGTGTCTTGTCATCAGGAATGCCACCAGAATCTGTGTGTCCGGGCTTCAGCAAGCTATTTATCTCCGTAGAGCCTCCAAGTGAGGCCAAGCATTGACCTGACTGACAGTCTATGCGCTACCCCTTCACTCTTAATAGTCTCAAGTTGGCCCCAGTTTATGTAACTACCACACGTCATAATGGCATCCGAGGGTTTACAGAGAACTGACGGCATAATCAGGACATGGACGGGCCATGGGAGCTGTCACACTTGCAGACGGGGCTCCTGAAGCTGGCATGGGACCATGACTGGGACAGAACTTACAAGATCGGCTCAAGGCCTCTGACCCAGACAGTCAGGGTAGGACTCATGAACTGTGACCCTAGCACCCCGATTTCCATTAAGGGCAAGTCTCTAGGGGCTAGGCGTCAGGTTGGGGGAGTGGTAGAGACACTCTAATGCACTCTGCCTGAGGACAAGGCCATTCATGTTGTCCGTAAAATGGTCAGAAAGAATTCAACAGAGGCTGAATACACTCGGAGTTTCTGCGAATGGGTTCTGGCCTCCCACCATAACCGTAACCTCCCACCATAACCGTCACCGTAACTGTAACTGTAACCTCCCACCTCCCACCATTGCCATAACCATAACCTCCCACCTCCCACCATAACCATAACCATTCACCAGTCCTTGCACCCAGTGTTTAAGCTGTAAAGCAGCGGTTTACAACCTGTGGGTCGAGACCCCTTTGGGGGTCTAAAGACCCTTTCACAGGGGTCGCCTGATTCATAATAGTAGCAAAATGACAGTGATGAAGTAGCAGTGAAAATAATGTCATGGTTGGGGGTCCCCACCACATGAGGAACTGTATGAAAGGATCGCAGCCTGAGGACGGTGGAGAACCGCTGCTCTAAGGGGTGCTGAATCTCTCCTTAGGACGGAGACACAGACCAGTGATTGGGGAACCCTTTCTGTCAGAGCTCTGGTTGGCACCCGGGCTTTGGAGGTACCCCACAATTCGTCTCCCACAAATGGATGTCCCGAGGAAGGAGAAACATTCAAAGCAGGACTCTGAACTGGTTCATTCAGGCTCAAAGCCATGCTGAGAATTCCCTCCCAGAGAGTCACACATTTCATCTAGATCTCGTGTTACCTGGGGAGCTTTATGGGCTGATGAGGCAGATTCTCCACAGCGGAAGGAACCCGGTTTGAAGCTGGGTCAGGAGGCTCTGGGACACAGCGGCACAGAACTGGGTCACAGGTGGCTTTCAGGACAGGCACAAGTTGGCTGAGACTTTTGCTTCTATGAGATGAGAGCAGGCTGCCGCCTCTCCCTTGGGGACCTGTGACCAAGCATCTCAGCTTCTGAATGGGGATGGTTTTGCATGGGTTTTCCCATGCCCATTCCAGCACCATCCCTATTAGACACTCTTGTGGTTAATTCTGCCTGGGTTTTCATTTAGAAGCAAGCTGTCTTGTCAGTAGAAATGCAATTACATTAGGAGGAAAAAAAACCTGTTTACATGTCTTGAGATATTATGATTATGAAAAATAGCAACATAAACCACCATTAAGTCAAAAGAAAGTTAATTGTATTTCGCGCTGCCTCCCGGGCCAGCTCGCTGGTGCGGACACGATTTACTTCAGCAAAACGGACCTAATCTTTGCAGCACGGTGCACTTTCTCATAATTACAAATAATTGTAGACTGTAATTTATACGAAGGCCTGGTGCCTAAAAGTATGTGCCCAGGAACAGAGGGCGAGTTTGGGAAGTGGGACCACTTTAAGCAGGGGTACCTCCGGTCTACTCTATCCTGTTTGTTGCTCGGTGCTGAATGGACCCGATAGCAGTGGATTTGGGCGTTGGCTTGGGGGTGGCTCATGGAACCTGGTGGCATATGGTTAGAAAGCTAGGCTGCTAACCCACAGGTCGGTGATTTAAACCCAGCGGCTGCTCTGTGGGTGAAAGGCGAGGCAGGCTGCTTCCAGAAACAGGGCAACCTGGGAAGTGGGTCGGGGTTTGGGAATTCTTTACTTGAAACCCCAAAGCACCTATGGGAGTGTATGCTGCTGAGCTGATTCTGATTCTGGGGGGGCAGTTTCCCTCTGTCCCATAGGGTCCCTTTGAGTCGGCATCACTCCGTGGCAGGGAGCCTTGCTTTTTGGTTCTTATCATTGTCCCAGGTGAGTCCCTTTACTCCCTAGCCTCCACTTTCAGACATCACTCGTGTAAATTGTGCTCCACAATGATAGTTCTCCGGAGAGCCATGTGTGCCCTGCTGCAAGACAGAGGGGGCTCCGGACCCTGGAGAACAGCACTGTCTCCCAGCATCACCCAGAAGACAGCCAGGGCCACCTTCAGTCAAGACACGCCTCTAAGGACAGACCGAGGGGAGCAGGCCCGTACTCACCTGTCGATCCCTCTCTTTTGGGGAAGCAGATAGAGCAGGGTGCGTGCGTGGGGGTCGCTGTGTGATGGGCCGGATGAACACTGGTGTAACTGAGCATTTGCGGGGAGGGCGGGGCAGCTCAACTGCTAATCCCCGCGGATGAGGTAGAACGCCTGGCTCTTGGGTGCACGAGCGGTTTCTACAGGGGACAGCAGCATCCCCCTGACAATTCAGTTCAGCTGAGGGCTCAGGGACAGCACATGTACTTGAAAGCCCCCTCCCAGAAGAGTCACCTGAGCACTGTTTTAGGGGCTACAGAGTGATGCTTCGCCTTGGCTGGTGACTCCTTGTGGGGGCTCCCTGGGCCCCTGTTTCCTCATCTGAAGAATAGGCCCAGAGCAGTGATACCTCAGGCTGCTTGTCATGCAAGGGTAGAAGAGAAAGGCTCCAGGGACATGCTCAGTGAGTGTCCTTTGAATCAGCAGGGAGCTGCTTCCCACAGAGAAGCCTCCATTGCCTACAAAGCCAGCCTCTGCCCATCCCCAGACCATTGCTCTTGGTGGATCTGCTCCCCTGACAGCCACTGTCTCCTCAAGGCTGCCCTGTGGATGCAGGAGTGGCCAGCCCATTGGCAGTGGTGTCACTGAGGCAGCTGGACCCTCATAGCCCGGTGGGTGGCCCTGCAGAGTGGGTGGCATCTGTGGATATGAGTGAGTGGGGGACTGTCTCCTGGGCTGGTGTGGAGTACCACACTTGGTGAGGCAATCACACTCACTCTCTGGGGTGACAGTCACTCTGCCTCACCAGAGACCCCTCTCCCTCCCCCTCTGTGCCTCCCCCTCCCCCACCCTCCAGGCATTGTTCTCAGGCTGCCTATGGCCCAGGTCTGGCCCTCCAGGGGCATTTCAGACCAGGCTGCCAGGAGAGGAGGCACAGCGAGAAGGAAGCCACTCTCTAGCTTCTTGGGGTGGGATCAGGGGGCAGCCCAGTCACTGAGCTTGTAGGGAAGGGGCGGCCCTTTGTGTGTGTGTGGGGGGGGGGGCTCACAGGCTTCTTGCAAGAGCAGGGAAGGTGCATCTTGGGCATCTGGGGGCAGATGCTAATACCAGATGGTAGATGACTAGGTACCAGACGGTAGCCTGATGGGCTGCGGGGCAGAGGTAGGAGGCTAATCTGGGGCTGCTAGATCTAACCCAGGATAGCCCGTTCAATTGCAGCTTCAGAAAATCAATGAATTAGTTCCCCATATAATGACAAGGACGTCCCAGGCTAACTCTTTCTCCCAAGCACTCGAAACCTTGGCCCTATTGCCATTTGGGGAATTCTTTGTCATGGGGATGTCCTGTGCATGGTGGACTATTTTAGCTGGGATGTTTATCCTGGGCTTCTACCCACTGGATGCCAATAGCAACTCACCCCGCCCCCCCCCCCGTTGTAACAACCCCCCAAAATGTCCCAGCCATTACCACATGTCCCCTAGGTGACAAAATCATCCCTGGCTAGAACCAAGATGTCAAAGAATTGTTGTTGTTCGGGCTCACAGAGTTGATTCTGAATCAGCTCCCCTGAGCACAGCAGAGCAGAACACAACAGAATGCGACCCTGGCTTGGCCCTGCGCCATCTTCACACTTGTTCCTCTGTCTGACCCCATTGTGGCATCCACGGTGTCTGTCAGTCCATCTCTCTGAGGGCCTTCCTCTTTTTCACCGTCCCTCCACTCCACCAAGGAGGACACGTCCTTCTCCGGGGGCTGGTCTTTCCTGACACCATGTTCCAAAGCACGTGAGACCGAGTCTCATCATCCCTGCCTCTGTGGTCGTCCTTCTTCCGATCCAGGTCAGTTTGTCTGCTCAGCAGTTCGTGGTACTTTCCAGATTCCTCTCCAGCACCACACTTCAAGTACATCGATTCTTCTGCAGTCTTCCTTATTCAGTGTCCAGCTTCCCCTTGCATCTGAGGCACGTGTGTGTGTGTGTGTGTGTGTGTGTGTGTGACTTTGGGAAACAGGAAGCGAGGCATGTGAGGCAGTGTGCACAAGGAGTGTGAGAATGTGAGTTTGTGTGCGTTGGTAGGCAGTGTGTGTGTGTGTGTGTGTGAGAGAGAGAGAGAGAGAGAGAGAGAAGAGACTGAAAGAGAGAGAGAGAGAGAGAGAGAGAGAGAGAGAGAGAGAGAGAGAGAGAGAGTGAGACCGTAGGTTATACGTGTTATATAGATTTTGTGTGCCAGGAAAGGCTGACAGACAGACAGACTG
The DNA here is from genome assembly GCF_050624435.1 of Tenrec ecaudatus. NCBI lineage: Eukaryota > Metazoa > Chordata > Mammalia > Afrosoricida > Tenrecidae > Tenrec > Tenrec ecaudatus. The sequence goes on from NC_134541.1 coordinate 14,332,124, forward strand.
ACTGAAGAAGGTGGGAGAAGAAGGGAGGGAGAGGCAGACAGGCCTCAGAGAAGAACAGGGACCAGATGGGCAGAGAGCCCGGACATGTGAGCCCCGCTGGAGGGCAGGACAAGGCTCTGTTGAGTTGTGAGTTCTGGTCAGCTGGGTCAGGGAGAGCTAGAGTAGCCAGAGGAGGCCTGGTGCCGGAGAGGTGACGAGTGTGGTGACAACCCCCGGGACCAGCAATTTGAAACCACCAGCCGCTCCGTGGGAGAAAGAGGGGGCTTTCTACTCTCAAGAAGAGGAAAAACCGTCTCAGAAACCCAGCGGGGCAGCGCTACCCTGTCCTATGGGGCCGCTATGGGTTGGCATTGAATGAGTTGGCCTTGAGTTTATTTTTGCTTTTGAGACTTCACAGGCAGCAGGTCTTGGTTTTAGCCCATTTTTTGGATGCATTTTAACTTTTTTTTTAATCTGAAAAGTGCTTCTAATTGCCATTGGTCAGGCTGCATGCAGGCCTGGGCGGTGCAGGTGTTAAAGGTATGCTGTTAACGGAGAGGTCAGCAGTTTGAACCTGCAGCTCCCCTCCCCATGAAGAGGTGGGGGGGTTCTGCCTCCCTAGGGCCATTTCCATCTGGGCGCAGGAGTGCTGCATGGACTTGACCTCCACGGGCTTCGTGTCAGACATTGCTCTAATTGTTTTACAAAACGAAACAAAAGCACCAAGAAATGAAACACCTGGGAAGGTGGGGGAGGGAGGGAAAAAAGAGGAGCCGATACCAAGGGCTCAAGTAGAAAATGTGTTGGAAATGATGATAGCAACAGATGTACAAATATGCTTGATACAGTTGACGTCTGGGATGTTATAAGAGCTGTAAGAGCCTCCAATAAAAATGAGGGGGGAAAAAAAGAAATGAAACACCACAAAGTCATATTCACCACACCTGTGGGGCTACAGCGCTGCTGTCCCCACGTACAGACGAGAAACTGGGAAATGGACCCAGGTCTTGGAGCGCGTGAGTGGAGCAATCGTCGGGATTTGAACCCGGCCATCCCGAGCCCTGGTGGAGGAGTGCAGTGTGCTAACCACAAGGCCATGGTCAAAGCCACCAGCTCCTCCTTGGGAGAAAGACGAGGCTTCTAGCTGTAAAGACTGGCAGTCTCAGAAACTTACCCGGGCACTCCCCACCCGACCTGCAGCATCTCTATGAGTTGGAATCAACTCGACGGCATTGAGCTTGTTTGTTTGTTTGTTGGGTTGGACTCCAGAGCAGGGCCCCTCCCCCTTGGCTGTGGGGTCCAATTGTGCTCATGAAAGCTGTGAATCACCTGCGCTCATTGCCTCTGTTGACAGATGGGAAAGCGGAGGCACCGAGAGGTTAGCAATTTGCTTGACTCCGAGTGGTGGGGCCAGGAACCAGCCCAGACAGCCGACTCCAGGCCACCCTCTGAACCCCAGAGCCACAGGGCCCCAGGTCATGGGTTCTTTGAAGAAAGGTGAGTCACTTAACTTGGCCGTGCCTCAGTTTCCTCACTTGCCAAGTGGGGCTCTGGTCATCCTGCCTGCCTGACTCACAAGGAGCGGTGAGAGAAGGGAATCGAGGCCAACGCTCCCCAAACTTCTCTTGGACGGGAAACTGGTCCACCCCAAATTGCTTTGCCAAGTAAGTCCCGGTTCCACTCCAAAGACACAGGGTGAGAGTGGTGTGACCGCCTGGGGTGGGGGACGCGAGAGTCACACCGGAAAACAAGTCCTTGGTCAACTAGGGAAACGCAAGGGGCCTTCGTGTGTTTTGCTGCGCTGTGTGTTAAGGAGGTGACTGTATGAGACATGTTTTCACACACACACCCCCGCCCACTTTAGCCAGGGTGGTGTTTTAGCCTGGCCCACTTCTTACCCCGTTGTGTCAGAGGCTCCTCCTCCTCCTGAGAGCGGTCCCAACAGCTGTCATGAGTCCTGCTGCTGCTGCCAAGGTGGGAAGACTGAGGCTGGTGGCGAGCTTGCCGGGGGTCCCGCAGGCGGTGCTAGAGGGCTGGAGTCCAAATCTGAGGCTCCCTCCCTGCCACCCCACCCTGTGTCCTTGTCCCGGCTTTCTTGGTCACCAGGGGAATCCACCAACTAAAGTTCATGACGCAATGGGGCTGGTGATTCAAACGGCCCCCAGCTGCTCCCTGGGAGAAAGAGGAGACTGTCTGCTTCTGCCAGGACTGCCGCCTTGGAAGCCTTGGGGAGCAGTCCTGCTCGGTCTCCTAGGGGCACTTGAGTCAGATGACTCGATGCCAGCAGACACAAGGGACACCTACCCCCCTGCCTCTCCCCCAACTGGGGACTTCATCCATTTCTCCAACCTGGGGCCTTGGAGGGAGACCCCGTCTGAGGGTTGCCACTGCCCGGTGCTTTTAAGCACTTAATTCTATTCATAATCAGTTAATTGAACGCTGGCTTAGCTCTCTGCCTTCAACTATGTACCGGACGCCCCTCTCCGCTGGTCACTCCTTCTTGCCCTTGGCTGAACCCACTCCTGCCTCCAGCTGACCTCCTGCTCCTGCCTGACCCCTCCCTTGGCCGACTCCCACCATTCCCATTCCCCCCCACTCCCTGGATGACATCTTGAGCAGAACTGGAGCCTCTTAGATCCTCCTTTCCCGGGGATGGCCATGTCCAGCCCCGGAGAGACCAACATTCCATTTCACATCGATCAGGACGCCTGACCGGGGGATGGTGACCTGTGGTCACACAGAACCCTCTCCAGTCGGCCCTGTTTCAGGGTCAGGGCAGAGGAAGGCAGCTGTGAAAGGGAGGGGGACAATGGGCATTAGAATTGGACCAGGAGGAGGCACATCTGTCCCAGCAGGTGGGAGAAGCTGGGCCATGTGGGGTGGTGGTGCTGGAAGGCCAATGGGGTCTGTGCCCAGGTGCTCTCAGCCCCTCTTAGTGTTTTCTGTGTCCCCTGCACTGCCCCCCAATCCAACTCAGCACAGGCTTTCAATGATAAAGATCAGCAGGAAATTGACTGGCAGGAGGCAGAGCTGAAGGATGCCCCACATGCCCAGCTTTCCAAACTGCTGAACCACTCCACCAATTCTACTGCCAACTACTTCCTGGGACCTCTGCACTCTCCTGCCCACCTCTGGGTCCTAAAATTCGCTGCAGAACCCCACAGAACCCATGTATGGCGCTTATAGTTGGGTGGCTGACTAGGAAGTGGCAGGGTAAAGTAGGGGTCGGGACCCATGTGGAAGCAGCAGGTGCCCCAGGACAGTTCTCTGATAGGGCAGCTCTGCTCCCCCTCAGCTGGAGGCCTTCTTGGACAGGCGGTGCAGCTCTTAGCTCTGTAAGGGTTCAAGTTTCACCAGCAAGATGGCACTCTTACTCTGAGGTCTAAGACGTGCCTGACCCAAGCCATGGCATTCTCATTTGCTCCACATGCATGTAGCATCGGACCATGAAGGCCGGAGAAGACTTGATGCCTCTGAATGGTGATGTGGGTGAAGAAGATTGAATATACCATGGGAGGGACTGTCTTGGAAGGGACACAGTCAGAGTGTCCTTTCGAAGCCAGGAGGGTGAGACTTTGTCTTTCATCCTTTGGGACATGTGATCAGGAGGGATCAGTCCCTGGAGAAGGACATGAAGCACAATAAAGTAGAGGGGCGGTGAAAACGAGGCAGTCCCTCAGAGATGGGTTACTCTAGTGGCTGCAGGAGCCTAGAATCAAGCAAGAGTGATGAGGCTGGTCAGGGGCTGGGCAGTGTCCCCCTCTTTTGTACATGGTGTCACCACAAGTCGGAACAGACTTAATAGCAACTGACCATGACAAGCATGCCCCATCTGTCCACTTCCGTCCCAGCAGGCAGCTCCCGGGCATCGGGGAGGCCAGGGTTGCTTTGTCCCATTTGGAGAACTGGACTTGCAAGGACGCAAGCATAGGGAAGCCTGGGTCCCCACCCTGGGAAGGGTCAATGGGAGTTCTTGTACTCTCTGTGCTCCCCCAAGGGGTCTCTGACCAGAGCTACCTCCCGCTGTGGAACTTTGCTGAGGTTCCTTCCCTTCACTGGGCACCCTTCCCTGCCCGCTCCCCGGCATCCGGGTACCTGTGAACCCTCCTCTCAGGATCTGCTTTGTGGGTTTTGCACATACTCTGGGGACTCATGTCCACACCTTTCTCAGGTTGTGTTAGGCCAGGTGGTCTAGAGAAACATATCCAGGGGCATTCATCCATGGATAAGAAAGAGCTTTCTATCAAGAAGTAATTATGTATCAAGGAGGCCTCCCAGGCTCGTCTGACTCAAATCCTTAAGTCCGATGCTGGTCCATAAGTCCCTCTTCAGATTCAGAAGCAGGACGATCACAGGTCGGTAGGTGCAGAGCTGCGTGGACCCAAAGTTGGTCACATGGCAGGGCACCTGCAGCTCTCAGAGTCAGCAGCAGAGTCCAACAAGCAGGAAGGCAAAGTGGCAGAGAGAGTCTTGCTCTTCTACAAACGGTTGATGACATCAGGAGAGGTCATCAGGCTGGGACTTGATCAATAGGTTTAACTCCACCTCTAGTCAAGCATGTCTGGTTGACATCACCCCTAAGTACCACCGTGGTCACGAACCCCAGCTGACCTTGGGTGTAAACCATACCCCAACCCTGTCTCTCTAGAAAGTCCTGAGGTCCTCTTCTGGTCCAGCATCCCTTTCCAAACGACTCTGGCCCTGTGTTCCTTCTGCCCATGGGGGATGGATGCAATGGTTGTGTGGGTGACTCCAGCCAGTCCTTACTTCCCCTACCTCCTCCAGAAGGAGACCCCAGTCCACCCTCCCATCTCCAAGGGACTCAAAGTCCTATTGACTTGGCTCAGAACCAGGGTCCCAGGCTCGGTAGCTCATGGCACGCCCAGTGAGATGACCCTCCACAGGTGGGTCTCAGAACCCCTTCACTTTCCTTGGACCCAGGACTCAACACCTGCACATCCCCTTCCAATGTTTTGTGGACTTCCCAAAGAACACAGATCTATCTTGGAAAAAGTATAGCCAGAATGCTCCTGAGAGGCCAGGATGAGGAGAGTTGGTCTCAGGTACTTTGGGACCAGCCTCTGGAAAAGGGCATCGTGCTTCGTGAAGCAACAGGGCCCTTGAAAAAAATGCATGGTCACAGCGGCTGCAACAAAGGGCTCAAACAGAACAATTGTGAGGAAGGCGCGGGCCTGGGCAGTGTCTTGTTCTGATGTTCACGGGGTGGGTAGGAGTCACTTCCAGATGGAGCCCTGGTAGTGGAGCGGTGAAATGTCGGGTTGCAATCCACATGGTGGGCAGTTCAAAACCACCAGCAGCTGCTAGGGTAACGGGTCCTAACCTGTGGGCTGTGACCCTTTTGGGGATCGAAGGACCCTTTCACAGGGGTTCCTCAAGTCATAAGAGTAGCAAAATGACAGTGATTAAGTGGCAACGAAAACAATTTTATGGTTGGAGGGGGTGGGGGTCACCACAACACGAGGAGCTCCATGAAAGGGTTGTGCCATTAGGAAGGTTGAGAAACATGGTCCTAACGAGACAGCCTGGGCTTTTCGCTCCCGTGAACAGTTACTGTCTCTGAAGCCTTCAGGAGGGCACTGTGAGTCAGCATTGACTTGATGGCAGTGAAGTCTGAGGGTTTTTAAAAACACAATAATAAGGGCACCTCCTTTGAAACACCCCCTTTCTCTCCTGTTGAGTGGAGGCTGCAGGCTGCTGGGATGTTTGCAGCCCTGTCTTTAGGATAAATGAGTTTTAACACCTCAGCTCTGGGAGCATAGCCAAAATTCTGAGTTCTCTGAAAAAGTCTCCTTAACAATCTTGTTACCTTGGACTTGCTGTCTTGAGTAAATAACTCCTTTTCCTAGGGAGGTGAAGGGGCTAGTCTGTTGGCACCGAGCCTGGTCAGTGTGTGGACCTGGTGCTGCCTGGGGGGGTCGAGTCCCCCCCCCCACTGTCATCCTCTCGCCTTTGGCCCTGATGAGGGCCAATCCTGCACAGCCTCCCCGATGGGAGGTGGGGTCGTGGTGGTGCTGTGTGAGCTCTCAGAGATGAGGACGAAGCCCTAGAATGACTTTGGAGCCCACAGACCAGAAGCCCTGGCCTGTGGTGGGTGCCATGTACATACCAGCCCATTGTCACCTGATGGTCCCCAGTCAAGGTCACCGATGAACTCTGACAAGGCAACCCTGGAGGTTGCGTTTAGACAGTGGGATTTCCGGAGGAAGCCTTTGGGATTGAGCTTGTCCTCAGCGACTTTGCCTCCAATGCCTTGTGAGAGAGGCCAGGGAGGGTGGATGCCCCTTCAAGAGCCGAATGGCTGTGGGCAGGGGTAGTGGGGTTCTCATCCCTGGGCTGTGCCCACTTCTTCCCTACCCACTGCGTGTCTTTGTCTCCTTCCTGAGCTGAAGGGTGCCATCCCCAAACCTCCGCGACAGCACATTCCTGGCGCAGTCATGGGAAAGGCAGGGGTGACACTTTATCAAAATGCCATGGAGTACCGTGACGGCCACAGGAGCAGCCACGTCTCAGAGGAAGGCCTTGCAGGTTGGGCAGACGCTGGCTGGGAGCTTCCCGGTCACTCTCTGTTTTAAGCTGCCTGCTGATCCTACACAGCATGGCCTGTCTTTGCCCTTGTTTTAGCAACAAAGAAACGGTGGCACAGGTGGTGACCTCACCTGCTGGGATGGGGACCCAGAGATTCCACCCCAGGGGCCACAGTCCCTGAAAGCTCCGCAGGGCCTGTGCTTTCTCACCTGCTCCAGAGGAAACGTCTGGAACCAAAGCCGGCTTCTGAGAAGGCAGCGACAGCGCCTCCATCCAGGTGTTTCCTGCCTCCCAGACTGCACCCCCTTCTGCGGTCCCTGCTCTGTGCTGGGGCTGGAGATGGGGGGGCTGGGCTCCTCCGAGGTGGGAATGAGCTGGACCTACGGTGCAAGACCCTGGATTGATTTTGCTCAACTTGGCGTCTCACGTGAACGCCACCTGCACGGGGAGCAGGCGAAAGGTCTTGAGTAGGCAGGAGGTGAGAAGGAACCGTGCTAATCAAATGACGTTATTCCAAACACCCAGACCTTGAATTGTAGCCCGTTCCTTCTTCATACACAGTGGCTCTGGTCTGTGAGTTCTGTGCGGCCATGACAATGAGTGATCGCTCAGCAGAGGAGTCATTGGTTAAAGGCTGGAGAAAGGGGGCATGTCTGGCCTCCCCTTCCTAAGAGTCAGCCTTGGGCTGCTGAATGCAGGTAAAAATTCTCCTCCCCCCTGTGGAGTTGGATCAAGTCAGAATGTTCTAGGTGCTTAGCTTATTTGTTACATCTCTTTTATGCCTCAACAGAAATCGAGTCAAGATGTATCCTTCACGGATCCTGTCTGAATTAACCTAACAAAGACAGTCCATTCCCAAACGGGATGCTGACCACAGGCATGAGGGCTGGGATTTACCACACACAGGAGGCTTCAAGAAGTCTGTGGGAAAATGGAATGAAAATACAATAGACTATTTCCAAGAACTTTCTGAAGTCTGCTCATATTCTAAGAGGAATAATTCGACCTCTAACATCCCACGCTTTGGCCACCCCCAAATTTATATCCCTGCCGCATGCAAACACATTTACTCCATTGCATCACCCCCAAAGTCTAAAAGCAACTCAAAATTCAAATTTGCAGCTTCTGAATTGCATCCTGGGATAAAGGTCCCCTTCACCCGCGAGCCTGCGAGTTCAGGCTGCAGGTTATCTCTTCCCAGAGTCCAGCTGTGACACAGGCACAGGAAGACATTTTCATCTCAGATGGGACACTGGAGGCAGGGCGGGGCTAACGGCACCAAACAAGTCCCCAACCCGACAGAACAATTTCGGTTAGCCTCAAGGCTTGACGACAATTCTCAATTCTCTGAAACCAACTGGCTAGTAGCTCCCTCCTCCAGATGGGGAGCGTTGGCCAGGCTCTCTGGATTCTGGGTGGAGACTCCTTAGCCCTGAGCCCAGCTGTCCTCACAGGCACACTGGGAAAGCAACTCTGGCCCGTGCCTTTGGGAGACGTCAATCTCCTAGTTCATCTGAGTGCCCAGCGCACACCCTTGGCAGGGCCCGCTCTCCTGATGTGGGGGCATGGCAGCTCTGAGCCCTCTTCTTTGGACAGTGGTCCAATCCCCTGGCGCACTTTAATGACAGCCCCCCCCCCCACACACACACTCTGGAACCGAGTTGACAAAGATGGAGCTCTTTAAAGCCTAGGAGGCTGTGTGTCCACTCTGCGATCCAGGAGCCCTTGGCCAGCCCACGGACAGCCCAGCAGCCCCGGCCTCCCCTTCGAGCCCCAGGCAGCTCTGTCTCCTGTACTCCTTCCCGGGCCGATCCAGGGGCTGCTCCAGGGACGGCCCTCTCTCAGAGGACAGCAGCGGTCCCTCCTCTGGAATCCCAAGGGGCAGACCCTGCCTTCTCCTTTCACTCTTCCTCCGGCCCCTTCCGTCGAAGCTGGTAAGTTTCCGCCGTCGCAGATGTTCGGGTCCGTTCATTGTGAGCTGCACCGTCTCGGTGTGTGTGGGCCTGCCCCGTGCGCGCATGCTAGGACACACGCTCTTCGCTCATGGACAGAACTTTACAGATCTTTACGTTTTGATCACATTTCGCTCAGCGCGCTTGAAGCCCATCTTTGCCCCTTACACCTTCCTGGAAGCAGCAAGGAGAGACCAGCAGAGCCCTTCGAGGTCTGGCTTAGAATCTCGACAGCCGACTATCCAGGCCCGTCCCTGCACGTCTACCTCCCACCTGACATTTGAGCACAATTCAGCACAGGCACAGCCTTTCTCAGTGTCCCGCGCGCGCCATCACGCTCCGCCTTTCCTGTGCATTCACCGCAGGCTGTTTGAACGCTATAGAGCAACGTGGCTTCCACGCAGCGGTCTGCTCACTCTTTCTCCGGGAGCGTTAGCGGCCGCTCCCTCAGTGCAGCAGGACTCTGCCCACGTCCCCGGGTCTCAGCGTTTGCTCTGAAAGCCTCACAAGCAGCACCTCTGGGCTCTGAATTTCCAGCCCCGCCTGTGGCCGGGGCCCTGTGTGTCCTGAGATGAAACACTGTAGCGCTCCTCACTCCCTGGGAGCCTCATCAACATTGCCTATGATGTCCCTGTGATGTCCACCCACTGCCTCTTCAGGCTGCCCAGGCTTATGCTGCTAGGACCTTACCACTCGCCTGGCCTCTCCCCAGCAGCCAACTTCAAGACTGCTTCCACGTCTGCTCACCTCTCTCCTGCCTGGGGGCCAACATGCATCTCTGCATTGGTCATGTGTGTCCTCCTGCAGGGAGCCAGGCTGATAGTCTGCTTGCTTCCCAGGCTCCTCCCCAGCCAGACTGTCCCCAAAGCCATCTCTGCCCTGTGGACACCTCTGTCTGGGAGCCCGTGGGTGCAGAGCCTGTGCTGAGGGGCGGACGCGTGATGTCCTGGAATACTTTCTCGGACAGATGTTTCCCAGGAGTCTGGGGTGATCCTCCTTCTCCAGAGCTAAAAACAGTGTCTGCTTTCCAAACTCAGCAGCACCTGTGGAGGCGAGAATGCCAGACAGCGTATTTTTAGCAGGTAACAGACTACACAAACAAGGCTACAATTAGCATGTGTGTTTCAAGGGCGGGATTTCCACGCACATGCAGAGAGGGTCCCCACAGCTCAGCTGTGTCTCAGGTGTGGGGGAGGCAGGTGCACTGAGGGGAGACCCCAGGGCCCCCTGGGAGTTGCAGAAGGAAGCAGGTTTCCCTCAAGCTCATTGTTTTCTTTTCAGGTTGTCAAAGGCCTGACCGGCCCCCACTGCACGTCATGTCCTAGAGGGGACAACCCGGGCGGGCCAGGGTGACAAAGTTGTCTGTCATATTGGGTCAGGCTGTGGCCATTCCTCCTTAACCTCAGTGTCCTGGGGAGGAGCAGGGGCAGGGTTCCTGGGTGGCACAGGACTTGGGTGACTCCCAGCATTCCTTCCCACTTCTCTCAAAGGGTCAGGGAACTTGCCTGCCAAGAATCCTGCTCCATTCTTGACCCTCCTCGAAGTGGCCCATGGAGAAGCAGAGGAGCCGACAGGGCAGCCGCACAAGACAGCGGTGCCCCCGTTTCCTTGTTGGCGACATTGCGAGCGAGTGGACCTGTCCCCTCTGGTTTCTGTAGGGTGGGGGCTTATTCCTATGCAAATGACAGCACCCCACTGGCCAAGGCCCAAAGGGATTTCTTGGCTCCGAGAGTGGGAATGTTTCAGAATGGGGCTGCCTCCGGCATCATTCGAAAGGTGTCGGGGCGGAGGCTCTCCTCTCTTCCTCCTCTTCCTCCTCCTCCACCTCCCCTTCCTCCTCTCAAACAGGGTCCCACTTTGCTGGCCTTTCTGGGTGGAATGGTGGCGACGCTGACTCCCAGGTTTCTCCTTGGCAAACTCCAGGAAAAAATCCATATGAGGGAAGATGTTTGGCCATGAGGGCACGTGGTTCTGAAATCCCACCGAAGGCAGGAAGGCTGTCTGCTTATCCAGGTTCTGGGACCAGCGGTCCGCCTGTGCCTGCTTGTTCCACGGCACGTTTGTCCATGTCTCACACAGTTCTAGCTCCAGGAGACACGGGCCCTCACTGTGACTCCGGGGAGGGCTGGCAGGTGCAGCAAAGCCACCCTCCAGACTGCAGCTCACAGGGTGCTTCCCTCCCTCCTGCCAGCCCGGCCCCACCCCTGGCCTCTGTGGGCTCCTCTCTGCTCAGCAGCTCGCAGCTGTCACTGTGGCATCTGCAGGAACCCACCCGTCAGAGCTTGACGTGCAGCCCCTTCCCCTGGATGCCTCAGCTCCCCAAACGCCATGCCCAGGGGATGCTGTGATGGGCATCCTGGGCTGGTGACTCTGCAGCACACACTGGCCGGTCCATCCATGCACTGGCCTGTGGCCAGTGCTGCCAAGTTTAGCATCAGGTTGCTTAGCAACTCACCTTCCCTTCTCTCTGCCTTTCCCCCTCCTTCCCATCCCTACTCAGAGACCTTGCTGAGCGTCTTACTGTTTGCTTTGCGGTCTTAGCTTTGCCAAGTTTCTTCTGTGGGTAATTTTCTTGAACTATGCAAGTTCCTTTTCCCGAGGGTAAATTTGACTCAGCTGGTGAAGAAAATGTGTTTTCTTCCCATGTCGACCCGCCGTGATAGCCATGTGGGCCTCGCGGTCGGCTCTGTGCCTGCGTGGGGCCCGAGCCATTCCTATGTTAGGGTCTGATTTTGCAGGACAGCCTCATGATGGGGGACGGCAGTTGTGGAGTCAGTTTCAAGTCAGAGGGACCCTAACAGCAAACCCTGCCTGGTCCTGTGCCATCCTCAATTTGAAGGACTGCCTCTGGGTCCCTGTACCGGTCCCACACAAGCACCGTGCAATGTTTGTTCTGCAATCCCATTCTTCTCCACGCTGTCATCCACACAGGCGCATGCCTTCGCATCTTCCATAAAGCACACGTAAACATCTTTCTTGTCTTAACCGCTTTTAGCCATGAGTCAGCTGATGTCAGCAACGCTCACCCTACAGCTCCTCTTCTGAATCTGGCTGTCGGGTCACCTGGCCAACGGCCTGGAAGAAATTCCCTGTTAGGAACTGTCGCGTCGGTACCTGCAGCTCCTCAGGATGCTGTGCGCAGCAGTACAGACCGCTGTCGGCCCTGCATCATCCTCACGTGGCTGGAGCCCATCGCCATGGCCAGTGGGTCGTCTTCCGCAGGGTTCACCTTCTGCGTTTCTAAAACACGACAGCCTTCTGCATGGACCGGTCCTTCCTGAACACATCTGCAGTGGGTGAGACTGAGTCTTCCCATGCGCCCTTCCTGTAAATGCAACTGAAGTCAGCGTGCAGCCGGCCCACGGGCCGCTGGCTGACTTACCCCACACTGGTCTTTTGAGAAAGACTACGATGCCTCGCTGTGAGACACGCGTTACAAAGGAAGCTATGCCACCAGAGTACACAGCACAGCACCGTTTGCTGCAGGAGGGTTGTCATCATAGAAATAACAATGATTCCCCCCCCCCAATAAACAGCAACAGCGCATTTTGTTCTGTAGGAAGCCTGGGGCCTGTTCTATCTTTGTTCAAAAGCACGATCAGCATCCTTACAGAGGTGTGGAGGCATCTTTGCACCAAATTAAGGTGTTTCCTTGGAGGCGGTCGGAAGAAGCCAGAGGAATGTGCACTTGTGTCCACAGCACGCAAGGCCGTGTCTGTTTGTCTTGTACACTGATTTCCAGCAATGCCATCTGTGGGCCCGTGACTAGAGGGGGCTGGGCAAGAGCCTGCGAACATTGCACTCACATTGGAGCTCGGGGTGAGGGGACCCCTGCAGACAGGAAGTTGAGGGATGAAGGGGTCCAGCATAAAGGGGCTAGATGACTCTGGCTGGCTCCCTGAGAACTCCCAGGGGCTGCCTGACTCCCCGCCTGGGACCTGTGGACCGGCCCCCAGTACAGCTCCCTGGCCAGATTTGAGGTGGGTTTAACATTTATTTGGGTCAGAGAAACTCCCACCTCCATTTCCCATCTGTTTTCACCTGGAAAGGCCGTTGAGCCCTGACCCTGCTGGTATTTGACACGCCAGTGGCACAGCTTCTAACATCTCAGCAACATGTAAGCCACCACAGTCTGACGTGACGAACTGACAGCCGGAAGAAACACTGGTGCTTTTGAAAGGGGATGCTGGGGCTGAGGGCCGACTAGGCTGTGAACTGCCAGAAGATCCAGTGGATCTGGCTCAGAAAGAGGTACAGCCAGAACGCTCCTTGGGAAAGAGGACAGGGAGGCTCCGGCTCAGGGTCTCTGGGCACGCTACCTGGCGGGACTGATGCCTGGTGAAGGGGAGGGCCGACTGACCTGGCAGCTGCCACAAGGGGCTCCCATGGGGAGGGTGGCGAGGATGGGCAGGACCGGGCAGCATTGCGTTCTCTGACACATGGGTCACGGTGTGTGGAAACTAACAATTTCCCACCAGCAGGGCTCTGGGTTTCCCTTCTACGCTGACCCCGTGCTTCTTGCTTTCTTTCCTCTCGAGTTTGCTCTTCATCTTGATCTGTTTACACACACACACACACACACACACACACACACACACACACACGCACACACACACATACACACACACGGTTTGCCGCCACTAAGAAGCATATTTTACTTCTCTCTCTTTTTTTGGCAACCACTTCTTCATCCTCTACTGAGAATATTCAAGCAAAGAATTAATTTAGTTTTTCCACAGCACCAAGACCACTACCATTCAATGACTCCCACCATCTCTTAAAGCCCTGGTGAACTTAGTTTCATGATCTCTTGTTCCTTAAATCCTTGGAAAAATGACTCGTGTGCCTTCCGGTCATCTTAGTTACACTGGCAGCTTTGGACCTTCTTGTCATGGCCACACACGCCGAACTTCATCCCCTCTGCGCCCCATCCTCATCTCTACCTGGAGCTTCCTGCCTTCCACAGGCCCTTTTGATGGGCGGGTCTGTCTCACTTCATTGTTCACAGGCATGGCCCAGGGTTTTCTACTCCTGCCAGATACCTTATGGTATTTCTCTAAGCCAGTGGTTCTCAACCTGTGGGTCATGACCCCTTTGTGGGTCAAACGACCCTTTCACAGGGGTCACCCAATTCATAACAGTAGCAAAATGGCAGTGATGAAGTAGCAGTGGAAATAATGTTATGGTTGGGGGTGGGTGGTCACCACAACATGAGGAACTGTATGAAAGGGTCGAGGCATGAGGAAGGTTGAGAACCCTGCTCTAAGCCCTTAGGTCAAAAGCTATTGTGTGTAGCTTTGCAGGGCCAAACAGAGGGGACGTGGGGGCCATGCAGTTAGGCAGTCATGAACACACAACCATTTAACTCACCCAACCAACAAGGATGGAAAGCAGTCTGTTGTCTTAGTACAGGTGTCCGGTGAGTTGTGATGGAGGGAAGCATTTTACCTGGGCCGGAGGGAAGGGGTTGACGTATTTTCACTCTGCAGGAATGAGTCCACGCAGGAGAACAATGGGGATGCTGCCTCCACAAGCCTCCGCAGACTCATTCTTATCTGCAGTCCCATCTCGCTTCGCAGAGTCTTTGGATCTCAAGTGACCAAATCTTGCCATGCTCACCAACTGCAGTGTTAAGACTGGGGAGGGCAGAGCTTAAGGAGACTTGGCATGGAGCCTTGAGAAGCCCCCCCTTCAGTCAGGCCGGGGGCTGAGTGCTGGAGGAGACAAGGGGTTGGCTCCTGGAGGGGCAAGTGTTTCTTCATTGCAGGAAGGGGGTCAATGTTCTGCTGGCTGCTGGTTGTTGTTAGGGACTGTATACTTCATTTCTGAACCACAGTGACCTCATATGACAAAGTAGAACTGACCTACAAGGTATACTAGGAGTCCTGGTGGCACAGCGGATCAGGCATCAGGCTGCTAACTGAAAGATTGGCAGTTCAAACCCACTAGATGCTCCACAGGAGAAAGATGAGGCTGTTTGTTCTGAAATGATTTTCAGGCTCAGAAACTCTATATATGGTCACTTTCAGTCATAATTAGAGGAACCCTGGCATCATAGGGGGTTATGCGTAGGGCTGCTAACTGCAAGGTCAGCAGTTTGAAACCACCAGTTGCTCCAAGGGAGAAAGAGGCTTTCTACTCCCGTAAGAGTCATAGTCTTAGAAACCCATGGGAACAGTTCTACCCTGTCCAATAGTGTCGCCATGAGTTGGAATAGATTTGCTAGCAACAGGGCTGTGTTTTTTGGTTCTGTGTCATAGTGGGTTTGATGGCAATGGGCTTGGTTTGGGAATCTCTATGGAAGCCGATCTTCAGCTCTTTGGCTCATGAAGTCACTGGGAAGGTTTCCTGTAGAACAGGGTAGAACTGCCCGTGTGGCTTCTGAGAATATATAAATCTTTACAGGAGTAGAAGTCCTCATCTTTCTCTCTCAGAGCAGATGGTGGTTGCGATCTGCTGACCTGGCAGTTGGCAGACCAGTATGTTATCCATGATTCTGCCGGGGCCCCCATCAAGAAGTCACATGACATGATACATGGGGAAATCTGCTGCACAAGACCTCTATAAAGTGTTGAAAAGCAAGGACGTTACCTTGAGGACCAAGAGGTGCCTGACACAGCCACGATACGTTCAGTCGCCTCCTACGCACGTGAAACTAGACAATGAACAAGGCAGACGGAAGGAGAATGGATGCACTGGAGTTACGGTGCTGGTGAAGAATACAGAAAATATCTTGAATTGCCAGATGGGCCAACAAAGCTGTCTGGAAAGACGTACAGCCAGAATGCGCCTCAGAGGCCAGGATGGTGAGTTTTCGTCTCACGGTGCTTTGGACAGGTTCTCAGGAGAGACCAGGCCCTGGAAGAGGGCTTCATGCTTGATAAAGTAGAGGACCAACCAAACCCTCGGGGAGATAGAGTGACACTGGTTTCCATAGTGGACGCCCCCAGAGCAGGCATCGGGAGGGCAGCATGGGCATCTGTTGTCCACAGAGTCCTTAGAAGTTGGGGTCGATTCCATGGCATCTCACCACACGATGGCCACAATTCTTAACCCTCATTCAGTGTCCAGGCCTCCCATGCGCATGATGGAAATATCATGACTTGAATGGTGCAGCTTAGTCCTCCAAGTGTTTCCTTTGCTTACAAAAAAAAAAATAGACACTTTAAAGATGTCGTTTGTAGCAGATGTGCCCATTGCAACACACTCTTTCATGTCTTGATTGTTGCTTCCCCGGGGAAGGATCCCTGGTGGCACAGTGGGTCAGGCATTGACCCAGGAACTGAGAAGTCCCCACCCCAGCCTGCCAGCTCCTCACAAGGAAGATGACGCAGTCTGCTCTCAAACAGCTCACAGCCCGGAACCCTCAGCGACTGACTGGGGCTAAATGGAGGGGTGATTGACAGGGACGGGTTGGGGGTTTGGTGACCAGCGTGAGTGGGGGTCTGCAGGGGGGAGCCACCTGTTTGAACAAGTGTTGAACCGAAGCCGTGGATGAGGAGCGTGCGCAGTAGGAGTTGTGCAGCCGCAGCGGGAAGCAGTGTCCAGAAGGCAGACGCTCAAGAACGGGACTCTGCCCTCTGACCTTCAGTCAGCCTTCCCCACTCTCCAAATTCCTGGTGGAATCTAGCGGGGCAGCCCCTGCGAAGGCGGACCCTAGAGGGTGCTTTTGGGGCACAAGCAGGGTCAAGGAGCGTGCAGAGCAGGTCTGGAGAGGCCACCTGGAAGGACCCAGCCCACAGGGGTGGCCCACAGGGACTGACCACTCAGGGTGCTTAGGGTAGAGGATTCCGCAAGGTGGGGGCTTTGGATGTGAAAACCAGGAAGGTCCCTGATTTTACGTGTCTGCGTGGCTAGCCTGTGGTGCCCAGCCTGTGGCGTGAAACGCTAGCTGCGGTTCCGCGGTACAGGCAGTCCTCCACTGAGGACGGATTCAGGTTAGCACAAGCCATGCTTGAGACGATCTCGCTCTCCTTCGCTCTTTGTGGATAGCTTGTTAGTAACGTGGACGATGACCAATGTTTATATGTAATGTTGCCAGTCAAATAGCGATGATAGGGTCTATAAGATGCTGATCATGAAAGGCAAGCACAGTGGAAAAACGAAGGTTCAATGCTGGCAGAACCGACTTAACGACAGGGCCCTCAAACCCCCGTTGTAGGTAGGGGCGGCCTGCGGTTACATCAGCTGGCCTTCCATGGGGCAGTGCACCCTTGGGGGAGGGGGCTAGAGTGTTCCTTCCGGTGTATCCTGCCTCCAGATCACATCTGCCTGGAACACCCTCACCCTCCCCTTGACCAAACGAAAATAATGCCATCGAGTGGATGCCGAATCGTAGTGACCGTAAAGGACAGGGTGGAAGTGCCACTGTGGGGTCTGAGACCGTCCTCTTTAGGTAGAAAGCCTGGTCTCGCGCCCGTCCCCTGGCCTGACCTGTGGCTTTGGGGCAATCTCCAGTCTGCTGCTTCCTAGCTCAGCACCATCCTGGGCACCAGCTCCAGTGCATTTTCAAAAACCTCTCCCTGTGAATCCCATCTTTATGTGTCCCTCTCTCCATTGCCTTCATGCTGTCTTCGAGGTGCCCTGGTGGCTCAGCAGTTAAAGTGCTCGGCCGGAGAGACTGTGAGGCTGACTGCGCCAGTCGGGTTTGCAGCCTTAGAAATACCTTGAGGCAGTCCTCTGTCCTGCAAGGTCCCGGCAGGTCCACTCCAGGGCAACGTTGCTTTTTAAATCTGGAGATCTTACTAGCTCTGTTTCTCCAGAGGACCCAAGGCTGCACCCTAATAGACAGTGGAGGGGGGCGGTCTGGTTAGGGAAGACCACCCTGTGAAGCCCAGTGAGGAAGGGCTGGGGTGGTATCTGGGGAAGGAGGTCCAGGCTGAGGGAGCCGAGGGGGCACGGGCGGGAGCGTCAGAAGGAGGCCCTCATGAGAGGGCAAGTCTCCTGTGTTAGGGGTGACCCATGTGCCCCGGGAGCCCAAGGGGGCTGTGAGGGAGGGAGGAGGACAGGGTCCAGGTGAGACGTTCACAGGCTCCCTGGGCTGCCGTGGGGATGTGGACTTCTGGGGACACTTCTGGGCTCCTGCTTACCCACCCAGGGGGACAGGGTCTGGGGGAGAGGGGCTGGGGTGGGCATGGATGGGGCGGCTGGTGCAGCGGGGGCAGGGTTGGACTCAGGCTACATTCCGAAGGCGAAGGCAGAGAGATTCGCTAATGAATCGCCCCGACTGAGAGGGCGAGGGGAGTGGGAACAGACCAAGGCTATTATCCGCAGTTCCTATGGAGACGCGCTCACGAGGGCAGGCTTATTAACTCTGATGAACTCACAATTAGGAGTGTGTGGCGGCCCTGAAGCTCCTGGGCCGTCTTTAGCTCGCTGGGGTGGTGGGAACGCAGCTCAGAGCACGACCCACCCATGTGATGTTCACCCCTGGGCCCCTGGAGTGGTACAGCGGGCGGCCCCGTGGCTGCTTCTGAGGATGGAGCAGCCAGGGAGCACAGGGTGGGGTGTGGTTCTGGGAGGAGGGGCCACAGGGGGCTGACTGAGCAAGTTTGCCCCATGCCTCTAGGTCGATGGCAGAGAATCTTACATTCCACCAGCCCCATGGTTGGGGATGGTCCCACTGCCCTGTTGACCAGTTCACCAGGGACACAGGACTGTACTGGACAGAGCTGCTCAAGGGAGCCTGTGCAGGTAAGGAGGCACTGTGCCAGTCCAGAGGAGGAGGAGCTACTGGGCCTGGAGCAGAGCTGGGAGTGGGGGTGCCAAGCCCACCTGTCTGGGCCAGGTGTAAGTCTCAAAGGATCCAAAGTGTGAAACAGATGACAGCTTGCAGACGGTGCCCAGCCCAGGCTGCAGCGTCTGGAGGCTGCAGGCCCCGGGGTGCAGGGGAGTGAGGTGGGCTTGGAGTGGAGTCAGCAGGCAAGCCCGAGAGGGTGTGTTAGACAGGGTGGCGTGTGGCATCTTAGCCTGCTCCTGGCGGCCAGGCTTCTGGTCTGTGAGCCCAGAGCTAAAGCATCCGTCTCTTGGGCTCCACAGAAACACCACACATGGTGGGTGGCCCTGAGGGACAGGTGTTGTTATTGTCACAGTGCAGGAGGCTGGAGGTCTGGAGTAAGGGCGCTGGCTGTCAGGGAAGATCCTTGTCTCAGACACTCCTGGGTTCCTTGGCAGTTACCACGGGGCCCCTGCCCCATTGACTCACAAATCAAGACTGACCTGCTCCTTTGCTAACCCAGCAGGGATCAGCCTGAAGCCCCGCCCTGATGTGGCCTCATTAACATCAAAAGGAAACCCCCCCCCGTTCCAAACAGGACCCCACCCACCAGAATAGGGCTGGGAGTCCAGCATGGGTTTTCAGGGGGCACAGTTCAGCCCCTAACACCACATCTCCTAGGCCCTGTGGAGCTGAGCTGAGGGCCATCTGCTGCTACTTTGGGATCCTGGATGGATGCTACAAGGTGGGTCCTTAGGATGCCAGAGAGTACTGTCAGGAGTCCTAGCTGGGGGGGAGGGGGTGCCTGGGTGCTGTCAAGTCGTGGCGACGCCCTGTGATGGACTAGGCCTGTCCCGTAGGGTCTCCGGGCTATCACCTTGACAGGAGCAGAAGACCGCTGGGTGGATACAAACCGCTGACCTTTCCATGAGCAGCTCAGAGCTTGACCACAGCATCACCTGGCTCTTCGTCCTGGTCCTGGGTTCTGGTGCCTCGACGTGCACGTCTATCCCCAATGTCAGTGTCTGTGAGATGTTCTCAGGGAAGCGGAGAAAACGCAGTTGGTTTAGGTCCATAACTCATAAATGTGACTGTAGCAAGGTGCTGGAGGCTGATGGCACAGGGGCGCCTAGGGCCCTGCCGGTGGAGGATTGGGGTCCCCTGTTCTCATTTTGTCACTTTGGACCCCCCCCCCTCCCCTGCCATTGATGTAGCTCAAATGAGGAGGCAGGACTCTCCTCCCTGCCTTTCCTAAACGGCTGCCGCAGGTCCTTTTTTGAGCCGGGGAAGATGGATGATTTCATTATGTGTGGCACTCAGCAATAAATCTCCAAGCTCAGTCAAAGCGAGCGCTTTCCCGACGCCGCGTCTCCCATTCCCTCTTATTCATCCTGTTTAATCATTCTGTTACCGCAGCCGCCATGGTGGGGGGAAGCCACTCTTTATCCACTGGGGACCTTTGACCCTTGGGCTGGGGTAGGGGGCCCATGGAACAGACCCTGCTGGGGTGGTGGGTCATGGATTGAGGTGGGTGGGGGTTAGGGGGACAGGACTGGAAGCATTAGCAAAGACAAGCAAAGGGTAATGAAGAGAAATGACAGGAAACCCCCTTGCCGGTCACCCAGCCTTCCGTTTGCCCAGACAGCCGCCCTGGGAAGGAAGAAAGCGGGCAGAGCTGACGGAAGATAACACCCGCGGAAAAGAAAAGAAACGGGGAAAGAGCAGCTGCCAGCCACCAGCCTGGGCCAAGTGAGCGTCCAGGAATCGAATTCGAGATGAATTGTGCTCTTGTTTGTGTACAATTAATTTTCCTCCCGAATGCTGGGTTTTGTCGATCACTGGAGCGTTTCAATAGCAACCGCGTCCCCCCCCCCCCCACCGTCATTAAGGTAGCGTGCGCCGCTTTGTTTTGCTAAGCAGGCTGTTTGTGTTAACATGTTGGGGAAGCAAACACGGCTCGGGTTGGCTCCTGGGTCCAAGAAGTAAAAACAACAACAACAACAACAACAACAAACAAAGAGACAAAACCCTGGGATGAAAGCATCTGACTGAGGTGACCAAGTCCACCCACCAGGAATGCAGTGGTCACTGGAGCCCTGGTGTGGTCCTGGGAGCCATGGAGATGGCGCCTGGGGACTGTGGGGACTGGGGTCATCACTCAGCTGCCTCCAGGAGCCAGGTGGGAGGCGTGCGAGAGGGAAGCCGCGCCGGTGCCTTTGGTTCAAAATGCATGCGTTGTGGGTGCCGAGTCAGCACGGAGGGGATCACTTCACTTCCACAAGGCAACAGGCCTCTCGGTTTCCTCGAGACGCCTGGTTCTCCAGCTCTAGCTTTGATTTGGTTGGTTTTAATAAAAAGACACAAGGAGATCTTTGTTTTAAGAGGAGACAAAAACCCAGCGGCTGAAGATGAGGGAATGGGCCTCCTGGTGGAGGGACTCGTGTGGCCCTGGAGGCACATTGGAAGTAAACACCCGGTCCATAGCTTGACTTCAGTTTGCTATGTCTTTGGTTTGTTGAAAGAAGTATGTATATATATATATAAAATCTGCTATTTTTAATGTTGAAAACAAATGCAGGTTCCCAGGGACTGCAATGCCGGGCTCAACTATAACAGCAATTGTGAGGATGGAGAAGGAGGCTCTATTGTCCCCAGGGACGGTGCTATGAGTCGCAACTTTCTTGACAGCACCTGCCACCACCACCACCAGCAGGCCAGCACGTTGTGGGCAGGCCTGTGGATGGGGCCTGTGGTCTGCCATTGAGCCTGTGTGGTCTCTGGATCACGAAAGGAGTATCGGGAGAGTGTAAGCAGCCAATGAGCTTGTTGGAGGTCGGGGTTCCTCAGAGACAACTTCAGATGATGGGCTGGGTGATGGGCGACTGAAAGGTCCCAGCCATGGGCCACCTCTGGAGTGCAGTTCCAGGCTGAACCACTGGGGTGTCCACTGAGTAGCGGGTTGTCCATTCCTAGGCACCCTTTGGCTGAAAAATCTTCTAATTCCAGTGGATCACTCATTTTATCTGTCGGAGACTCGATTTTTCCAGCCACAGAATTGGCTCCGTCGGTTTTGGCCACTGTTTATGTTTGAAGACCTTGAAAGCCTACTCATTTCGCCTCACGGAACTTGGTGTCATATCCAGCGAGGCCCCGTGTGCATGGCTCATGTCAGTGTCCTCGGGTGTTCATGCAGAGTCTCGGGCTCACAGCCTGCTCTAGGGGAGAAGGAGGAGGCTTTTCACCGCTGCACGGAGTTTCGGTCTTGGAAACCCACAGGGGCAGTTCCACCCTGCCCTCCTTCTGCTCAGAAAGCACCTACTCACGTGGCCACAGATAGCTGCAAGGGAGGCTGGAAACTTGTCTTCCTATTCTGGCTTACTCCCATGCTTGCCTAATCCTGCTCTGTGTGTGTGTGTGTGTGTGTGTGTGTGTGTGTGTGTGTGTGTGTGTGTGTGTGGAGAGAGAGAGAGAGAGAGAGAGAGAGAGAGAGAGAGAGAGAGAGAGAGAGAGAGAGAGAGAGAGAGAGATAGTTCTTTTTCTGGATACACCTTCACAAAGGATGGTGCATGGGCCATGATATTTCACCCAAGATCCTTCCTGCTGAGGCAGTAGCACACCTAATATTTAGTCCAAATTTGGAGCGTCTGTTTCAGGACCAGTCGGGGATCAGGCATTGCATTTGGTGGTCAAGAGCCCCTCTAAGGAACACTGTGCCCACTGTTGGGAGTTCTTGATGACTCCGGTCAGCTGTCTTCTACCAGAAAGCCAGGGAGTGCTCAGAGGATGCTGGGCGTGTATCCACCCGTCTGCCTGTCCTGGAGGGCTGCTCTCAAGATGTTGGCTTCTGCAGCCAGAGTAACCTCTGGTGGAGAGTCCAAGGTCCCCAGAATCCATCCTGGGCCCAAAATGAGTAGTTCTGATGGGCATCATTGCCATCAAATCAATTTCTACTCATAAAGACTCTCAAGGGCAGTCAGACTGCTCCACTGAGTTCCCCAGACTTTACGTTCTGACAGAACAGACAGCCTGGCCTGTCTCCTGTGGGTTTGAACTATTGACCTTGCACTTGGCAGCTTACTTTGTCACCCCTTCACCACCAGGTCTCCTTTCCTGTGGGGAACAGGCAGGCACGTTCAAAACCCAAACTCCCTGCCCGCGAGTCCATGCTGACTCAGCGACCCCCCGTGGGCTCCAAGCCTGTAGCTGTTTACAAGAGTAGAAAGCCAGACTTTCTCCCACGGAGCAGCTGCTGGTTTCAAACTGCTGACCACGAGGATCACAGGCGACTCAGAACCACTCCACCACTAGGGCTCCTTGGTGGGCATTTATTATGTGACTACTGTCTATTTCCTGGTACAGGGGATAAGCCCCTTGCAAACGGGACTTTGTTCTGTGTTCCCCTTTGCTGTGTCTGCAGTTCCTAGAACCGTGCCTGACACACAGGAGGCTCCTGTTTGTTGGATGAATGAAGCGCGTGGAGGCACCGATAGCATCGCTGGGGTCTGGACCCGCCAGGTGACACTGTCAGAGAGGGTGACATCAAAATGCCTATTACATTTCTGTGCAGTGTTTCCTGGGCGGAGGCAGGGAAGATGATCAAACATAGGCACCCGTGTCTTCCTCAGCTCCTCTTCCTCAACCAGCAGCTGCCTGCATGGTACCTACCTGGTGTAGTGCTCCCACAGTGTCCACACGGCACCCCATTGCCCCCTGTAGACCTTGCACTCAGCTCTGCAGGCCGAGCCTGGTATGAGCCCCGCTCTCGGACATGCCAGTCCTTATCCACCCCATGCTGGCTCCCCTGGCTGAGCTGCGATCCAGGGAGCCCCTGGGTACACTGACTCTGACCTACATCACAGGGTTCTTGGCATTGGGGTGCCCCACGATCTTCATCCACTGCCCAGTGCAGTGACAGTCTCTGCTGGTCCCAGGGGTGGATGGCCACACGGGGAGGTGACATCATGAGTTACTGCACTGGGTGACGTAAACCTCAGTGATGCCCCACAGCCCCCACTTCAGGCTTCTGGGCTGGATGTTCAGAATCCTTAAAGAGCCCCAAATTTTGGGCAAAAGGGTAGCTCACTGTTGCAGGCCCTGCCCTCCTGTTGCTCCCTGGGCCGGTCCAGAGCCCACTGCTGCTGGTCAGGGGAGAGGTGGTTTTCAAAGGCAGCAGTGCTAGGCAGGGCCTGGACTCTATGAAGGAGTCCTGGCGGCACAGTGGGCTAAGCACTGGGTTACTAACTGCAAGGCCCGAGGTTCAAAGCCCCCAGTGACACGAGGGAGAAAGACGAGGTCATCTGACTCCATAACGACATACAGGCTGGAAACCTGCAGGAGCCGTTCGAGAGCAGCGCATTTGCTTATGATGGTGGGGGGGGGGGGCTTTGCCACTGCCTCCAGAGCCGCCGCCTGATGTCATCCCTGTCGCTGACCCTGATGGCAGCCTTGACAGACACAGCCCGACTCCACCCTCGAGAGGTGGAGCTTTCTGAAACCCTCCCACCTTGTTCCACGGGGAAGAAACAACAAATACACACTTGTGGCTTTTGCGATCACTTTGGAACATTTCTAAATGGCCAAGACCCCAGGGACCCAGAGCCTTGAGCATCCTCTCCATCTCGGAGGGCTAAGGCCCCTGCATCTCTGGTACCCAGCATGGGGCCTGCACAAGCCGAGCTCAGAGCAAGGGGTGCCTGCCGACTTCCGGGTGAGGTCAGTGGAGGCAGACCATTGTCCCACAGGACTGGCCTGCAGTCAGATGTCAACTGTTTTCCTGCGGAGAGTCAGGAAGGCGGCTGAGTTGTCATTGACTCGATGGCGGCTGACAGCAACAGTGCTATGGCATGAAGGGCCGTCCAATGAACTCACTTATTTAAAGTCGTCAAAGGATAAAATCTGGATAGAGAAGAAGAGCCATCGTTTCTCTTTCCTTCAAGAGAAAGAGATCAGGAGGAAAAGCAGGAGGGCGGTGGAGATGGGCTGGAGACAGGAGGGCAGGGAGAATCCTTTCTGCTGTGTTCATTGAATTCCAACCGCAGGCGTTAAAGGGCGAGAACATTTACCATATATACTCGAGTATAAGCCAACCTGAATATCAGCCAGGACACCTAATTTTACCATGAAAACTATTAAAAATGTGCCGAAAAACTTGGCTTAAACACGAGTATATATAGTAGGTCTGCAGAAGTCACAAACCTGACCCTAGTTAAGGGAAAAACCCCCACAACACCCCACCCCTGCCCAACAATCTCCGATAACAATGGCTAAGCTCAGTCATGAAGAGAAGGGAGTTAAGAGGTACCTGACCATAGAGATTTACATAATCCCGGCCTGCATTCACTTGCTTTCTTGTGTTTACCTTTGATGCATTTATGGACTTTAAGTTTCCATTGTTATTGTTAGGTCCATTCAGTCAATTCAGACTCATAGGTACCCTGTGTAGAACAGAACAAAACACTGCCCGCTCCTGCGTCATCCTCACACGGTTCTGTCCGAGCCCATTCTTGCAGCCACGTGTCCATCCATGTTGTCAAGGGCCTTGCTCCTTTGGACTGTCCTCTGCTTGACCCAGGATGATGTCCTTCTCCAGGGACGGGCCTCTCCTGATAACATGTCCAACGCATGTGAAGCGCAGGTTCACCATCCTTGCTTCTAGGGAACACACATGCTGGCTGTACTTTTTCCAAGACAGATTTGCTTGTGCTTTTGGCGATCCATCACTCAAATGCCACGATTTCTTTAGTCTTCCATATTCAATGGCTAACTTACACATGCGTACGAGGTGACTGACATCCCATAACTTGGGTCACATACACCTTAGCCCTCAAAGTGACTTCCTTGCTTTCCACACTATAAGGCGGTCTGTGTAGTGACTTCTTTTTAGAGCGATATTCATAGGCTCTTAGAGAAGATTTTCTCAGCTCAAAGGGTTCATCCTGTGCTAGCTCCTCAGTGAAGATCAGCTAGGCTGACCCCTGACCCCGAGGTGAACTTCAGAGAGAAGCTGTGACCCCCCCTTTTCTTGATGCACAATCCGTAGGGGACAATCAGACTGGGACCTTCCCCAGGAGGAAAGCAGGGCTCTCGGGGGAGGTGACTATGCTCGGATGCCTGGGGAATGGGCAGTGAGCCTTGGGTTTGGCTGCCTACCGCTGACCATTGCCCCATGGCCCATGGGGACCATTTCTCTGTGGGCCCAGATGGAGGGGTCTCTTCCTGTGGTTGAAAAGCTCCCGAGGGAGAATCTGCTGAAGCATGAAGCCCACCCCTCCCCATATCTCCCCCAGCCCCCCAACTGTATCACAGTGGTAGCGGCTGGTGTGTGGACATTGGGGTACTTTATTTGGGGTGGCTGATGAGGTTCATAGCCCACCCTTCCCTGGCTCTGACACCTGTGGTGGTGGAGGCAAGAACACATTTGCTAACTGAAACAGTGTCCATGAGACACTTGCTGATGGCGCGCCTGTAAGAGAGATGAGCAAATGAGCCAATTAAGGCAGCTCAGCTAACGACATGCCACATTCAGGCAAAGCACTATTTGTTTCCCACGTGGAGAAGGAACCTGAACTAAATCAACATCTTGGAAAGAAAAACACCTCTGATGAATCCATTAAAATGAAAGATTTCTTGCTTTTCGAAAGTCCCTGAAATGACGCTCACTCCAAGGGCGAGTAGGGACCAGCCTTGACCCAAACCTTCTCAGACAAGCGCCTGTGGAGACTACCAGTCTCTTAGTGCCTAGCACCTGGGACCCCAGTCACATGCACCTGGGCCGGTTTTCAGCAAGTAGCAGTTGTTCAGTGAATTCCTTAGGAGGTCTGGATACTTGTAGGGCCAAGCCAAGGGGCAGTGTGGGTGCAATGAGCAGAAGGGACTCAGCACAGGGGTCTCGGGACTGAAGACCCCCTTCTAGGGAAGTCGGTGAAGGGAGGCAGCTGGGTCTGCACGTTTGGGGCTCCTGGGAGGGGGCCCACATCTAATAATAGGAGTTTCCTCCTGAGAGCAGACCTGCAGGTGGGGTGTGACCGCAGTAGCTGCTTCAGAAGAAAACAGAAAGCCCAACTGGGAGCCACTGCCATTGACCATGGTGTAAATATGCCCACCATGGTTGAGGTGCAGCCACCAGAGGTCTACCACCCAGTGAGCATCTTTCTCAGCCCTTGACCGTTGGCTCTCAGAGTGGGTGCTGGCACCTCCCCTCTCCCTTGGGGTGAGAGACCAAGCTGATCAATGCCTGAAGAGACTCTCCGCAGGGGCTGGGAGCAGTCACAGGTTGGAGGAGTTCGTATATCCTGACACACAGGGGTGTCACCTGCATCACCCCACTATCATGGCCATGAGGATCTGGTAGATTTAGACCAATTGGCACTGAAGAAGAAGAGATAGTGGGTAGGGAGCTGAGATTGGGTCTTCAAAGAAGTGGTGGTGAGAGGATGGGGGAGGAGTGCTGGGGTCCCTTTGGTGGTGAGAGGATGAGGGAGGGGTGATGGGGTCCCTTTGGTGGTGAGAGGATGGGGGAGGGGTGCTGGGGTCCCTTTGGTGGTGAGAGGATGAGGGAGGGTGCTGGGGTTCCTTTGGTGGTGAGAGGATGGGGGAGGGGTGCTGGGGTCCCTTTGGTGGTGAGAGGATGGGGGACTGGAGGGTTGGGGGTTCCTGTGATGGTGACAAGAGCATATGAGGCCTCTGTGTGGGTGAGAGGATAGGGGGAGTGTGGAAAGGCCTGCGGTCCCTGTGGTCGTGGGCGGATGAGGGTGTCTGGGCCCCGAGGCTTTTGCGAGAAACATCCTTCTTGGATCTGGCTGTTAAGGCAGAGCTGGAGCTCAAGCTGTCCACTGTGGGTACAACTTTATCAGGACATCGACGCAAAGCTAGTCCTGGGTTCTCCTTGGATTGCTCTAACAATCAGGACACTTACCACGATCACCTAAATGTCCTTAACGATGAGCCGAGAGCATATTTGGTCAATTTTACTTTCATTGGCTTCCAGGTAAAGCTCTCAGGAAGGCTTTTATTCAGGTGATGGACACTGTGGGGAGAGCAGAGACAGAGGCAGAATGCCCTGAGAGCCCCCTCCGTGTTCTCGTCTGTGAGAGGGGTAAAAATACCAGAACCCACGGACTGGACGCCAGTGAAGTACTGAGAACCGTGTCAGACCTGTCAGTACAACCCAAACCAAGCTTCCCGCCATCAGGGCGATGTCCGTGCTGAGCGGCCCTAGAGCCCGGGGTAGAATAGCCCCGTGAGTCTCCACGCCTGCAGCTCTTGAGGGGAATAGAAAGGCCTGTCTTTCTCCTCAGGAGCAGCTGGTGGTTTCAAACTGCTGACCTTGCTGTTAGCTGCCCAACGGATAAGCACTATGCCCCCAGGGCTCCTATACAAGTCACTAACAGACACACCAAACCTGTGCGCAAGTCCCACCTAGGTGAATGCCTCTGAGCTCAGTCACAAACTCTTGCTGTGGAACTGTGCTGTCCAGCAGGCCTTTTCACCAGTGGGGGCGGCCCTCAGTCGGCTGACTTCACGTCCTGGCTGCCGTCTGGTCTGGTCTGGTGGGAAGGGAAGGCACAATGGTCTCATGAGAGGGGCCTAGGGGACCTGGCCTACGGCTGACTTTGGGTGGGGGAGCTAAGAGGCCCAGGATTCCTGACATGTCATGTGCACCCTGGCAGGTACCAGGGGACACGCAGGCATGGGGGGGTGGGGGGACAGTCCAGCATGGTGGTCTGAGGGGCCCAGGGGGTGAGAGGTCACAGTGGCCTGGATGTGGCAGGGGCATAACGGGTGGGCTGCATCTTTGGACGCTTACAGTTGCCCACCATCCCCTGGGGGAGAAGCTGGGCCGGGCTGCCGCGGGAGAGCTCTGCTTCAGGGCCAAGGTCATCTGGGGAAACCGGAAGTCCGGCCGGAAGTCGCGTGGTGTTGGGCCTGAGTGGCTCCACACTGAGGGCAGAGAAACCTCTGGGCGTCTGGGGTTGCAGGGGGCGCGGGGCTGGGTAACGGGCAGAGGGGGGACCCCAACACCACGTCAGCGCGGGCGCAGCCCTCCGTGGGGAAGGACCGGCTCTGCGGGGAGGGGGGGCGGGCCTTCGCCAGTCTGTCCCCTGGGCGGGGGTGCTGCAGGTGCCCGTCGGGCACCCCGACGTCGTCATCGCAGTCACGGGCCCCGGACAGAAGAAAAAGGCCATTTCCCCGTCGCCTCAGAGCAAGTGTTGGACCCCGGATTCATCCTGGAACCAGAGCCCGCTTCCTGCCTGTAGCACCGTGGAGGTCATGACCCCGAGTGCCCAAGGGGAATACTGCTTGGGCACGCCCTCTGTCTGTCTCTTCTGGGGCTTCACAGTTGACACTGTCTCTCAGCTTCCTGCAAGACTTGTAATGATGCTCCAATCAGTAATGCAGCCTTCCTCGTCTCCCAGCCTGCCTAATTGCTCTGATTTATGTCCCTCGACAATATTCACGCTATGCGCATCATCTGTACCTCCACGTGAAGTAGGGAGACCTCAAGTTCAAGGTCCTTAGCAAGTAAACAACATAATTTCAAGTTCATAGACATCCTCTGTAATCAACATCAATTATCACATCAGGAAAACAAGACCTTGGCATTGTCAGTGAGTAGCAGGTAATTTTCTAATGAATAAATCATTAGCCTTGCAAAGTACAATCATGTGATCTCGAAGTTTCTGTCACCAGGGCCACATTTTCCAACTACTCATGCTTCTTTTGTTTCCAACTTTCACATTTCCATCACGAATAATTACCAACACATCTCGAGTGCATGTTTGATCGATTTCCGGGTGCAAAAGTTGGTAAGCGCCTCCAGGTCTTCATTGTATCACATCCTGGTAGAAGCATGCTGAAGACAATTTCAAAGTGGTTGCAGCTGTGCGTCAGTAAGGAATTGGCAGAAATTCAAGCAGGATTCAGAAGAGGATGAGGGATATCGTTGCTGATATCAGATGGATCCTGGCTGGAAGCAGAGAATACCGTAAAGATGGCATTCGACTATGTGGATCCAAACAAATTACAGAAGAGAAGAAATTCCAGAGTATTTCATTGTGCTGTAGGAACCTGTACACAGACCAAGATGTATTCGTTCAGACAGAACAAGGGATTTGCTGCATGGTTTAAATGCAAAATGATGGCAGCCTCTGTACCAGTTTGCTTGATATTAGTGATTTATGAATAGTTGTAATACCTATAAGAGTCCCCGATAAGAGGATTAATAAATAAATAAGTTGTGGGAAAAATGATGAAATGTGTGCATCAGGGGTGTCTCACCAGACTCATTCAATCTGTATGCTGAGTGTGTAATTCGAAAAACGAGGTTACATGAAGAAGAATGCCGCTTCCGGATCGGAGGAAGCCGCTAACAACTTTCGATATGCCAATGATACGATCTTGCTAAAAATGAGGGGGTCTTGAAGCACCCGCTCTTGCAGGTCAAAGAAACAGCCTTCATCATGGATCACACCGCAACACAAAACAGAAATCCTCACAACTGAACCAATAGGCAACGTGATGATAAACAGAGATAATATTGACGGTGTCCAAGATTTCCTTTTACTTGGGTCCACACCAACACCCATGGGAGCAGTAGCTAGAGAATCCAATGAGATCGGGCTTTGGGCAAATCTGTGCGAAAGACTCTTTTAAAGTGTTAAAGTCAGAGGCCACCTTGAGGATTAAGGTGTTCCTGTCCTTGCCACAGGGTTTTCAATTGCCTTGGAAGGCTGGAGAATGAATGAGGAAGCCAGAAGGATTGCTATGTTCGACTTTGAATTGGTGGCGCTGAAGAAGATTGAATGCAAGGGGCTAACCCCCCCAAAAGAAACACCCCAGAATTTCTTTTCAAAGCTATGTATTTAATTTTTAAAGTTTATTATTATTATTTTTTATTTTTTTATTTCACAGGACCCATTAACTACATTTATTGCGCACTCATTGGGTACATCAGATGTAAAACAGGCAGGATGGGAACAAAAATAACTTGAAGAAATATACACAACAATTTCAGCTACTGGAGAAGTACAAAAGTTATACACTTTATAAAAATTTTTATGCCTGTCAAAATAATAGTCTAATATAATAAAATAATCAATTTTCAAAATTGTGCTTAGCATCACAGGATTATGATAAAATGGGCTGAGAAACGCCTGCACAGTATCCATTCTAATGACACGCTTCACAACGAAGATGGCTTAAATAAGACAAATACTTTGGCTCATTGTTGAGATATCCATGGTCAACAACTCTATATAGATGCAGTTCCTCATCGTGCATAACACCATTTGCACTATAGGTCCACTTTACCATGAATGCCCACCTTTTTTCAGTTTATCTTTTACTAAGTTCTTTTGAGAACTGTTCATATTTCCTTTGTCTGATCATCTTCTTCAAGTTTCCTGATTTCATTTTTTAAACAATTTATAGTTTCACGACTTGCTTTTAATCTCTCTTTAAGCTCCGCAATTTCAAAGCTTGTTTTTTTCTTGGCAGCTTCTAATTTTTCTCTTGTTTTCACTTCAAGTTCTGCAATTGCCGTGCAGCATCCACCATTACACTCCTATCTTTCCCCCAAATTCTGTTTCTCCCAGGCTTCTCCATGTATTCTGTCTCGTGCTTATAGGCTCCTAAAGTAAGCTGACGAGATGTTGTTAGCAGTTGTTGCATCATTGCTGTTGGGTCTTGAAATATCATTTCATCATAAAACTCTGAAACCACCGTCTTTTTCCCCAGCATTGCATTGGTGTCCAACTGAAAGAGCTTTAATAAATGATACAGGGTTACAGGTCTTTCATTAGGATCAATGAAAAATATTTTGATGATTATTTCAAATTCACCCCATCCTGTTTCTGTAATTTCATATGGAGGCTTAGTAACAACTCTTAAGGGATTGCCATAACTTTCATGTAATTTAAACTGGATTTTCTTCACATATGCTGACATATCCTCATTTCTATATGGTTTTACATACACTGTCCACTGATGAGTATGTCCATCTTCCTCTCTTTTCTTTCCAAAGTATCGAGCAACATTCCCATAAACTATTGGTTTAACAATAGTAACTCCCTTCACTCTCCCGCCGGAGTCAGGCCCAAATTCGGCCATTCTCTTGAACATATTGTCCCACGGAAGACGCCGCCGCCTCTGCCAGGGAAAGAGACCGGGGCCGGCGGGGTCGCCGCTCCCCTCAGAGGCCCCGTTCCTCCCGCGCGGGCCCAGGAGAAGGCTGTCCAGCCGAAGGAGGGCGGGTCGCCGGTCCTGGCCGCACAGAGTAACCGCTAACTCCTCGCGTCCCCGAAGCCCATTCAGCCTATTATTATTTTTTTTATAAAACAACCTTATCACCTTCAAAGTACTCTCCATTACACTTAATACATTTGTCAAATCTGTGATTCCATTCTTGGAAACATTTGTCAAACTCATCTGTTTGGATGGCTGGCAGCACCTCCCTCATTTTATTCTTCACCTCTCCTACATAGTTAACTTGCTCTCCTTTCATGACCCTCTGCATTCATGGAAACAAAAAGAAGTCGCATGGAGTGAGGTCAGCTGAGTAAGGTGCATGAGGCAAGAGAGGCATGCTGTTTTTTGCCCAAAACTGGCACACTGAGATGGCTGTGTGAGCAGGTGCAGTGTCGTGGTGGTCAAACCAGTTCCCTATCTGCCACAAATCAGGCCTTTTTTGTCACATACTATTATGCAATCTTTTCAGAACCTCTAAATAGAAAACTTGACTAGCAGTCTGACCTGGTGAAACAAACTCCAAATTCACTACAAGTTGATATTTTTGTCCATTTCGGAAGTTGATGAATGTCCAGAACAAAGTTTGTCATCAATTGACATTTCACCTTTTTTGAAACAAGAAAACTACTCATATGTTTGAGTTTTCCCCATAGCGCTGTCCTTCTAAGCTGTGTTCAACATCTCAACACTTTCTGTGGCATTTTTCCAGAGTAGGAAACAAAATGTCATAGTCACACGCTGTTCTCTTAAATCAGCCACCACAAAAGCGAGGTTTGAGTGAAACTGCTTTTAAGAAAAAGTTTACTATGACCAGAGAGAACCTTCCCAGGTGACACCACTGGGTGCACTAACTCAGAGTGTGTTGCTTGATGCTCACCTATTGGGGGAAAATACATACTGTGAAAGCTCTGCCCAGAGGAGTTTTTTCTGTTTGGGGTGGGGTGGGGTACCCCCTCGTATACCCTGAAGAAGTAAGAGCTGCAACACAAACAGATAGATGCCCACTCATGTTCACTGAAGCACTATTCACAGTAGCAAGAAGATGGAAACAACCTAACTGCCCATCAGGGGAATGAATAAAGATCTTTTGGTGCCTACACACAATGAATACCCCACTTGGCTAAGGAAGAATGAGGATACTGTGAAACACCTCATATGGATAGGGTTGCAGGACATTGTGCTGAGTGAAGATGGTCTATCTCAAAGCAACAACTAGATGAAACCATGGTTATATAAGAAAGCAAAATTGAGATAAAGGCTTTCACACCCCAAGAAACAGACTTTGATGGTTACCAGTGGTGGGAGGGTCAGGGAGGGAAGATGTAGCCAGTTAGAAACTAGGCAGGTGTTAACTTAGGTGAAGGGGGGAGCTATAGTCCATGAGAAGGAGAAGAGGGCAAACGGTGGAGGCGAAGACAGGGAAAGTTTGGGGAAGCTTGAAAAGTTTAATTTGCTGAATACGAAAACGACCCGAAATGTAAACCCCCGCCTAACTCAGAATAAAAAGTTAGGAAAGTACTTAGAAGCTTTATTCCTCAAATGGGTGAGATTTATGCATTTTAACATTGGCAGGAAGCAGAAAAGGCTGCCACGTGGCATGGAGATTTTAGAAACAACAATTTTAAACCAAACTACCAATTTTGATACTTTCCAAAGCCGTTTGTCAGCTGCGCTTCTTTCTCCCACACAAACGGAGAATGTTAATGAATACTCTGAGCACTTCTTCCTTTAAATCATAAGGTTTGACATCTGCATTTTTATAGAACTGAAAAGGATGAATTATTAAAGAATGCGGGTATTTTGTGAAGCATCCTATCTGCATATTTTGTACAATATTGCCAGAGAATATATTATACGTTCACTCAGGAGCTGTTGGCAATGGCAAATGACTTTTTTCCCTTCTGATTTATAAAATCCTGCTTATTCTAGAATGTTTGGAGAAACACCAACAAGTATAAAGAAGAAACGACCAATAATTCTGCTCCCCTGAGGTTGCCACTATTGGAATTTGGGGATTACTTCTTGCTTCGCTGCTTTCTTCTCTCTGACTGGGGGTGTGCATGTATTGAGACTACTGTTTGCATAGTTTTTTGTAGCCTCCACCCCCAATGTCATGAGCAATTTCCATGCTGTTGAAGACTTCATGTGAACATTTTCTAAGACTATCCTTCCGTATTCTCCCATCCGGACCACCCATCCAGGCTCCCTCATGCCTGCACAGTTGAATGCTTCTATGATTTCCCACTTTTGCTGTTATAATTCAGGGGTCAGTGACTATCTTATCCACAGTGATGATCATGTCCTTAGGACCCTCATGTGACAGTGACCGCGTCACTTTTAAGGCCCTTCACCTGCCTATCATGTCGCTAAGACCCCACCTGTTAACAGCTCCCTGAGCCCTCCCAGCCAGAGCAGTACAGACCAGTGTGCACTTTCACCAGTCTGATTCCAGGGCATTGTTGTTATCTGGTATGCACACAATTCATGGCTAGGGCCAGTTAGCACTTGGCTTCACCACCTCAGGAGACCAGTGGAAATGCTTTCAGGTCAGCGAAGAAATGGCCCCAGCCTGACCCAGAGTCACTTGCCCACCAGCAGCCTTGGTTGGTGAGGCGGCTCCACACTGTGGTCAGGGGCTGCTCTGTGGCAGGTGCTCCCTGGGGTGCTCGGGAGTCAGACCCTGGTTCCCATTGCTCCCAGGTGTCAGGGCTTATGCCTCGTTTCTGGAATTGGGTACTGTGCAGGCTCAGTCGGGACCCACAGCGTGCATGACAGGGGTCCCCGAGTGCCAGGTCCTGTGGGCACCGTGTCCAGCTGCCTCCTCATTCCATCTCGCTGTCCGGCACGGCCTCCTCTTCACACCTGAGGTGGCTCCCAGAGCCTATTTCACGGCTCATTCAGGAGGAAGATTAGGACCCCTTTCCCATTGCCTGTATTAAATGATCGACTTCGCGGGGGATGAGGTCTGCGCCGACGCCCGGCAGAGCCGCTCCTGGGCCGTTAGCCATTCTGATGACCGAACCTGGCCCTCACCTGCTGTGTGTGTAGGGGGCATGGACAGAGGGCTCACCGGGGCCCTGCTGGATGCCAGACTGAGTTAAAGGAGACTCAGGGTGGGGAGCTGTGACACCGGCTGTGATGGAACCAGGGCAGGTGAGC
Source organism: Tenrec ecaudatus (assembly GCF_050624435.1). NCBI lineage: Eukaryota > Metazoa > Chordata > Mammalia > Afrosoricida > Tenrecidae > Tenrec > Tenrec ecaudatus. The sequence continues at coordinate 14,366,720 of NC_134541.1, forward strand.
AGCAGTAGAGAGAGACACCTGCTCAGGTCTCTGGACTCCCGGTCCAGTGCTCTGCAGACCCCTCCATGGTAAACCGTGTCATGGTCCTCCCCGGGGCGAGTGTGACTTGGGCTATGGCACTCATTACTCAGAGCCACCGTGCACTGGAGGGGGGAGGAGGGAGTGGTTCTGGGCTCAGTCTTTCTGAGTGCTTTAGTGCGCGTTCACGCTGAGAAAAGAAATGTCACGCTTACTGACGTGAAGACAAGTATGCGGGGATGTGGGGAGCTAAGTGGGTGTCTCAGGCTGGCTTCTTTGAAGAAGCAAACCAGTGACACTTATAGCAGAAATCTTTATTTCAGGGAAATGGCTCACCCAGTAGTAGCTGTTGGGAAGTTTCAAGTCTCTGGGTCAGGTGTCAGTATGGAGGCTTCCCCGGACTCACCGGCTCAGGGGCTGATTAAGATTGGTAGGTCAGGAGGCAGGCTTCTGGCTGTAGAGGTGAATGAATTCCAGGTTGGAATTCATCCAGGTCAGATGGCAGGCTGCTGACAATTCCCAGCATTAGCAAGCAGGACAGCAGGCTGCTGGCTCAAGTTCAGAGAATGGCGGTCAGATGATGAGCTGGCCATGTCCTGAAGGAAAATCCCTTTAAATGAGTCGGTTGCACATAGCAGATCTTATCATGGAAGTGATTGCATCATGTTAGATCTCATCATGGGCTTTGGCTACATGGTAACTACCAGACCATGGTGAATCCTGGCCTCAGGTAGACATGAAACCTTAACTATCACACTGGACCTCCTCACGCTGTCATGCTGTCTACTTCTGAGATGACTCTGAAAGCTACGCACAGCCTGTTAGGAACTGGGATTTTCGGCTGTCACTTTATAGGACCTCAAAATGTGTACGCGGTTGTTTTCCCAGGTGAACAACGAGGCATACCTTTTACCTGAGCCGCTCCCAGGAAGGGCGAGAGGGCCCAGTGCTCCCCGAGCCCGAGTCCTGCTCAGTGGGTGAGCTCTGTGTGCACGGACAGGGCTGCAGACAAACCCCGTGCTCTGGCCAGATGTCTGCTGCAGGAGGGCAGGGTGATGTCCCTTCTCTGATTCATCACCCCCAATGGCACCAGCACCAGTCACCGCGAGTGCACAAGTCCTTGCAGAATTGACCTCAGGGACATGACCCGCTCGGTGGCCCCGGGTGAGGAGGGAAATCCGCTGAGCACTTTCCCAAGTCCCACCTCACAGACGCTGAGGTCTACCCTGTCGGAATGGGTCTGTGTGTCCATCAGGGTGGGCAGAGCAGCTGCTCAAACCCCCCCCCCCACCCTCAGTGGGTCAACACACAGCTTCTTTCTTGCCCTGTGCCGCTGTGACTGGATGGGGCAGCTCAACTGGCTCCCTAAGGAAACAGAGCCTTGAACCAGTCTTCATTCTGGCAGGCCAATGCCCGAGTCCCAGTGGTGGAAGGGGAGAGTGGATCCTGCAGCTTCAGCTCACTCCAGCCACACCGGCCTCCTTTCTGCTCCTCAAGCAGGTCAAACTTGTCTGCTTCTCGGCCTTTGCCCTCACTCTTAGCTCTGCCTGGAAGACACCCCAATGTTTTAAGTCGCTCGTTCCAGCTGCCCCCTGGGGTGGAGCCCACGGCTCCTGCTGCATTCGCATCTCAGCCAGGCTCTGAGGAGAACAAGCCTAGCTCCCTGCCCACTTTTCAAACCCCGAGGGCTCACAGCATGGGTTCGCGGCATCTCTGGAAGGCATGTCTCCCTCTCCGAGGCTCTGACTGGACTCACGCACAGCCGCATCTTTCTGGTGTTCATAATGACCCGAGAACCCGAAAGAGAAGTACATATTAAATCTCGACATTATGATCTGGGAAATAAGGCTTTGAGGAGCTATTTGTAAGAGGCGAGTAAAGCAACCCCCCAAACCGCTGCTGCGGAATCAGTTCTGTCTCGTGGAGGTCTTACAAGACAGAGAAGAATTAGCCCACAGGGCGTCCACCGCTGCACGTCTTTATGGACGCAGATGGCTGCAGCTTTCTCCATGAAGCAGCAGGTGGTTTGAACTTATGATCTTGCGGTTAGCAGCAGGCTGCCATGTCTCCTTAATAAAGCCAAAACAAACAAACAAACAAAAAAGCCCCCAAATGCATTGCCATTGAGTGGATGCCAACTCTTAGTGACCCCGATACTTCAAGGTAGAAGCGTCCCTGTGCATTTCCAAGACTAACTCGTTATGGGAGCAGAAAGCCTGTCTTTTCCCCAAAGAGCAGCTGGTGGTTGCAAACTCTTGGGATCACAGCCCCAACGTAACCACTACAGCCCCCGGGGCTCCTTGAAGCCAAGAGTGGAGTACAAGAAAGTGAGGGGTGGGAGGAGAAGCTTGTCCTTGACGCGGACGTCTCTCCATGGGACAATCTTTCCATAGGGCAAGTTAGCAACTGCAGCAATGTCAAATACAGGATGACTCTTGGCCTCAAATATCATTGACAGGAAATATTCAGAAGCATAGGCCAAGATGCAGATCAGGATTTGTAGAGTGCAGAAGCATAAATGCCCAATGCCCATTGGTGAGGAAGTAGAGACTGCTGGTCCTCGGTCCAGCCACCCGTCCCTGTCCCCCCTTACCCAGACAGCAGGCACCTGATATATTTCCCCAGCCTCCCCTGCAGCTACACATGACCACGTGACCATGTTCTGGCCAATAGGACAGAATGAAACTGTTGAGTGGAGACTCCTTTACCTAGTTCATGTCTTCCCGCCTCTGTCCACTGGAATGGGAAGATGAGGGCTGGGGCCCTCTTGCCATCTTGGCCCGTGAGGACAACGCTCATATCCTAGAGATGATAGAACATTCCCCAGGAGAAACAAAGAGGCCCTCCCAATGTCATACAGCTCTTGGAATGCCAAGTGTCACGCAAGTGGTCGTGTTGGGGGCAGGGAATCCATGTGGCAAAGAGCTGACGCCTACGGGCTGTCAGTACAACACCCACACAGATTTGGGGACTGTGTTAGTCTGGGGACATTAGAGAAACAAGTCCACAGAAACTCATATGTATAAGAGCGAGTTTTATATAAAGAGTAAGTGCACGTGAAGAAAACATCCCAACCCAGGGCTGCCCAAACCCACAAGTCCATCATTAACCCACATGTCTGACACCAATCCACAAAGTCCTCCTCCATCTCACAAAACACATGCAATGACGCCGACTGCAGGGGGGAAGCCAAATCAGTGAATGTGTAGGCATCTCAGCGCTGGCAGGGGTCTCCACCCAGGGCTGGATTGGGGTAAGTCCATGATGCTTCACCGCAGGGATGTCTTGCAGGAAGTGAGCCTTGCCAGCTGAGGCAGGCAACTGGCTAAGGCAGCTGCACCCTGGTCCGACCATCAGAAAGCAAGAAACCCGAGAACTATAAAAGCCAAGGCTCACCGAGTCATTTATCTCTCTGCCCTTCAATTAACCCCACATGTGTTTATTGGCCAGGTTGGCAAAATAAACTTTAACTATCTAAGGGACAGATCCTTCCAGCTAAGTCCCCAGCTTTGGCAGACATGTCCATGGCAGCCTGCCAGAAAGCCTGAAGCAGAAGACCCAGCTTAGCCCTGATCCACAGTAGCACGAGGTAATCAAGGCGGGTTGCTTAGAGCTGCTGAATTTGCAGTCATTTGTTACAGAGCCATCGGAAATTAGCCCGGCTGCAAAGTGTCCATGAAAGAACCAGGCCTTCTGAAGAGGCTTCCGCACAGCCCGAAGCTTCAGAAACCTCTGACACTTGCTACACACAGACAATTTCCTGCAGACACTCTGTGCTGCCCCTTTCATGTCTGAGTAGGAACGCAGGGACTCACAAAGCCGGGGGAGTGTGAGTTGTGTAAAAGTCGGTGATTTCCAAAGCTTTCCGAGCTCAGCGGAGCCTCTATGCAGATCCAAGGACTGAGCTGATGGTTGGCAGAAAGGTTAACCAGCCGGGGAGACGAGGCAGCGAGTGGCTGGGAGGGGGGTGCTTCATCAAGGTCTTTGGGAGGGTGCCTGGCAGGCCACAGGTGTGCCAGACGCAGAGGGGGAGGAGGGGATGCGGCTGAGCAGGAGGGATACAAAGATGTCCAGAAGGTCAGTGCTCCCATCTCTGCTTCCCATTGTGACCGCCCTGGCCCGAGTCACCTGCCCAGGTATCCTGGGTGCCTGTCTTGTCCCCTGTGTGAACCAGAGTTCTCCAGTGAAACCGAGTCAAGGGGACCCATTTCTGTGTCGAGCCTCTACCTCTCTCTCTGACTCTGTACGTGTGTAATTATCAGAGATTTCCGAAAGTGTGTTGTCGTTGTTGTTTTTAGGTGCCATGGGGCCAGTTCCAACTCAGAGTGACCTTTTGTGCAGCAGAAGGACACACCGGCCAGACCTTCGCCCTCTGCATGCTTGTCATGCCTGAGCCCATTTATAGCCGCTGTGGCCCTCCAACTTGGCGAGGGCCTTCCTCTCTACATTACCAAGCACGATGTCCTTTTCCAGGGACCCGTGTCTCCTGACGACATGTCTAAGTATGTGAGATGAAGTCTCTCCATCCTTGCCTCTAAGGAGCATGTTGGCTGTACTTCCAAGACAGATCTGTTTGTGTTTCTGACCTACCACAGTGAATTCAATGTTCTCCATCAGCACCATGATCATACACATCGACTCTTCTTCGGTCTTCCTTCTTCAATGGCCGATTTTCAAATGCATATGAGGAGATTGAAACTACCATGGCTTGAGTCAGGCACCCCGGAGTCCTCAACAAAGCATCCATGCCAGTCTACACTTTAAAGAGGTTGTCTGCAGTCGTTTGACCTAAGATCATGCAATCGGTGTACAGAAAGTGAAATGAAAAGATAATTTTATTTTCCCATGGGCTTGTTGAAGCCCTTTCATGTGTATGTAGACAAGCGTAGCCGCATCTTCTTACTGATTTATGTTAAGGCAGGGGCTCATTCCACTGTAGCTGCTGTGGAGTCCACAAGCTGCAGCTCCTGGGAGAGGCTGGACACTCCAGCAGTCTCGGGTCTGCACTCCCTAGGCCAGGCAGCAGGCAACCCTCCAACAGGATGCTTACATTTTAATCTCCAGTCAGATCTCCTTTCCTGCTGGAAAGCCTCTGGTTGGTCTCTTCAGGCCTTTGCCGATTGGACGCGGCCCACCCACGTTAGCTGCTTGAGTAGCTAAACCATATTGGGCACGGCAGCCAAGCTAACATATCAAACGAACCATCGCCACCTTCCCTGGGAGCCCTGGTGTCGTCGGGGGTTACGTTACGGCTGCTAACCTCAAGGTCAGCAGTTTGAAACCACCAGCTGCTCTGAGGGAGAACTATGAAGATTTCTATTTCTGCAGATAGCTGCAGCTTCTGAAACCCACAGTTCTACTCTGTCCTCTGGGGTCACCGCGAGTCGGGGTCGACTCGGTGGCAGGGAGTTTAGGGTTAGGGTTAGGGTTAGCAGACAGTAGCCCCATCATTTCCCACCCCCTGCCCCCATCTCCTCCCCTCCCTACCCATTTGCTGCCCTGTGGCTACCCCTCTTCATGTCTCAGCAGGTCAACCCCTGTCCCCGCCTGGATCACCTGTCTGCTCGTCCTTCCCCTCCCACCTCAGCTCTGAGTTCCCTGCTCACAAACCTTCTCCCATCACTCAGACCCCCCTCAGCACAGTGTGCTCATGCCCCAGGCCTGTGCTGTGGTTGTAGGCCATCAAGTCCGTCTGACCACATTGCCCCACTGGACAGGAGAACTGACCCCCACGGCTCTCCCAGACTTCAGTCTTCCTGGAGCAGGTCGCCAGGCCCGCTGACCTTTCTGTTAGCCATCAGGTGCTCAGCCACTGGCACCAGGGCCCCTGACCTCACGAGTCTGCTGCCTTGTGGCACTCGCTGTGGGAAATCGCTTTGTCATGCCACAGTTTTACTCTCTGGTGACAGTCCTCGCTGGGGAGTAGGTCCCTCACTGTCCCCATGCTCTGGCACTTGTCTGTCCGTTTGTCCTAGAAACAAGCCACTGTGGTGGCTTGTGGGTTACTGGGATGCTGGAAGTTATGTCACTGGCATTTCAAATATCAGCAGAGCCACCCACAGGGAACGGGTTTCAACAGAGCTTCTGGACTGAGAACAGACTAGGCATGGGCTGTCTAGCTCGGGGGAATCAACCACTGCAGACACAGAGAGCCAAACCTCACGAGTAGCGGCAGAACATTGCCAGAGGTCATGCCGGAAGACGAACCGAGGAAGAGCGGCCTCCTCAAAGTTGGGTTGATCAAGCTGAATGCCGTCGAGTCTGCTCCAACTCTTACTGCCTTACTGTAGGCTTTCTGGAGCTGTACATCTTTATGGGAGCAGAAAGCCTCACTTTTCTCCTCAGAGTGACTGGTGGGTTTTGAACCTCAAACCTGGAAGTTAACAGCACAATGGTTACCTGACGGTGCCACCAGGGCCGTGAGAGAATCCCTACAGTTTAGAAAGATCGCTGGGCTCTTGTCTCCGAGCTGCTCTGGAGGAACTGAAGCTAAAGCGGGTGAGAGGGCTCCAGCCTGGTCATCCTTTGTAATTTTAAGTTGGCCCATTTTGCCAGAAAGAGGTGCCCTGGTGGAGCACCGGTGAAAGCCCAGGGATGCTCACTGAAAGGTGGCCAGTTCCAAGCCAGCAGCTGCTCTAATGGAGACAGAGGTGGCAGTCCGCTTCCATCAAGATTATCCCCCGGCAAGGCGGCTCTGGGTCAGAATTGACTCAGTGGTGGCAATAGGCTTAATGAATTTTGCCAGAACTTTACATTTCTCTGAGTCCGGGAAGATTCACAAAACCCTCATGTTTTCTTCATGACAGGGTCTCTCCCCAGAATCCTCGGGCCCCTGGGAAGGATGCTGGCAGGTGGCTGTGGGGGACTGAGGAGGAGGGGAGCGGCTGGGCAGGCGATGAGATGGGGGCAGGAGGGGCTGCACGTCTGAGAGAGGAGGAGGGGAGGGCGAGGCGTCACTCAGCCTTCCCTGACTTAGGGACACTGATGGTCCCATGACTGAGGCTGGAGCCGAAGGACTCTGTCAGAACAAAGATGTGACTCATCTAGGGGACCACTCTGCACACAAGAGCCTGGGAATGTGTGTGTGCATGTGTTAGTCTGGGTACTTTAGAGAAACAAATCCACAGAAACTCATGTATGAGAGAGAGTTTTATATAAAGGTAAGTCCCATATGTCCAACACTAATCCACAAATCCTCCTCCACCTCACAAAACAGACACAATGACGCCGACTGCAGGAGAAAAGCTGAGTCAATGAATGTATAGGCATCTCAGCGCTGGCAGGAGTCTCCACACAGCTGCTCCAGCACCCAGGGCTGCATCGGGGTAGGTCCATGTGGCTTCTCCTCAGGGATGTCTTGCAGAAAGTGAGCCTTGCAAGCTAAAGCAGGGAACTGCTAAGGCAGCTGCACCCTGGTCCGACCATCAGAAAGCAAGAGACCCGAGAACTAAAAAGCCGAGGTTCACTGAACATTTATCTCTCTGCCCTTCAATTAACCCCACATGTGTTTATCAGCCAGGTTGGCACAATAAACTACCTACCTCAGTGCCTGCTCACGCCCATGTGTGCACACGGACACTAACATGTACACACACGTGTCCACTGCCCCCAGAGGGTCCTGCTCAGCCTACTCTCTGAGCCCCAGGGGAGCCTGGTAGCGGCCCACCTGCTCTCCATGGCAACCCAGTCTGAGACCTGCTGTGAGCCAAGAAACTGCAGGGCTTCCACGTGAGCTGCTGTTCGTTCATGCAGGTCAACTCTCCACCGTGTACGGCTTCGCTGGTGTAGTGCTCTGCTGGTGTAATACTTTGCTGGTGTGCTGGTATGTGTTTGTGTGGGGGGTGGTTTGAGCACACAGGGTTGGGTTGGAGGGGACACTACATGTGATATGTGACACATGTCATCTAGCCTGGCCCACATCCTCACACACCCCTCATGATGCTCCTGCATGGGAGCCCAGGGTGACACTGGGGGCATGGACTCCTGCAGCCACACCAACCCCGCAGGGTAGACCTGGGGCTGGCAAACTGGCCTCTGACCCCAGCTCTCTCTTCTCAGATGCTCACAGACAGATCTCCCCAAACAGTGAATCTCTGCCCGTCCCCTCCCTGCTGGGCTTTGGGCCTTGTCCAGGCAGATGTGAGCAGCGTTCCCTCCAGCCTCTGGACTTCAGAGTTTGTTCTGTGACCCTGGCCCCTCTCGGGGTTCCCTAGCCTCTTCCCCAGGAAGCCAGCCGTATGGGCTGCGATGGTCTCAGGCCTCTGCAGATGCTGGATGGTCAGATCTCTTCTATCTCTGCTCAGGCCTGGACCAGGAGCGGAAGACTTTTATTTTCCTCTTGGATCTTCTCCCCCTGGTGCCCAGATCCCTCTCACGGGAGCCTGAATCTGGAATCCTGAGACTGGGCTTGTCTCACTGTGATGTCCTGTGATAACGTGACTCTCCCCCCCAACCCCCAACCCCGCCACACACATGCAGTCTCAGTCCATTCAACCCCTGGCCCAGCAGCCTCTGTGAACCCTCCCACACTCGGCCTGCCCTCCCCTCCCGGCTGACCCTCAGTGCTCTGCAGTGACACATGGGCGAATCTGTGCAGACAGGACAGGAAACAGTACCATGCCCGGGGGAGGGCCTGGGCTCAGGGATCCCAGCAACAGGGTCTGCTGTATCTGCTGCTCAGAGCCAGGACCCCTCTGGAAGGGTGGGCTGAGGGCGGGAGAGGCAGGTTAAACAGAGCATGGGGGAGGGAGGCTGCAGGGATAATTAATTTCTCTTGAAGGTTTATCACGCTGTCATGAATTTCTGTGTCACATGCAGGCATGTAGGCGTGGGCTCAATTAAATGTGATGCTCCCGCGCCAGCGGGGCCTGCTGGCTAATCACAGCCTCAGCGTATTGATCTTGACATCTCAGCTTCCTCTCAGATGATTACGCGCTGCCGGGAGTCCTCTCAGGAGGCTTTCGCTGGGCGGCTTTCCCCATCGCCTAGGGCTGTGGACAGGACCACCGGGGACACCGGGCAGTGTTCTTCTGCGGCTGAGCGTCTTTGCAACCATGCGGCTGAGTGCCCACTTGCAGGGAGACGCAGAAATCAGAACAGTGTTCTTGGTCGGAGGGTAGAGTGTGCTGGGAGATTGGGTTCAGGAAGCTAGCAAGACCAGAGTCCTCAGGTTCTCACTGGGGGAAAAGGTTGGTGGGGCAGGGGCCTGCAGGGGGCATCCCTGGAGTCCAGGAGGAGTTACGGAGTGATGCCAACAGATAAGTGCTGGGCTGCCACCCACCAGCTTGGTGTTTCAAACCCTCTGGGGCCCAGTTTTCTTCCCAAGGGTCACAACCTTGAAGAGCCTCTGGAATACCGCTGTCCTTGGCGCAGACGGGCTCACTGGAGTTGGGATTGTCTTGATGACCTCTGGTGGGCCTGAGATGGAGAGACCTCGGCCGGCCATCCTACTTTCCAGAAAGATCACGTGACATCAAGTGACTCAAACCAAACAACTCGCAGCATCAACTCGATGCTGACCGTGATTCTTTACAGGAGTAGAAGGGCCCATCTTGCTCCCTCGTTGCTGCTGGTGGTGTTGTCCTTGAGGTTAGCAGCCACCAGGATCCCTCTGAAATAGGCTATGGATGTTGGCCAATCGAAGCATGCGCTTTCCTGCTTTGTGGACACCTCAAATTCAACAGACCACGGCCCTACCCACCCTGGGGCAGGTGGGGCAGCGTGGGGAGGAAACACCCCCAAGCCGCCTGTATGTAGGGGACTGGACACATGCATAGGAGATGTGCTCACCCCTCACCCCTTCTCCCAGGCAGCTCCGGCATGGGCCAACCCACTTTGCATGGCTCTCCTCCTTCCGGAAGAAATCCCGACTTCCACTTTTTGGTTCTATTCGTCTGAGGAGTGATGCGCCACAGGTGGGGGAGTAAAAATCCGGAAGATCTGCTTCCTTTGTGGGACTGGGCTCCAGCCAGGTGGCCGCGTTAGGAGTTCAGTCGCTGGCATTGCAGGAAGGGCTTGGCTGTTCTCCCAGGAGGTCGTGGGTGTTAGCACCATGAAATCCTAGGGCGAGGTCCTCAAAACCTAATGGAGCTTCTCGTCCCTCCCCCACCCCCTGGTTTGTTTGGGGATGGCTGGAGGCGGTACAGATGAGGGGATGAATGTCATGTCACAGACAGCACAGACACGGGGGGTTGGGGGGACTCTAGTCTCTGGGCTTGGGCAGTCGGCCCCTCCCAGATGGCGTCTGAGCTTCAGGACCCAGTTCTGGGGCTCCTACCTCTTAGTGAAGTGACCTTTTGGAAGTCATCCACCTGGCTAAGCCTCTATGTTCCAAGTCTTAGCAACAAGGAGAGTGGTCAGATCCTGTCGCCCATGGTGTGGGGGATGTTGTCTAAGGTGATGTCCCGGGCCCAGGTTGACAGCCTGTGTGACTCAACTGTGCTTGGAAATGCAGACAGACTCACATCCAGTTTCTCACTGGCCACACGTATTCCAACTGGCTTCCAGGCCATCATTGCCAAGGTCATGGACGAAGCCTTCTTGAAAACCCCGTGTTTACATACATATTTTTTGTCCATAATCCATAGTAGGAAATTTATTCTCCATCACATAGCAGTATACTCATATTTATATATCCACTACAAAATATTAACACAACTCATTATTTTTATTAATCATTTTACTGGGGGCCTCTTACAGATCTGGTGACAATCCATCATTCAATTGTATTCAGCACGCTTGTACATATGTTGCCATCATCACTTCTAAAACATTTTCTTTCAACTTGAGCCCTTGGTATCAGCTCTTCCCCCTGCTCCTTTCCCACCCTCATGAATCCTTGATGAATTATATATTATTATTATTGTTATTTCATATCTCACACTGTCCATTGTGTCCCTCCACCCACATTTCTATTATTTGCTCCCCTGGGGGGCTGTTAAATATTCATCCTTGTGATCAGTTCCCCTTTCCTCCCCTCTCCCCCCCCATGGACATCAAGTCGGAGTAGTACTGCCCCGGGGTTTCCTCCGCTGCACTCCTGACAGGACCTGGTCCCCAGGTCTTCTCATGGGCCTATCATTGGTTTGAACCACGGACCTTTGAGTTAGCAGTTGAGCATCTAACTACTGGGCCACTCCTACTTAGTTTTACTATCTGATAAGTTCTGTCCTAGTCTAGCCAAGCTTACCCTATCCCATCCCATCCTACTCCATTCCATTGTGTTCACTGTACAAGCACAGAAGGTACTCACACATGGCACCCCACCTGCACATACAAAAGCAACACCTTGGAGTCAGGTCTCTCGAATGGCTTTTGCTACAGTGGTGGCCATTCTCTGCTGAGCCGGCCATGCGCTCCCTGAGTCCAGAGTCAGGCTTCTTATTTTCCATTGTGTCCCTAGGGGCATGGTGCCTGGGTCCTCCAATCCCCCTCTCCCTTCCTCACATGCTACCATAGCTGACCGTCTGCAGGCAGCTGAGCGTTCAGTGACCAGCAGGCCCTGCTCTCCGCAGGGATGTGAGAGCTTAATGGGATTCCGGGACAGGCACCAGGCTCCGTAGGAAACAGCATGGTACCCTTTCTAGCACCTCACCTGGGTCTCATGCACTCCCCTACCCAATTTTGAAAGGGCTTTTGAGTGTCAGATTTACATGAGCTGTTGCTCTTGGCAATGAGTAAAGGTGTTTTGCTTTCCATCATTACCAGGGAGAGGCATGATCTGTCCTCTATTGGGCATGAGTCAGACACCCAACAATGTCAACTCCAGCCTTTTTTGCCTAGATCGGCACCAGGAGAGTTCTTTTAGCGCTGACGTGGCGGCAGATTCTGCTGCAGATCGGAGTCCTGGCCCCAGGCAGGTGGAGCCCACTGCAGTCCTCCAGTTACTGTGCAGAGAGGGGAGCCCTGGGTCCTCCTTTCGGGGATATTGACCGAGTCTCCACACCAGCCTGCTGCGCTAGCCAGCGAGCATCCTTCCTTTGTTTGCTGCCGACCACAGGCCACGGCCCCGCTCCACTTTGCACACACATGTCTGGGCTCTGAGTGTCCAGGGAGCTGTGCCGGGGAGTGAGGGATTGAAAGCGCTGACTTGGCGGCGTCCTCTCCCCTCCACAGGCTGGGCTTTGAAGGGGGTGGCCTGGCTCCTCTGGGGGTGTCGCCTGCAGCTGCTCTCACAGATCTGTTAAGGCCAATGCTCCAGCTTCCCATTGATTCCTTGTCCACTGCCCACTCCTCCTCTCCCCCCCCCCCCCCGGTCCAATTCGATTCGCAAGCCTTCAATGAATGGCTGTTCACTAGGATGGCAGCTGTCCGGGTTTGCTGGAGACTGAGCTGGTGCAGCTAGGCCCGGGTGGCCCAATCGGTAATACATTGGGCTGATAACCACAAGGTCAGCAGTTCCAAACCACCGGCCTCTTTGCTGAAGAAAGATGAGGCTTTCTATTCCTGAAAGGAGCTTCAGTCTTGGAAACACACAGGGGCAGGTCCAGTGTGTCCTAGAGGGTCACTGTGAGTCAGAATCTACTTGATGGCAGTGAGTTTAGTTTGCGGTTGCAGCTGGTTCTGAGATGTGGGGCTTTCCATGCTAAAACCCAAGGACCAGCTCACCCTCTTCTGCAAAAAGGCCGTTGGGGCCAAGGTGGCTGGAGTGGAGTGACTCAGGTGGACACAGGTAGCCAGAGTAGAGTTTCCGTCTAGATGGGACACAGGCACTTGGGGGACTTGGGGAGAGAGGGGGTAGCACCCAACTTACTCGCTTAAGCAACTCCTGGCATCCACTGAGATTCGATGCTTGCTTAATTCTCCTTTTAGGCACTCTTGTCTTTATTTGGAAAGAAAATAGGGAAGACCAGTTCCTCTCCCCACCCCCACCTTTGGTAAATTGTTTTAAGAGCGAGAGTACCGGTTCAGACCCGAGGGTTCAGGAGCTGAGAGTGGGTCAATCAGAGTGGGTCAACCACCCTGTGGTGGTTACATAATCAGGGGGTTGTTGAAGTCTCCAGATGAGGTAGTTAGTTTATTGTGCCAACCTGGCCTATAAACACATGTGGGATTAATTGAAGGGCAGAGAGATAAATGGCTCCGTGAGCCTCCTCTTTTTTGTCTTTTGCTCTTTGATCATCTGACCAATGTGCGGCTGCCTTGCTTGTTCTGTGACTCAATTTGCAAGCTACACTACCCCTGGGACACCTAACCTGTGAACTGTGTCGCTGTGATTTGAGGTTCCTTCAAGACATGCTTCGCCACACAATTGGAATTTACATCTCTTGAGCTGGGGACTGTCGGACCCTGTCATCTGGCTGACTGTTGGTGATCTGCCTTGCTGTTTGCTGCCTGTGCCCGGATAGCCTGAATTGCTCTACAGAGGACTACCTGGCGGCCCTCAAGACTTGAAGGACTGCCATTATCTCACAACTGTCTCACAGGAGTGAGTTGCACTGAGCCATTTGTACTGCTTTATAATTTAATTAACTGTTTATTCCTTGTTATGTATCTATCTGCATAAATATATATAAAATTATTAGCATTCTGGTTTTGTTTCTCTAGAGAACCCTGTCTAACGCACCAGCTGAGGGCACTGATGGCTTGGATCAGGGCAACTGTCCTGGATGCTGTGACGTGCAACCTCACCTCCCCTTTGGGATGGCAGCCCTCGTTTTCCCAGCAGCCAGGAGCCTCGGCACTAAGACAGGCGGCATAGTGGCTTACAGGTTGGGCTGCTCACCGGAAGGTCAGCGGTTCTCCACGACCAGCTGTCCCGAGAGAAAAAGACGAGGCTTTCTACTCCGGCAAAGATTTACGGCCTCAGAAACCCACAGAGGACAGCTCTCCCCTGTCCTATAGGGCCACGCTGATTGGAATCGACTTGAGGGCAGTGAATTTGGGTTTTGCTTTGAGGAGTGTTGGCTGCTGCCCGGCTCACAGCGAGGGGCAGAAAGGAAGCCAGCGAGTCTGTCTGAGGCATGGCAAGTAGAGAAGAGAGAGTGAGATGGTGGCAGGACAGACTTTACGAGTAAGACAGCAAGAGAGGGAAGCAGTGGCCTTTCATTCTCAGGGCCACTTTGGGTGGTGGGAGGCGGGGGTTGACTATCTTCTCTTTTCTTTCTTCTGTCCCTCTTTTTGTCAGAGCCTGGGAGCATTTCCCCACGATCTGGCCTTGTAGCCGATCCCCAAGGATTTCTCTCAAATTTCCATCAGGACTCGGCCCGGGCGGGCTGTTCTGGTGTGAGTCCCTGCAGGGATGTGCATTTCCACAGCAGATACACTGAATCAGAGTCTAGGGCTTAACGAGACCCCCAGCAGATTCTTCTGGACCCCTAGGTGATTTATACACATGGGTTAGCATCACCTGGGGATCTTGTTAAACTGCAGATGCTGGGGTAGCAATGAAGCTTCTCAGTGAGGGGTCGCACCAGACTGCACCAGGTGTAAACCCTGATTTCCATCCACACAGAAGACCATCCTCTCAAGCCAGCCACTGTCTCTTATTTAAAAAAAAAAAAAAAGGCTCCGGGCAGACCCATTTATCTGCCATGCCAGGAATCAGACAGAAGATTTAGAGAGCGCCTCACATCAAATAGAGCTGGTGGTCCTCATTACACCAAGATAGATCTTCTTCCTCCAGGTGAAGCCATAGCAATCAAGGCAGCCAAACAAAAGTTTAATATTCAAAAACAGGCCCATAAAACTTGCTCTGACTATCGAAACCAAGAACCCCAAGGAAATAAAGATGTATCGTCTCTTCTGTCTTGGCCAACAGTTTCCACATCCTCTTTTGTTTGTATAATAAGTCATAGGTTACAAATCATCTTCCTTTGTACGTTGCCGTTCGTTTTCATTACTTGTATGGCTTAGCTATTGACTGTCCCCTTTTCCACTTGAACGGCCACAAATCCTCCATTGCGCTGACTTTCCCCGAGACGCATTCTTACCCTTTTTCCTAGTGCACCCTCATTTCCCCACAGTTTGACATTAGAATCATGTCTCCCAACTGCCTTGTTCACCCACAAACATGGTATGGGGACAGCTGTAGTGCTTGTCTACCTGACACTGGTTCCTTGTTCTTCTGGAAGCCCTGCTCCAAAGTTATTTTTAATGACCTGTCCATGCTCCAGAGCCCTGGTAGCATAACAGTTTCTGCACTGGGCTGCTCTCCTCACGGTCCATGGTTTGAAACCACCAGTCACTCCTCAGGAGAGAGATGAGGCTCTCTCCCCCTGTAGAAAGTCACAGACTTGGACATCCACAGGGGCAGTTCTACCTGGTTCGATGGGGCCACGATGAGTCAGAATTGATGCGTTTGCTAGTCTGTTTGGTTTGTATCTGTCCCCCAGGAGTCCCTTTGTGGCATATCTACTAACAGAAAGATTGGTGGCTCCAATCCACCTCGGAAGAATAGTCTGTGGTCTGGTTTGGAAAGATCACAGCCCTTGAAGGCCCCACAGAACACCGTTCTGCCCTCAAACACATGAGCATGATGGACTTGTTGGCAACGGATTTGATTTTTCTCTCTCCCCAACTCTGCCCTGGACCCCATGTGGGAGAATTGACTGACACCACCAGCCTCTAGTTCTGGTTAGAGGCTCACGAAGCAGGCCCGGCCCCCGAGGGTGCTCTACTCTCACTCCCGGAAAAGAGAAGTTAGACCAGTGACAGTGAGGATGTCCAACTGGGCCACCAGCCAGAGCGGGCCGACCTGTGTGTGAGGCCCACAGAGGAAACCAGAGTCAAGACATGGCAAAAACGAGGTTCTGAGTTACTGATTGTGCCAGGTCTAACAGTAGTTAGCTCTAAACATTTGTTCCATCAAAAAAGAACAAACCTAGGTATCTTAGGTGGGTCCTCTAGAGAAGCAAACCCAGTGATGTGTATGTGTGTGTATTTTTTCTTATGAGATATTTAAATATATAAAAATACATAATTATATGTAGATAAATAACTATATAAACGTATAGCAAGAAAAATGCATACATATATACATATATAGGTATATGCACACACACATACATAAGTAGATAAAATTACATATGCATATAATTTTATAGAGAGAGCCGTCTACACATATATATATATATATCAAGAAAATGGCTCATACAATTGCAGAATGCAGAAGTGGGACAGTCTGAATCCAGGCAAGTTCTAAGCCCATAATTTAGATGTCAAGCCGGAGGGTTCTCCTGACTCTAGTATCTTTGGGTATGGCAGGCACAACATTGGCAGGCAGACCTCAGGCTGGTGACTACAAAGGCAGATGGCTCTCATGATCAGCATGCAATATGGCAGGCTGTAGACTCAAGTTCAAAGAACCAGAGGTCGATGACCCAAACTCAGGATCTAGACCCAATAAAAAGCAAGCAAATGTTTCCATAGCATCCATGTATCTAGGAAGTAGGCTGCACCCCAAGGAAATGTTCCTTCAATTGCAGCAGAGCTATGACCTGAGTAGTGGGGTTTGCATTCCATCCTAATCTTCTTACCATCGATGGACTATATTGTGTTAGGTCACATCATGGGGGACTACTAGGCCTTAACTGCCAAATCACTGAGAATCCTGGTTGGCACAAAACCTACTGATCACCCTATGACTGAGTTGGGCTTCTGTCACCTACTGCACCTGAGGGACTTTCAGACCAATGGAGCGTTGCACTCTTAGCAAGGGCGGGGAGTCAGTCTCTCCAGAAGGAAAACAATGGCCTTCCAAAGGGACTGCCTCAGACCTGTGGGGAGAGCCCACCCCTGTGCACCGTGGGCATCCAGGAGGGAATGATCCTGGACCTTCTTGAAAGAGATGATGGAGGAATTGGGCCTTGAAGGCTTCATAGGGTCGGCAGGGAACCAGGGACAGAATTCCAGGTGGGAAAACCCCGAGAACATGGATTGTATTAGTTCATGGTGAAGAACAAGGAACTATCTGGACGGAGAAATTAAGTGTTTTAGGCAGCTGGGAGAGATTGGCTTCGAGAGTTGAGTTTCTTGGTGTCAAATGAAATAATTTAAAAATTTACCTTTCAGGTCAGGTTTTCTGTACTTCAGTCATCGTTTATCACCACCATCATTTATCCTACCTGCATTCATTACATTTGCATATTAATATGTTAGACTTCTTTGAATTGATCCCCCCCACCACCTTTTTTTTTGCGAAACTTCTCATGGCATTCTAAGCAGAATTAGTTGTGAAGACACGTTTTACCTATGCCTCCTCATCCCCTAAAACTCATTAAAATAACTACATGAGTAAACAAGATATTTATAATGAGTTCTGTGGTGGCAGTCCTCAAATACCCTACTCCCCAGAACCAGTTAATATTGCCTTCGTGGTGAAAGAGTAACCATTCTTTATACGACAAAAGATGTCATTAAGCTAAAAGTCTTGGAAGGAGGAGTACCTCTGGGATTATCTGGGTGGACCCTAAACACCATCACCTGTGTTCTTATAAGAATGAAATAGAGATCCCTGAGCGACCACCTTCGTTACCATTGGACCAGAGGAACTAGCTGGTGCCTGGCCAAGCATCACTGAACCTCTTGAACAAAGTCTCTGTTGAAGAACCCTGCCCCCCGGTCAAGGTGGGGGTGGGCGTGGAAAGGACTATGATATTCTTGTGGAATTCAGACTTTCTGGAGGCTGGCTGAATGAGTCACCAAGAGGATTGCCTTGCGACAACCTATTTCTTAGGTCAAGCAATAAAAGAAATAAACCAAGCTTACTGCTGCCCAGTCGATTCCAACTCAGAGTCCCTGTGTAGGACTGCAATCCTGAGGCTGTCCCTAGTTACAGGAGCAGAGGGTCTCATCTTAAACCAAGCCCCCCACCCCCCTTGAAGGGGCTGGTGGGTGTGAATCAACAACCTAGCAGTTAGCAATCCAACGCTTACCTGACATAGATTAGCTTAACTAGTTAAAAAAAAGCTCCCTCATTTGCCGTAACTTTTCAAAGACAACCACTAGCAGTCCCTAAGGGTGGCTGGAAGGTGGTTCAGCCCAGTGATTAGAGACTGCATCTTGCAAATTATATATATATATATATTACTCAGTATTGTACTTAGCTGGAGATATCCTGACAAGTTATTCTAAATTCTGAGTTTGGAAGGTACCCAGAACACACAGTTGCCCCCACAATAGACACAAACAGGCCCATGGTCATAAAGATGGGATGACTGGACTCCGTCTTCTTCTCTTGGACAAGGGTGGTCTTGACTTGGAGCCAACTCAATAGCAACTAATTATCGCATTGACTCATTGTCACGCTGTTGGCGGGGTACTGCAAGTCAGCAGTTCGAAACTACCAGCCACTCCATGGAGGAACGATGAGGCTTTCTACTCCCACAAAGATGGGCAGTCTCAGAAACCCACAGGGACAGTTCTACTTGGTCCTGTTGGGTTGCCATGACTTGGCATGGACTTGACAGCTGTGGCAGTGAGTTTGGTTTGGGTGTGGGAATCCTCTGACCCGGATAGGTGGCGGAGTCGTGGAAAGAAGAGCGCAACCAACCAGCCGACAAGAGGAACAAGCAGACTCCATTCCCAAGTGCAAACGTGGCTGGGGTTGATCAACCTGGCCACCAGCAAACCTTGCCACCTCCTGTAGTGATGCCTGCCCATGTCCTGGGCTCAGTTACCTCCGACTGTCCTCTGTCCCTCTCCTGGGTCGGCAACGAGTACCAGAGATGAGTGTTTCTCAGGCCTTGCAGGAGCCCAGAGAGGAACGCCCCTGTGCCGGGCCTGAGGGGAGCTGAGCAGTACATCTGATCAGAGGCGGCCGGCCGAGGCCCCTGCATTATTTAGAAAACCAGCCGCGGGAGAGGAAAGCACCCAGGCAGCCCCTTCATGTCAGAGATGCATCTGCGTCTCAAAAGGCAGCCCAACAAGGGAGACTTCACGGAAGACTGGAAGGCCTTACGCAGTCCCGGCTCCTTGTAAAATCACACCATTTGAGATGCTTATACAAACCCATATCTGATTTTTTTAAAAGGCCAAGCCACTAAGAGAAACAAGCATTTTAATCCTTTAAAGGTAGGGGTGGGGGTGGGATGCCATTAAGGGTGATCTGAAGGTTAAGAAAACCATTGTTACAATGAGATCGATTAGCTCGGAGCTGTCCACAGCTCTGTCCCCAGAGTGTGAAATCAGTGACTGAAGGCGGATTTCACAGATACTTCAAGGGCACGTGCTGGCGCAGTGGCGATGGATGGGCCCACAGGCCTCTCTGCCAAGTCCGTGCTCAGAGAGATTTCCATGACATCAGACACGGTCTCTCCTGATGGGCGTCAGACGCCGGGTGCCTGCGCAGGACGTAGGAAAGAATCATCAACAAGACCCACCTTCTCACTGAAGCCATATTTTCTCTTAAGAATATCCATCCAGATTGCCCTCTGGGAAAGTAAAGGTGTCTAGAGCAAACAGATTCATATACTGTGGACGGCGAGAACACCACAAGAAAGATAGTCTCGGAGGAAGTGCAGCCCCGGGTTTCTTAGTGCTTTCTTTGGCATGAGCTCAGGCAGGACCAGTTGCCGGAGAAGGATGTCATGCTTGGTAAAGTAGAGGGCCAGCGAGAGAGAGAGGACCGCTGACGGGGTGGACAGTGAGCTCCCACGTAGCGGCCATCGGGAGGAAGACGCAGGACCGGGCGGTGTTCTGTTACCTAGACTCTCGGTCCTAGAGGGTCACCGTGAGTTGGAACCAACTCGAACAAGGACACAGGAATCCAGTGAAAATGTTAATCATGAAAATCAGCCCCGCCAAGCCTCCCGGGTCTCACATCATTGATGACGTTCAGTGTCTGTGTCTCCATCACCCCACCCTATGGGGAGTGGATTGGGGGGAAGTAAAACAGATCAAAAGGAATGTTAAGAATAGTTGAATGTACAGCGACTGAAGTTTAGCAGTAGCTACTAAGGGCAGGAGGGCAGGAGGAAGCGGGTGCCATGATTCGCGAAATCGGCTCTGTTTAGGGTGATGGAAATTTGGCTAACAGAGGCCATGATGGCAGAACCTGATTAATGCCATCAATACCACCGACTTGTACGAGGGAAGGGAAAAATACAGCTCCTAGCAGTCCAGTTCAGACGTGCCCAGGGTTATTCCGGAGGGACCCTGCTTCCACATGCCTCTGTGATCAGTGGCTGGCTGCAGATACGCTCTCTCTGTCCTGCCCTGGTCTTAGTCTCATTAGGGAGCCTTTGAAATGCAGGTCTGATGCAAACAAGGACTTCCCAGAGGGTCTGCTGGGCCAGTTCAATTCACAGCAGAGAGGCTGGTTCAGAACGGCATGGCCACTGGTTTGGGGGCTTCCAAAGAGATATTCTCAAAGGTGTTATTAGAAGACACAAATCAATCACGGGGGCTTATTAGGAAGATGTGCTCAGACATTCAATGGCTGCCTCAGTGAGGAAAAGGCCAGGATACGTGGACGGAGGGGCTTCCTCCCATCGTGACCAGCGCTGTCCTCTGAGAATGCCACCGGGAGACCTGATCTCATTCTCCCCACAGCGCTCATTTATGCTCCTTCAGAGTTCTTTTTGTTTTCCATACGTGAAGAAAATCGACAAGTCCTAGGACTGGAGACCCTCCCGGATGCCCAAACTGCCTTGCTGATGTGCTGTCCATCACAGATCCCCCAGGAACAGGCCTGGACCGTGGAAACACTGCACCTGGAAGCGTGCAGACCAAGGTGGCAGCTCTGTCGGGCAACAACGGCTTCCGATTCACATCATTTGGGTTCATACTAGTTTCCATGCTTTTGTCATCATAGTCTTACACACACACACTCACACACTCACACTCACACACACACATGCTCACACACATACACATTCACACTTACACGCTCACACACTCACACACTCACACACACACTCACACATTCATACTCACACACATACACATTCACACACGCTCACACACACACTCACACTCACACACACACACTCACACATTCACACACACACACACTCACACTCACACACACGCTCACACACACTCACACATTCACACTCACACACACATACACATACTCACACACATACAGTCACACACACATTCATACTCACATACACATGGCATGAACCAAAGAACAAAGAAGGCAGCAGATGATGGGGTTGGGGTTGGGGGGGGGTGTGTACAAAACACAACTACGTGCGGCTGTCGAGTCATTGCTGACTCATTGGGACCCCCTGTGCATTCCTATGACTGTTTAGGGGAGCAGAAAGCCACGTCTGAACCACTGCACCCCCGTGCCTCCTGGATTTGGAAGGGTGAGCCGTGGGTCATTGTTTCCCTGCTCACTGTCTGAGTTCATCACACACTCACGTTGTAGACGGGGCACCACTCAGTCAGCAAGGGAACTTGGCACTTTCACTGCACTTCCATCGCTTGTCCTGGTCAGATGAGAGACTTGGAAAAGATTTCAGGAAAAAAAAAGATGCTTTGATTTAACAAGTTGCCCGCAGCCGCCCTGGGGTACAACAATGAAGTGCTTGTCTGCCCACCAATGGGTTGGAGGTTCAAATCCACCCAGTGGTTCAGCGGGAGGAAGACCTGGCTGTCTGCACTCGTGCAGACTGAAGCTGGGGAAATCCGATGGGCCCACTTTCCTCTGTCATATGGGGACATGAGGAGTTGGAGCTGACTTAGCCAATGTCTTCTTTTTGGGTTACAGTATGGCTCAATGACGCGATGGCACCCAACGACCACCATCACCACCACCACCTCCACCACCTCCACCTCCACCACCACCTCCACCACCACCACCACTTCCACCTCCACCTCCACCTCCACCTCCACCTCCACCACCACCACCACTTCCACCACCACCACCTCTACCACCTTCACCACCACCTCCACCACCACCTCCACCTCCACCACCACCACCACCTCCACCTCCACCTCCACCTCCACCTCCACCTCCTCCACCACCTCCTCCTCCACCTCCACCTCCACCTCCACCTCCACCACAAAGTCACCCATAGAGCCAGAGAAAGCTCTGGTGTTAGGTGCAAATCGTCTTAGTTGGTTTAACATCTTAGCGCTCCATGAAAGTTTTCAATCACTAATTCTTTTTTTTTTTACTTAAAAAAATCATTTGATTAGGGGCTTATAAAACTTTTATCACAATCTATCCATCCATTCTGTGTCAGGCACATTTGTTGCCATCATCATTTTCAAAACATTTACTTTCTACTTGAACCCGTGGCATCAGCTCCTTATTTCCCCCCTCCGTTCCCCACCTACACTCCCTCACAAACTCTTGAAAATGTATAAAATTATTATAATTTTGTCATGTCTTGTACTGTGTGACATCTCCCATTACCTACCTTTCTGTTGTCCGTTCCCCAGGGAGGGGGTTATATGTAGATCATTATGATCAGTTCCCCCTTCCTCCCCCACTTTCCCCTTCCCTCCTGGTATCACTACTTTCATTATTGGTCCCGAGGGGTTTATCTTTCCTGGATTCCCTGTGTTTGCAGCTTTGATCTGTATGAGTGTACATCCTCTGATCTAGCCGGGTTTGTAAGGTAGAATTGGGCTCATGATAGTGGGGGGGAGGGGGAGGAAGCATTAAAGAACTAGAGGAAAGTTGTATGTTTCATTGGTTCTATACTGCACACTGACTGGGTCGTCTCCCCTTACAGAAGGGATGCGGGGAGGAGACAAGCCAGTCAATCACTAATTCTTAACAGCATTACGCATTCAGAACCCAACTCACGCTTGACTGTTAAAGAATCATCTCTTTTGAAGAATGGAGTGCGTTCTCTTCCAGGCCACCCATGGCGACAGAGGCATTATCAAGTGCCCTGCACACATGGCTGCAAATTCAACTGGAAAGCAGGAATTAAAAAGCAAAGGACAATAACAACAAAGCAAAAATACCCAGCTGACAGGCCTGTGAAAACATACGCCCTCGTTGCGGTTGATAGTTGCTTTTGTGTTGATTCTCCCTCGTGGTGACCCTCTGGGGCGGGGCTGCACCCCTGCACACGCAGTCCATGTTTCAGAAGCAGATCGCCAGGCCTGTCTTCCGAGGTGTCTCTGGGTGGCTTTGAACCACCAGCCTTTCCATGAGTGGTCTCTTTGTGCCTCCCAGGGATGCACCCAAGGACGTCACTAGCAGAAGTCTGCTCCTTCTCTCTTAGGGGACCAGGACCAGAGGTTCATAGAGGTAGCATATGGACAGAATCTGGAAGGACCGAAGTCCAGGAGGGCAGATAAAGAAGGTGGGGCCCAGGAGGTTGCTTGGCACTTGCTATCTGAAACTGTCCCTGTGTCCCAGTTTCATGTTGCGTTTGCTACATCACAGATTATGACATCTCAGAAGATGAGAAAATAGAAAGAAATAGAGGAAGCCCCAGTCTGGACCAGTGGGGGAGATCTCATCGGCCCCCCTCTTGCCTCCACATATTAAAAAGGAAAGAGCCCAGTCGTGTGGATCTCCAGACCCAGCATGCTTCCCTGTATCACTCTGTGGCCTCGATGCGTACTTGGCATCTCTTATGATTCATGAGAAACAGATGAATAAGATAGCGTTCTGCTGTGTGGGACTCAGGACTCCAAACAAATATCAGCAGCTCAGCACAATAGAGATTTGCTTCTGTCTCCTGTAATAGCAGTCCACGGAGGAGTCTGCAGGATGTGTTCTGCTAAGCAGTCAAGCATTCGTGGCTCTTCATGTTTGCTTCTCTGGCTGCTGTGCCTACAGCCATCTCATGGCCCAAGAGGGCAGCCCCAGCCCCAGCTCCAGCCATTGCACCCCCAGGCCAGCCGGCAGGAAGGAGGCAGAGAGGAGGTTTAAAGGGGCTAAGGATATGAAGTAGCTTTCTTCCCAGGAAAGTCTCTTTCATGTTCTTTCAGCTACAAAGTCTTGCCTAACTGCAGCACTGTTCCTGATGGGGCCGATGTTTCCAAAAGGAATCAATGGATGCTATATAATGACAAACATCGTAACAAGGATGCTAACATTAATGTTGTCATGACCTGCAGAACCAAACCCACTGTCATGGAATCCATTCCGACTCACCGCAGTGCCCACTGGACAGAGTTGAACTGCTCCCTAGGCTTCCCGAGGCAAATCTTTATGGGAACAGAAAGATTCATCTTTTTTTTCCAGAGCAGCGGTGGGGTTGGGTCCCCAACCTTTCAGTTTGCAGCCCAAAGGGCACCCAGTCCTGCTGCCAGGGCGCTTGTTGCCAGGCACTGTCCTATCAGCTCCAACTCGTAGCCCAACAGAATGAAGTGCTGCCTGGTCTTGCCCCGTCCTCAGCAGCTTGCCTAGATAGAAGCCCACTGTGGCACCAGGGCATCAATCCATGTCACTGAGGGGCTTCCTCTCTTTTGCTGTCCTCTGCTTTGCCAAGCCTGATGTCCTTCTCCAGGGACCGGTCTCTCCTGACAACATGTCCAACATATGTGAGACAGAGTCTCACCATCCTTGCTTTGAAGGAACGTGCTGGCTGCACCTCTTTCAAGACAGGCTTGCTCATTCTTTGGCAGTCCACGGTCTACTTAATGTTCATCACCCACCCCACCGTCCAAAGGCATTATTTCATCTATACTCTTTCTTCACTGCTCAGCTTTCCCGTGCCTACGAGGTGATGGCTGTGTTAGTCTGGGTAGACTAGAGAAACAAATCCATGGGCACTCATATGCGTACAAGAAAGAGCTATATGTACAAGAGCAGTTGAATATTGAGAAAACATCCGAGCCCGGTCCAGATCAAGTCCTTAAGTCTGTTATTAGCCCGTATGTCTGAAGTCCTCTTCAGACTCATGACGCTGAATGCAGGAAGATCATAGGCCAGTGGTTGGAAAGTCTTGTGGATCCAGTGGCAGTAGAAGCATCTCAGCACTGGCAGTGGCAGGGGTCTGTCTCCACATGGCTCCTTTAGCTTCAGGGCTCTAGCGTAGCTCCATGTGCCTTGTCAATAGAGTCTCTCAGGAAGTGAGCTGAGAGAGCGAGAGTGTCTCCTGCCTCCAAGGAGGAGTTACTGGAGTTCCCAGAATCCTTAGGAGAAGGCCATGCCCACACAGAGGTCTCATTGGCTATCACGTGATTGACAGACTAGACTCCACCCCTTCACTCTTAATCCTCAAATTGACACCAGGTGATGTAACTGCCACGGTGGGAAACCCCATGGCTTGGATCCGGTGCAGCTCAGTCCTCACAGAGACATCATTGCCTTTTGACACTTGAGAGGGGCCTTTGCAGTGGACTCGCCTCATGCCGTAAGTCCTTCGACTTCTTGACTGCTGCGTGTACGGACCTTGATTGTGGGCCCAAGGACAGTGCACACCATGGCAACCCCGGTCTTATCTCCGTTGATCAGTGTCGTTCACTAGTCCTGTTGTGCAATATTTGGCTTTGCGCTGAGTTGTCCAAACGGAAGGCTGTCTCTTTGATTTCCATTGGTAGTTCAAGTCTTTGCTCTCAGCAAGCAAGGCTGGGCCACCCGTGTCATGCAGGTGGCTGCCGAGTCTCCCCGCAAATGGAGGCTCAGCACAGAGACTGAGTGAGTGTGGGAGGCAGATACATCCTGATGCCACCCCCCACAGTGCCCCGCTGTCTGCTGGAACAACTGTCTGGTGCAGGTGCTACAGTTAATACTGGAACAGTGATTACCAAGCGTCGAGTGCACTTCCAAGCAGTCCACACGTCTATTCAGCCTCACAAAACCCAATTGTGGTCGCGGAATCATCCCCCCACCCCATGATGCCCACGTCCCAATAAATGAAACTTGTCGACCTTTTGCCTCCTGTGGAGTAGGGGTTAGATTTTATGTCAACTTGTATTTGGATGAAGGTATAGTCATAGAGTGTTCTACCTTTCAATCAGGCCACAGGGGTGTGACCTTCACGTAAGAGAGACCCGGGAAAGTCTCTCCCTCACTCTTGCCCTTCGCCTTCTTGCTGGGGTCCTGGGTCTCACGTGGGGGCTGGCAGCCCATGTGGCTCATCAACCCTGGGGCATGTGCCATGTTTCTGCCAATCTTGGATCCACTGGACCCGACACCACCCCCGCTCCACCCTCACCCCAGCCTGTGCTCTCCCAGCTTCCCACTGGGCCGTCCTGCTTCCTCTATCGGCAGCTGCATGCTAGCCCTGGACCCACACCTTGAGTCTGACTGGGCTGCAGCGCTATCTTGATTTAAAATTCTTTCCTGATGGGAAGTTCTTTCTTACACACATTGGAGGGTCGCTGGTTTTGTTTCTCTGCAAAGCTCAGCCTCATACACACGGCCAAGGGATCTGTGCTAATGTGATGGGCGGCTTAGCCTCCATTCTCCGGGTGGGCACAGCAATCTCAACAGTTCTTCTAAGATTGAGAGAGGAGGCCAGAGACGCCAGAGGCTGCCGTGCTGCTGACTCTCAACACGGAGGAAGGGGTCCCACTCACGAACGGCTGCCTCTGGACACCGGAGGAGGAGGAGGATTCTCCCCCAGAGCTTCCACAATGAATGAGTCCACATCTGCCCTCCAATCTGAGGGGCAGAAACGACTACAGAGAGGGGCCTGGGTCCTTCTGCATGTTAGTTACCAATGTTATGCCTGGGAAAGCCAAGGACTGTTTGCAGCCAAACCCCAAACCAAACTCAGTACCATAGAGTGAATTCTGACTTGGAGTGACCCTGGAGGGCAGAGTCGAACCAGCTCTGTGGGTTTCTGAGACTCTAACTCTTGACAGGAGCAGAAAGCCTCATCTTTCTCCTGCTGAGCTGCCGGTGGGCTTGAACTGTTGACTTTGCAGCGAGTAGCCCACCGGGACCCACCCCGAACAATGTAGGTGGCAAAAAGCTGCACATGGGTTGGATAATTTGGAATCCAGGAGCAAACTCAGTAATTGTGGTCAGAGTCAAGTCCCATGCCTGCAGGAGTCTGTACAACCAGGGGGATTGTGGCAGTGACATCATCTGTGAACTTGAGCAAAGGGGTGGAGTCTAGCCTGTCAATCATGTCATAGCCAATGAGGCCTCTGTGTGGGTATGGCCTTCTCCTAAGGATTCTAGAAACTCCTGTCTTCTGCCCTGGAGGTGGGACACACATTCCCTCTGCTACACATTCCTGTTGACAAGCCACAAGGAGACACATGGATAGAGCCAGAGTCCTAGAGCTAGAGGAGCCACGTAGAGACCCCTACCAGTGCTGAGATGCTTCCACTGCCACTGGATCCACAAGAGTTTCCACCCACTGGCCTGTGATCTTCCTGTATTCAGCATCATTGCATGCGCTGTGTGAGTCTGAAGAGGGATTTATAGACTCGCATCGGACATATGGGCTAATATCAGGCTTATAAACTTGATCTGGACTGGGCTGGAATGTTTTCTCAAAAGTCAATTATTCTTTTATATAAGGCTCTTTCTTATACACACGAGTGTCTCTGGATTCGTTTCTCCAGTCAGCCCAGACAAACACAGGGATGTAATGTGCTCACGACATCTTCAGCCAAGAAAGTGGCTGTCAGGGCACGAGCCTTCACCTGGGGGAGCAGGAAAAGCTCATGGCCACAGAGGATTAGAAACCAGGACCCCAAACCTCATATTTCTCCAAAGCAAAACCAAGATGCCAATACTGGGACTAACACTTCCTTTGGCGCCCTTTGGAGGATTCCTCCCAGCAGCCTCTACCTGGGCTCCTGTATAAGACTCCACCCAGCCCTCAGTGGTGCTCCGTGTGGGCCTCACAATCCTACTCCTGATGGGGCCTTTTGCGGGACTCCTTACCGGCCCGCAGTAGAACCCTGCATGAGCCCCGGAGGCAGAGTTCCCACAGGCCCGCAGCAGTACCCCCACAGAGGCCCCACGGCAGCAATATTTCATATAGATGCTCAGTAGTGCTCTCAATAGGCCTCTCCGTAGTGCTCCATGTGGGGCCCTTAGGGCATTCCTAAGAGGCCTCGGTGGGCCTGGCATAGGCTACACGGTAACCCCCATTCAGTGAACCCCACAGGGCCTCCTAGGGGTGCTCTGCAGAGCCCTTCCTAGTGCTCTGCACGGCTGCCCACACAGCCTCGCAGGGGTACACTATCCTCAGTGGCCCACCACGAGGCCCTCGGGAGCAGCTGGCACAGGACTCTTGGGGACACAACACAGGCCCTCCTATGGCTCCACATGGCCCCTCAGAAGTACTCTGTGCATAAGGGAAAATGAATAACGGTGTGTGTCTGTGTGGGCTCACGTGTGCGCGTGGGCCCAGAGTAAAACTAGTATGCTCAGGGGGCCATATAAGGTGTGACAGATACTTAGGTGTTCATGAATAATGGAATTGGTTTCTAGGCGCCTAGAATATTCTGAAGGGAATTTAAAAATCCTGGGAGACGCTAGATGATTTTATCAGGGGGGACGGTTGCGAGTTTTTATCTTCTTGAATTTCTAGCCACCGAATGTCAGAGATCCACAACCACAGCACAATCACCAGCCATCCCCACGCAATGCGCCTGCCAGGCCAGTGGTAGGCCAAGACGTCCTGGGTGTGAATCTCGGGAAAGAAGCACAGAATACAGCCCAGAAGACTCCAGGGGCAGCTCTGCTCTGTCCTCTGGGTGGCTATGGACGGGATGGCCCCCAACAATATGCAGTGTGTGGGTGACTGCCTTAAAGGAAAAGTGGGGTCTGCTCCCTTTCTCTCATCTGCACTCTGTGCACAAGAGTTGATGAGTCACTTGTTTTACAAATGTTTCCCTTTGGGGGTGTCGAACTTGATTGACATCTCAACCCCAAAGAGGCGCCCTTAAGCATCTATGTTCTCTGTCCTTCTTTAAATAAACTCTCTCTCTCTCTCTCTCTCTCTCTCTCCACCCCGGCTCACTCACTCACTCACTCTTTCTTCTCCTTTATGACTCTTGTACCAGGAAAGCCACACCCCCAGGGCTGACACTCGCCCCGCCCAGTGTCTGTGTGAAAGGAATTGACAGGCTGTGTCATGCCAATCTTCACTTGGGGGGTATTTTTAAGCCTCAAAAGGAAAAGAAAGGCGAAAATCCAAAGAGACCACCGCCAGGTTTGAAATCCTGCTCACCCCCAGACAACAGCAACCAACAGAGCCTGACGGGATAAGCTCATAACAGAAGAGACCGTGGTCGGTCTTTGCTGTGACACCCTGCGGATCCCTGGTAAGCCAGGCCCCTTCCAGACGGACCATGGGGCATGGTGGGGTGAGGGAAACTCCCCTTTTCCAGGTTACTTGGAAAGAAAGAACCATTCTTTGATCTGAGGGTTTAGTTCTCGTTTCAAAGTTCTTGGCATGATGAGATGTGTTGTTGGTGTATGTAGTTTGTGGTCCTTTGAAAAGAAAACCAAAAATCAAACCCACTGCCTTCGAGTCAGTTCAGACTCATCGGGATCCGATGTTGAGTTTCTGAGACAGTAAATCTTTGGGGGACCAGAAGGCCTCTTCTTTCTCCGGCAGAACAGCTGATGGGGTCGAACTTGTGACCTGGCGGTTTGTAGCCCAGTGATTACAGCAGCACTAAGAGGGCACATGTTAGGTACAGTAATTCAGGAACATGTATGATAACCACCCCGTGGTCAGTTTGCAGGCTGGCGCTGTTGTGGATTTCACATTTCCATGCCAGATGCGGGGAGCTCTGCCCCTGGTATTTCTGAGACCAGCGGGGTCACCTGGGTGGACAGGTGTCAGTGAAGCTTCCAGATTAAGACTAGGAAGAAACACTTGGCAGTCAACTTCCAAAAATCAGTAATGAAAACTGAGGTACTTAGTTTATTGTGCCAACCTGACCAATAAACACATGTGGGGTTCATTGAAGGGCAGGGGGATAAATGGCTCGGTGAGCCTTGGCTTTTTAGTTCTTGGGTCTCTTGCTTTGTGATGGTTGGACCAGGGTGCAGCTGCCTTAGTCAGTTCCTGCTTCAGCTGGCAAGGTTCACTTCCTGCAAGACATCCCCGAGGAGAAGCCACATGGACCTACCCTGATGTAGCCCTGGGTGCTGGAGCAGCCGTGTGGAGACCCCTGCCAGCGCTAAGCTGCTTACAAGTTCACTGAGTAAGCTTTCCTCTTGCAGTTGGCATCATAGGTGTGTGTTTGTGAGATGGAGGAGGACTTTGTGGATTGATGTCGGACATATGGGTTAATGTTGGAGTTGTGGCAGCATTGGATTAGGATGTTTTCTTGATGCGCACTTACCCTTTATATAAAACTCTCTCTTCTACATGGGTTTCTGTGGATTTGTTTCTCTAAAGTACCCAGACTAACACAAACACCCTGACACACATACCAGAATGTTGTCCGATATAGTGCTGGAAGAGGGGGTCCCCTGAGTTGTAAGACACTCAAAGCACACAGCAGCCTCACAAATGGATGGGGCCACCCCAACGCTCATGAAGATGGCGTCCGCGCTGGTGATAACGGTTTGCTCTATAGCACGTGCTGTGCCATCGCCAGGCGCTGGAGCTGACCGCGTGGCGACTGAACAGTACGACCCGTAGCAGCATGGGAGACAGGGCTGTGCTGGGTAAAACGAACGCCCTGACAATGAAGGGACGTGGCGTGAGGTCATGAGGGGGTGGAAGGGAACTGCTTCTAACAGTCCTGCTGTTGGATCAATGCGAGACAAATTCCAAACACAGAGCAGACCTGCCGTCGAAGCTCTTTTCTGAAGGCCACATTCAAAGCAGAATTGCCGTGAACACGTCAAAATCACTTAGAAAGACTGCCTTTGCTTCTTAATGCTGCCCTAACAGAATTGTGGGTGGCTGGGACCAACAGAAATGTATTTTCTCCTCCTAGTTTAGGGGCTAGAAGTCTGGACTCAGGGGTGCTGACTCCAGGGGAGGGGGGGGCGGGCGGGGCGGGGGGGTTTCTTTGTTGGCTCTCATTAACACAACAAAGAGAACCCTGTTCCAGAATGGGATTACACCCACAGGTGTCCCAAACTGAACCATTCTGACTCAGAGCTCCCCAGCAGGACAGAGTTAGAACGACCCTATGGAGTCCCTTCCAAGACTTAATCTTCTCGGAAGCAGACTGCCTCAGATTTCCCCCAAAGGACGCCTGGTGGGTCTGAACCTCTCGTTTGAGTTAGCAGCGGAGTACTTTGAGCATTCTGCCATCGGACCTTCTCGGAAGGCACACACGGGGGAGCGTGATCGAGATACCTGTTCCATTGGAAAAGATGAACCATCTGAAACTAATACAGTCGCCATGGGAGTTTTCACAGAGCTGACAAAGCCACCCCCCGGTGTTCATGACGTCCTTCTCGGTGTTGCTAGGTGCCACGCAGCGGGCTCAGACTCACAGCTGCCCCGGCACAGCAGAAGGAAACACCGCCTGGTGCGGCGCCATCCTCCGCATCCTGCTTGTGTGAGCCCATTGTTGCAGCCCCGATGGCAGTGCATCTCTGTGAGGGTCTGCCCGTTTGGTTTGGTTTTCCTGCGGGCATACTGTCCTTCTTGGGGACTGGTCTCTCCTGTTGACATGTCCCCAGTGTGTGAGATGCTGTTAATCCTTAGTCCCGCCCCCCCCCCCACACCTGCAGACTTGTGATAGCTCATCCTAGAAAGCAAGACGCAGGCCCCTGCTGCTTACATGCAATGTGATTGGGTGGAGAGGGATATACCATGCTAAGAGTCGCTTATCTGGAAAGTTTGGTCCTTTGGGGGCAGGCGCCAAACAGAGCGGTTGAAATTATCTTTTGAGCTACTGCCACCGGCCAGGGAGACACACGGAGGCAGAAAGCATAACTCTCGCCCGCAGGGAGTTTGCAGTCTCATGAAACCAGTATTGAAGACAGATAGACAAGGTGGTTGGCTAGTGAGCACTGTGCTTGGGGTTTGGGTACCGATTCATTCTGTTAACAGATGCAGGTAAGAACATCAGGGACGCTCTCACCAACAGGAGCAGTGCTGGGGAAACTTTGGCTACCCTCATGCCATGGGCAAGACGGACTTTGAGCCCTGACTTGAAGATTCTTTGGTCAGGGAGATTGGGTAGAGGGAGAAGACGGGAGAAGGAGTATGCTGTTCAGAGCCTAGACATCCAGGCAAGGGGAGGTGGGCACAGTTCCACAGCTGCTTCCCACTGGGCCCAGCGCCCAGAGCCAGCAATCCCAGGGGATCAGCAGAGACTGACCAGCATTCAGGTTGCTGGGGCAAGTGCCGGTCAGGTCAGGTGAATAATTAGAACTTTGAGGTTCCCATGAACCTCAAGGGAAAAACTTTCAACAATTCCAGGGCAAAATGACCCAGTCTCAAAGATGGACTGCCCAGGGCATGCATTCCATCATCCATTCACCTTACAAGGACTTGCTGAGCCCTTGCACGGCCGGGTGTTTTGGGGTTTGGAGGAGAGGAGTGTTTCTAAAAGAGGAGATTACTGCCCTTGTGGAATGAATTCTAAAAACACTCAAAATGGCAACATGACTGGTGAATAAAATAAACCAGGGCAGTAGACTGGTCAGCCAGGGTGGGGTAGCAGGTGTGGGCTCCTAGATGCAGTGGTCAGGGAGAGACCTGAGCTTGGAGAGAGAGGTGGTGTGGGGAGACCTGGGCAGAGGGAACAACACGTGTGTATTAGTCTGGGGCCATTAGAGAAACAAATCCACAGAAACTCATGTATAAGAGATAGTTTTATACAAAGGGTAAGTGCGCATCAAGAAAATATCCCAACCCAGGGCTGCCCAAGCCCACAAGTCCAACATTAACCCATATGTCTGACACCAATCCACAAAGTCCTCTTCCATCTCACAAAACAGACGCAATGATGCAGACTGCAGGAGGAAAGCTGAGTCCGTGAACGTGTAAGCAGCTCAGCGCTGGCAGGGGTCCCCACACGGCTGCTCCAGCACCCAGGGCTGCATTAGGGTAGGTCCATGTGGCTTCCCCTCAGGGATGTCTTTCAGGAAGTGAGCCTTGCCAGCTGAAGCAGGGAACTGGGTAAGCAAGCTGCACCCTGGTCCGACCATCAGAGAGCAAGAGAACTGAGAACTAAAAAGCCAAGGCTCACCGAGCCATTTATCCCTCCGCCCTTCAATTAACCCCACATGTGTTTATTGGCCAGGTTGGCACAATAAATTAACTACCTCAACGTGCAATGGCCCAGAGGTGGATCATCGTGTGAGTCTCATGCAGCAGTAGAGCCTGTCTGGTGGACAAATGAGGGGAGAGTTGTTCAGGGCCGCTTGGAGTTTGGGGTCCCGCATGCTCTACCCATGGAGGGGGGTGGAGTGGGGGGGCGGGAACTGCCTGCTCTTCCTCTGACTAGAACTTCCTTACACAAGGACGCACCAGTGACAAAGTTTAATGTCTTTTGGCCCCTGTGTACCTCAAACTGCTGTGTCTAGCTCCCTCTCCGGGACCCTTCTCCCTCATCCAGAATCTTCTCATCCTATTGAGATTGGCCTTGTAGGAGTGCTCTGCCTCTGGGTCAAGCCCCACCCAAGCCCTTAAGTAGCTCGATTTAAGGCCAGGGGGTTGTCCCTCCCATGTCTGCAAAGGCCCCCATAGAGAAGGTTGGAGAGAAGTCAGGCAGCCTTTGGACACCTATGGGAACCACAGAACTGAACCGAGCATGCACAGACTAGGAGCCCCTAGGCCAAGGTAAGAACAATACCTTGGGCACATCCACCTTGGGTACATCACAGGTGGGCCTTACTCAGCCAATGGGGTCAACTTTAACCACACCTCTTCAGTCAAAGGTGTTAAAAGCCGGTTGTAGGAAAGCCAATCTCTCTTTATTGCCTTGGTCTTGTAGAAGGTTGGAGGGCAGGGGTGCCCGCCCAGGGGTCTACTCGGGGCCCACTTGGGGCCCACTCGGGGCCCACAGGCACTTGGGCTCTTAGGCTCCTGCTCACTTGGTCTCTTGACTACTTGGCCCCTGGGATTTCCTGCGAATACCTGAACCTTCCCTTTCCCTCAGCAAAGTTATGTGGATTTACAAAAGTGGTTCTGCTGCGTGGATTCTTTCAGCATTGCGAAGCAAGAGCCGAGGTATAAACCACCCCAGAAACCTAACAGAGCCTCTGGGGTCCAGGGTGTGGGGCAACGATGAAGCCTAGCATCATTCACAGAGGTTCTCCATGTTGCTGATTCACACAGAAAAGGAAGCCGCAGAGAAACCAACCCAGTTGTGTTTGGATTTGTTTGGATCTGGATCCAAACCCCGGATCCTGTCAGCCCAGCCCAGCCCAGAGCAGCAAAGGACAAGGAGGCTTTGGGGATGACAAGGGACAGACAGGCCCCGGGCTTTAATGACCTTGGCTATGACTCTTGGCTCTGGAGGGCTCCTCGGGCTGGGGAGTCAGGGGACAGCTCTCACCTGGGGCATTAGTTATGGCAGCAACACCCCCAACTGGCTCCCCTGAACACAGCCGTGGGCTCCTTTGTGCTCTGTGACCCATCTGTGTAGCCACGGGACCCTGGAATGGTGGCCTTGTGCCGGTGGTTTCCGCATCCACTTGATTTATCCTGTCTTGTTTGCGCTGTTTAAGATGCCGTACACGGGCCTCTGTAAATTACATGGCAATTGGGGCATTTTCCTCCCCCCTCGATCACTTCCTATTCTGTTTTCACCTGGAAGCCCCCCTATAACCAGTTCAGCATCCTAGCAGCAAGCAAGTCTCGGAGAGGAGCCCGGTGGCGTAGTGGTTACATGTTGGGCTGCAAGCTGTGAGGTCAGCAGTTCAAACCTCCAGCTGTTCCACATGAGGAAGATGAGGTTTTCTACTCTGACACTCCCGTAGTAAAGAGTGACAGCCTCATCAACCACAGGGCCAGGTCTACCCTGCCCTATGGCATCAGAATTGAATTTGGGGAGGTATTGGTTCTGATGGAGTTGAAAATCACTTCTCTAAAAACCAGCCATTTCTCTCCAAAAGGAGCCCACCCGCTCACAAAGAGACCCGCTTGAACGCTGTTCCTCCTCGCTCATTGAGCCCGCCTTGGCTAGGAGCCACATGCCCTGTGGAAGGTCGGTGGGGGCCAGTGTCATTTCTACCCTGACATCCCTGGGTCATGTTAATTCTCCGGCAACTGCCCTACCAGCCAGGCCTTCTGTCTCCGCATGGCTGAGGCCTGGGCTTCTGCCAGATTAAAGCCACTGCCTGGTGGGTAACTAATTTGTCCCTCCCTAGGAGAGAGCAACAATCAACAGACAACCCCATTAAAAGAAGAAGGGGAGTGGGGAGCAAGCTGGTTTAGTCATGCAGATCAGCGTGGAGGAGGAGGGGAAGGGAAGCGCCTCATTCTCATTCCTGGCAGCCCCTGGCCCACTAGTCTCATGGGCCCACACCCCACACCGTCAGGAAGCCCTGTCCCCGCCAGAGGCCACTGCGCCTGTTCCCAGGACACCAGGAGGCAGGGCACTAACCAGGGGTCACCTGGGCCATTCGTGGTGGCACAATATGGGCCAGTCTAGATTGAATTCAGGTCCTTTCACTGGGGGCTCCGGGCAGGCTGGTTCTCACAGCGGGGGATGGGGCCTGGAGCAGAGCCGGGTCTCCTGGACACCAGGCCTGGGCCACATGAGGGTTGCGAGGCCTCTGACACCGCTGGGTGGCTTTGTGATGTCGAGTCTGTGATGTGTAAGCACCACACCAGTGAAAGAAGGTGCGTGCCTGCGTGTGGTTGGTTTGTGGGTACACACACACACACACACACACACACACACACACACACACAGCTGAGTTCAATGCCTCCGCTCCTGTGAGCAGTCACGGCCATTCTCTCCCTCTCCCCAAAGAGTAGCGTGTTCGACAGCGGCGTCCTCTCACGGCTAGATGATTGGGAGATTGCAGGGATAATGTGAAGCAGATCAAGTATAGTAATTATGCGTTGTGGGTATGTTTTGACTTGTCATGTTTTATTCTGAGAGTAAGAAAACCAAACAGCAGGAGACAAACCTCCAAGTGGGCAGAGCCAGATGGAGTGGAGAGGGAGGGACTTTGACTCAGGGACATTGATCCAGGCTGCTAACCTGGAAGCAGGTGTTTGCTGGCTCCCCTCACACTTCTGCTCTTTGGTCAGAGATGGTGGAGGCCTGATTGGGAAAAGCCGGCTTTGTGCTGAAGTCGGCCTGAGGGCAGCCCTGGACTTCCCACGGGGACATCAAGGGCTCGCTTCCCATCCTTCCTCCTTGTCCTGCCTTGTCCTGAAAAGATACTTGACAACTTGGAAATGCTCCTAGCTGTGCCAGTCCTGGGGTCAGAGTTGTCTGTCCCCTACCCCACCCCGTTCCCCATGTCCTGCCTCCATGTCCACCCTTCCATGTCCCCTGAATCTCATGGTGAGGACGTCAGCCTCCTTTCAAACCCTTTGGCCTCTACCTCATTGCTATGACCTAGATGTCTTCCGAACATGAGGAAGAACATTCTAACCAAGGCCTCTCATGATGGATGGGGCTACCTGGGGAGGAGTGGGCTCTCTGTCACAAGGAGTAATCAAGAGGCAAGCTGTTTGGGAGGGTTTCCCCATTGGCTAAGGCTAGAAGGGACGGCTATAAAAACTCCTCCCATCATGGAAGTTTATGACCCTTTTCTCAGCAACATGGCCTCTGAGACGGTAAAGTTCCCCAGCAGGAGAAATGTTTGCCACTCCCCTCCTAACCACCACACTGAGGGGTTGACGCTATGCTGTGGCTGTTCAAGGGGGGGGGCCCTCAGTAAGTGCTTGGGGCGAGACCACATGCCTAGGGGATGTTTGGCAGCTGTGGCGTCTCATCTCATTTTGACATCAGAAGTCACATTGTTTATGAGGACACCTCCTTAAATGTTGGGCTTTGAAGGGACACGTCAGGAGTTCAAACCCATCATCTGCCCCCAGGGAGGAAAAAGAGGCTGTTTGCTTCTGTAGAGATTCACTGTAGTCTCAGAAACCCTATGGAGCAGTTCTGCTGTCCGGCGAGGTGGCTCAGAGCTGGAATGGTACTGATGGCAGTGGGGTTGGTCTTGCTCTTGGGGGTGTGGGGAGCACTGCGGGGGGGGGGGTTCACATCACCAGATATCATATTTACTAAGCACGCTGATTCTTAAAAAATAAGAAAAGGTGTTCAGGTGGCACAGTGGGTCAGTGCTCAGCTGTTAACGGAAGGGTTTGTAGTTTGAGCCATCCCAGCGGCTCTGTGGGAGGAAACCCTGGTGATGTGCTCCCGGAGAGAGCTCAGCCAGGAGGCCCTACGGAGCATCATGATCCTCTGTCACACGGGGTCGCAATGTGTCCAAATCAACTCCACTGCTCCTCACAAGATGTTAGCTGTTTTTTTTTAAATTTACAAAGATCATACATTATTTTAAGAAATGAAACTAACATGCACGTATGCTTTGAAAACAAAATACACAGTGCAGCATGGTGTCGAAGGAAAGGAACATGGCCATTTCTCTCCAAGCATTTCCTTCTCCTCTTGGCAATTTCTACTCTTGGATTCACAGCAGTGGCTCTGAACAGGACGAATAAGAAACTACCTACCCCGCCACTGCCCCCGACATACTCTGGATAGCAGCAGCTGGTGAATATGAAGGTACCGTGCACTGCCAAGAGAACAACCAAATCTGTCTTGGAAGTAGTACAGCCAGTATGCTCCTTCGAGGCAAGGACGGTGAGATTTCATCTCATGTTGTTCGGTCATGTTGTCAGGAGGGACCAGTCCCTGGAGAAGGACATCCTTCATAGTAAAGTAGAGGGCAGTGGAAAAGAGAGACCTTTGACCAAATGGATTGACACCGGCTGCAGGCATGAGGTCAAGCACGGGGACAATGGTGAGGACTGCGCAGGAGCACGCCGTGTTTCCTTCTGCTGTTTAGAGTGGCCGTGGGTGGGGACCACCTCGGGGGCACCTCAGCAGAAGGACAGCACCGCTATAAAAAGGCATTGTCTAGTGCTTGTCCCCCTCAGTACGCTCATTCTTGTCTTCAGAGTGCATCTCGGCCTCAGGGCTTTAATAATCATCCACCTCTGTTCCCGCAGCGTTTGGGCACCGCCGCACTTAGGCCCATGACACTTGGTGAGAACACGAGCATCTCTGTGCCATCCTCCATCTCTCCTCCCGGTGCGCTAGGATGCTAGTTCCTTTCAGCCACGCAGGGTTATACAGTCCTTTCTGGCTTACAGCCCGTGGTCTGTTCTATATCTCGACCGGGCTGGTTCTACACAGGGAGTGGCTGTCAGTACATAAGAGCCTCGTGGTCCCTGGGCGACGTGTGTGCTGGGCCCCTCACTGACTGAGGAAATCAATTGTAGCCTGACCATTATTTGAGGGACCAAAGCCCATTGACATGTGACTTCTCTGATCCGTGTGCCATCAGACCTCGGAGGCAGAAAGGGCAGGTTTGGGATGGTTGTTATCTCTTGAGAAAAATCAAGTGCTGTGATGTTCTCAGAGTCACACACGTGTGCCAGAAAGACCAGAGGCTTCTAGAGGGTCACACCCCCGTGAGGGGCAGAGATGTGCCTGTCTTGCTTCCCATTGCACCTTTGGTGGGTGCCACCGTGTGTCCGGTGTGTATGCTGTCGATTCCTATTCTTTGAATGACTCAACCAGTGATTGAGTGGAATCCTGACCGGTACCCGTGTCCACCTGGTACAAAACAGAAACTTGTCAGTGTCGCGTCGATGCTGACTTCTGGCCTGCCCATAGCACTGCCCATTGTTCTTCCTGATCCTCATCCTTAAGGAAAGCGGGTTGCCAACCTTTTCTCCCATGGAGTGGTTGGGTGGGTTTGAACTACTAGCCTTTAGCTAAGATGATAAACTGCTTGTGCCACTGGGGCTTTGCGACCCCTTTTTGGGGGGAACCCTGACTGCCGGGAGGAAGTGGGTGTTTGCCCTGCGATCTCGGGAAATCTTTGACCTAAGATCAGACCGACACAGCATCAGAGGCTGCAAACAACTTCAGAGTGTACTCCAGTCGCCATGGGGACCTGAACCACGATGAACCAGGAGTCCTGGTGGGATAGAGACCATGGACCAAAAGTACCCTAGACCCTAAGGATCAGGTCTTGTGGCGGCTGTCCTACACAGGCCGCATGTGGATATTGCAGCTTAAATCAATGAAGATCAAGTGAAATAGCAAATTCAGTTTTGTTATGCTTGCCACATGCCAAGTGCTCAGGAGTCACACACGGCCACCCTGCTGGATGGCACAGACAAAAGATATCCTATCCTCAGGGAAAGTCCTGTTGGGAAGCAAGGCGTCCAGTCCAGCAGGTCATCAGGTTGGAGGGAGGCCCGGCTCCAGGAAATGGCAAGTAGAACCGACCAGCAGGTCCCTGCTCACTCTTCCCCCTACCCTCCACCCACTTATCCCTTCACAGCCCGGTCACTGCATCCCCTGGGGCACGGGCACTACCGTGGGTGCTGGCCCCCGGGAACAAGATCACCCAGATGGCTGCAGCTCTCCACCTCGGGGAGCTTGCCCTCTAGTCTGGGGAGGCAGACAGCGAAGACGGAGGTGAGAGAATCCTTTCTCTTCAGGAACAAGACAACCGCGGAGGGTAACAAGAGCCCCTCCCAGAGGAGCAGGGCAGGTGGTGGCGTCCGGGCCCAGTTCATGTCGGGACATGCCATCTTGGTCACCGACCACCTCAGGACTTGGGATCGTGTCAGACGCCAACGGGCGAGGAACGTGAGACTCACACAACCTTTCCTAAGAGGCTGCAGAAGCCCCTACAGTGAAGCCTTGCTGTAGGATTAGAAAGCATCACCCCCTCCGAGGATTGCAGGGGACGGGCAGCTCGGGGACAGCTGGTTCTGTTCCCAGGAGGAGGGGAAGTGAGTCCATGCCGGGAAGCAGTGAGGGATCTGCGCACAGTGGGCTGTGGGGGTGATGCAGACGCTCCCCCAGAGAGCCACACGGGGGTCCTGCTGGGGGCCAGGGAGCTCCGAGTCCTGGGATGATTTCCCATAGCTTCCCAAAGATCCCAAAGTGGGATCTGATGCTGGGGTGGCTGCTGGGCACATGGTGACCATGACATCCAGTCATGGAGAAAAGGGAGACCGTGAAAGCCAGGCTGTGGCTGAATGGGCTTCAGGACCAGAATGATCAAGGGTCTGGCTCTGGATGCCCCTCCGCTGGTACAAGTCTGGCTGCAAGTAAAGAAACCAGCGACAAAGAAGAGGCTTCCACAGGGCAGTGTGCTTTCCCCCGACCTGCGTGGATCCTGGGGATATGGACCAGGGCGGGTGCAGGGCCCTGTGATGTCACCAAGGACCCGCTCTGTGTCCTTCTGTCCTTCTGTCCTGCCCTTCTGCCCCACCACCCTCATCCTGCGGCAGTCACTCTGCTGGCTTCCTGTGGTCAGAAGACGCTGTGTATGTATGTATATGTGTGTGTGCGTGTGTATATATATATATATATATATAAATATACACACACATGCAGCATTTTATACACACATACATACACACATATATAAACTTATTGCAATTGAGTTGATTCTGACTCATGGTGACGATCCCATAGGACAGGGTAGAACTGCCCCAGTGTGTTCTTTCCAAGGCTGTAACTCTTTATGGGAATAGAAAGCCTTGTCTTTCCCAAGGATCAGCGGATGGTTTTGAACTGATGACCTTTCAGTTAGCAGCCCAAAGAGTAACCATTCCACCTCCAGGGTTCCTCTTATATACACATACACCCGGAGCATGCACATGGTGAGGAATCCCATCTTTGCAAATACACATTGCACTTGATTGTCTGTAGACCTTCCCCTGGACTCCCAGCAACCCAATTAACCACCAGGTGGTTCAGATTGAAAGGGCTGCCTGCTTTCTGTGTTACCCTCCCCCTCCCCTGCTCCCTGGGAGCAGGGACACCAGCAGGGACTGTCTGTGCTCAGCGCCTAGCACCCCACCTCCTGGCGCCTCTCCGGGAGAGCCGGCTGTGCCTGCCTGGGAGGAGCTGACTCTGAGTCCCTCTCCAGGCAGGGTAGCCAGCTGCTGCCTCATCTCTCTTCGAAAATCCACCAAACGCCAAGTGACAACCCTGACGTATAGCGACTTTTTTGGATAGAGTAAGCTGCCCCATGGTGTTCCCAAACGTGTGATCTTGATGGAACCAGGAGGTAACGTCTTCCCCTGTGGCATGGTTGGTGGGTTTGAATCGCAGACCTATCGGTGAGCAGGTGGGCACTTTCCCTGGGGTGCTACCAGGGCACCTCTTAAGGCACCACAGCAGTTCATTCATTCTCTACCAGCATATGATGATGGGCCCTGGTGTCCTGCTCTGCTCAGCACCAAATCACCGTGCCCTGGCGACCCATGTGACAAGCAGGCCAGTTGCTCCGCTGGAGCACAACCACGAGCCTTCTTGCTGGTCCAGGCTGCATCCAGGGGCTTCCGACAGCAGCGTCGCTGAGAAGCAATGATGTCTCACGCCCTCATGGGCTCACTGCGCCGGGTGAAGGGCTCTGCTTACACTGGAGGGACATGTGGGTGGTCTCAAGCGACAGACAGTGTGACTCTGAGCCCACGCTGCAATACTCTGAGTTCCTGCACGGTGACCGGGCACGGACCAGGAAGGGCATTTCCAACCTGAACACTCAAAGGCTCTGCCAGCAGCCCTCACCCAGGTGCAACCAGGCTTGGACTCTGCTCCACCAGCCGCCTCTCTTGCTCCCCGCCCCTTGGATAAATCCTCGTGTCCCCTTCTGGCTGAAGAGGAGCTCTCGGGATGAATTCAGTGTGCTGACCCAGCTGCCCTGGGTGGTGTGAAGACCCCTCACAGAGCCCCGGGGGCATCTGGAAACTTCTTAGATCTAAGGGGCCTTGAGCCAATCCTAGGTTTTCTCTCCATGGTGGTGGCTCTCCCTGCCCAGCTAAGGGGTGTTCTCAGGACGACCTAAACCCGGAAGAGCAATGGCCCTGGATGTGAAGGAGGCCTTGTCGTTCCTCAGTCACAGAAGAGACTTTCTTTTCCTTCCGGCCTGTGTCTCCGGCCAACTGAAGGTGGCCATTTTCTCCTGCCCCTTGCAGGTGTTCCTGCTCAGACCCTAGCCTCCCCGGCTGCTTGTCTTTGTCAGAGCACCTCACTGCTTTTGAAGTGCAGGGAAGCATCCCTCTCCTCTGACACCCCAGAGTGTGCTCCGGGGTAGGGAATGATGGCAGAGGGGCAGACCATGACCCCGCCCTCATTGTATTCCATCAGCGGCCTCTCGGAGCCCCTGAGAGAGGGGCAGGCCGCAGGGTCCCTGTGAGAGGAGACCCCGCCAATAGCTGTTGCTGGAGGGAATGTTCCAGAAGGATGTGGCCCAGGCGCTCTCTCTCTCAGGAGCCAAGGGGGTGTGGGTACTACAGGAGATGCTTTGGCCCACTGGACAGCCCTGGGGTCTCCTGAAAGGCCACAGAGGCGGTAACGCCATGGAGTAATACACAGACCAGGCCTCCCCTTGGCTCCGCCTCAGCAGCAGAAGGAAAGAGGCCCTCAGATCTCAGTGGGCCCCAGAAAAAAACCCCAGCTCGCTCCCTGTCCTTTCACCACCAGTCACCAGCACCTCCCTGGAGACCAGCAGGCTCTTCTCTGGTCCTGCCTGCCGCACCCTCCCCAGTTCATGTCAATCAGCAAAG
The DNA here is from genome assembly GCF_050624435.1 of Tenrec ecaudatus. Taxonomy (NCBI): domain Eukaryota; kingdom Metazoa; phylum Chordata; class Mammalia; order Afrosoricida; family Tenrecidae; genus Tenrec; species Tenrec ecaudatus. The sequence goes on from NC_134541.1 coordinate 14,409,229, forward strand.
GAACCAAGACCAGAACCAGAACTTCCCTCCAATGCTGACCTCCACATGCTGAGGCTTTGGGGCACCTCTTCCCCATTCCCAAATCCTCCTTCTGGACTTGACCCCCCAATTCACCCCCTTCACCTCTAGGCCCCTTCCACAGCCACCGGCCCTCTAGTGCCTCTATCAGTGGGTTACTTGTTTGATCTATAGATCGTAAGCTGTGGTAAGGGTTTTATGTCACACCCTCATAGCTGCTCTGGGGGAGGGGGGACGGGGGGGGGTAGAGAGAGAGACAGATTGTCTCCCCACACCGCACTGTGTAAGTGAGGCTCAGAGCAGTGTGGTCCTGGCTGGCTGAGGGCAGGGAGACAGGGCTCAGCCTGGCGGTTGGTGAGAGGCGAGGAGGTGGCCGAGCTCTGAGCCCGCAGGGAGCCGCTGGCTCCAGTGCAGGTTTCCTCAGCCTGGCGTCACCCATTAACGTGTAATTGTGTCTGCTTATCCAGCTGGGGAAGTCAGTGCCAGGAAAGTGGCTTTGAACTCCCTGGATGACGGGGAGTTGTAATTGCAGCTGCCCTTCCCAGCGCAATCGCCCCATGAACCTGAACCTGGGCTGCTGGCCCGTCTCAGCACAGGAGCGGTTAAGCCAATTTCGCAACCCTGGCTCCTGGTCATTACAAATCATCCATGCCACCGAGGGTGTGGCTGGGGCCTCAGCCCGTGGCGGCCGCAGGAGCAGTGGAATGTGGGGTGAAGATTCCTGTACCCCATCCACGTAGGCCCGCCTCTGGAGTGGCTCCTCTCTTTGCACCCCCAGGAAGAGGTCTCTCCACACGACTTTCAGGGATGCTTTCCCTTACATCTTCATCTCTCTCTCCAGACAAAAGCAGGCTCTTTGTTTGTAGCAGGATGTTCCGAGAAGTGGTATTTTCTAGAAGCAAGGCGCTGGAAACAACCGACACACAGGGGGGTAGGGGGGTGCGGGGTGACCAGGGGGGCAAAGGAATCCGACCCAGTGGAAGTCACTGCAGTGTGGACTGTTAGGGAGGACAGTACCCAGGACTCCATGCAAGTGACGATGCTGTGTGAGCGACAGCAAGACACACGTCAGCACAGCCTAGGTGGAAAGTACCTCCAGAGTGCATGCGGAGTCCCTCACCATTGTGCAGCTCAGCTAGACAGCGCCTTGACTCGGGGACCCTGCTACGCTTCGGAGTTGGTGTCAGGGGGGAGGACCGGGCCTGAGCGTCCACATTGTTCCCAAGCTTTGGGTTGAGGAAGAGGACACTGGTCTACAGACCGCCCCCTTCAAGGGGCAAAGCTTTCATCTAGTCTGACCTTCATGGTAACTCTTGAGCTGTGTACAGACCAAAGGAAACTCTAGCTCGGAGGCAGGCAGACCCCTAAGGTGAGGAATCTCAGGCATTGGGTTTTCGAGACGGGAGCCCTTTGTAGGAGTGGAGAGCCTCGGAGTGGTTGGTAGTTTCAAACCGCCGACCTTGCAGTTAGCAGCCCAACTGGCTACCCACGTCACCACCAGGGTTCCTTAGAATTTAGGTCAGAAGAAATCGCCTAAACTAACAAAGATGAAAACAGAAGCCCAAAGAGAGAGGGCGGAGGTAAAGGAACTTTAATAATAATTTAATTTTAGGAATGTAACTGTTGTCACTATATTCCATCTGTGCTCCTTGTTAAGAAGCCATGGTGGTGTACTGGTGATGAGTTGGGCTGGGCCCCGCAAAGTCAGCAGTTTGAAACCATCAGCAGCTCTGTAGGAGAAAGATGGGGCTCTCTACCTCCAAAAATAATTACAGCCTCAAGACCCCACTGGGGCACTTCTACCCTGTGAGTCAGCCTTGACTTGATGGCAGTGAGTTTTGTCTGGTGCCTTATGCTCCGTCGTAAGATTTGCTTTTGGCACAAGCACATGTACAGAACAACGCTGCAAAGCTTAGACCCAGTGACAGTCTCAAATGAGAAAATTAAAGTGTTCTAATCCAGCAGAGAAGGAAAAATACCAGGTTGTCAAATCATCGGTATCCCTCTCTAGTTTGTGACAGGGTCTTTCCAAACCCTGGGCAGAGGTGTCCTGATGTGTGGGCTGCCCTTAAACGTCTGCACTCCACTCTGTACCGGCTCCGACCCTGCATGGACAGATGGCATCTTGGCACAGGGGGTCTCCTGTACTGGCTGCCTAGAAGCAGCAGGGGTAGACGGTTCAGGCCTGCCACTCCACCCGGAGACTCTGGGAATGGCATTTCTTCCTGGGCCTCCCTTGACCTTGGTTCCAAGAAGGGTTACACGTCATGGCCTCAGGTCCATGTGTCTGACTCCCATGTTTGCAGCTGAAGCAGCCGCTGGTTCTGAGGTGTGTATTGTGCACACACAGTCAGTCAGGGATGCCCTGTGTAATAATCGGTCACCATGGTTTGCCGCTGTGTGAGTCAGACAACAGAGAGGCCTGGACAATGATGGGACTTGGGGACTCAAGGCTTCTGAGTTCCCAGGAATGGTGTGATGCATCGGCTGTGACTCTGGTGCCTTGCAGTTCTCTTGGCTCCTTCCCCTTGTGCACCAGCGCCGCTGCCTTCGCATACTGTGGGAGCCAGAAAACGCCATGCTACATGGGGTGCCGCCTCCACACGCAAACACCGGAGTCTTCACTGACCAGTCCGCGCTCTGTGCACGACCGAGGCCCAGTGCCAAAAATCTCAGTCAGGGAAATGAAAAGGTCTACTCCATTTGTGTAAAGTGGGTAGTGCACGGAATGGATTCCTTCATTAAGATTAATTTTGCAGTACACAAGTCATACTTTAAAAACCTCTAACTTCCTGTCATTGAGTCCCCTCGGACTTATAGCTGATCCTATAGCACAGGGTGGAACTGCCCCTGTGGGTTTCTCTGACTGTAACTCTTTCCGGAAGTCGAAAGTCTCATTTTTCTCCCGCAGTGGCTTTGAACTGCTGATCCTGCAGGTAGCAGCTCAACACATAACGCCTGTGCCCCCAGGGCTCCTGACCATGCCACACAAGTAATATGCAAGTGTATTCCCATTGTAAGAAAATGAGCCAGTGCAGATAAGTTCAGTCCCCTGGTTCTCGGTAGGGTTTGGCTGCCCTCATCTCGCCACTGGTCTTGGTTGGGTGGGGACGTTGGCCTTTCTCTGTGCAGTTACATATTTGTAGACAATATCCTCCCGGTGCTTCCTGAATACCGAGCACACCTCTACAGAGCACTCCCAGGTCCTGCAGAATGAGGCAGCCCACACAGGCAACTCAGAGCAAGGACCGGAAGTGCCTTCCTCTAAGCCAGCGGTTCTCAACCTATGGGTCTCAACCCTTTTGGGGGTCCAACGACCCTTTCACAGGGGTCCATACGACCCTTTCACACTGTGAGTGACATCAGAACACGTGTCCCCCCAGCAGTGTGACCTCCAAGGGGATCGGGTGGGGGTTGGGGGGAGGGGGTGGGAAGTGCTCACAGTCTCCAGGGACCTGCCAGCAGGGAAGGGGCTTCTGTGTACCAGCACGTGAACATTTCATGGGAAGATAATTATGAAAAGGATGTTTAAAAGGGGGCTGCTTAAGGCAGTGATGAAATGCAGGTTGAGAAACGCTGAATTAGAAGAAAGTCCGTCAAGCCCTCCTCTCCCCCCGCCCCCAGATGCCCGGCGTGTGGAATGTGGCAGGCCGATCAAACATGCAAACACGTAGAAGTACAGAAACCGGCACAGTCATTTTTCATGGTGGCGAAAAGAATAGAAGGCAGAGCTCCCTGCTTTGGGAAAACATTTCTTTTTTCCTGCCCAGGGAGAGACTTACAAAGAAGATATTTACATGTTCCTGAGGCTGCTAATTTTCTCATTTATCATTTGTCGGTGCCCCAGGCATCTCCCCGGCTCGGGGATGTTTGCGCGTCTCTAATGATCCCTTTTACCAAACACTCACACGCTGTCCTCGCCACCAGGAAACACCCACCCGCCACTCCTTCTTCCACAGGGCAGTGTCCCCGTGTCACCGAGCACGAAGATCAGGGCTTCCTGGCGCCCAGAGCCCTGCAGCTGGGGCCCTGTCCCCTCTGGCTCTGCTCCCCAGGGAAACCAGGGGCTCCATCCTCAGTGGGCTGATGAAGATGGGCTGGGGGTGGGGTGCGGGGGTGCTGGGTCCAGGACTGCACTGAGGGCAAATGTCAACTGGCTTTCAGGTGGGACCAGGGGGTGTTTCTAGAACCCTGCCCTGCCCTGGGGGCCCCAAGGAGAAGCAGGTCTCATGGGGGGCTTAGGGGTCTCCAAAGAGTCCCCGCCAGGGTTCTGCACCCCCCTGTTCATACCTGTCCCCCCTCAGCTCCCCTCTCCTTCCTGCCTGCCCATCCCAGGCTGCTGGCCCATCACCACCCTCCCTGGCAAGGTGCAGCTGAGCCCAGGCCTGCGGCCCATGTTCCCTCTGACCCCGTGGGAGGGTCCAGCCATGCTGAGCCCTTGGGTGCTGGCGCAGAGGAGGAGCCTCCAGTTCTGCAGCACCAGCAGGTTCAGGGCACAGCCACCAGAAGGCTGCCCGCCCTTGCCAACATCTCAGAAATGCTGTTGGATTGGACATGCGTGGCTCCCTGAGACTGGAAGCGTCTGAAGTTGGGGGCTCTGTGATGGAGAAGCGGGGACATCCCTTCTTACAGCAGAGTTCTTTCTGTGGATTAGCACAGGGGAGTGGGCGGGGCCTTCCTCAAGACATGCAAAAGCTGTGCAAAAGCTGGGGCTCGGTGTCCCCCAGGGGCAGGCGGGTGGTCACAGAGCTCAGGATGCCCTTACTCAGGTCCTGGTCAGTGTGCTCCAGGGAGACCCTGAGGGGACGGCAAGGAGGCCCCAGGATGGCATGGGAAGAAGGCTCACCCAGTCTGCCGTTTCAAACGCAGCAGACCCCAAGTTTGGGCGGTTATTAGGGGTTTGAGCAGCCTTGGCGGCCACTCCACCTTTGCCCACCTGTGGCTGGGCTGCCCTGGCCCTGCCCTGGCCCTCCAGGACTCAGCCTGGGGTGCTTGGGTGAGGCTCTAGTGGATTATGTTAGATCTCTCAGGGGAGAGATATATCTCGGTCCTTGGCGCCTCGAGAGAGAGAATTCACGCCAAGTGGCTTATAGAGAATAATAGCAGTTTCAGGTTATACAGCGAATGGAACACAAGCCAAACAGTCTGCGGTGCAGTTACAGGACTGTGGCCTGGCCACTCCGGACTGCAGACCGGCTGGGCTACATCGTGTAGCAGCCCTGGGAAAGAGCAAGAACGCCAGAGCAAAACCTCTGACCTTTTCAGGGGCCCCATTGGGAGGCGTGGTCTACAACACTGGTCGACCCCATTGACTGAATTAAATTCACCTGGCTTAACTAGGCCAATCCAGGTGTAAGGCCCACGGAGGTGTACCACCCCTTCCCGGCCAGAAGCTCAAACCTCTGAGCATGCGTAATGGGCGCCCCAGTCCCTATGCAGATTGGCCTAGGTTTCCCTGAGGGGCGGCTCTGCCTCAGGTGGCTGCAGCCTGTGGTGGGCTGAGAGGAGCAGGTGCAGGGACCAGGCTGTGCCAGTGACCTGCTCTGCTCCCTCCACTCGGGTTTCTCTGCTTGCTGGCACAGTGTCCAGCCTGGCCCCCCTTGAGCCTTCTTCCCTTATTGAATTGGGAGAGGAGCGCTCTGCTGCGTGGTGTCTAGCCTAGAGACCCATGCCTCTTCCCAGAATCCCTCAGGCGTTGTCGTAGCAACACGAGCCCCCCCCCACCGTCTGAGGAGTCATGTCCTCCCTCCCCTCCCCCCCCCCCCCCCCCCCCGCCCCGTTGCCTCTGGGCTCCCGCTGGGCTCTCCATGGGAAGGCCAAGGCTCTGTACCTGCTGGCTTCCTGCAGGGGAGAGACTGCACTGAGCCCCCGCAGGTCCCCCACTCACCAAAGCGGGTGCTTGGAAGCCGCATCTGCCCTGGAGCCGCCTGAGTGTCGCAGGCAGACACTGCACAGAGTGGACTCTTTGCGCAGTGTGAGGGGGAGGGGTGGGGGTGGGGGTCTTGTGACAGTGTCTGTGACACAGGTCTCAGTGAGCAGTCCGTCTGTGACCTCAGGGTCAGGTCACAGCTGGCACGGTGGGCACTGGTAAAGCATCTACAGTGAGGGGAAGGCAATTGGGCCATGAGGACAGGCTGGGATCTCCTTCCGAGACAGGATAGGAGCGGGGGTGGCAGGCTGTTGGGGAGGCTCCCTGGCCCCATGCATGGTGCCCCCCGGGCACTGAGATGGACATGAGGAGCGGCCATGTCCTTGGACTATGGCCCAGCCTCCCTCATGTTCCCTGAGCTCGGGCGTCTGCCAGATGGCTGTGCTGCTCCCAGCTCCCCGGTCACCCTTGCTTCATGGACATGGGGCTGGAGGACAATGGAGCCAGGGAGCCACAGGAGGGAGTCAGTATCCTGTCACTTGTGGGTCCCCCCCTCCAGTCGTGACAGCCCCAAATGTCTGCAGACCTGGTCAAATATTCCCTGGGTGGGGATCAGCTGGTAAGCACCCTGCTCTGAGGTTTGGGGGCTTCCACTGGCCAGCACCTGCTCAGATCCATGCGGGAGCAATGGCTGTGGTCTTGGTCATGTGGGGGACAAGTCATAGGAACAGGTAAACCTGTGGTGGAGGTTTGGAGAAACCCAAAAAAATCCATGCCAATCAGTCCATTCCACCTCACAGTGACCCAGAAGGACAAGCTAGGACTGTCCCTCGGGGGCTGAGATGTAGCTCTTCATGGGAATAGAAAGCCTCCTTTCTTGTGGAGCGGCTGGTGGTTTCAAACTGCTGACCTTGTGGTTAGCCCACCTCATACCACTATGCCACTAGTGTTCTTCTCCCCACCCTCCAGGTTAATGCCCTATGGATTCACAGTGGAGGCCAAGACCATTCCTCGACCTCTTCTGAGTTGTGAATGTGAAATCACTGGCGCCCAGAGCCCACTCCGTGTCCCCTTAGTGGACCCGTGGCCGAGTTTAGTGGGAATCAGGGGCCTGATGAGGGTATTATGAGAATGAGCCATATTCTGTCACTTGGGGACATCCCACTGTGCCTGCGTCATGGTCCCTCCCTGCAGGTGATGTCTGTGCAGAGTGGCGACTGCAGACGCCTGAGACCACTGGCAGCACATGTCGCTGAATTGAACCCAGAGGTGTAGCAAGTAAGAGTCTAACATTTACTAAGAATTTGTTCCAGCAATGGCAAGAGTGATTTGCAATAAGACTGTCTGTCAGGTGTTTGTGCAGCCCCTCTCTGCCAACAACGTGTGGCCAACTGGGCTGTCAGGACCCCCATTCCTTGCTACCCCCTCAGCCCACCATAGCAGCTGCGTTTGTAGTCTGTCACAAGGTGGTCCTGGGAGACCTCTGACCCGAGTCCTGTAAGCAGACGAGGCAGAGCCAGACCAGGTGTCTGCTGTGCAGTTCCCAGAACTAAAGTGCCCAGTCCCCCAGTCCCACCAGTTCCACCCTCAGCCTGCAGCCTGAGTGCCGTCTCCTCCCTCCTCCCGAGGGTGGGGCAGCTCCTGGGCCCCAGGTAGATACCAGCCCCTCATGCTGCCGCACACTTGAGCCTCTCACCCACTGGGGCACATTGTCTGTCATGAGCACCTGGTCAGGAGGTTGTGGGCGAGAGGCCATCTCCCACCCAGCGCTGTGCCGGCAGGGAGCTAGTTTGGTCTGAGCCTAAGCCTGGCTGGGAAAGGGGTCATTTCCTCTGAAAGCCACAGAGTGTACCCTGGCCACGGGGTGCTGCACTGACAGAAAGCCTCTACTTCCCAGCCTATCAGTGGCCCTCAGTCCAGCTGCCTTCTTCAGCCCACCCCATATCCTTCCACTCTGCCATGAGCAGGACTGGTTCTCAGGCCAACCAGAGCAGTGGGCCATATGGGACTCATGCCACCCCTTTCCTCCTGCCCCATCAAATCCCTGCAAACAACTCAACCCTCCCCTCCGGGTTACCCAGCCCTCCTTCTGGAATGCCATGTGTGATGCAGCTGAGTGCCTGCCTTTTACAGCATTGGCTCGGGGACAACTGTCCTTTGAGGAAATTGTCTGTTGAGGGACAGCGCCAGGCAGCACTGATATGTCCCTGGGCAGAGCGGCCTCTAGACAGGGACTGCTCTCCACATGGGGTCTGCACCCCTCCAGGCAGGGTCAAGAGCGAGTCAGGCTACACCAGAGCTGACCGGATGGTTCCCATTTGTTCTCTCTGAGGCCCCTGCAGGGAGGCAGCATCTCATGTAACTGCCCATAGGCTGACATAAGGGAGGCTTCCACAGAGAAAGAAAAGCTCTCAGGACATCCCCTGGGCCCCTCCTCCACCCCCAGCTGAACACACAGCTCTGGCCCCATGAAGCCTGGCCTGTGCCCACTGTCTGCCTGTCTCTGGACAACGCTGAGCAGGGCAGAGGTCATGGATAACAGAGCATGAGAGAGCACTCAGGGCCACCCACTGGCCACACTAGTTCCCATGGCACTGGTGTCCAGGGCAGCTGAGGCATAGGGAGGGGAAGGAGCCTCTCCATTTCCTCAAGTACCATCACGTTGCAAACGATGCTTTGCATTGGGTAAATCTGCTGCACCTGACCTCTTTAGAGCACTGAGGAGTGAGGACGCAACTTTGGGGACTAAGGAGCGCCCAACCCAAGCCAGGGTGTTTCCAATGGCCGCCTGTGCGTGTGAACATTGAAGACAGAGGACGAGAGGTGCATTTGAATTGTGGAGCTGGACAAGAATAGGGCAAGCACCACGGGCTGCTGAAGGCACAAACCAATTCTGGCTTGGAGGAAGTACAGGCTCCTTGGAGGCAAGGCTGGCGAGCTGTCTTACATACTTCGAACATGTTGTCAGGAGAGACCAGTCCCTGGAGAAGGACCTCATGCTTGGTGAAGTGGAGGGGCGGCAAAAAAAGAGGAAGGTTCTAAAGGAGATGGATTGACATGATGACTCCAACAATAGGTTCAGGCACAGGGACAATGGTGAAGATGGCTCAGGACCAGTCCATGTTTGGTTCCGTGGTGCACAGGGTCACGATGGGTTAGAACTGACTTGATAACACCTAAGGACAACGGAACACTGGCAGAGCCTAGATGAGGCATCTGGCTCCTGGATCCCCCCTCCTGCTCCACACCGCTCGCCTCATTCTCAATCTACACTGAACACTTGAGGAACGGGGGCTCCCTTAATCCTGAGCACCACACTCTCATACAAGTGAGGCTGAGAGGATGCTCACTGCAGGGATGAGGACGTTGAGGTTCAGAGAGGCTGGGAGTGCTCGTCTGACATGGGACTGCCTGCAGCTCAGTTGCAGGTGTAGAACTCAGACGCCTAACTGATCCTGCACTTTCTTAGACACAATATGTTGTTTCTTGATGTGGAGCGTTTTTCACATTATTAGCAAAGAGGAGATCATCGAAGTCACTGGGGCAACTGGTGAGCGAATTTCTGAGACTGGCAATCCGCGGTAATGACCACAGCTCAGCTCCTATCGCCTTCTGCCCACATTGAGCCCTGTTAAAAGTGCCTGGAAGTAACAGCCTGCCGTGTAGGCCTCCTTATGCTAATATAATCCAATATAATTAATATAATATAATCAAGCCAGGGATTGGATAACTATTAGAACAAATTGTACCCTGAAAAGTGATTGCTTAAACCTTGCGATCACGGTGATCTCTGAGCAGGTGCACGGATGGAGACGCAGGCTGGACAGGTTTGGGGGGGCACGTGGGAGCATACCCATGAATATACACAGGTTTGACACGGGATCATTGTCCAGGTGTATTTTCCTTTGCGGCACATCTATCCATGGATGTGGTGGAGCACGCAGGGAGTAGTCATGAAAACCAAACATCCTTAGAGAATGAGGGATCCGGCCTGGGGGCTCAGGACCATAGACTCTGGGGGACACCAAGGTCAAGCAGTATGACCTTGTCCACAAAGACAAAATTCTACATCCTCCTTTTGGTGAATTGTAACTGGGGCTTTAATAGCTCGTTGAATGGGCCTCTAAGATGCAACTATTGGCCGCTTCCTGTCCGGAAGAAAGAAGAGGGAAGCCAATCAAAGACACCTGGAAACAATTAGTGCCGTGGGCTGACGGACCACACAAGTATCAGCCTCCACGACCCTGAGACCCGAAGAACCAGATTCTGTCCGGCTGCCACCCGCAGCTGCCCTGAAAGGGATCCGATGACAAGATCCTGGAGAGAGTTGGAGGACTGTGGAACAAAACTAAAAGCATCACACAAAACTGGCCGGCCGGGCTTACTGGGGACCACTGCATTCAGTCAGCTTTCCCGCCAAGAAGCAAGTCACCTTCTGCCCCGCCACCCTCCCAGCAGGTCCAACTCCAGGCAAACCTTTAGCCGATTGGTGAGGTGCGCACACCTGAGTAGCCACCTGTTTGCGATCAAAAGAGCAGCATTCCCCCCCCCCCCAAGGTCGCCGTTTCCAAGGGTCAGGGAAGAAGAAGCGGAGAGAGGAGAGACGCGGAGCAAGTGGAAGAAGTGGTGGCGCCTCGTGGGGGTTGAAAGCAAGGCCATGAAACCAGGGCCATGAAACAAACGGTGCACACTGCTGAGTGGAAAACGGATCCGCTCTGCAAGCTTGCGCTCAATTCACAAGAAAAAGTTGTTTTTTAAAGTGACTGTTTGTGCATGGAGGCACCCAGACAATTGTCCAGTGGTTGTATTCTTGTGTTATTTTACAAAAAAATCTGAAGATTAGCCAAAGGTTCAGGAAAAGTAGGGCGTTTTTCCTTCAGATGAGTTGTAGGTGTGAATCCTTATCAGGGACTGGAGCAGCGGAGAGTAGTGGTTCTCAACCCGTGGGTCGGGACCCATTTGGGCAGGGGTCGAATGGCTCTTTCACAGGGTCGCCTGATTCATAGCAGTAGCAAAATGACATTGATGAAGTAGTAACGAAAATAATTTTATGGTTGGGGGGTGTCACCACCACATGAGGGACTGTATGAAGGAAGAGCATTGGGAAGGCAGAGAATCGGTGGTGTAGAGGCACTGGCTGCCCTCTTGCCTCAGTGTGAGAGAGCAAGTCTGAGACTGGGGCAAGAACAGAGGAAGTCAGATCCAGGGCACAGGAAGCGAGTGGGTCTGAAATGTCAGTTAGCCCTGCGGACACTGCACCGCAGCGCACAAGCCCCTGGAGTTCTCTGCTAACAGAGCCAATGCACGTCTTTTCTTTTAAAAGCTGGACAGAGTCAGCGTCTTCTTTGCCATCCAAGAGCCATGCTCACTGGATCTTTCAGGAGCCACTGAGTGAGAACAATAAAGTGTCACGCCCAGTTAAGATGGCTCATTTAACCAAGATCTATGACCAGGAGTCTAAGGACCGTGACGCTACTTAGAGCCCTCCTTCCGGGAAGAAGGCATTGTGCAAACATTGCATTTGGAAGCCTTTACCGGAGGACGAAATCCACAAGGCTTAGGAAAGGAAGAAGAAGGGAAACGGGAAGCACAGGAAGGATGGGGAAAAGCCAGGGTGCATTGCGGGGATTGCAATGAATGGTTTACCACAGAACACTTAGCAATGATTGAAAAACAGATCTGTGTGGTAAACCTTCATCCAAATCAATATACATATATAAAAAATCTGTATGAATCCATAGAGAGAATATCTATATAAAGAATATATAAAAATAAGGAATATCTATCTACATTACATCTGTATCTATCTCTATCTCTCTATAAGGAATGGAAGGCTACTGGTGAGCAATCATTCCTGGGTCTCTCCACAGGAAGGCCAGTTCAGAGGGTTTGAGCTTTTATATCAAGCAAACATGGGCTTCAAGGTAGCTGCGATGTAACACCGGAGACAGCAAACATGGGCTTCAAGGTAGCTGCGATGTAACACCGGAGACCGATTTTCCGCCATGCTTTACGATAGGAAAAGAGTCACACACATATGCTTGGACAGACACACTGCCCCAGTGACGGCGGGAGGGCCTGCGTCTCCTCGCTGACCATGGTGGGGACAGAGGACACCAGAGTCTTGTTTGTGTCTCAGTGGAACGTCCGCTCTGGGTGAAGGTCAGATGAGAACCAGCATACTGCACCAAGGTCAAAGTTAATAAGAGAAGATTGAATGAATGTGCACCAGACAATAATGTAGCCATCCCAATGTTCCCTGGTTTTGCTGATAGATCCAACCCAGCGGGAGCTGGGCCCCTAGTCGGGGCTGGGGTGCTGTACCAGAAGGAGGGAGAGACCTGGGTGGGTTCCTGGAAGTGAGTCCACTGCTGGTAGAGGCGCGAGGTGCACGGGTACTGATTCCTGTGTGGCTTGCTGGGGGCACCAACATTTTTTGATCTGCAGCTTAACTGCTGCAGAGAGGAGCATGAGAAAGATTTAGGGTCTAGGCCAGCGGTTCTCAACCTGTGGGTCTTGACCTGTGGGGGGGTGTCGAACAACCCTTTCACAGGGGTCGCCCGATTCATCACAGTAGCAAAATGACAGTGATGAAGTAGCAACGAAAATAATTGTATGGTTGGGGGTCACCACCACACGAGGAACTGTACGAAAGGGTCTCGGCCTGAGGAAAGTGAGAACCGCTGGTCTAGGACTTGGGTGTCCCTATGACCTTCAACAATAGAAAGTGTGATGGCTGCTTCATCCACAAGGATGTTCACAGCAGTGTTATTTACAAAAACCCAAACAGACAGACAAAAATGGATAAAAGGCGAAAACATCCCATTGTTCAGAGAGTGAGGACCGTTGCCCACGACTATTGCAAACTGATATTTTGTGCCTCCCAGAGTTCGGTTTTCAAACATTGCCTCTATGGCCCAGTGAAATGCGCGTGATAAATGGGAATTAAAAATCACGGCAGAATCAAAAGAAAACATTCAGATGACATCCCGAGTTTCCAAGACAAAGTAGGCTTTTTAAAATACGCACATTTAAAATTCTGTCACTGTGTTTTCATTTTGTTTTTCGAGCTCTGTGTTTTAGCAATCTTGTAAAAACTTTCTGTTGCCTTTGTCATTCAGAAAATAAATGGAAGCCATCAAACCCGAGAAATATCATTAAGGCACAGAGCGGCCTTAAAAGGTGACAGGCGTGTAAGTGTCTTCTCAGTTGGAGCATCTTTTCAGCCTCCAAAGCTCTCTCTTCTTCCTCCGGAAGCCCCCAGGGCAGGGACCGTGTCTCCATTCTGTCTTGGTGGCGCCTAAACCCCACTCAAGTCTCAATAAATAATTGATACGCCTGCAGACCCCGAAAAGGAGGCCTGTTGCTTCTGGCAGGGCCTGCGAACGCCTTGGGCCTCTTAAGTGCATTTGACTTGTTCAAAAGTGTTTTCCAGCTGAAATGGGCAAAGATGGCAGCAGGAGAGAGCTTCTGTCTCACGGAGAGCCAGAAAATAGATGGCAGGGAGTGAGCGCTGCAGCTGCAGGGAGACAGAGTGGAGCCCCTTCTCAGGAGACACAGGGGACCCTTAATTCACGACCCAGCAGAGAGGCCCCGTGGAGCTTCCTTTTTGAAACCAGCTTCGTTTTTTGGCAGCCGCGCGGACTGATGGCTGTTCTCAGGTTCTACATTCTAAGAGTCGATAGAGACGGGCGATCAAGTCTGAAACCAACAATTCAAAACGACGACAAAAAGAGAAGAAACGTTGACCCGGAGAGTCGAGGGAGATACATCTGCTCCTGGGCCATCTATTGACAGGTGCGTTGGGAACAAGAGTCCCAGCCCCTGTGGAGGTGACCTTTGAGTCAAGAGGACAAGCCGCAGCCATTAAACCAGTCAGTGTAGGGAGTGCTGGGTGGAGACAGTCCCCACACGGGGCTGAGTGTGATGGGGCAAGGTCACCCCCGTCTACCATACCTGCCAAGGGAGGCTGGGTCCCTGGGTGACCGAATCGCTGACCATCGATGTGAAGAACACAATTTCTTCTGTAAAACAGGGCCCATTCCCGATGCTCTCCACCAGAAGCACCGTGTAAGCTTTAGACAACGCTGGCTCCCACACAGGACCTCAGACCCATCTGATCAGGACCTCTGGGGTGGGCCACACCAAGGGGTCTTTGAGTTTTTCAGGTGGTTCCAAGGTGCATCCAAGATGGGAACGGGGAGTGGAGGGACTTCAGGTGCTTTCTCCGGGGCCTGGTCTCCGAGGAAACACGCCAGGACGACATGCTCTCCCCGATACAGAAGAGGAAGACGTGCCCGGGCACCAGAGGAAAGGGTGTGCGATGGAGGATGGTAGGAGTTTTCTGGTCCCCTCCCCAGAGAGGAAATACATCCACAGGACTGCTCTTCACTGACAGGACATCTGGCGCCCACGAGACTGCAACAGCCCCGTCACCTGGCTTTGTCTCCATGGCCGTCATCCCCCTTCTCATCTCATCAAAAGACTTGGATGCTCCCCACCGCTGCACACACCTGTCTTGGGCCTTCTCTTGAGAGGTGGAGGCTGGCGGACCCTGCTGAGGGCAGGGCGAGACCCTGGCTTCTCCCCAGTGGGCGTCACGAACGGAGATGATGAAATTGTCAACCCCCTCCCCACCTGGCTGATTTGGAAGGTGTCATGCTGAGTGAGGTTCGTCCGACACCTAAGGATCAATAGCTGGATGACACCACAGGTATGAAAGAAAAAAATAATCAAGAAAAAAATGGTTTTCATACCCAAAGAAACAGATCTGGATGGTTAAGGGAGACAGTGAAGGGTAGAGGGAGGCAGAAGGAACTTATATATAATATTATATTATATTTATATATGTATACATATCTATATAAACACTATTTCAGCTTGAAGGATGTTAAAGGGTGTGCCAACTGCAAAGAAAACAGTGAGGGCGCTCTGGCTCTAATCATGGGACCTAGCGGCTTAACGTGGCTCCAACTCTTGCATCCCAAAGCGTGTCCACGGAGCGGCCACGTCAACACCAGGTGTTTGTTAGCAAGGTGGAATCTCAGGTCAGACTCCAGCCCAACTGAAGGAGAGTCCAAATTTCCCACAGGAGTCCCAGGAGACTCAGGCATACACAGTTTGAGACCCCAAGCCAGACTCACTGCCATCGAGCCGGTTCTGACTCATATCAATTTACCCCTGGGATCTCCCAGGACCGTAACTCTCCACAGGAGTAGAAAGCTCCATCTTTCTCCCTCTGTGCAGCAGGGGGTTTCGAATTGATGACCTTGCAGTGAGCAGCCCAACGAGTAACCACGGCACCACCAGGGCCCCCTCGGTGGACATGAACTTCAGACAAAGCTCCTCCAGCAAAGATCCGCCACGAGCGGCATTTCTGAGCCTCGGAAACCTGGGCTACAGGGTTCCTGTTAGGGTTACAACATGGCGCTGTGGCTTCAGCATCCTTGGATGGGCAGGGAAGAAAGGCTAGGGGTTTTCTCTGGCTTTCCCAGAAGCCTCCTGTAATGTCTTTTGAGCCGCCATTGGCTAAAACCAAATGAAATGCCCACCCCACAGACGCCACGAGGCAAAGGGAATAGGATCACTGGGATTGGCCCTCAAACCATTGGCCAACATATTTTTCTGCTCTTAGGTGGGAAAGGGCCACTTTCCCTAACACACTATTGCCTACGCTGGAAGTTATCAAAATCAACTTTCCTTCAGGAAAGAATATGGAAAGCTCTCTCTCTCTCTCTCTCTCTCTCTCTCTCTCTCTCTCTCTCTCTCTCTCTCTCTCTCTTTCTCTCTCTCTCCCTCCCTCCCTCCCTCCCTCCCTCCCTCCCTCTCCTTCTCTCCTCTCATCTCTCTCTCTCTCCTTCCTTTCTTGATATTGTCAGTGCCCGGCACAGGGGAGGCGAGACTCTAATCTTGGAAGGATTCCTCAATAAGCCAAGGAAAACTGGGTCGATGTGGTGAATAAAATGTGAAACTGTTCACTACAGACTAGTAAATAAGCACGGGTAAATCTGTGCTTGCTGTGCTGACGGGGTCCTCTATGTCTGTCTCACTGCCATCGAGTCGATGCCGACTCACAGCGATCTCCTGAGGGTTTTATGGGACTTGGGTCCCGTGAAGTTGATTCCAACTCACAGTGACCCCATGAGACCCCAGAACTGCTCAAAACGTTGTCTTGCTTGTCCTCATGACTGTAGCAGGTCACCTGGCCTTTCTTCCTTGGGGCCACTGGATGGATTCAACAGCCAACCATCGGGCCCCCAAGGATCCTGAAGTCATATTAAAGGTGGGGGACTAGAGGATGTCCCCGCAGGGACAAGAAGAAATGGTGACACTTGTGTAAAACGTCTGCCAAGCTGTTCGGAAGAGTAGCGCGCTCAGACATGTGAGCAAAGGCTCCATGGATCTGAGCGAGGCTGGGATTCCCAGGGATGGCAAGAACCCGGAACCTGCGAGTTCTGGAGAAGCTCATGGAGTCCTGCCAACCAGAAAACCCAGGATCAGAGTGGAACGGCCCATAGGGATTCCACGGAGGAGCAGATGGTCACCTCCTCCTCCCATGGGGCAGCTGGGGGTGTTCCTTCCGGTTAGCACCCCATCAGGTTCCTTGCTTTCACCTTAGACACCGTAACATTATGCTGTCTTATTGGTTCTGACTCACAACGGAACGGGACGCAGCCTGGCCCGGGGCCATCCTCACAGTGGTTGTTGGGTGCGAGCCTGTTGATACAGCCATGGTGTTGCTTCCTCTTAGCGACCCTCTCCTTCTCTGCCCTCCTATGTGATGTCCCTCTCCAGGGACTGGTCTCCCCTGACAGAATGTCAATAGTATGTGAGACAGTTTCACCATCCTGGCCTCTAAGGAGTCTTCACCTCTTCCAAGACAGTTTCGTTGCTTCTTTTGACTGTTCTGGAACTTTCTGTGAAGGAGCTCTGTTGGCACAGTAGTTAAGGGGGTAGACTGCTAGCCCCCAGGCCAGCCTCTTGAACCCACCAATGCTCCGGGGGAGAAGGGTGGGGCTGTCCACTCCTGTCAAGAGCCATGGTCTCGGAAACCCACAGGGGCAGTTCTCCCCGGCCCTAGAGGGTCCCTATCAGGTGGAATGGACTTGATGGCAGTGAGTTCGGTTTATTGGCTGGTTCTTTCAACATACGATTCGCAAGCACCGTAATTCAAGTTCATGGATTCTTCTTTGGTCTCCCTTAGGTGATGGCCAACTTCCACATGCATGATAGAGGAGACAAAATGTACTCCAACAAGTCAGGCGGTTCTGCTCCTGCCCTCCTTACTTGTTGCTACTCCAAAGGGCGTGCCTGAGCACCATCTTTAGGAGAGTGGTGCCGGTTCTTTTTGCCATGCCACTGCGGGCCGAGTTCAAGCCGCCAACCTTTCCTGTACCGTCCAGTGCTTCACTTTGTGCCACCAGGGCACCTCACCTCGGAGAGGGCAGGATGTTGTTGCCGCCCTTGCAGCTCAGAGACCAAAGAGGCTGCTGCTGCTGTCTCTCCCTCATTTCAGTCGTGTCTGGTGGTCCCAGAGTGGCCCCAGGGGCTGCCTGGCTGGCCTGGTGTGTTTGCAGCCGTGCACCCTTGGGGTCCTGGAGCACCTGGGTACCTGCAGCCCCGCCTACAGCCGCCACATCGCGCCCTGGCACGCTTCTGCCCCAGAGGCACTTCTGCAGCATCTGTGCTGCAGGCCTGAATGGTGGCATCAACTGGCAGCCTGTGAGCCATTAGGAAGCGGTATTTTTACTGTCATTATTATTCAGTCCGGGTCCTTGGCTTTCAGCTTCACAAAACTTAATGATGAGCCTCGACAGCTGTTTCTATAAGCAGAGCTAACCCTCCCCAGCCCCACCATCCATGAATGGTTGCTAAGTAACCACCCTCTCCTAGCCCCTCATCTGAGAGCACTCCATGCTAGATGCTCACCAGGGACTGGGAGTAAAAAAGAACTGTGGCTGTATATAAACACATCCATATGCCATCCTTGGGCCAAGGCTGAGGGGAAAAAGAAGCCACAACATCTCTGTGTCTGGGGACAGTCCAGGCCCGAGAGCTGGATGGAGCTGGGGGCAGGGTGCTATACCCCAGGCATCTTTCAGATCCACAGGGAAAATGCTGGTGGGATGGAGCGGGGGCCGGTGGGGGGGTGATTAGCAAGAAATTATCTAGGAACTAGAACACGCTAACAGAAGGACGCTCACTTCGTAAGTGTAACACCCAGTGAATTTTCCAACCTGAATACACGATAGAGCCTCCACATACAGAAAGGGAAGATGACTAGCCATCCCCCACACTCTCTCCTAGGGGTACCTCCTAGTCCTGCTCTTCCCACCCCCCATGCTCATTGTCCTTGTTTCCAGCTGCGAGGTCACTGCCGCTTGGCTTTGGACATTGTGGAAATGGAATCATGTATGTATGTACACTCTTTAAAAAAGACAAAAGCAGATCTAGATAAGTATATGTATGTGTGTATATATATGTATTTATATATACTTATGAAACCTGGTGATGCAATGGTTAAGCATCCAGCTGCTGACCAAAAGGTTGGTGGTTCAACCCCACCCCTACCCAGTATCTCTGTGGTTGAAAGACTGGGCCATTTGCCCCATAAGCTGATGGTTCTGTGTGCAGTGGATTCCCACCCACAGTGGCTGTGACAGAGCAGCACAGTCCTTGTGATGCAGATCCCCAGGCATTTGCTTCCCCAGGACTGCTGGGGGATTCCAACCAGTGACCTTTCAGCCAGCAGCTGAATGTTTGAGCACTGTGTCACTGGGATGCCTCCCTGGGAAGACTGAAGTATAGAAAACCCCAGGGCCTGTTCTACTGTCACCTTGGGGTTGTTGTGAGCTAAAAAGCAACTCAATGGCATGTAACACAGTGTGTCTCGCTCACTCACTCACTGCCATCGAGTCGATGGCGACTCCTAGTGACACTGTAAGACAGAGTAGAACTACTACTGTGAGTTCCCAAGGCTGTAACTCTCATGGGAGTAGAAACCTCATCTGTCTCCTGAGGAGCAGCCGGTGGTTTTGAACTGCTGACCTTGCAGTTAGCAGAGAGTTTCTGTATGCCTCCTCACATGCATAGTTTTTCTACAATTAGAGTCTCACTTCAGAGTGTCCTGTATGTCATACTCAATAGGTCAATACCTGCTTATTAATTAAGGCAGTATGAAGTGGCTCCGCAGCTCAGAGACATCAGCACCCAGGTCTCCCCTATCTTCTTGGCTGCTGCTGCTCCATCCCTCACACTCATTGTATCCGTCGCATCAAAGGTAGAAGTTGGACTTGGAAACGGGGTCAGCGTCAGAATCAGGAAAACAAAACTGCCCCAGGAAACCCGGCTGACTTCTGTTGGAATCTCAGTGGCCAGGGCTCTATCACAGGCCGCCGTTAGCCGAAACGGGGCTAGAGAGAAGAGCCTCCTGTGACCCTGAGACTAGGACTTCCCTTCCTGCGCTCTCCCGAGGACCTCGGGGTCCAGCTGGCCCGTGACTCCTCAGCTTGGTTACTGGTTCAGCAAACACCGCTGGGAGCCCATCTCCCGGGCCACCCGTGTGGACAAAGCAGTCACTGTCCTTTGCTGTGGACATCAGACAAATGAACGAATGAGACCCCAGGCAACTGAGGGTGCCCAGGGCAGTGGGTGGGGAGGGTCTTACCCAGAGATGGCAGCTAATTTGGAGCTTACAGGATGACCGAGGGCTTAGTTAGGAGAAGAGAGAGCAGAAAGAAGGGTCAGGCAGGGGGACCAGCATGCGCAAAGACCTGGAGGCGCACTTAGTGCAGGAAATTTAAGAAGGAGAGAGTTCAAAGTGGCCGTAGTAAAGGGTTGAGGTGAAGATGAGGAGGGAAAGGAGACAGAGGAGGGGCTGTCGGCATGGCAGAGCCAGATCATGCAGGGCCTTGTAAGCCGTGCTTGGGAAATGGAGTGTCTTTCAGATACACTGTCCATCAGGTTTAAACAAGGACATGACATGACCCCACTTTTCCTTTGAAAGACACCTCTGTGCACAGGTAAGGGATTGTTCAGCTACTAACTGCAAGGTTAGACGTTCAAGTCTCCCCAGAGGAAGCCTCAGACGAGAAGCCGGTGATCCATCAGCTTCTGAGACGTCGGCCATCGCACCCCCGGAAAGCACCACTCTGCTCCGATACCCTCAGGGGTGCCTCAAACAGTTTGCACCTGATTGATCCTTGAAGGGGTCGGCGGTTCGAACTCACCCAGAACCTAGAGGCAGGCAGGGCAGAAGGAAAGCCAGGTAGTCTGCTTCCAACCCCACGGCAAACCAGATAAACAGGTACACAAACCCCTACTCTAGCACCGGGGCCACCTCAAGTCAGGATCTACTGGGCGGCACTCGGTTTGCCTTTTTCTCTCGGAGGTTTGTGAACATGGAAACAGGGAATTGCCACCGGCATTGAGGAATATGGAGCTGGCAGCATGTTCCACGTGAAAGAAACGGCGCTTATTTTCTTCTGATTTTTACGAAACACCCTCCCCCCTCTGCTCAGTGCACACCCTCTTGTTGGCAGGACCGGAGGCAGGTGCTGGTGACTTCCCACGTTATCTGTGCCCGCGGCCCAGTAGCGATGTTGGGCTCTGACCATCGCTCGGGGGACTGAGATCCTGCTCAGTCCCATCCCGTGCAGAGATACGGGCTACACGCCTTTTTGTGTGTGGCCCGGGGTGGCAGGCAGTGTCAGGATTGAACGATGCCTCCCCATTTCCTTCTGTGGGAGATGACAAATCATGTCAGCCTGCGAGAGACAGGGCCTTTGCCGGCTGTGCCCGAGCCCAGGCACACACGTGGAGAGCTAAAACGGGTTTAAATTCTGGTCACTCGTGGTGCTGACACACGGTCGTACCGTCGTATTTCACTCTTGGGCCGGCGGCCGGAAAGCAATGACAGCTTCGGAGGAAATACAGCCCCAGTACGAGCGAGCGGAGAGAGCCCTCACCAAATGAACACTTTGCCTGCTTCTTAATGCTCTGGGTGCACACGGGGTGCTGTCTTCCACGGCTCCCTTGGGTCGTTAATTAAGTCGTCAGCAAGAAGCTACCGAGGACTTCTTGTTCTCGGTTCAAGAGGTGGCAGAAAGATGAGATGAAGACAATGAACAATTAGATGCTCAAGTTGTCCAATCCAGGAAGCGAGAGCTCTTCCTTAAAGCACACAATTTTGAAAGTTATTTTTAATGGGCTAGTTAAACATTTTAATTACAAGTTAGATTATTATTTCGACTGTGAAACCACACAAGGAGCCCTGCAGGGGGCAGCAGTGAAGGTTGACGGTTTGCACGCACATTCTCCAGGCTCTGTGCAAGCAAGGCCTGGTGATCTGTCTCCGTACAGATGACACCCTAAGAGACTGTCCCCATGGGGCAGTTCTACCCTGTCACCCGGGGTTGCTATGAGTCAGAACCGACTTGATGGCCGTGAACTTTGGGTTTGATGTGCCAGTTAAGGAGCCCTAGCGGCACAGTGGGCAATGTGTTGGGCTGTTAACTGAAAGGTCAGAAATTCGAACCTACCAGCTGCTCTGAGAAAGAAAGATGAGGCTGTCTTTACAGATTTACAGCTTTGGAAAATCACAGGGGGACGTCTACTCTGTCCTATAGGGTCGCTATGAGTCAGAATGGTCTGGATGGCCATGAATTCCTGGAGGCGGGGGTTCAGAATGCATCTCCATTTTGAGCATGTACCCCCAACACCCCATAGCGTACACACACACACACACACACACACACATTCTTCTTGTGGTTTCCCTATAATGGTGATTGCTCCTGGCTTTTCCTACATCACCCCTAAACATTCAAGGCCATGTACCCCGCAGTCCATATCTTGGCAGGGCGACCATCTTTTCACCTGACCGGGAGATGATTCGGAAGAAGGCCCCGCGTCTTGGAGAACTCCAGGGAGGCCTTTGTCCGACGGGGCTTGCGGTGTTTGGTCTCTTCAGGGATCTGCGGAGAGCAGCCCACCTTTAGACTCTGCATGAGAAACAAAGTCAGGCCACCGCCGTTCCAGTGACTCAGCACTGAAGCAGTCATCCATCTCAGGCTTAAAATTAACTGCAAAATGCAGAAGAGACGATTCAGCAGAGGGGGAAGCTAAGCAGTAAGCACATTTTGCAACATTTAAAGGAAAGTTCTGGATGGAAATCTGGAGAAAGAGGCAAACACTGCTAAGTTGGCAGCGGGTGGTGGTGGGGGAGGATTTGCATGGAGAAATATCGCACAGCTGAAAACTCTTAAAGAACATCCTATCAAACAACTCAGCCCCTGTGATGTTATTTCTAGTCTATTTTTTTTTTTAACCAGACTGACATGCCTCTATTTAGAATCTCACCGATTTGAAGACCGCCGCCCTCAAACGACAGTCGCTAACCCTGAAGAGCAGGCTGTCTGAACAGCAGTCCCGGTCAGTACGGTCCTTTCTGCTTCCTGCTCTGGCACGCTCCTGAGCAGGGTGACAGGTCCAGGCATACGGCGAGCTGGTGACTCATTTTGAGAGCGAAGAGCAGGAAGATGAAGACTAGTGAGCTGGACAGCCCGGCCGCGTTTCATCGTCTGATTTTCCCTGGACCTCCACCGTGGAGACCCCCAGGAGACATGGCTTGTGGATGGTGTGGTGGACCTGCTTAGAGGTGCCAGGAATGAGACCCCATGAGAAGACCAGTATTGCTCCCATAGTGACCGGGGGAACCCTCCTCTCCACATGCCCCTCACCCAGTGCCTTTGTCTCTTAGTGACAAGAGGGACTTCATGGTGGCCAGTTTCCAGGAAGGACCTTCAAAGAGGGCCCATTTTCCAAGGAGTGAAATCCGTTAGTTTTGCCCGGTGGTGGTGTGTAACAAAAGGTCCACTCTGACACATGGGGACTCCACGGTGCCAGAGTAGAACTGTGCTCTGCTGCTTTTCAGTGGCTGATTTTGGGGGGGGTGGGGGGATTGGATCGCCAGACCTTTCTTCTTTGGCACCTTGGGGTAGACTTGTAGCTCCAACCTTTTAGTTAGCAGCCCGAGGCATTCGCACGTTGCATGCACATCCTAAACGCTAACGTTTAACTAGCTGCCTTCAAGTCCGAGTGACCAGGGCTCCTGGCCTACTCACCTTAGTTACATAGGCACTGGTCTGTTAACGCCAAGGTCAGCGGTTCGAAACCACCAGCTGCTCCTCAAGAGAAAGATGAGGATTTCTACTCCCATAAAGCACGCATAGGCTTGGAAAGTCCGTAGGGTCCCTGTGATTTGGATCAGGTGATGGCAGTGACATGGGCCAGACCAGCCCCGGATCCATGACTGATACCCAAACCGCACTTTCATACGCACGGGTCTAGGTTGCTGCCTGGGTGCTGGCTGCTCCTCGGTGTCCTGGGCTGATCATCTATGGCTCAGGCTGCACGCATATCTATTCCCTGACCACTTTTTACATGGCCAGCTCATGGGTGAGGGTGAGGTTCTTCACGCCGGCCACCCTGTGCCCCATGCCTGCCCCTATTGCTTCACCACAGTTAACTCAGCCTCCAGTCCCTGCAAGTTCTCATCTGTGCCTCAGCACATGGCTGCGGTCACTCCAGTCTCCTACGGAGACTGCTCGATGCTCTAGGCAGACGGACACCGTCCATTTGCAGAGCGAAGTTTTGTTTCCTTTAGAGATGACATTCAGGATAGTTTCAGTTCAAACATTTCCAGGCAACAGATTTGGGGTTCTCCCAGTCTCGATGCGCTAGATTTTCTGAAAGGATATGAAGTTCTGTTCCTCAACTTTCCATCTATTGAGTTCCTGATCAAAGCTTTCAGTAAGGGCAGCTGTGCACCGGGCTTTTTTTTTTTCCTCAAAGACCAAACCTGTTTAGGAAAGAGCTTTCTCTCAGGATGAGAATGTAAATCGACCCGAAAGTGACTTTAACGTAACTCCCAAGTCAATGAGATGTTACGGGTGCCAACTGCTCTTTAGCAGCAAGGATGGCAAGACCTTGTCGCGTGTACTTTGGACATGTTATCCAGAGATAACATAGGTCACTGGAAAAGGACATCGTGCTCAGTAAAGGAGAGAGGCAGTGAAAAAAGGAAGGCCTTTGCCGAGATGGGATGGGCTCAAACATCGGCACAATGGTCAGGATGGTGCTTTGTACTTAGGCTCCTTGCCAGTCAAATCCAGTTGATTGGCACCTAACAACCACCACTGCCCCTCAGTGCTAAGAAGTTGTAGTGTTTCTTTTAGGAAAGGTAAGGGAACCAGCACTTAAGAACCACTCTGCCGAGTCAATTCTGAGCTCTGGTGATGTAGTGGGCAATGCATTGAGCTGCTAAGCCCAAGGCCAGCGGTTTGAACCCACCACTCACTCCCTGGGGGAAAGATGAGGCTGTCTGCTTCTCTAAAGGTATAAAGTCTCAAAACCCAAAGAGGCAGTTCCACTCTGTGCTAAAGGTTGCTGTGAGTCGGGGCTTAAGTAGGACCCTGAAAAATGGTGAGTACTTTGAAATAAGCAGCGTTGGGTTTGTGCTTGGACCTTACCTGTTGGAGGTAAATGAGAGCACAGGGAATTAACAGCAGAGAAACTAATCTAGCCACGCCCCCCACCCCAGGGGATTTCTCGTCAATGGGGCCACCCACCTGCAGGGCAGTGTGAATGAACCGGGTCCCACCAAGCTGTAAGGAAGGGATGGTGATGTCAAACCCAATCATCGGGTGGGGGGCTCACCTCCCTCTTCTACATGCTGAGGCCCTGAAAATGGAGGAGGAATTAATTAAACCATATATATTTTTTCTCTTTTCTTCTATTACATTTTATTAGGGACTCAAACAACTCTTACCACAATCCATACATATACATACATCAATTGTATAAAGCACATCCATACATTCCCTGCCCCAATCATTCTCAAGGCATTTGCTCTCCACTTAAGCCCCTTGCACCAGGTCCTCTTTTTTTTTTCCCCCTCCCTCATATGCCCTTGGTAATTTATACCTCGTTATTTTGTCATATCTTGCCCTATCCGGAGTCTCCCTTCCCCCCTTCTCTGCTGTCCCTCTCCCAGGGAAGAGGTCACATGTGGTTCCTTGTAATCAGTTCCCCCTTTCCAACCCACTCACCCTCCACTCTCCCAGCATTGTCCCTCACACCCTTGGTCCTGAAGGTATCATCCACCCTGGATTCCCTGTACCTCCAACCCTCATATGTACCAGTTTTAAAAGATCTCCCAAGTCATGTGCGGGTCAGGGAAAGCAGTCAGCTATGCCTGGGAGAGAGGAAACATGGAAGAAAGGAGCCCTGTGAGAGGGGGTGCGTGGGTGCCGTCAGGGCACAGCCTCAGGGGGGCTTCCTGTTCTCCCAAACCCAACCCTAATCCCACTCACTGCCTCTGACTGCTCAAAACTCACTGGTTGATTCCAACTCAGAGGGACCCTGCCGGGCAGAGCAGAACTGCCCCCCGTGGGTTTCCCAGATGGGAATTCTTTTCTTTATGGGAGTAAAAGCACCAGCATGCTTCCGTGGGGCAGTTGGTTGCTTCAAACTGCTACCCTTGTGGTTCCCAGCCCCACGCATAACCACAATATTACCAGGGCTCCCACTCTGACTCCGAGTAGCCCTGTAGAGGGTTTCTGAGGCTGTCCTTCTTTACGAGAACCTTGTTTTCCTCCCTTGGAGAAGCTGGTGGGTTTGAACTCTTGACCATGAGGTTAGCAGCTCCTAACCGATCCTAACTAAAGAGACTCCCCTTAGGACTCATTCTCATGTCCACTAAATCACATCTGGGGCGCAGGGTGAGTCCTTGAGTAGTGTGAGGTTGTTGCTGTGGACGGCGCCATCACCGGGATTCTCATGGAGCGCCTGGGACAAGAGCTCTGCACAGGCAGGCGATTTGAGGAAGCAATCCCAAGCCAAATGGGTCTTCTGCCCCTGGTCAGTCATGGCCAGCTGGCTGGCAGAGGGGACTCGGGTGTGAAGATTTCATTTGACTTGATTTCATTTGACTTCTGGATGAAGATGGGTCGGAGCACAGAAAGGCGAGATTTGCTCAGCACTTGGACCACCGCCTGCCCCCCAGGGGCCCCTGCTGGTACCCCACTGACAGCCTGTGCCCTGTGCAGAGAGAGGCAGAGACGCACCAGAGTAGGTGGTGGGACCTCATGTTAACACAGTAACATGGGGAACAACCCCCCCCAAACTGAACTCACTGCCATCCAGTCAGTGTTGACCCATCGGGACCTCTCGTGCGTCTCTGAGACTAACTGCTGATAGGAGTGAAAAATCCAGTCTTTCTCCCTCGGAGCTACTGGTGGCTTTGAACTTCCAACCATGCAGATTACAGCCCAACGTGCAACCCACTCCGCCACCAGCTCCAAGCGAGAGGGAAAGAAGGCCCCAAGAGGGTCCCCGATGCAAACAAACTGAGTCAGAATACCCGGCTTCCTGTGGAATTGGGCTGTGAGGTCAGCCCGCAGAAGTTGTACATCATCCCTGGCTGGAGATGACTAAACCTGATATCCCACGTCAGATGTGGTGGGATTTATTACGATGACTGCTGTCGATGTTGTCAGGTGTCCTTGCGTCCGTTCCAACTCTGAGAGGCCCGCAAGCAGTGTGTCACTGCTCCACAGGAGGTCCTCTGGACTGTCATTGTCATAGGACCGATCGCCCGGCCTTTCTGCTGAGGAGCTACTGGGTGGTTTGGAACCTCCAGCGCTGGAGTTAGCAGCTAAAGGCTTAGCCATGGGGAGACCAGCGCTCTTGCTTGTTGTTGTTGTCAGGCGCTGTCTTGCCGTCCTGACTCACAGAGATTCTGTGCACAGCAGAATGAAGAGGGCCTCGTCCTACACCGTCTGCACAGTTCTTGGCGCAGCTCATGGTTGTGACCACGGTATCCGTCCATCTCACCAAGGATCTTCCTCCGTTTTGTTGATCCTCTACTTTACCAGACTTGAGGTCATTTTCCAGGACCTGGTCTCTATTGACAGCTTTGGCAGTTCCACAAGGAAGAAGTGACATCCTCTTCCCTCCCATCCCCCATCCTTTAGAAAAGCCCCGCCTTACAATAGATTTCTCCCCTGGCAAGGTTGTGTCTCTGGTTCTCATAATTTTGGCTCCTGGGGACTCTGGAAAGAAGTGGAAGAAAGACCATTTCCCCTCTAAAATATCCACACTTGGAATGCCTATTTTTGAGCCCTGGTGGTATAGTGATGATGCGTTGGGCTGCAATCCGTATGGTCGGCGGTTTGAAACCACCAGCAGCTCTGAGAAGACTGTGCTTTCGACTCCCATAAACAGTTACAGTCTCAAAAAACCGCAGGGGCTCCCCAGGAATCAGCATCGACTCGGTGGCAGTGAGTTTTGAGGGAGAAGAAGAAATTCCACATTGTGGGAACTTGGGTGACACCGAGGTTAAAGCTGATGGCTGTCAACCAAAAGGTCTGCAGTTCAAACCCAGCAGCGACTCCAAGGGCGGAAGATGTGGCGTTCTGCTTCTGTAAAGCTTTGCAGGTTCAGAAACCCGGGGTCAGTTCTCTGTCTGAGAGGGTCACTGTGCGCTGGAAGGCGATGGGCAATGGCAGATTCGTCAATTATGTAGCGAGAAGTCATCGGATTAGCACAGAAGAGGATTCTTTCCTTGGAAACAAGAGTTTTTTGCTCTGTGGTCGTAAATTCTGAGATTATGGAGAAAAGGCGAGGCGATCATTGTGAAACAGAAGGGGAATCACCAGGTTGTCAAAGGAACTTTGTAAACCGAGCCAGGAGGTTTCCTGGGGCCTCCGATGCATGTGGGAATCGGGTCTTGAAGAAAGAACACGGAAGGGGAATGGATGCATTTGCATTGCGGTGCTAGAGAAGACCATTCAACAACCACACGCTGCTGAAGGGACAAGCCGGTCTGCCTTGGAAGAAGTCTACGGCCAGAGCGTTCCTTAGAGAAAGGATGGCAAGATGTCTTCCTTATTTAGACATGTTGTCAGGAGAGACCATGCCCTGGAGGGACTTCATGCTTGGTCAATGAAGGGACCTTCAGCTGTCCAGGACTGACCACGAACTGAAGGCCATGAGCTGGAACCAAGCTCCTTTCAGGCCACTTCTTGGAGGAGGGGTGAGAACCGGGGTAGGGATGCACACTAGGCTCTGTCCCCTGCCTGCTGGTCCCTCTGTCCCCCCCTCCCCCAACACCACTTCAAGGGCTCTCATAACCCTGACTTTCTTTCCCCACCTGGGCGAGGGCTCCCAAGAGGGCGGCTTGGCCTATGTGTTCAGTGCTGTCTAACGTCCAACAGTAAGGAACACTGTCTCAGAACAGACCCCCAAGGACTGGATAGATGTTCAGTGAGTGGACAAGGGAGCTCCTGATACAGGCCCTTCATTTCGCATCTGGATGCTGAAAGCCCCTCCCTCCTGCTTTTTCTTCTGTCTCTCCTCCCCTCCTTCCCTCCTTTCCACTTCTAGCTCTCACGCTCTCTCTCTCTTCCCCCTTCACACTTAGATGTCCTTTTGTATTCTTTCTTCCTATTCTGTATTTTCCTGTGTCCTCCCTCCTTCCGTCCTCTCCTATCCCCGCCCCCCGCCCACCTTGTTTTGACAGCACTGTACAAAGTGCCCTGTGTCAGAGAAGGCAGCGAGCTTCCCGAGCAGGGCAGACCTCTCTGGTGAGAACCGCGTCTGCGGAGCCTGCTATGAAGCCAGGATCTGAGGGCCGGCCTGTTCGCGGGCCTGAGATTGATGTCCCGGTTTATCCCGGGCTTATGGAGGAGGCGGCCAAGAATGCAGCCCTGTTCGCGTCCACACGGCCAGCTGGAGTCTGCTGTCTGGACGCCGCCGTGCTCTGGGCTGACTCATCCTGTGGTTTCGGGTGTCGTGGGGGCCGGAGAACCGACCCCCCGCCCTCTCACAGCTTCCACCATAAATCTGCACTGGGTGAGGGACGGGACTCTGGGCGCCTCCCGCTTTGCACCCAGTAGGCTCAGCCCACATGGGGCCCCATCAGGTGCGGAGGCCTAGCCGCTCAGCTTCCAGAGAGAGTGACCTTCTTCCGGGCCCCAAGACCATGCCCGCGTCTCAGCAGAGGGCACCACCACGGGCCAGTGTGCCAGCCAGGGGCCTTTCTGCTTAGTTGACTGGCATGCTCCCTTGTCCTCCCTCATGGGCTGCAAGGGACACCAAGGTCAGGCCAGGAGCTCCTGCTGTAAAAAAGGACACTGTAAACAAAGGTGCCCTAAACAAAGGCACTATAAATAAGGACACTGTAAACAAGGGCACTGTAAACAAGGGCACTGTAAACAAGAGTACTATAAACAAGGACACTGTAAACAAGGGTGCTGTAAACAAAAGCGCTATAAATAAGGACACTGCATACAAGGGCACTGTAAACAGGGCATTGTAAACAGGGCGTGGTAAACAAGGGCACTGTAAACAAGGGCACTGTAAACAAGGGCACTATAAACAAGGGCACTGTAAACAAGGACACTGTAAACAAGGGCATTGTAAACAAGGGTGCTTTAAACAAGGGTGCTATAAACAAGGGCACTGTAAACAAGGGCACTGTAAACAATGACATGGTGGCAAAGCAGCCTAATGGGCTGTCCTGGTTTTTTGATCTGAGTAGAAAGGAAATCCCTCTGCCCCATCAAAGGGCAGCACGAGGGCTCTGCTTCGACAGTGGGGTGCTCTCGGGGGTCCTGCCACGGTCCTTCCTCCGGAAGCTTCCTGAGCTTGATGCCGAAGGTTGGCTATGGGCAGGACTCTGGAAAGCAGCACACGTGCCAGTCCGCCGCCAGTGTTGAGTGGGGCAACGGTGTTTGTTGTCTGCTTGGGTCAAAACGCCACGAGCAAAACCACTGTTGGCCACACAACATGCATTCTGCCTTTGTCTACAACGTACGGGGCCGTGTGAAGCCCTGTAGGAAGTGACTCAACATGGGGTTTCCGGAGACCCCCGTGTGCACCTGATCCTCTCCACTGTTTGTCTGTTGGGTCTGTCCGTCCACACGCCGGAGGGTCAACCCGACCAGGACAAAGCTCGTTCTCTTTGGTTCTCTTGTGCACCCCAAGCCCCTGAACCACCCTGCCTCCTAGTAGGCGCTCAGCTAACACCACGGGATTCCTTCTAAAATCAGTTGAGCCTTGCTGTCTGTGCGGGCAATTAGGCACCAGCCCTTGGTTGCCTCTGAGCACTGGGCCCTCTTCCCGGCTGGGGGGGAGCAGTGGGTGCCGCCCCAGATCAGGGATGAGGGGGGGAGACGTGAGCATCTCACGAAGACTCCCTGGGCGGGGTGGGTAGCGGCGAGCACCAGGAAGGGAGCTGCAGAGGCAGGAGGGTGGTTCAAGCAGCCGGTGCAGGACGGACACGAGAGTTCAAGGCGGAGGAACAGAGAGGGGGAGGCCCTGCTCAGGAAAGGCTCTGGGTCTGCAGGACGATCAGCGGCCTGTGGTCAGAGGCGGGACCTTTTTTTCTACCAAGGGCCATTTGGATATTTATATCATTCTTGGGCCCTACTGGTCAGACATTTATTTAACTCATCCCTCAGACGATGGCTAGAGACAGTGATGTCAGGTTACTTGCTGGGCTGCCAACGGCACGGTCAGCAGTTCAAAACCACGCGCCCTTCTCGGGAGAAAGCTGGAGCTCCCTCCAGTGAAGAGTAACCGTCTGGGAAGCCCGCAGGGCAGTTCAACCCTGTCCTAAAGGGTCGCCGTGATTGGAATTGACTGGACGGCAGTGGGGGTTTGTTTGTTAGTTTGTTTGTAAGGTGATATGATGCCTGGACCGGCTTCTCTTTGGGCGGCCTGTGATGTGAGCTGGTGTTGACATTGACGTTGCTCAGGCCTTATGCCGGGTCTCCGTAAGTCAGGATTGACTCGATAGGTGGAGGTTTAGATTTTGTTTGTTTGATTTAATAATGCCTGCGGCCTGCATCTACCCCCCTGTTGTAGGGCCTTAGTGAACTGAAAGACACTGGACTTCGTGTGTCATGACAGGGACATCAGGGCCTCTGAGCAGAGGAGGGATGGGGGCCTATTTTGATCTAAGAAACCCTCCCTCACGTGCGTGGACCCCAGCCTGCAGGGCAGAAGCAGCGGGGCCCTCACTGAGGCGACCTGAAAATCCAGGTGAGACCAAAGGGCGGGGCTGGCAGGTAGCAGGAGACCAGCAGGGCCCAGCCAGGAACTTGGATTTGAAGGTGGGGCTGATGGAAATGACGGTCAGAGGAAGGCACTAAAAATCAATCCGGAGGACTCCGAGGCCTGAGTAACTGGGGAGAGAGGGTGTTCAGGTCTGCGGTGGCAGTGGGGGCCCAGGGGCACCTGCCCTGAAGGAGGGAGAGGCTGGGGCCTGGCAGGGAAATCTGGAAAGACTAGGAGGCCCTCCCCTCCCTCCCAGGTCTGAAGCTCTTCCTTCCTATTAGCAGAAGGACCAGAGCCGAGGTGTCACCCAGCCCCTCTGCCCTGGAGCCGGGCGAGAAGGGCAGCTGGCAGTGGAGTCTGCTCTGCCTCTGGCTTCCAGCTAAGGCCCCTCACAGCCACTGGGAAATCTGCATTGATAAAATTTTCATTAAAGAAACATTATCCCTCTCCCTAGCCTTGTTCTTCTGTGACTTTGAGTACCCTGCTAATTTGGGTCTGATTACCACGGTGATCTGAAGATTGGAGCATTATTAAAAATTTAGATGAGCAGAGATTCCACCCTGCCCCCACCCCTCCCAAGGAGATATGCTAATGATGGCGACAGATAGGGGCTGACTGGCAATTAGAGAATTATCTGTGGTGGACGGCCAGCGGAGCCCTCTGCCTTTGGAGGAAATTAGCTGCTTGGCTTACAGGGCAGACAAATTTAATGGACCAAATGCATCAAAAGAAAATACCAATCCCAGGCCCTATTTTACAACTAACTACCTTGGTAGCAGGGAGTTTGGTAGAGCTGCCTGCGTGCCTGTGTGGGTCCCTTCCCTACTGGTCCCTCACCCCTGCCGCCACCACCCCACCCCACTGAAATAAGGGGAGATGGGCCAGGACAGATGTTGAAAACTGATGACCCGAGGGCTGAAGCCAGCTTGAATAGATCTTATAAACCTGCCTTGTTCATTTGTTTAATTGAACACTTTCCATGAGCTCTGGTGGTCTCGTGGCTTATGCATAAGGCTGTGAACTGCAAGGCTGAGAGTTTGAAACTACCAGCAGCTCAGAGGGAGAAAGATGAGACTCTACTCCCTTAAAGGCAGTGGTTCTCCACCTTCCTAATGCTGTGACTCTTTAATACAGTTCTTCATGCTGTGTGACCCCCCCAACCATAAAGTTATTTTCGTTGCTACTTCATCACTGTCATTTTGCTACTGTTATGAATCATCATGTAAATATCTTATATACAGGATGTGCTTTCATTGTTACAAATTGAGCATAACTAAAGTATAGTGATTAATCATAAAAGCAAGATGTCATCATATATTGTGAAATATTTATTTCTAATAACAAAGGAAATTTTGTCTTGAAGCATGGTGTAGCATGGGTAACAGTCTTCACGCCGGGTACTCATATGTGGGCATATCTGCATGTGGGTGGACCTGCCTGGAGATGGATAGAGAAGCGGTGTTTTCCTGTGAAAGGGCTGTTCGACCCTCAAGGGGGTCATGACCCACAGGTTGAGAACTGCTGCTTAAAGGGTTACAGTCTCAGAAATCCACAGAGGCATTCTACCCTGTTGATAGGGTCTCTGTGAGTCAGAATTGACTCCGTGACATTGAGTTTTTCCTAGAAATTCTGTGAGGGTCTGCGTGTCCCATGTGTATAATTGTTGTTGTTGGATGTCTTCAAGCTGGCTCCAAGCAGAGTCGTCCCATGGAGGTAGTACAACGATCTAATTGGGGGTCCTGCCTGTAATCTCGACAGGAGTAGGTGACCGGGTCTCTCTCCAATGGCCCTCTCATGTCACTGCCATGAAGGCGCTTCCAACTCAACGCGACCCTAAAAGATCGGGTAAAACTGCCTCTTTGCATCTCTGCTAGTGTAACTCTCTATGGGTTAGAACCGAACTCCAGACCCAAATCCACCGCCTTCCACTGGTTTTCAACTGAATTCATTTGAAACCCTCATCGCGCCCCTGTGGAGCAAGGGGTGATTTCCAATTGCCAACTTTGTAGCTAACAGCCCAACAACTAACCCACGATGCCACCAGCGCTCCTTGGAACTGCTGCGTGGGTTCCAAGGGTCGACCTTGCGTGACCAGCGGAACCATAACTGTTGTGCCAGCTGCACACGTTTCATATGGATTAGCTTTTCTCAGGCTCCCAGCCATCACACATGATGTCGTTGTTGAAGTTAGATGTCATCTGGGGGCTTCCCACCCATCCACGCAGCCCGTAGGCAGAGCAGAAGGAAACACGGCCAGGTCCTGCTTCGTCCTCACAAGTGTTCCTGTACTTGAGCCCAGGGTGGCAGTCTCTTTGTCAGTCCACTCCTAGGGCCTTCCTCTTTTTCATGGCCCTCCCTACTTTACCAAACACGATGTCCTTCTCCAACAACCGGTCTCCCGACAAGTCCAAAGCATATGTCACGAAGTCTTTCCATCCTTACCTCTAAGGAGCACTCTGGCTGTACTTTTTTCCACAAACAGATTGTTTTAACAGTCTACGATACTTTCAATGTTCTTCTCCAGCAGCACAATTCAAACGCATCAATTCTCATTCGATCTTCGTTGTTCAATGTCCAACTTTCACGTGCAAGTGAAAATATCACGCCTGGGATAAGGCATACCTTAGTCTTCAAAGTAATATCCTTGCTTTTCAAAGAGATCTTATGCAAAAGTTGGACCTAATGCAACTCAATCTATCGAGCTCCGGACTGCTGCTGCCATGAGCATTGATTGTGGATCTAAGCAAGACAAAATTCTTGACAACTTCAAACTTTTCTCCATTTATCATGCTGTTACCTATTGGTCCAGTTGTGAGGATTTTGGTCTTCTTTACCTTAGATTTAAATCCACACTGAAGACTTCAATCCTTGATCTTCATCAGCAAGGGCTTCAAGTCTTCCTCACTTTCATCAAGCAAGGTTGCGTCATCTGCATACGGTAGGTTGTTAATAAGCCTTTCTCCAATTCTGATGCCACATCCCCCCTTCCCCATAGTGACCCCATAGGACAGTGTAGGACTGCCCCTGTGGGTTTCTGAGACTGTCACTGTTAACAGGAGTAGAAAGCCTCATCTTTCTCCCATGAAGCGGCTGGTGGTTTTGAACTGCTGAACTTGTGGTGAGCAGCTCAGTGTGTAACCCGCCACACTGCCAGGGCTCCTCCAGTGTTCCTGTCATGGAAATTGCACAAGTGAATGACTTTAACAAATATAAATGCATTCTCCCCTACTTTAGGTGGCTAAACTCCAAATTCAAGGTGTCAACTGGAGGGAGAGGTTTTCTCTCTGTGCCAGCTCTCGAGGGAGGTCCCTGTCTTCTTTCAACATCTTGGGTCAAGTGTTCCTTGGAGATTTCCATGAGCCTTGGCATCAATCTTCCCTGGGTCTATGAGGTTCTCAGCGAAGGGACCCCAAGTCCACAGGATGCACTCTGCTCCAGGCTCTTCTTTCTGCCTGGTGTTCAGGCCTGTTTCCCCATGCTCTTCTCTCTTTCTACCTCTTGTCATAAGATGAGAAAAGACATGACTCGACAAGGGTGTGATTTTAGTAAGTGTGGTCATTGGAACGAAGGTGGTGACCTGAGTAAGGCGGTGACTTAGGTAAAGGTGGTGATTCACGGTCATAGTGTTACTATTAGGTGACCTTGAGTCTTTCCAACTCACGGCAAGCCTACGTGCAACACAAGGCGGAACTGCTCCATCCCGCACCGCGCCTCAATCACTGCTGTGTCTGAGCTCCTCGTTGCTGCCACCGTGTCAGTTCATCTTGTTGAAACTCTATAACTTTCACTGATCCACTACTTAACCAAGCATGCTGCCCTTTTCCGGGGACTTGTCCCTCTGCTATTATGTCTAGTACAAAGTACATTAGACGGAGAATCATCCTGGTTATATTTCTTTTGAGACTTTTCTTCATAAAGGTCATCTAAGCTCTTACTATTAGACACCTTAAAAATTCTTTCAACCTCTACCCATTATCCAATTTCAAAACTGCTTCCATATCAGCTACCTCTTAAAGAAGCACCCCACTCCCAGTACCGAATCCTGTCTTGATCACCTAGTGCACTTATCACAAGCACTTGACTTTAACAAACGGAACATTTATTTTCGCACGCTTCAGGTGCTAGAAGTCCATAATCGGGGACCAGCTCCAGGAGAAGGCCTCCTCTATTGTCAGTGCTGAGAGGAGATCCTTGTCTCTTCTCAGCATCTATGGGTCTGGCATTGGTCTTGCCCTGGGTCTAGGAGGGTCTCAGTACAGGGACCCCGGGTCCAAAGGATGCCTCTGCTCCTGGTCCTTCTAGCGGAGGGATAGCCAGATCCCTTTCTTCTCTGTTCACTTCTCTCTGCTTTCCCCTCTTGTAAGACAAAAGGCATGATTCAAGCAAAGGTGTGGTGATTTAATTAGTGTGGTCAAGAGAGGAAACATGTGCATTGAGGAAGGATGATGATGAGACAGGGCGGTGACTGAATACACCCCGCATTAATCCTGCCTCATTAACATAGAGATGCCAGGATTTCCAGCACATCGCAATGGAGGGTAATTACATCTGGCTACAAAGCAGAGAGCAACATTATCCCGAGGAATCATGGTCTAGGCAGGCGGGCAGATATTTTGGGGTGGGGGGTGGGTGGGAACAATTAAATCCAAGACAGAAAGCAACCTAGGCTTCCAAGACGTGGCCAGCTAAGCTCCCAGAGAATTCCACTTTCTCATTTTCCCATTAGCCCTTGAGCTGCTGACAGCTTCCTGCAGAGGGTAATCGCTGATGTGACTGAGTATCTGCCTTTTGATCTCTAGACCCTCTATCACCCGTATAATCAATTCCCTCTATGAAAACACAATTTTAATTTTTCAGATTACAATGGTTTTCTTTTTCCTGCCTAGACCTTGATTTGCACAAAGGGTATGGGAATTTTCATTTTCATTTGATAGCTGCTGCCAAGTTATCAACCAAAATAACTGTACCTATTAAATCACACTAATAGGAGTATCTGTTGTTTACTCGCAGCCTTGCCAGCTTTGCCTTGGCAATCTGATAAGTTAAAAAAAAAGGCTATTAAATCGTCATTTTCATTTGTCTAATTAAAAGTGAAATTATCATATTTTCTTATGTTTATTGGCTATTTGCATTTCTCCTCGGAAAGCTGTCCATTCATATTCTTTATCCATTTGTCTATTGAATTATTTATACTGACTTATAGGAGCACATTGAATTAATCCTTTGTTATTTATGAGTCGGATACGGCCTCCTTATCTTTGTTTGATGGCATCCTTTCTTATGCAGACGTTATAAATTTTGATGCGTGCACTTGTGAGAGAAACCAGCCTAAATGGAACTAGCCAAAAGAAAACATAATGGCTCACGTCACAGAACGGCACAGTGGTAAGGACGCAGGTGGATCCAGAGGCTGAATACTGTCGTCATGAAATCTTCATCTTGGCTCCTCTTCATAAGGAGGCTGAGTGGTGCAAGGGTTAAGTGCTCCATCACAACTGGAAGGCTAGCAGTTTGAACTCACCCAGTGGCTCAGAGAGAGAGAGAGAAAGAGAGAGAGAGAGAGGTGGCACTCTGTTCCTATAAAGGTCGCAGCCCAGAAAACCCACGGAGTGGCTCTGTTCTGACGAATGGAGTTGCTATGAGCCGTTCCTGCCTCGACAGGGTCACAAGGCTGATTCCAGGAGCTGTAGTATGATGATTGACTCCAAGTAACAAAAGCTTTGTTTAAATGGCTAAATGATAGAAGATTTTTCTTTGGGTGTGTTTTTTCCCCAACACAAACAGCCAAATATCAGGTCGTTCTGCGAGCGATTCAGTACTGGCATGTGAGGCTCTTGGTTGTTGCGGACAGGTACTATCCAGTGAGTTCCGACTCATAGAAACTCTGCTCCTAACAAAATGAAACACTGCCCGGCCCTGTGCCCTGCTCCTGGTCATTGCTACGCTTGAGCCCATCCTGGTAGCCAGAACGTGAAGGTCTTCCTCCTTGTCCCTGGTATTCTCCTTTCCCAAGCATGATGTCCTTCTCCAGGGACTGGTCCTTCCTAGCAAACATGTCCAAAGTATGTGAGACAAAGTCTGGTCACCCTTTCTTCTAAGCAGCAATCTGACTGTACTTCTTCCATTCGATATTCTTTACCAACCACCTAACTCAAAGGCACCAATTCTTCATTGATCTCCCATATTCATTAATCTAGCTTTCACACACACACACACACACACACACACACACACACACACGGAGAGAGATAGAGAGAGGCTGAAAATACCATGGCTTGGGTCAGGAGCACCTTAGTCCTCAAAATGATATCTTTGAGGAAGCACACCAACCTGTGTGATCACTAGGTGTCAAAGGGATCAGGCAGCACACATCAAAGAACAAAAGATCATATCATTGTGTGCTCACCTTCCCAATACGATTGCTGAAGACAAATAGGTGCATAAACAAAAGTGGTAAAGAAAGCTGATGGTGCCCGTCTATCAAAAGATATAGCATCTGGGGTCTTAAAGGCTTGAAGTGGCCATCTAGCTCAGAAGCAACAAAGCCCACATGGAAGAAGCACACCAGCTTGTGCGATCACTAGGTGTCAAAGGGATCAGGTATCAGGCATCAAAGAACAAAAAATCAAATCATTGTGAATGAGGGGGAGTGCAGATTGGAGACCCAAACCCCATCTGCAGGCAACTGGACATCTCCTTACAGAAAGGTCATGGGAGGAGACCAGCCAGTCAGGGTGTAGTGTAGCAATGATGAAACATACAACTTTCCCCTTGTTCCTAAATGCTTCCTCCCCCCCCCTACACCCCTCATACTATCATGATCCCAATTCTACCTTACAAATCGGCTAGACCAGAGGATGTACACTGGTACAGCTAGGAACTGGAGACAGAGGGAATCCAGGACAGACGATCCCCTTCAGGACCAGTGGTGAGAGTGGAGATACTGGGAGGGTGGGTGGAAAGGAGAAACCGATTACAAGGATCTACATATAACCTTCTCCCTGGGGGACGGACAACAGAAAAGTGGGTTAAGGGAATGAGTAAGATAGGACAAAATAATAATAATTTATAAATTATCAAGATTTCATGAGGGAGGGGGGAGCAGGGAGGAAGGGGAAAATTGAGGAGCTGATGCCAGGGGCTCAAGCAGAAAGGAAATGCTTTGAGAATGATGATGGCAACAAATGTACAAATGTGCTTGACACATGGATGTATGTATGGATTGTGATAAGAGTTGTACGAGCTCCCCAAAAAATGATTTTTAAAAAATGATCTTTGCTTTTTAACACTTGAAAGAGGTCCTCTGTAACAGATGTGCCCAACGTAAAATATCATTTGATTTCTTGACTGCTGTTTCCACGGGCTTTGATGGCAGATCCTAGTAAAATGAAGTCCTTGTCAGTTTCCATCTCTTCCAGTTTCCCACGATGTTGTTTCTTGATCCTGCAATGAGGATTTTTGCTTGCTTTACCTTGAATTGTAATCCTGAAGGCTTTACTCTTTGGTGGTCATCAGTAAGGGCTTTGAGTCCTTGCTTTCAGCAAACAAGGTTATGCCATCTGTCTGTCACAGGTTGTTAACGAGCCTTCCTCCGATTCTGATGCCATATTCTTTAGCTGGCCCAGCTTCTTACATTATTTGCTCAGCAGACATATGATGAAATGATACAACTCCAACACACACCTTTACTGTTTGTAAACCACGTAACAGAAGGACGTATGCCTTTGAATTATGAGGCTGGCAATGCAGTGTTTTGGAATCTGCATTCTCAACAGCGCTATCCATCATTTGTTTGGATCCACACACTTGACTGCCTTTTGTCATCAGTGAAATAGGAGTAAACATCTTGCTAATATTGTCTACATTCCCTCGGGATCCATCTGCTATCCTTTGACTCCAGGTATAATTTTTGGCGGGTCCCTGTCCATGTTCTGCTGCAGCCGTTTTGGGATGATCTTCAGCAAAATTTACTTGCATGCGGTATTAATAATATCATTGGATAAGCTCTACTTTCTGTTGGGCCAGCGTTCTTTGGAATGGGCACAAATCATCATCTCTTCTAGTCTGTTGACTCCTTTCAAATTCCTTGGCACAGACAAGTGAGTGCACCTGTGTGGCAACATCTCAGTTGGTATTCTGTCAATACCTGGAGCCTCGTTTTCATCATTGCTTTCAGCACAACTTGGACTTCTTCCTTCAATGCCATTGGTTCTTGATGACATGCTGTCTCCTAAAATGGTTGGGCACTGACCACTTGGCTTCTTTTTCAGCTTCCTCTGATGCTTCGTGTGGTGTCCAACATTTGACCCACAGAATCTTTCAACACTGCAGCTCAAGTTTTTATTCCGGTCTCCCAGCATGTGAAATGCCGAGGCATGCTCTTCCCTCTTGCTTCTCTAACTTCAGTTCTTTGCACATTTTATGATACTACTTTGTTCACTTTGAAGTCCTTTGTAATCTTCTGTTCAGCTCTGTTGCTTCCTCACTTTGTGTCCTGGCTATATTTCTTATTTTCTTTAGGGTAAAAAACCAAATTGTTGCCATGTTTCCAATATTATTTATTGACACAACAGCTTCCAAGAAAGGTGGAGAATGAACTTCTTGGCAAACTCACCTGTCTTGTATGTAGCAGACAGGGCAGCTATCCTTTAGTATCCACCTCCACTTTCCTAGCCACACACCCTCATCAACTCTTCCTCAGATTCCATCGGCCAGAATGGGTCATGTGGGCAGGTCTTCACTGCAAAGGAAGATGGGAAGGCAAGTGAGTGGCATACTCAGACTCTAGATTGGCGCATGAGCTCTGCTGATAAGAAGGGTGGAGAGGTGTTCAGTACCGGCCCAAGGGAACGTCTCTCTCAGTCAGTTCTGCCCCAGAGAGAGATTTCACCTCCCTGCACCCACTCATGTCACAGGTCTTTCCTGAGCTACTTCCTGAGATGATTAGTCCGAGGGCTGCTAGTTCAAAGCACCATAAGCTGGGCCACTGAGGAGAACAGAGATGTACTGACACAGTTCTAGAGGTGAGACGAACTCACTGCCATTGAGTCCATTCTTTCTCACAGTGACTCATGACAACTGGTATCAGCAGGGCCATGCTCTTTTCAAAGTTCTGAGGCAGTGGTTCTCAACCTTCCTAATGCCACCACCCTGTCATAGAGTTCCTCATGTGGTGGTGACCCCGCATGTGGGCGGACCCGCCTGGAGACATGTAAAGGAGCGGTGTCTCAGTTCCTGAGTCCATCGGAAATATGGTCTTAGGTGACCCCTGTGAAAGGGTCAATCGATTCCCAAAGGGGTCTTGACCCACAGGTTGAGGGCCGCTGCTCTAAGGGAAGGGCCTCTCATTGATCTCCCGGCTTTCTTCTGGCACCCAGAAGTCCTTGGTTTGTAGGTGCATCGACACCTGGCTGTCCTCTGTGTTTCTTCTCTTTTATGATTAAATTAGGATTCACCCTACTTCGGTATGACTTTATGCTAGCTGATAACACCTTTAAAGATCCTATTTCCAAATAAAATCATGTTCACAGGCATGAGGTATTAGACTCTAATATATCTTTTTTGGGCGGGGAGGGGGGAAAACACAACTCCTCCTGGAACAAAGGACCCGGGGAAGCAGCCAGGCCATGTCACAGGCTCCACCCGTAGCGCCAGGCCCAGAGTTTAGCCTGAACCACATGCACGAGCAGGGGACAACAGTCATTTGCCAACGGAAGCAGGGTACGGTCCCAGAGACGGAAGAGCGGATGCCACAAAGTCAACATAGCGAATGTTGTGGGGTGATGTGGGGATCCCCACAGGCAAATGGGTCCTCAGGAGTGACTGCGATTGTGGAAAATAATAGAGACAGACAGACAGACAGATAGGCAGTAGGGCACTGTAGCTCCTCGTCCCTGTGTCAGGACTGAAAGAGTGAATGTATATTCCGATGGATATATATACTGCGGTTTACAGATCGTTCAAAAGGCACACATGTCACAGAGCAAGCGTATTACATAGTCAATGGGTGATATGCTAAGTGGGCAACATATGAACAGACAATGAGGTGAATCATCATGACATCAGAACAGAGTTTGCTACATTTTACCAGGGTCAAGGTATAGCTCCTGATCGCTCTTATCTACAGATGGCCTTTAGACATAGTGAAGGGGCCAGACACAGAAGAGGAGCAGCAGGAACTTGTCATAGCCGGTGCCGGGAGTGACATATCTGAGAGACACGGGCCAACATGAGACAAAGGCTAGCTTTCTTGCTGTCTTCTCCTTCTTCCCGGCAGGGAATTGCCAGTGAGCATTTCTGTTTAATCAGCATAGCCCACACTGTTCCCCCCGTCCCAGGTCTGTAATTGGCCCATTTGGAAATGATGGCCTTGTAGGTGGGAAGTCGGACGACCCTGGCTGTGACCCCGGGCAACCCAGGGCCCTCTGCAAAGCGCTCACTCCCAGCCTCTGCAGTCCAGGTGTCCTTGTGAAGGGCAGTGATGACAACGGAGCTTCTCTGCAAACCTCTGGTTCCACCATCCTAAACAGACCCATCCGCCCTCGTTTCCCTCTCCCCGTGGACCAGCTTATGAAGAACCTGGGCTAAACGCCGTCCCAGAATTGCTATGCTCTACCATAGCTCAGCTCAAAAGCAATTTGAACATTCCCAGCTTCGAAACGACTTGGCAGTCGAGCTACAAAAACGTCCCGTGGCCTGAGAAGGAACAGACTCTCCTTTTAGGTCTGCGCTTGGAGGCTCGTTAAACTTTGCGACAAAATCGAGAGAACGGCTCAGACCTGATTGATCCAACCAGCTGCGGAGCATCCTGACCCAGTCTAAGGCCGGCTTCCTGGGGGGAATGTCATGGGGCAAAGAGAAAGGGTTTTACAGCTGCAGGAGGGTGCAGACAGGGGGGCAGAGGGTGGAAAGGTTTAAGACCACCCATGGCGCTAAGCATTTGTGATGCTCCTTAACTTCCTCCTGAACTGACCAAACCTGTTGCTATTTAGACAGCTGTGCTTCCTGGTGAGGCCTGGGTGTCCACGTTGAACTGGGCTTGGGGGTCGTGTTGTTGGTGGTGGGGCTTTCAGTCTCGTTTTTAGAAGTAGATTACCAGGCATCTTTTGGTGATGGGAACCATCAGTCTTTGGGTTAGCAGCCAAAAAGGTTTCTACCACCAAAGTACTAAGTTAGAAACCTGTCCCAGGTCAAGATAATGCTTCTCTGGCCCAAACGCCATTGTCCATAAGCATCTGTGCCACGGGACTTTCAGAACAGAAGTCAAGAGTCAGTGGCCTGACCCCGAGAACCTCCTCTGAGGTCACGGTGTCCGCATAGTAGGGAAGAGTTGAGTGGTCAGTGCGGCAGCGAACTAGGGCGAAGACGGGTTCTTCTGGATCTTCGTGTGTACAGGCCAGGCCAGAGAACCACCTTCCAGCTGCTGACCCTGGAGGCAAACCCAGCCGCCAAAGACCTTCTTGAGGCTTAGAATGTCCTGGTGCTTACTTGGTGCCATCAACTCCGTTTGGCCTCCGGCTGAGCTGTGCCTCTCCAGCAGCTCCGCCTCTGTGGCCTTCTCTTCTGCCGAGTGGCCGGTGGGGTTTGACCTTCCCACCTTCCTGTTACCAGCCAGTGCCACCCATTTGGACTCCCCAGGGATCTGATGGATGTGATATGCGGAGAGGCATTAAGTTTGCATTGAAGCAGAGCTGGCTTTAAGATTTCTACTTGGAATCTGCAGTGTGAAGGGCAGAGTCTTAAGTATCTCATGAAGGGCAAAATGCTTCATTCGGGTTGACGTGTAGGAATCTCCAGGAATGAGAAAAATGCAGATTTTTTTTTTAAGTCAGCAGGCTCTTGGGCTGTTTATTAAAGAGCTCTGGCTGATCCACCTGCTTGTCTCTGAGCCGGTCAGCAAGGCTGGGCCGAGTGGGTATTTGTGGACTTTGAGCCTTAACACCAAGGCAGTAGCATCCCTGACGTGAGGTGACTTCAGGCCTACATTAAAACCCCATTCCGCCTTCAAGTGCCGTTTTCCCGTCGACTGCTCTAAATCGACCCCTCGGCTCTTTTCCTTTTGGGTCCAAGTTTAGCTGTTGTAACAAAAAGAGGGCAGGAGACAGGATTTCTGGCTGGGCTGATGGCTTGTTTGCTGAAGGTGGCTGCTGACAATGTTTAAGCAGCTTCGCCTTCGAAGACACCTGCTCAAGCTTGTCTCTGAAGGCTGGGAGACAGGGTGCCGTGGTCGGATGAAGCCTGTA
The DNA here is from genome assembly GCF_050624435.1 of Tenrec ecaudatus. NCBI lineage: Eukaryota > Metazoa > Chordata > Mammalia > Afrosoricida > Tenrecidae > Tenrec > Tenrec ecaudatus. The sequence continues at coordinate 14,452,477 of NC_134541.1, forward strand.
ACTGCCTCATGATTGTGTACCCCGATCAGGGAAGTGGCAATGGACCAAGTCTTAGCCAGACTTTGCTGTCACTCCCTGGAGTCTTCCCTGCCATTTTCCCTGCTGGCTCTCTTTCGGGCAAGTGGAGGGGAGGATGTACCGCAAGCACTATGCTGATTGCTGATAGAATGCTGGCTACAGCCAGTCTCGGGATGGGACAAGTGTCCATTGACAAGTGTTTAAGATGGGGATTAGCAACCCCCTGGGACTTCTCCCCAGGCCTCGCCCCTCTCTGCTCCCGCCTTTGTTTCAAGCGATAAAACTGCTCCCTGTCCCTCCATCACTCTCTGTCTCCAGTTTGAAAACACCGCAGCATCTTGTCTGGGTGCGTGTGTGTCTTCCCACTTCCCCCAACGTCTTGTCCAGCAGGGAAACACCTTGCTTTTCTCTCTAGCGGAGTTGTAAGGACTCCACCCCCATGCTGTGGGGAGGCCCAGCCACACAGAACTTCCCAGCACAGGCGAGGGGTTGAGCCCTAGGAAAAGAGAAGGGAGATAGGATTTTATCAAAAGCCATATAAATAAATGCCCCAGGGTGAGCTTGCAGGGGGTTGGGGAGGGACAAAGACAAGATCTGGCTTCTGGGCTGAGCTTATGATTTCATTCGATAAGATAAAGACAGTTTTCATGGATCAAACTTATAATTTTGTAACCTTCGCCCATTTCTTCAGCGCCCTCTCATTATGGAAGCCTGAGCTGCCTGAGCGCGTTTGGTTTCGGAGGCCGCGGCTAACTAGACATTGTCTCTCTTCTCATGCAGCGCATGCTTTCTCTTACTTTTTTTCCCCTTAAAAGATTGAAGTAAAATATACATCACAACGTGTACGGCAGCAGTCACTTAGCTCCCTGGTAGCAACAAACACCCTTGTCCCACAGACTCCTTCTTCCTGCCATTCCCTTTGATACACAGACCAGAAAAGTGTGCACATGGTGATTCCCAAGTTCAAATTCTCCATTGACAGAACCACCAGTGCCACTGTATCCGGTGTCAGAGCTTGTCCATGGCCCTCCCCCTTCCATGGGCTGCAAGTCTGTGGGTGGCAGCTCCTGGGCTGCTATCTCACTCGCAAGAGCTCCTTTGAGAACCCATCTCCAGCCTCCACTTGAGGGTAAGTGGACAGAGAGTCATAAACTGCTCTAAAAAAATTAGGTATTTTTCATCATCACTGTCGAAGGGACACAAAGCTGAGCATACAGCCCTGTAACCATGGCCGTTGTGACCCAGGATCCCACCCTTCATTGCCCTTACGCCTCCTACATCATCTCTCAAGTCGCTGCGGTCCACTTGATCCCACCTAGGTAGCTCTTTAAAAGGACACATTTACACTTGCACAGCACTAATCATTGCTCTAAGGGAGCCCTGGTGGCACAGTGGTGAAGCGCTCGACTGCTAACTGAAAGGTCACTGTCACCAGCCACTTGATGGGAAAGATAAGACTGCCAGCCTTAGAAACGTGAGGGGGCATTTCTGCTCTGTCCTTGGGCTCAGGCTGGGTTTGGCACGGATGGCCATGGCTATTGGGGATTGTTGGGTTTCAAGAATACGTCAGGGACTAGTTCCGGTTTAAGGGTCAAAGATGATCTCGGGTGGAAATCATACACTCTGAATGTGTCTAAGGCCATCACGTTGGGGCGCATGATGGTGGAGTAGTAATCAGGAAAGGCAAGGCTCTGTGGCCGTGAGGAACACTGAGATCTCCCTGACGTAACACCACAAAACTTAGGGGACCATCCGCTCTTCCCTTGTGGGAGTTTGGAGGTAGTGTGAATGGGCACCGTGCTGGCTGCTACCGAAAGGCAGTTCCGGTCCGTTTCAGGAGAAAGGCCCGGTGCTCAACCTTCTTCCCAAAGCAGTCTTTGAAAACCCCTGGAGCACAATTCTCCTCTGAGACACAGGGGCCAGCAAGAGTCCGAACTGACTTGATGACAGCTTGACTGTTGGTAGGAGACCTTGGACCCAATCCTTGGCCAATGTCCCTCACGTGCCGCAGCCACGGCCGTTCTGGTTGCGGGGACGCTGAGCCCATGCCAATGGAGTACCAAGACTCTGATGGGTGAGGAAGAAAAGCCCCGTGGTCTGTTTCCCCAAAGCAGTCAGAGAGAACCCTACAAACCACCTCCGAACATCGTCAGATCCGTAGGCAGCCATGAGGAAGCTACAAGACCAACTTTTGTTCTGTTTGCGCCTGGGCTTTGCTGTGAGTAGGGACTGACTTAACAGCGACAAACGGCAAACGCAGCATCTATGGCTAGGAGGACTCGGTTCACTGGAATTTCTCAAGGATCTAGGCCGACAGGACTGCTACCCACCCCGGGGTGATGTCATAGTCTATGATCGTCATGGCTGCAGAGAACAACATCCTTGTCCTTTCATGAGTCTTCCTGAAAATTACATGTCAGATTTAATTGGCCTGTAAATGTCACAGGCCACACAAAAATCACATCTTTAAGAGGTGGGGAGGGTGGTTCCCTTTGGAGAGGGAGTCGGTGGGGGGGGCGAGAATGTGGGTGACGGCTGGGATGTGTGCCACTGTGCAGAGCATTGGTGGAAGAGAGAGAGAGACTGGCAAAGCAACTTTTCTAGGGCCATGGTTCTCTCCTTGACACGCTGGGTCTCTGCAAACGGTCGGGTCCCCACTGGGTGGATTAGAGCGGAGTATTATTTGAGGCTGGGCAGTTGGTGCACTCAATATCTCTATAATCTTATTTTGGGTCCTCCGTGAGGGCATTAGCATATATTTCCGGGCTCGGAGCCAGGTGACTCATTTTCTTTGCCTGTTTTTTCGTCTCCATGGTGCTCTGGTCTTCGCCCGAGTCCAACAGTGGGCCCAGTCAGAACTGTGCCAAGGGCCCTGCACCCTCCCAGCCTGGCCCGCTGACACCCCTCCTGCCTGTCCCTGGAGCCCACCCCTAGCGAGTGCCCCCCGCAGGACCGAGGCGCCAGGGGCAAAGTCACGTGGAATCTGATCAGTAACAGTTGGGATGGTGCCCAGGTCAACTTTTCATCACCTCAGAAAAACAAGGTAGCGGGGATGGTTCACACTCCCCTGGCAGCCTCAGGCGCGCCTTTGTGGGTGCTGCTGGGTGGGACTCCTCTAACTCTGCCCCACGGCCCCTCCTCCCCCCTCGGGCTCTGGGAAGACACCCTAACCCCAGCCTGTCCTGTGCAGTTGGGTTAGACTCAGAGTGAATCTGTCAGAGTGGGACTCCTGAAGGGTTCCAGAGGCTGCAGCTCTTGCTGGAAACTTACCGCCTCGCCTTTTCCCCCAGAGCAGCTAGCTGGTGGGTTAGAACCACCAACCTTTTGGTCAGCAGCTCAGCGCTGAGCCACTGTGCCCCTGGGGTCCTTGGGTGAAGAACCAAACCCCCAAACAAAGAGACCAAATTTGTTCCATAGGGTTTCCAAGGATGGGCACCTTTGGGAAAGCCGACTGCTTCATCTCTTTCCCATGGAGTCATCGGTGGCTTCCCAAGGCTGGCCTTGGGTGGCTGGCTGGCAGTGAGGCGCTTAACACACTGCGGCACCAAGGGCTTCCTTTTGTGAATAGCCAGGGTGAAAAGTAAAGTGCAAATGTCAGATTTTTACTGGAGATTATGAGCCACTCAACTCTAGGCAAGATTTTTCTCCTGAAGGAAGAGAGGAGGCGGGGAGTGGGGAGGGTGGGGGAGTGGGGGGAAGTTAGCTAAAAAGCCAGCCTCAATTCTCCCATCCTCCTCAACATTCCATAAATGCATGAACTGGGGTGGGGCGGGGTGAGGAGACAATTCCGCTAACCAGTTAGGAACACTTTGCTTCAAATGTTACATTTTCCTGCAATTTTTAAGGCAGCAAATGTAAATATATATATAAAATAATTTTTAAAAATCTGTTCACAACTATGGTGTGAACAAAGGCTATTTTCAGGAGAGAGATACCTCCAAAAGTTGAGCGCAGGGAGAGAACGCAGTCTGTCAACTGATCACAATTCAGTCTAACAACTGCCCAAACTTCGGGACATGGTGCGGTAGCCAAAGTCTGAAATAAGTACCACTCTCCTCCCCGTGTAATCTCTTCCTCTTGAACAGACCTACTGCCTGGCTTCTGCACAGAGAAGGCAGACGCACTGATGGCACCTGACCGACAACTGTGACTTTGAATTGCTCGCCCTGCCCCTGGCTCTCTCGCCGGCTCGCTCTGAGGAAGCATGTGCCCTGCTGGTCGATTCCCTGTGGTTAGGCCTGTCAGGTAAGACGCAGAGAGGCCCTGTGGCCAATAGCCAGCGGTAGAACTGTCTGTCGAATAGAACCGTCTTCATAATATGTTAATATCAAAATCCTGTCAACAAACCCGTGAATAAGCTTGGAAGGAAGCCCCCTGGTCCCTGTGGAGCGGAGAAGCGATTTTCGACAGTAAGAAATCCAGAACCATGGGACTAGTGGAGCTGTCTCTGAATTTCTGACCCAGCACACGGAGATAATAAATGTTTGTTACTTCAAGCCACTACGCTTGGAAGCAATTGTGACACAGTGTCATAGCGAGAAAAGAAGAAATAAAACACACCCTGAAAATCTTAAAATTAAAAACAAAGGGTTTATTATTACAAAAGGCGGTTTCACATAACAAGGAATTAAGACGCTCTTAAGAAAGTGCTCCAAGAAGGGACAGGATTAAATTAGACCGTGTGGAGAAGGCAAGAAGTGAAAGCAAGGGGCCCCGTCGGGTATTTCTGACCGCTCTCGCAGGAGTCTGCAAGCGGGGGCTTCAGGCAACAGAACATGACTGCCCAGGAATGTCCTGGAACATTAAGGAATACGGTTGTTTCTAAACATAAAACAGCTTTACATACAAGGAAGGATTTGGTCTGGACATTAGCTAGCAGGTTCAGTCATACTGAGAGCCTTTGTTTTGGAATACTCTTCTCAAGAGAAATAAATAACTATTGTACACAACTAAATTTAGGGGGCACGTACTCTACTTGGGGGCGGGGTGACCCTCTTTGACTCCGTCTTCCCACGGAAAAAGGCAGGTTTGAAATCAAACACGATCCCACGTGAGGTGGCAGGCTTTTCCCTCAAAAATTTCAGGTGTGACCATGTTCTTCAAATGAGACCTTATTTTTAAATAAATGATGTGCTAAGCAGATGATAAATGAGTGCTGCTTGGCTGAAGGGAGGGCAGGCTCCACTGGACGGCCCCACCCCAACTGAGAACCCCCGAGGACTCCCCTCGCCATCCTGAAATCTCCGTAAGAACCATTGTGTTGCTGTCTGGCCAGTGGGAGAGCCCCATCCCAGGAGGCATTTGGACATGTATAGAAGCTTTGGGACTAGGTGATAATGGCCAAGGAGTTACCATGAACCTGTCAGGGCAGGCCACAATGTTTTGAACTGCCCCTACCACGAAGCTTTGTTCTGTCCCAATTGCCAGTGTGGCTACTCTGAAGGCACCGAGCCGGAGGGTTTTGTCGCCTTTCAGAGGTAGGACTGAACGCTCTGACTGGCTTCCTCGATGACAGGACCCACCAATCACGTCCGAGGCTGAGAAAGCTAGAGGCATATGTCCCAGCAAACCTTGCAGCAAGAGTAGCCACGGGACAGCTATCTGAACACAAGAACCAACCCAACCCAACCCTCCCACAAGGGCCCGTTGTTGTGGAGTGGATGCTTCCACGTAGTGAACTTACAGGAGAGAGCAGAACTAGTCAGTAGGGTGTTCAAGACTGGTAAGTTTTGTGGAGACAGACAGTCACATCTTTGTCCCATGGGAGCAGGTGGTTGGCAGCTGGGCACCGGCATTTCTCGACCCAAGAAGTCTGAGGGTAAAGCATCTGAGGTGTGAATTGGGGGAAGGTTTTCTCCTCTTTTAACCATGGACACACAGCAGACAACACTTGGCGCCGGGTCCCTTGGACTGTGCCTGGCATGATTAAGGAACTGCACTTTCATTTAAATTTAATTTAAATTGAAATAGCCACATGTGGCTAATGGCTACTGTCTCAAACATCGTTTTTCTAGCGGATACACTTCCCCTACTTTAGAGTGTTCCAACAAAAGTCACAGTAAGCCCCAAACAGAAATTAACAGAAGCTTAATTTAATATTCCATTTACAAATTGGGATGATATTTCAACTCCACTGCTGTGATTCCAACTCACAGTGACCCCCTAGGACAGAGTAGAACTGCTCCGTAGGGTTTCTTCTGAGGCTGGGAATCTTTATGGACGCAGACTGCCTCATTTCTCTCTTGGAATGACTCTCTCACTGCCAGGGAGTTGATTCTGAGTCACGGCAGCCTTATAGGACAGGGGAGACCTGCCCCTCTGTGTGTTTCTGAGACTGTCATTTTTTATGGAAATAGAAAGTCTCATCTTTCTCTGCGGAGTGGCTGGCGGTTTTGAACTGCGGCCCTTGCAGATCGTAGGTGGAGTTGAATAGCTGACCTTTGGGTTCGCTGGCTAGTGCTTAACTGACTGTGCCACCAGGGCTCTTTGGCATCTCAACTCAAACCCCTGCCATCAATTCAAAGCCAACTCATAGCAACCCTGCAAAACTGGGGAGAACTGCCCCTGTGGGTTTCTGAGGCCATAACTCTACCCAGAAGTAGAAAGCCCTCACATTCTTGTGAGGAGAGGCTGGGGGTTTCAAACCGCCGACCTTGCAGGTTGCAGCCCAACGCATGACCACTTTGCCACCAGGATCCACCTCCACAACTCGGGTGTCTCAACTGTCCAAAGACTCTTATACCCCCACCTCACTGGCCTTGCCATGGAAACGGGGTCAAGGCAGGGTTTATACAATAATGATTTACCCTAACACAAAGCTTCTCCTTTGACCTTGGGATTTCTTGGAATAGAAAATTCTCCAAAAGACACAAAGCCTTCAGGCAGAATGGTTTGTCCTCTTTGATCTAGACCTTGTTTGACTTCAAGATGACTTGTAGACCAGGCTCCTCGAGGCTCAAGGTTTAAGAATAACTCAGCAATGACCTGGATGGGTCACCCCACCTCCCGGACCCCAGAAACCTGGTTTCTAGGAGAATTAACCTCTGTTCTTCAAGGCTCCTCCAGAAGAGGGGCTCAGAGCACCCCAGGAGGTTTGAGGTTTCTGGTTAGCTTTGAGATTACATAACGTTTAGAAATCTTGCCCTGTCTGTTGTCCTTGGCCTTTCCTTGGCCTGGAGCTTGTTACTTCTGGTTAGTTATTTATGGTCTTCTGTTTGGTTCTGTGATGATCTCCAGTCTCATGAGGAATAAGTCACGATTATGCTTTCAGAATACACATAAACTAGCACATATGATATGAACTTAGAAATGTACCCCTGTGAGGCTCTCTGATATTAACTATAAGCCAAGAGAAACCCGTAAGTCATAAGAAAGTTATTCAGAAAATTTCCAGACTTAGACATGACACATGGGAGCACGTGAAGTATGTAAAGAACATAAACAACCTGTAAGTTCCCTTTGACCCGGCATTCCATGACACATAAATCTACAGCACCTCCCTTACCCCGAACTTGGATGAGATGTGTGTGTGTGTGTGTGTGTGTGTGTGTGTGTGTGTGTGTGAGAGAGAGAGAGAGAGAGACTCGCTGCTCTTTAAGCTGGGACAAGAGACACAGCATCACAGCATACTGGTCTTGGATCTCACACTGGCTCTTGTCATCATCTGGAGCCAAGGTGACTAATTCTCATGCAAATCCCACGTGTCTGCTCACTTGCTGAGAGAAGGCAGAGAGGGAACACAGATTCTGTCCAGCACCACCAGTCTTGACCCCAATCTAGGTGCCTTCGAGCAGCGGTCTAGCCTTCCTCCCCAGAGCTCTCAGGAAAGGTCAAAGCCTGAAGTCTAAAGAGCTGGCCTCTACCCATTGACCGAGCATTGTATGGTCAGTTCTGGGGCTCCGATTCTAAATGAATGTTGTGAGGTCGTACTTGCTTCCCTTGCCTTGCCCACTTTCCAACACATTAAAATCGTGTATACAGGTTAAGCTTACCTAGCTCTTAAGAGACTTGTGAAGTTTTGCACAGCACTGACTATGCTGGACCTCATTTGTTAGGGAGCTGCTCTCCGCTGGGTCTACCCCAGCCTAACCACGCCAGCTCAGCTATAGGAGAACTTGAGATAAGCCACTGTCCCTCTTGTCTATTCCCAGTAGAAACAAGCGATGCTCCTAGGACAAGCCGGGAAAGGCTTGCAGGCCCTGGTCCAGGGCCTTTGCCCATCCATCCAGCATTCCTCTGTTCCCATGCAGCTATGCCTCCAGATGAATCCTCATCCGGGTTAGGAAATTCCTCTTTCATTCCTGGAATGGACTAGCCGAGAAAGAGGGAGGATGGGTTTTCAGACACTGGGACTCACAGCGGCACTCTTGGGTCAGGACAGGTTTCTGTTCCTCAAAGACTGTGGGCTAGGGAGGAAGCAGCCAAGGCTCAGGACCTGCTGGACTCCCCCCTCCACTGATGTCGCCCAGCCTCCTCCAGCTGAGGCCTGTGGTCACTCAGCTCCAAGCGGGGAATGGAAGCTGACAGTTGATCCCTTGGCTCCGTGTGGCTGGAGAATGTCCAAGTGCCCAGGAGAAGATGCTGTGGGCGCTCCTTCCTGAGTCCTGACGGATGATCAATAGACAAATCACAGCGGGGCGGGGAAGTGCTCTCTGCGGGCAGCATCATGGCCCAACAGCACAGCATGGTGATGCTCAGAGCCGGGCCAGACATGAGCCGGCTGCGGAGGGAAGTGAATCCAATGTCCTTGCAGGTCCTCTTTGCTGCACAGGTTCATACGGGCCCGAAATCCTTTAGAACAAAGGAGATTATGCACCTGGCCTGGGTCCTGCCCTTGAAGCTTAATCATTATTGTTTTCTCAGAGAGTTTAGGTTCCCAGACAACTGTTCACCAGCCATCTACTCCACAAAAGACATCACACTTTATACAAGAGGTCAAAGCTTCTTGCTCACACCTCCATTAACACACTATCCCCCTCCCCTGAGGAAGGACCACCCCTGAATTCGGCATGGAGCCTGTTCATGCCTCTCATTCCTGTTTTTATTATATTTGAATGTACTCTCCTCTTGACATCCCTCTGGAGTGCCCCAAGGAACCCGGAGCGGGTAGTAGGTTAGGCCATTAGAGGAGGCTGTCTGCTTCTATAACGACGCAGTCTCAGGGGCCCCACGGCGCAGGTCTGCTCTGCCCTAAAGAGTCCCTGTGAGTCGGATTCAGCTCAAAGGTTTCTTGGGTCAGCTCCTCCATGCCACCCCCTTCCAGCTGGTGGACATTCAGCCCTTCAGGCCAGCTCCACGTTTTCCAGCGTTGTCGCCAAAGCGGCATTTCTGGTTTAGCCAAAGCTACATGGGCAGCATGAGCATCCCGAGGCCGGGACTTTGTGCCTTGTGTCCAACAGTCTCAGGCATCTGGATGAGAGGAAGGGTCCTGCTTCTTCACACCGTCAAAACCAAAGTCATAGTCAGTCGGTTATACGAAACTGACTTACAAAAACTGGGCAGCAGACTGGACAGTCAAACGTGTCCCAATGGAGAAACCTCTTGCATGTGTTTTTATAACCCCTCTCATTGCTAGTAGTTGTACATTGCCATGGGAACAGGACCAGAGCAGTGTTTACGTAATAACAATTTACCCCCAAACACAACTCCTTCTGACCTCAGAAAATCTCTTTCCGGAAACTGACTACACAAAGATAATTCTTCGAAAGAGCTCACCGTCCAAGGTCCAATGTCCTTTGCAAAGTAAGCTAGCCTATTGTTTGACTTAAAAACTGACTTTGAGGCGACCCGTTTGGCCTCAGAATTGAAGGCTGGAAGATGACTGCAGGATGCTGACCTGGGTCTCCTCAACCCACTTGATTCCAAAAATCTAGAATCCTAATGCTGTTCCTCACAATGGGGTGTGGGCAAACCACGGGGCCCTGAGAACGGAGGTAGGGATCTGGAACACAAGTAGCCCTCTAGATAGTGTTTTCTTTGCAGGCTAGACTCTGTCTCTTCCCTTCTGCCCCCAGTTTGGGATAACAGCATCTTGGTTTTGCTTTAGGGAATTACTTCCTACACCAATTGGTTGTAGCCTGACCGGGACTATGGATGGATGAAGACTGTCGGTCAAATTCTTCTACTCCGGGGGAGGCAAGCATTGGACCTTAGCTAGTAATCTCAGTCACCGTCTGTGTAGTTATCTAGAGCTGCCATAACGATGACCACAAGTGGGTGTGGCTGGCTGCCAGAAACAGAATGTATCGTCTCGCCATATAGGAAGCTGGAAGTCCACATCCAGGTTGCTGGTTCTAGGGGAAAGTTCCTCTTTCCGCTGGCCCCCATTCCCTTGGAGGTCTCCAAGGACTGTGGATTGGCATCGATCTTCTCCCACCGTCTCACTCGTTTGTAGTTGTTAGATCCATCCAGTAGGTTCCAACCCATGGTGATCCTACACATAACAGAACGAAGCCCTGCCGAGTCCCGCGGCGCCGTCCTCACGGTGGCTCCTAGCCCGAGCCCATTGTTGCAGCCACTGTGTCCATCCATCTCGTCATGGCTCTTCTCTTTGTCGCTGCCCCTCCACTTTACCAACATGATGTCCTTCTCCAGGGACTGGTCCCTCCTGCCAACCTGTCTGAAGTATGTGAGACAGTCTCACCATCCTTTCCTTTTAAGGAACATGTACATCTATGTACAGCCATTCAGAACGTATCTCAGGGTGTTAATGAAACTTCATCCAACCCTGGTGCCACTTCCTTCTTCCTATAATCTAACTTCTCTTCAGCATCCCAACAAAACAAGTCTGGTGACAGAGCTACAACCCTGATCCACACCTTTCCTGATGTTAAACCACGAGGTATTTCTATGTCTGTTCACACAACTGCCTCTTGTTCCATGTATAAATTCTGCACGAGCACAACGAATTGTTCTGGAATTCTCACTCATCTCAAAGCTAACCATAGTTTGTTATGATCCATGATATTGGATGTCTCAGCATAGTCAAAATACAGGTAAATATCTTTCGGAGGTTCCTGCTTTCAGCCCAGATCAATGACCTCAGCCATGATATCCCTTATTCCACATCCTCTTCTAAATCCAGCCTGAACCTCTGGCAGCTCCCCATCAATGTACTGCTGCAAAATTACTTATTGTGATATTAATAATATTGTTCTATAATGTGAGCCTTCTGTTGGATAACTTTTCTTTGGAATGGGTCCAAATATGGATCTCTTCGAGTGAGTTGGCCAAGTAGCCCCATCAGCTTGTTGAAACATCATCATCTTTGGTCTCCTTGTTTGGGGCTCATGCTTTCAGTGTCTCTTGACTCTCTTCCTTCGGGGTTATCGGTTCTTGCTCATATGCTACCTCTCGACATGGTGGCGTGTGCACTGGTGCTTTGGGGGACAGTGTGTTCTTTCCATCGTCTTTGGATGCTTTCTGCATTCTTCAGCACTTGACCCATAGAATCTTTCAACATTGCAACTTGAGGCATGGATTTTTTTCTTGAGCTTTTTTCAGTTTAAGATACACTGAGTGTATTCTTCAACTTTGGTTCTCTAACTCTAGACATTTGCACATTTCATTATAATATTTGGCTTTGTCTCCTCAAGGCGCCCTGTGAAACTTTCAGTTCATTTCTTTGGCGTCCTCATTTCTTTCGTGTGCCTTAGCGACTCTACAGTTCAGAGCAGCTTCAGAGTCCCTTCTGACATCACATTGATCTTTTCATCCTTTCCTGTCTTTTTAATGACTTTTTATTTCTTTATAAATGATGTTCCTGATGCCCTTCCACAGCGCATCAGATCATCTGTCAGAAGCATTTAATGGATCCAATCTGTTCTTGAAATTCAGATGGGATAGATTCACGGTTGTATTTTGACACCCATGGATTTGTTTCCATTTGCTTCTGCCTGAACTTACATACAAACGGTTGATAGTCTGTTTTCCACAATCAACCCTGACCTGGTTTTAGCTGCTGATATTGAGCTTCTCCATGGTCTCTTCTCCAAGATATAGTCAATTTGATTTCTGTGTATCCCATCTGGAGAAGTCCATGTGGATAGTTGCCATTTGTGCTGTTGAAAAAGGTGCTCAAGTTCAAGTCCTTGAACTTGAAGAATTCTATCATGCTATCTCCAGCTTCGTTTTATCACCAAGACCATATTGTCCAATTACCACTCTTTCCTCTTTGTATCCAACTTTTGCATTCTAATCTCCAATAATTATCAACACATCTTGGTTGCATGCTTCATCAATTTCAAACAGAAGATGTGGGTAGAATTCTTCAATTTCTTCACCACTAGGTTTGATGGTGGGTGCATACATTTGAATAATAATTGTATTGATTGGATTTCCTTGACGGAAGAGCGACATAATCCTATCACAGACAGCACTGCACATTAAGATAGATCTTAAGCCCTTTTTGACAATGAATTCAATACCATTCCTCTTGATTGTGTCATTCTTACTGTAGTAAACCATATGCTTTCCTGATTCAAAATGCCCCGTACCAGTCCATGCCAGCTCACTGGCGCCTAGGAGACTGATCTTTATGTGTTCCATTTCATTCTTGACAACGTCCAGTGATGCTAGATTCATACTTAATACCTCCCAGGTTCTGATTATGAGTAGCCTTTTGCAGCTCTTACCTCTCAGCGTGAGTGGTGCCCCTTCAGCTCCTGAAGATCATGAAAGCTTTACCCCCACGGGCTTTGCTCCATACACATCCCACGGTGGGCTCTCTTTTGAGAAAGCTGCTCCTCCTCGGTCACATTTCGACTTCCAACCCCAGGCCCTCATCTTCCAGAATCTTCTCTGACAATGTCCTATGCTCTGCAGCTACTTCCTCCAAAATGGAAAGCCCAGGTCTTTCTTGTAGTCTGCTCTTAGTCTGGAAGTCCGATGAAACTCTTTCCTTTGGGTGAACCTGCTGGCATTTGGAATACCTGTGGCATAACTTCCAGCACCACAGTCACACACAAGCCGCCGCCGTATGACAAACTGACAGACTAATAGTGGTCTTGCTTATTTAATCCCTTTTATGTCTCAAAGGAGAATGTCTGAAGACACACCCTACACTGAGGTGACCTCCTGAACTGAGCAAAGAAGAACTCATTCACAAATGGAATTGTAACCACAGGCATAGAGGTTAGGATTTATGACACATATTTTGCTGGGACATAGTCAAACCATAGGAACTTCTCATCTGGGAACCTGGATTTGTGGAGGAGAGCTATGTACCCTGTGGAATCTTTGTAATGTTATTACTACTCAAAAATACATTGTCCCTTGTCTGGCTTACAAACCCTAATTCTCCTGGAAAACCACTCCAATGGCTGGACCGAAGCTCTATGGAAGATGGATCAGACCAGCAAGGAATGCCTTTTCTGCTGGCAATTGCAATTGGTTCAGGGGTGGCCGTGTGACCCCCTTGGGCCAATGAGATGCAATGAAGCTCTTGTTGTGGCTTCTGGGAGTGCGACTTCTCCGTTGGACTTAAATCTGGAAGGATCCAAGTTCTGGAGTTGCTGTTAGAACCATCCTGAGGCCACCAGAATGGATCTGACAGGGAAAAGGAGGAGCCATGACAACAGTAGAAAGTAGTCAGGATCAGATGAATGACATCATTTGAGTGTTTGATCCAGCTAGACCTGAAACCAACAAACTACTTACACTTGGGGGTGGGGGGGTCTGATTTCCTAAGCGACTGTATATTGAGAAACAGCTTTGCAGTTGGAATTATGGGTTCCATGGTGTTAGGGGTGACCTACCCAGGCCATTGCCTTGAGGTGCTTGCTTAAACTCTGAGCCTTGAGCAGAAGGGCTTCCTAAAAGCTTTGGACTTTGGGCTCTTTTGAGAGATTATCTGTGTGCAAGCAGTTTCCTGAAAATGAAACCCCAGGGTCAGACAGGAAGCTGTGTTTTCGGGCAAATTGTTATTATGATGAAAACATTGTTCTGGTCTGGTTTCCATGGCACTTCCGATAAGCTGAGATCTGAAAGTCCTGGGATGCATTTTCTTCTTTGGAATTCAGGATGCTCCTCCAAAGTGTTGTCCAATTAGCAAATAGTATGGGAAGTAAACTTCAAATCAATTTACATTAGTAGCTTAATACTGGCAGGATTTGGGCTTTCACAATACAAAGCCTCACAAATTAGGTTTTCTGTTGTAGGCCATCCGGGGTCCTATGGGAGGCAAGCTTTTCATCACAATATGTTCGTCTTTGAAAAGGGTGTTCAGTTTCTCAGCCTAGAAGGGATAAGCAATGGTAAGACGGGGGTTATGCATCAAGTCAGGAGGAGGACAACTTCATGTCAAGAGTATCTGAAATGATGTCTAGGTCTCTAGGTTCAGTTAGGTTCTATGAGGAGTTCTCAAAACCTTTCCTCCCTCCATTCCTTCTGAAGGGGTCCTTTTGTACCTTTAAGACAGAGTAAGTACCCAGGGAGCTTCGCGTGGTTTCAATTAGGCCCACAGATGAGGAGTTGAGGAGAAAATTAAAGCCAGAACTGTCGGAATGTAATGACGGGTGCTCTCAGGAATTTCCCAGGAGGAGCCGGCCTCTTCTAGGGCTTTGATGCTGGATAGGATGCTCTGGTTCCACTCAACATTTAAGAATGCTGGACCTCTGATCTGTTAAGACCTCAGACAAATGGGGAGACAGTTACATGCATGGAATGGGGGGAAAAATTCTTTCTGGTCACAAAGAGAGAATTTTAATTGCATTGCCATTGATTATAATCTAAAATAACGATTTTATTTTTTTGGTTCCCAGCAGCCTTTGGGGAAAGCCGCTCACCAGGTGAACAGAGACATGCCCGATGGGGTCTGAGTCTGTAATTGCTTAGTTGGATTTCAGGTCATGTCCTTTGGTCACGATAATCAGTTTCCCAGCGTTTCCCGGGCTAATGAACCTCTTTCTCTGGTCTCCATTAGCTGCATGTGGCATGGCTCTTGGAAGGACCTTCACAATGACATTCTCATTTAAAGCATTTTTGATGGACACCAGGCCTGCCCATCGACCCGATATGCTTGACCCTGGGTCAAAGCAGGAGATGGGCACTGCTGGGAAATGTCACCAAGGTCATAGCAGCCAGGATAAGTGAGCCCAGGCTCAGTGTGCAGAGGACGGTGGCAGGCAGCAGGAAACATCATGGCGGAAAACTCCTGGGTCCTTTCTGACGTTAATTAACAGAGAGAGGTTGCAAGCTTGTGGATTCCCAGACTTTGCCCTAATGTGGCAAAGGACCGGAGCTCTGCAGGTGAGACAAACAAGGGCACCAATGTGAGCTGTCGACAGTGACCTTCATCTCATTTCACAGATGTAGCCACTGAAGTTTTACCTCATTGGAGATGATTCAATCGCAGCCAGGACGGACTAGTTTGCCCTACAGGAACAACCCCAAAGATCCAAACCTGATGTCATCCAGTCGATTCCAATTTAGGGTGAGAGTGTGCGTTACCGAGTAGAACGGTGAGAGTGTGCGTTACCGAGTAGAACTGCTCTACTGGGATTTCTTGGCTGTAATTTTAATAGAAGCGGATCATGAGGCCTTTCTCCCTTGGCACTTCTGAAGGGGTGGCACTGGCCAGCTTTCCGCTAGTGTTGTTGTTGTTGTTATTGTTAGGTGCTATCAAGTTGCTTCTGACTTACAGTGACCCTATGTGCAACAGAACACCACACTGCTGGCCTGTGTGATCCCCCAATCACTGCTAGAGTTGAACCGTTGGCTTAGCCATGCTGTCAGTCCAGCTTGTCCCTTTTGCTGGCCCTCGACTTTAGAAGCATGATGCTCTTCTCCAGGCCTCGGTCCTACACGTAGCATGTCCAGAGTACCTTAGGGGAAGTTTAGCCCTCCCCAGTGCTCAGGAGCATGCTGGCTGTACTTCTTCCAAGACAGACCATCATTCCTCTTACAGCCCCTGGGAATGATACATTCAGTGTTCTTTATCAACCACTTCATTAGAAAGCATACATTTTCTTCTGTTCTCCTTATTTGTCATTAGCTTCCACATGCAGATGAGGTCATGGTAAAGACCAAGCTTGGACAGGTGCACCTTCAGCCTTAAACTAACATCTTCGTTTTTGAATATTGTGCAACGCCATATGCCCTTTGATTTCCTGACTGTTGCTTGGTTGTGGGTGCAAGTAAGAGGAAATACTCGACAACCTCAGGATTCTTTGCACTTGTCATGATGTGCTCATTGGTCGATCGGCGAGGATTTTCATTTTCCTGATGCCGAGTGGAGTCCACACTGAAGGCTGCAGTTCCCAGAAAGTGCTCTGTGTCCTCATTACTTTCGGCAAAGTTGTGTCAACTGCGTAGTGCAGGCTCTTAATGAGTCTTCCTCTGATCTTAATACTACATTCTTCTTCAAGTCGTCCAGTTTCTCAGGTAATTTGAACATGGAATTAGTACAGTGAAATGATACAACGCTAATGAACACGTTTTTTGATTTTAAATCAAACACTCAATATCCTCTTGCTTTATTTAAACCACTGTCTCTTAATCTATGTGTAGCTTTCATATGAGCACACGTAAGTGTGTAAAATACACCTCCTTTGCAATGTCTCCTACAATTTGTTGCGATCCACATAATTAAATACCTTGGTAGAACCAATAAAATTCACGTAAGCATCTTTGCTCTTATCTTTTACTTTCAGCCAAGATCCATCTAGCATCAACAGTGATATGTTTCATTCCACATCCTCTTCTAAATTTGGCTGGGATATCCGGCAGTTCCTTGTTGATGGACTGTTGCAACTGTTCTAGAATGATCTTCAGCAACATTTTCCTTTCTGTGAAATTGAGGACATTGGGTGATACTTCTCACATTCCATTGGTTCATCTTATTTGGGATGGGCACAAATTGGGCTCTTTTCTCAGTCAGTTGGCCAGGTATCTGTCTTCCAAATTTCATCGCAAAAAGCGAGTGCTTTAATTTTTTCCAGCAGGCTCAATTCCTGGAGCCTTGTTCTTTGGCTAATGCTTTCCGTGTAGCTTGAACGTCTTTCTTCAACACTGTTGGTTCTGGACCATGCACTGCCCCTTGAGACTGGTCGGATGTTGACTCGTTTTCTATGGTACAGCAGCTCTGGGTACTCCTCTCAGCTTCTTTGGATGTTTCAAGCTGTGTCATTCAATACGTTCATAGAATTCTTTACTAGTGGAACCTGTGGTTTGAATTTTTCTTCAGTGCTTTCAGATTGAGAAATGCCGAGAGTGTTCTTCCCTTTTGATTTCTAATTCCATCACTCATTTCATTACAATACTTTGTCATCCTAAACCACCCTTTGAAGTGTTCAGATTTTCTTATTGCATCATTTCTTTCCTTTGCTTTAGCTGCTCTGCATTCAAGAGCAGCTTTCAGAGCATCTTCTGGCACCCACTTTGCTCTCTTCTTTCCTCCCTGTCTTTCATAATAGCCTTCTTGTTTTCTTTGTGTGTGATGTCCTTGATGCCATCCGACAATTCATCTGCTCTTTGGTTATTAATGTTCAAGGTGTCAAATCTGGTTTTGAATATTGGTTGAGAGTTGACCTTAGTGATGTCTCTAAATCCAGTTGGGAGACATTCAAGTTTGTAATTTGGCTCCCATGGACTGGTTTTCATTTGCTTCAGCTTGAACTTGTAAATGAGCAACTGATGATTTGTTCTTCAGCTGGCTGTTAGTCTTATTCTGGCTAATCATAGTCTAATTCATGTCGAATCACATTCTACATAAGATTCATAGGCTCTTTGCACAAATGTCATCTATTCATTCCTGTGTAGTCTGTCTCATGTGGTCCCTACACATAGTCATGGTTTATGTTGTTGACAATGGTATTTTCAATGAATAAGTTGCCAAGCTTGCTAAATTCTATCTTTTACTCTGGTGACATTTCTATTAGCAAGGCCATACTTTTCCAGTACTAACACTTCCTCTTTATTTTCAATGTTCCCACCCCGATCACCCCATATTTTGATTGCATGTTTGGTCAATTTTAGAGTGCAGAAGTTGGTAGCAATCTTTAATATTTTTTCAGCTGTAGTCATGAATAGTTTGGCGAAAACAATTTAATATAACTGTGATAACTGGTCTTTCTTGTAGACAGATGGGCATGGGTCTATCACCGACAGCATTAGATTTCATTATATATATATATATATATATATCTCTTTCCATGTTCTTTTGGACGATGAATAAGATGCTGTTCCTTGTCAACTTGTCATTCCTGGTAGAGCAAATTATGTGACTGACTCAAAATGGCCAAGACCTGTCCATTTCAGGCACTAATGCCGAGGGTATCCGTGCATGCCATCTCATCTTTGATCACTGCCACCTCTCCCAGATTCGGTCTTCCTACACTCCACAATCTGATTATTAATGGATGCATGCAGCGCCTCCTTCTCCTTTTGCGTCACACTTCAGCGGCAAATGAAGATCCTGAAAGCTTTCCTCCATGCACATGCTGTGGTCAGCTCTGCTTTGAGTAGGGGGCTCTTCGCCATTTGTATTGTGGCGGCTTCTTTCTCCGGCCCTCTGTCAGACCATGTTCTGCAGCTACGTACAAGGTTTGCACCGGCCACTTGTGTCAGAAGTAGAACACAAGACCCTTCTTCCCAGTCTGTCTTAGTCAAGAAGCTCTGTTGAAACCTGGCCACCAGGGGAGACCTTGCTGTGGTACAGCTTCCAAGATGACAAATCCAGGTGGGAGATGAGTGGATTCATAGCTAACTCCTACCTATTTGCATCACTCGGGTACCTGCTGCTGTGACAAACAGTCCCCCAAACCCCAGGGGCTTAAAGCAAGGAACAGATTATTCTCCCAAATTCCACATCCTCCCTCTGGGACAGGAGTGGCTTCTTCCCTTTGATTTATTTAGAGACCCAGGGTTTATCGACATCAAATGAAAAAACTCACTGCCATCAAACCAATGCAGACTCAGTGACCCTATAGGACAGAGCAGAACTGCCCCTGTTCGTTTCTGAAATGGTACATCTTTACAGAGCTAGAAAGACTCATGTTTCCCTCACAGAACAGCTGGTTGTTTCAAACTTCTGACCTTGGGTTTAGCAACACAACTGGTAACCCACTAGGCTGCCAAGCTCACTGCTACAGAGTCAATCCTGCCTCACAGGGACCCTATAGGGCAGGGTAGAATGGCCCCTGTGGATTTTCAAGACTGACTATGAGAGTTGAAAATATCATCTTTCTTCTAGAGAGGGGCTGGTGGATTCTAACTGCTGATTTTACCGTTGGCAACCCAACATATAATCCACCACCCTACCAGGGTTCCTTTATCTTGACCTACTGTCCTATAAAATTGCCATGGCAGGCAGATGCTGCTGCTGTTAACTGTGGTCCAGTGAATTCTGACTCATGTTAACCCCGTGTGACAGAGTAGACTGTCCCAGAGTTTTCTAGGCAATAGCCCTTACCAGGGATGACCACCAGGTCTTTCTCTTGGGGAGCTGCCAGGGGGTGTTGACCTGCCTGGCTTTGGTGAGTAGCCAAGCACTCCGTGATTGTGTCAATTTCGGCTCATAGCAACTTCATAGAGAGGGGTAGCACTGCCAGATAGGCTTCCCAAGGCTGTAAATCTTTACAGAAACAGACTGCCATTCCTTTCTTCCATTGAGTCATTGGTGGGGTCAAACCACTGACCTTGTAGTTAGCAGGCCAATGCTTAACCCCAACACCACCAGGAATCCTCAGACAGGTGATCGGACACACTGATCAGACAGCTTCGTGGACACACTGCTGAGGCTTCGACGAAACTAGCTGAAGGGTGACACGCAAGCATGCCTTCCACTTATATGTCTTAGGCAAGGCATCACACGGCTGTACCAAACTCCAAAGATGTCAGAGAAGGGAAGGCCTCCTAAGAGCTGGGAGCAATGCCTGAAGTAATTAGTAAACAATACAGGTGTGCTAGTCCAGGTTGATTAGAGAAACAAATTCATTGACACGCATCTATGTAGAAGAGAGAGTTTCATCTCAAAGAGTAGTTGCATATTAAGAAAACACCCCAGCCTAGTCCAGATCAAGTCCACAGGTCTGACATTAGCCCACGAGTCCAGTACTAATCCATAAATTCCTCATCAGACTCACATAGCCACTCACCATGATGCTGAATGTAGGAAGATCGCAGGCTGGTGAGTCAAAAGTCTTGTGGATCCAATGGCAGTGGAAGCATCTCCGGGGCTCTGGCTGCCATCAGCGGGGCTCCATGCGGCTTGTCAACAGGAATGTGAAGCAGAGGGAGAGTACATCCCACCTCCAGGGATGAAGAGACAAAGTTCCCAGAATCCTCATGAGAAGGTCACACCCAGCAGGAGGCATCTCAGGCTGGACCTGATTGACAGGCTAAACTCCACCCCTTCACTCTAGTTACCAAGTTGACATGAACTTATGTAACGATCATGTAGCCATGGCTAGCTTTTCTGGGGCAAGCATTTGACTTCCAGCAGAGCTGGCGGTGGGACAAGCCCTCTGAGCTCCTGAGTAAAAGGTGACATTTAGAACCCATGAAGGTGGAGACTTGTCTCCCAGCCATGTTGTGTCTAAATGATTAATAAATAAATTATGAAGTTGAATTCTTCGTGAACTGGTATCCAACTTCCAGCTCCAGAAGTGAAGCTTAGAAGATAAATGGCCCCCGTCCAAAGAAGGGCTCCTTTGAAACCCTAAAAGTGAAACACGAGAGGCCTATGTAACTGAGCTCAATGAAGTGGAGGAGCCCACATTAGAGGCAGAATGGAAACTCGGGAAGCCAACCATTGATGAAGCTGCTTCAGTGGGGAGGTAGCCTGTGCCGTAGCTGTGTCTTGCAGGACACGTTATTCAGAGCAAGAGGCAATGGGGTCTGGTTCAATGGTAGAATCCTTGCCTTCCAGGAGGGAGACCTAGCTTTGACAATTGGTCAAGGAATCAGGTGTGCAGTCACCACCTGTCCATTCACGGAGGCCTGTGTGTTGCTGTGAAGCTGGACACGTTTCAGCAGAACTTCTAGACTAAGACAGACTTGCTAGAAAAGCCCACAGATCTACTTTGAAAAACCAGCTCGTGAAAGGGTTCCACCTCTGACCAATCCTGCATGATGCAGCGCCAGGCCACGCTTCGTCCGATTGTGCGTGGATTTTCCCTGAGTTGGGCTAACACAGAAGGTAGCGAGAGAAACAGCCCAACTGATCCATGCGATCTAAACAAATGGCACCAGGTTACCATTTGTGAACATTAGGAGGATCTCTGTGTGGAAATGTAGCTCTGCTGGATCAAGGGCCCTCCAGACTCTTGGCAGGAAGTATGCAAAGCACCATGGGAAGATTTTGGACTGGTGGCACCATGCCTTTGTTTATTTATTTTTAACGAATTAATAAATCATTCTTTTGTGGGGCGCTGACATATACTATAACAATCCATACATCCTATATATCAAACGGACATGTACAAATGGTGACATCAACAATTTAAAAACATTATCTTTCTTCTTGAGCCCTTTGATATCAGCTCCTCTTTATTCCCTCCCTCTCCCACCTTACCATCCCCATGTACCCTTTATGGATTATGTATTGTTATTAGTATTTACACATCTTACACTGCCCATTCTATACCTTCACTTACTAGCCTGGTATTCATCCCCCACGAGGAGGGTTGCTCATCATTGGTATCTGTTCCCCCTCCCCCAGTGTGTTAGTCTGGGTAGACTAGAGAAACAAATTCATACACACACATATGTGTATAAGAGAGCGTTTTATATAAAGAATAATTGTACATGAAGAAAGCATCCCAACCCAGTCCAGGCCAAGCCCATAAGTCTGATAGTAGCCCATATGTCTCATACTGATCTATAAAGTCCTCTGCAGACCCACAAAACACATGCAATGACACTGAATGCAGGACAATTACAGGCCAGTGGGTAGAAAGCCTTTGGATCGAGTGGCATTGTAAGCATCTCAGCGCTGGCAGGGGTCTCCATGTGGCTCCTCTAGTTCCAGGGCATGCGGTCTATCAGCACAGGGCCATGAGGCTTGTCAGTAGAGCATCCTCAGGGAATGAGTGTTGTCAGTAGAGTCTTGAAGGGAGTGAGCCGAAAAAGTCTGTCTCCTGCCAATAAGGAGGAAATCCAGGAGTTCCCAGAATCCTCAGGAGAAGGTCATGCCCACACAGAGGCCTCATTGACTATGATCTGATTGACAGACTAGACTCCACCCCTTCACTCTCAATCCTCTCAAATCCCAAATTGATATCAGATTATGAAACTACCACACCCAACTTCCTCCTCCTTCCCTTCCCTTGTCCTCCTGGAATTGTTACTCCCATTACTGTTTCTAAAGGGGTTTGTCTATCCTGAGTTCTGTACAGTGAAAGCTCTCATCTGTACCAGTGTATGTACACTGGTCTAGCAGGATTGGGGAGGTAGAACTGAGATCATAGTAGTGGGGGGAGAAAAGATTAAAGAATTAGAGGAGTGCTGTGTGCTTCTTCGGTGCCAATGTATCTTCTCTTCCGTGCAGCCTCTCTGCGCAGGAATGTCCCATTATCCCCAGATGGGCTCTGGGTCTCTACTTTTACCCCTCTCCTTCACCTCAAAGAGATTGTTCATTTTTGAACTTCTGATACCTGTTCCCGTCACCACTTCATGATCACACGGGCTGATGTGATCTTCCACGTGGGCTTTGTTGACTCCTGGCTAGATGGCTGCTTGTTTGGCTTCAAGCTTTTAAGACGCCAGGCGCTATATATTTTAATAGCCCGGGCACCATCTGCTTTCTTCACCACATTTACTTATGTGCCCAGTTTGTCGTCAGAGAACGTGTCGGGGAGGTGGACACCACCCCGTGCCACATTATGAAGACAAAGTGCTCTTGTGTTGAGGGAATACTTCAGTAGAGGCCCACAGCCCATCCGCTACCTCAATGTACTGCCATATAAATATAATATGTACACCCTGTGTTTATGTTGCCAAGTGAAGAAAGAACTGTGAGAGGGAGATGTGAGAGAGCACAGACGTGCTGACAGCACAGCAGAAGTGGCCTGAGGCCAATCGGGCTAGGGAACAGGGTCTTGGTTATTAGGTTCCTCACACTGAGCTGGGCTCACAGGGTCCCCAGGTGACAGAGCGGAACTGCCCCACAGGGTTTCCTGGGCTATAACCTTTACGGGGACAGATTGCCAGAACTTCTCCCAGGTGGGTTCGAAGCCCTAACCTTTCCATGAGGAGATCAGCCCTCACTGAGGCACCACCTGGGCTCCTTCAGGGCCTAAGGATAGTTGGACACTTTGAACCATCCACACCCAGAGACTCCTTGGAAAGTGTACGGGGCAGTGGTACTCTGTCCTGTAGGGGCAGCTAGGCGTCGACACCAACGTGGTGACAATGGTTTGGTCTTTTGGTGAGAGATCATCAGGTCTTCTTGTGAGATGCTTCTGGGTGGAGCTTGTTGGGTCTCTGGTCTGCTCTCAAGTCTACCTGCCTCTGTTGGGGATCTTTGTTCCGCTCAGGAAATTCTTGATCTGGCTTCTCTATCTCAGTTCAAACAATAAGAGATGAAGGGACTTGAGTTGTATTTGACTCTTTCCAAAATCTCCTGTCCCCATGGCTCCTTGTGGCCATGCTGTCTGCGAAGGGTGCTGAGCAGACGCTGTCCTCTGCCTCCCCCGCCTCCCTCCTCTACCGGGCTGCAGAGAAAAGTCAAGTTCAATGTGTTAGTGACCCCCTAACTATCCTCTCACCCTTTCTCCACGCCCTCCTTCCTTGCCACGTGCGCAGTCATGTCAAACTCTGCTGGGAGAAGCACCTTCTCTCCGATCCTTCCTGCCTTCCACTCTTCGCCCCACCCCTCCGTCCTCCCTCCATCTTCCCATTTCTCTCTTGTCTTGGTCTATCTTCTTTCTCCCTAAAACGTTTCCACAGAATTAAGACTTGGAAGCCATTTGCATAAAACCATTACAAAGGGGGCAAGAGTGGCATTTCTTTATGGGTCTGGGTCAATAGATTTGACAAATGAGGCTGCTATCGGCAAAAAACAAATTGTTGGTGTTATATTGAAATTTCGCTGTGGGTTTTACATATTTGCATGAGGTAACCAAAGACTCCAGGGTTTAGGCAGATGAATTCCATTCCAAAACCACTAAAATGAAAAGCCAACTGCAAATTAGGTTTGAAATGGACCTGCCTGTCCTCGGAGATTTTGCAGTGACTAATGGATTAGTCCCCAAGTGGAACACAAACCTACTTTACTTTCATAGAAGCGAAGGCGTCTAATAAAGGCCGTGTCTCCGTGCAGCCCTGAATCAACCAGGGCTCCACCAGCCCTGTTTAATAGCCTGATGCTGCTCAGCTGAGCTTCTTAATTAAGTCGCAATAAGAGTTGGCTCTTAAGAAATCCCCAAGCACCTGCGTTCTTGGTTTAATTTTTTTTTTTAAACCAGTGATGTCAAAGAATGGCTCGGAAAGGGGGAATCTAGCCACCCCCTCCAGTTTCCATTAGTGTGCCCCCCACCAAGAAAACATACATGTAAAGGAAAGATAAAATAAACATCATAAAGCTATTCTATGTTTATCTAATCATCCACTCCAAACAGAAACTGGGAATGCCTGCTGACTGCTTTAAGGCAAGTCTCTCACTCCCCAACCCTATGAAGTCAGTTCTGTTGAGTGAATTCCAGCTCCTGGTGGCCCTGGGCGTGGCCAGCGTGGAAGTGTGTGCCACAGGGGTGGCAATGGCTGAGATCTCACAAGTAGATCACCAGAGGGAGTCCTGGTGGTGCGGTGGTTGAAGTGCTCCTCTGAGGGACAAAGACTCGGAGTCTGTTTCTGGAAGGACTCACAGCCTTGGAAATCCTAGGGAACAGTCTGCTTTGTCCCGTGGGCTTGCTGTGAGATAGAGGTGACGCCCTGGCTGAGGGTTTGGGGGTTGGTGGGGGATCGCCAGGTCTCCTTCGGAAGTGCCTTGAGTGAACCCCTTGGTTCAGTGCTTGCCCAGTGGTATCAACCCAAACCAAACCCCTGCATTCTGACTCATCGTGACCCTAGAGGACAGAGTCCAATGGTCCCTGAGGATTTCCAAAGCTGTGTAACTCTCTATGGGAGCAGACAGCCTCATCATCCTTGCACTAGGCAGCTGGTGGGTTTGAACCACCCAGCGTGGGGTTAGCAGCCCAATGCTTACCCCACGGTGCTACATCTGTAAGTACTGACCTGCTCATGGGAGGGTGCATAAAGTCTGGTGATTAGGGTTTCAGCTCACACTGTGTTTACTCCAAACACACCACGTTTAAATGCGGATCTAGAATTCGTGGGTGGTGGTACCATGGGCACATGTTGGGCTGCTCACCACAAGGTCGCCTGGTGGACATGACCAATTGCTCCGTGGGAGAAAGACAGGGTTTTCTACGCTCAGCAAGAGTTACCATCTGGGGAAGCCCTAAGGGCAGTTCTACCCTATCAGATCGGGTCGCTGTGAGTCAGAGTTGATTCGATGGCAGTGAGTGTTGTTTTCTGTTTTGCTTTGCAGACAAGTTCAAGAGTATGCTTATCTCAGTCTCATTAGGGTACCTTCAGGCAGGGGGGGGTCCGAGAGTATCTGCAGGACCGTTGAAATCAGGCACACAGGTAAGCTCAGAAGGTTTACAGCGACCGTTTTCTTCGTTTCAAAGGAATTGCCTCGATAGATTTTCTTAAAGGACACAGGGTGATTATGGGGCTTCTTATAAAGAAGTTTTAAGAAAATGGAAACCTGCCCTGGTGATAAAAAGGCCAGAAAAGTCATTCTGAGGAAATTGTTTTCTGTCAAGACAAGACAACTGTCGGAAGGGCTGTCCTACGAGCGTCTGGTGGGGAGACCTCCCCTCCACCACCCTGCAGCCTTGATCCTGCCGGTCCAGACTCAAGGAGCACCACCCGAGTCCCTAGACGGTGCCAAAGCTGCTGTGGACGCGGTGTAAGTCAAAGGATGCAGAATTTTTCCAGGGAAGGGCTACAGCGTTGGAAACCTCGCCTTCAGAAGTACACAGCCATGTCTTCACAGCAACGCAAAATAACCTCCTGTTGCCATTGAATTAATTCTGACTCATATAAACCTTAGGAGCCCTTTGGTGTAGTGGTTACTCATCGGGCTGCGATCCGCATGGTTGGCAGTTCGAAACCACCAGCTGCTCCACTGGGCTTTCCTACTCCTTTAAACAGTTAAATCTTGGAAATTGCACAGGGGACCATGATGAGTCAGCATTGACTCAATGGCAGTGAGTTTGGTTTGGCTTCATATCAACCTTATAGCAGTGGTTTTCAACCTTCCTAATGCTGAGACCTTTTCATACAGTTCCTCATGTTGTGGAGACCCCCCCAGCCATAAAATTATTTTCGCTGCTGCTTCACAGCTGTCATTTTGCTACTGTTATGAATTGGGAAATCCCTGTGAAAGGGTCATTTGACCTCCAAAGGGGTCGAGACCCACAGGTTGAGAATCGCTACTTATAGGATAGAGTCGAATGGGCCCATGGGTAGACGGATGGTGCTGTGGGTTAGATGGTGGACTACTAACTTTGAGGTCAGTGCTTCAAATCCATCAGTCACTCTGAGGGAGAAAGAAGAGGCTGTGTGCTCCTGCAAAGCTGTATTCTCAGAAGCCCTATATTGGGTCTGTACGAGTCGGAATTGACTAGGAGACCGTGTGTTTGGCTGGTCTAATCTTTATGGAAGCAGACGGCTACAGCTTTCTCTGGTGAAGCAACTGGTGGGTTTTGAACCACTGCCTTGTGGGGCTGAACCACTACATGAGCTGGGATCCTAAAATTAGAGAGCCACACATTGAGAAGGTAAATAAATACACAGGCAAATCACCCTTTTCCTTCGGTTTCCGTAAACGCTCTGATTGAGACACAGTTTTATTGCTTCGTGCCCGAGGCGGCCACGTAATTTATAATGCCAACAGTGGGCTTGTGCGTGCTGCTTCCTGCGTGGTCAGCATGCAGGGCCATTCTCATGGGCACTTGTTTTCCACATGCCCGCTGGCCCTGGGCAAGCTGATGTCAGAGGCGACAGGAGCCAGGAGCTCAGGTGCTAAACTATGACAGAGCTGGGAACTCAGTCAGTCAGGCCCTGGCAGAGAAAGGAGAGTGAATTGGCAGTAAACGAGGGCACTTGGGGAGGGGGCATTATTTTTGGGGGTGGGGGGACTCAGATGAGTTCAACTCTGCTCTACCGTCTCCTTCCTAGGCATGAGCTGAGGCATGTCTCTCCTCTGCCTTGGGGTTTTCCACCACTTCCAACCAAATGTGTCCTGAAAGACAGAAGGTGCCTCTTGAAGGCCAGTGTTTGTTGCCTTAGAGAGGGTGATGGTCTAGCCACTTTGAAAAGACACCTGGTAGTGTCTTTACAGGAGCCCTGGTGGCATAGTGGTTACACTTTGGGCTAGTAACTACAAGGTCAATAGTTCAAAACCACCAGCTGCTCTTCCGGAAAGATGGATCTGTCTACCTCCATCAAGAGTCACAGTCATGGAAACCCACGGTGACAGTTCTGCCCTATCCTGGAGGGTCACTGTGAGTCATCATTGACTCGATGGCCATGAGTTTGAGGGACTTTATACCATCCTCCAGGTACATCTAGAAGCTCTGTTAGCTTCTCAGAAGTGGTGGTTTGGTTTGAGCTCGGTGTTACTTCCTCTGAGAAGAACACATTCTTTGATGTGCCTGCCCAGTTTCTCCTACTCATTTTCCCTTTGACCATTTGTCTCTGAATCACGCACAGCTTCGAGTCACCAGCGAACCCAGCAAACCCCTGGGAGGCCAGCCAGTGTTTGGTTGATTTGATTAAAAACATAATAATAAAGGAAGAAACCAAATTGCACCCCGAAAACGTGTTTACTCTGAACGCATTAAGGCTCTAGTTATCAAATCGGAACTGCATTACCCCCTTAAATTACCTTGCAGACAAAATCAATAGCTTATTTAACCACAGTTGAGAAATGAAACGGGAAAAAATGGCAGGGAAGGGGGACACCCAGAGGAACCTGTGTAACGAGTATGACTTGGCACAAACAACGCAGGGCAACATGGGAAGGGATGTCAGGGTGAAGCCAGGACTGTGGGGAGCACGTCATCCATTCCGCGTTGCTCTGCTCTTGTCCTTGTTCTTTACACGTCACTTGCTGGGCCTTCGACAGGCACGGCCAGCAGTGCCCTGACCAAGCGGTAAGAATGAACAGGCCTAGCAAGGGTTTTGGTCATGGGAGCGGCTGAGTTTAGGGAAAGTCGTTATAGTATTTCTTTAATTTGAGGTCATTAGACAGTAGGCTAGCTCAGCCGTGTCTCTGGCTTGGACTCCAGGGGACAAAAGTGGATCTCACCTGTTTCTCCTAGCACCCAATCCATCAGTGTTGCTTCACCTAGTGACACGACTCATATATTTCCAATAACTCTCTTTTATGTTTTTGGCTTAACATCAGCATCAGTTTGCCTGTTTACAAAAGACCTCTGAAGATCCAGCAAAGCAGGGTGTTTGGGAAATAATCGAGAGCTCTCCCTGAAGGAACTGCCCTCGGGAGCACTGCAAAGAAAGCCCTTTCCTGCCTGTGAGGCCTGCCTTGGCTTGGCTTGACCGCCCTGTGCCTCCAAACACATTTCTTGTGTGAAGGGATATTTATCTCCTTAGAAACCAGCTCATTTCCAAAATGTTGTTGTTGTTGGGTGCCATTGAGTTGACTCCAACCCACAGTGACCCTGTGCACAATGGAGTGAAGCAGTGCACCATCCCGTGCCTGAGCCCAGCGTTGCCGTCAGTATGTCTATCCATCTCATCGAGTGCCTGCCTGTTTGTCGCCGCGCCTCCGCTTTACCCAGCATGATGTCCTTCCCCAGGGACTGGTCTCTCCTGACAGCATGTCCAAAGCCTGGGCATCCTTGCCTCTCAGGGGCGCACTGGCCTTACTTCTTCCAACACGGATCAATCAGTGTGTCCTCTTAGCGGTCCGTGCTCCTTTCACCCCTTTTCTCCAGCACACAATTCAAACGCATCGATTCTTCTTTGGACTTCCTTACTCGGCATCCAATTTACACATGCATATTAATCAATGACACTTTGTCCTACTCTGGTGGCCAGTGTGCTGCTGGAAGTCACGGCATCAGTATTTCAAACGCCAGCAGGGTCACTGAAAGGGAACAGGTTTTGCCGGAGCTTCCAGACAAGGACGGACTTGGCTCCCCACTTGGGAGGAAGCAGACGCTGAAACCCTTAGGCGTTTCCAAGATGGAAGCCGGAAACTTGCAGGCGTGGTGTAGTCATGTGACCTGGACGTGGTCAATCAGCACCCACATGAAGAGTCCACTAAGGAGCTGGGAGACAGCAAGAAGCAGGTTTTGTGAGGAATCTGCCTGGAGATGGGGGCGGGAAGCCTTCTATTTCCAAAGGCAGTCGTGGCTGAGAGGCCAAGACCCGGGCTCAGGATAGATGTCATGAGATGGGGCATCTAATCTCCACGGCAGGTTCCACAGCGTCATTGAGACATTAGTTCTGATGGTGTAGATTCCAAGAAAGCCGATTTCGTCCCCTTCCAGTATGAGGCCTGGTGGTGCAGTGGTTGCGAGTTGGGCTGTGATCTGCATGGTTAACAGTTCGAAACCACCAGCAGCTCCTCGGGGAAAAAGACTGGGCTTTCTAAAGCCATCAACACTTAGCGTCTCAGAAACACACCCATGGGGTCCCTCTGAGTCAGCATGAGCTCATAGGCAGTGAATGAGCTGTGACTGAATTCTTTTTCCTCTCTCACCAGACAGAAGTAGATTACATAGCTACCAGCTATTATTATATAAATAGCTCGAGTCAATTCTGATGCTAGCCACTGGGAACCCTGGCAGAGCGAGAGCTTTCCCTCTCTGGGTGCACTTCCCCCGTGTCGATGGTGCACAGCCACCTCCCAAGCAGTTAAGGTGCAAGGTCCCCTCCTTACACCCTTCCCTGCAGCTGCTAACTGATGAACAAACAGTGGAAAGCATGCTTTTACTTCAAAATGTGTGAGCTGGATCAATATCAGCACCCCTGTGCACATGTTCTTAAGAACACTAAATGCTGCCAGCCAGGGGCCAACAAGTCCCCAGGAAAGTGTCCCTATTAGCAACTACGAAGTAACTACTTTGATAGGCTGTTCCCTGGGGTGATGGCGGCCAATGAGGAGAGGAGGCTTGAGAGAGGAGAGACAGGGTTCCCTGATCCGTGAAAACCAGTTCCTTTCACTTCCCACGTGTGGTGTGTTCCAGAACTCCATAGGATCTTTTTCCTTTAATAACTTACTTTTGTGGCTGTTGACTGTACCCAGCAAAGCATCCACCAATTCAAGGGTCTGCATGTACAACTCAGCCACACTGATGAGTTCCTTCTAGCTGAGCGGCCATCTTCACCCTTCTTGGCTGAGCTGCCCCCCACCCCCTGCTGACAGAAACGCGCTGTCCTCTGAGGCTCTTGTCTGAAACGCCTAGTTCTTCTTGTCCAGCGGATCCCATCTAGCGAGTTCTCTGGAAAGCACGGTGCTCAAGGCAGACTTTCTGTGCTAGTGAAGCTAAGTGACAGTTTGGTTTTAAGAGACTTCAGAGGATTTTTGTTGGCTTAGGGTCTCAAGATGATCCCAGAGCAAGAGTTCTTCCAGCCTCCACGGCTTCAGAAGCTCTGAGTCTGTGATGACTTTATATCCTGTGCTTCCTTCCCTCCTGTTGATCATGATTGTACATAATCTTTGAGGGCGTTTTTACTCCTGCTGATGGAAACCACACTGCACAGAATCTACGGCTAGTGACATTTGCTCCATTTACAAAGCCGGGCCACCATTTAGTTCCATAGCACTTCATTGCACCAAGGGTAAACCCTGGACCCACCAAGCAGTCACTTCCCCTCCCTTCCCCTTCCCTGCCAACCTCTTACTTCCTGTCCTTATGGGGTTGCCTAATCTGAATATGTCCTGAACATATGCGTTATCAATAGCTCATCTTCAGAAGTGGATCACCAGGCCTTTCTTCCGGCGTGCCTCTGCATGGATCCAAACCTCCAACCTTTCAGTTAGCAATGAAGCGCATTCGCCATTTTGTACCTCCCACGGGATTCCAACACATAATGTCCCAGCCCCAAACCCAAGGCTTCGAGCAGCAGCAGTGCTTTTCCGAGCCAAGCTCCCATTAGGCAGAAGACCATGACGCGATTCCTGCCAGGACCCTGAATGGCCAGGCTCTCTTCACTCAAGTGGGAGAAGGCTATCGGTGAACAAGGGCATTGGGCTGGAAGGACTCACAGAGCAGACGTGGCAATGGAGAGTCTAGAAACAGTTTGTGCCCGTGAGCCCGGTAGCTCTGCGGGGGGGGGGGGGGGGTGTCAGCACCAGCCCGCAGGGACCTGAGTGCATAAGGAAAGAAGCCAAACCCACCCACCCCTTTCTCACCCCTCTAATCATATTGGGAGCAAAAGCTCACTAGAGAAAGCTGGTGAGAGTCCTACCATCAGGGTTGGGGCCCATTGCCACGCGGTGAGCCCAGCAAGCTCCACCCTGCTCTGCTGCCCAGCCACGCTCACTGCTGCCGGCACCAGGAGGGTGGGAAGTGTCCGCCCCAGTGCTCATGTTGGGAGAGGGCACTGATCTTAGGGTCAGGACCCTAGAGTTGCCTGTTGGGGCCAACACCTCTCACTGTGGAGAGACAGCCTGTGAGGTTTCTTCATCTGCCCAGCTCTCTGCCGCGCTGATTTAGAAATTCCAGACAACCACAGAGAGTCCTTTACTGCACCAGTGGGCAACGGATCTACAATAACATCTAAAAAGATAGGGGTCCCCAGGCAACGCAGCAGCTGCAGCTGAAGTTGAAAATGGACTTAAAATATGTGCTGCATCCACCTGCTGGTGGATGGGGAGGGGGGTGGGGGTGGGGGAGTGAGGGAGTGAGCTTTCCCCTTCCGTCCTGAACTGGGCCCGGAGCCCTAGGGTCACATGCCTAGTGTTCCCGTGTCACCATGCCCACTGAGAGCTGAGGATCCTGGCGGCCGGCTGTGGAGTGTGTTTCTATTAGCTGCCAGCAGGGCTTTGCCCTTGGGTGTTTCAGCTTCAAGTATTTCTTTTCTATTTTTCTTTTTAAGTAATCACCTCAGTCCTTGTGTTCACAGAACCTCTTAGATCACGCACGGCTACTGCATTAAACTCTGGTTCCCTGAGGCTCTGCTTGTGGACAGTTTTGTGATGGTTCTGATTGGTGTGCAGCAAACCCGCGTGCTCCCATGGATACGAGGTCTGCCCAAGAGTAAGGGCATTACTCGGGCCTGTGCAGTCTGACCAGCTCTTGCTACCAGGGAGTCGCCATGAGAGGAAGGTCCCCAGGAGGTGCTGTTCCTTCAGCCCCAGCTTGAAAACCGTGGAGTCGACCTGAGTCCTACCCACAGCTGCTAACAAGTCCAGCAGAGCCCTATCTGGACCAGCAGGCACTGCATGATTGCCTGGTTAGTCTGTGAGTAGGCCATGGTCCAAATTGCCCTCCAGGGGAGTTGGCAGCAATCAACGAATTATGGAGTTTCTAAGTTCTACTCTGCTGAGTCTAAGGGCATTGGTGGTTTGTTTTGTTTTTGTGTTTACTTCTCTTCTTAAAACCAGAGTGTATTCATTCACTCATACATTCATTTATTAATTCACCTATTTGTCCAACAAATAATTTTTGCACTCCTTTGTAGGGGACCAGCTTCCCCACAACCAAATGGGTCTGAGGGGTGGTTGTGTAATTGAGGGGTAAATTAAAGAGACATCAGACAAGATACAACCTGCAAAGACTCACCTCTCAGTCAGGACTTCCAGAGCCAGGGCCTCACAGAGAGAGTTTAATGTATTCCCATGAGCCTATGTAATCTTGGACATGCAGGCCATGGTAAGCACATACATAACAGGACGGGGCTGTATAATAGGCATACACGCAACAGGAGGGGGATGAGCCAGGTGTGTACATGCAATAGGAAGGGGAGGCGCTAGGACATACATGTGACAGGAAGACACAAATATAACAAGATGGGCCGGCTCTAGAATCAAGATGGCAATCCAACCTTGGTCATCTGAGTTGGCTTGACCTTTGGGCCCTCCTTCAGGGGAACAACCCATTATCCTGATCAAAAGGGGGTGGGCTCTACTTACGGTGGGAAAGACGATAGGGTCTGATTGCCTTTAGATGGTTGACAACCTCCAAGGCCAAGTGTTTGCAAACAGCACCTTACATTTGGCATTATTATGGGGAGGTCATCGTGGGGAGTAACTTTTACTTAGAGAATGTGAGTGGGATGCATCTCGAACCCACCAATGTGAAGGTTTTCTCCATGGGAGCCGTGGCTTCCCGGACTCCTTAACGTATAGATGTCTAGAGTTTGTCCGCATACACTCTCTTCCCAGTTGTTTCCCGCCCATCTTTGTCAGCGTGGGGATGGAACAATGGAACGTTTAACAAGGCAGCGAGCGTCCTTGCCTTCCTGGTACAAGGGTTTTGGTAGAAGAAGCATCAACAGGCACGTGAACGAATACATAGATGGACTTACACAGGAGCTAGGCTAGGACACAGGGTCATGTGCCACCACAGTTCTGACTCACAGAGACCCCATAGGTCAGAGTAGAAAGCGGAAAGCCTCATTTTTCTCCTAAGGAACAGCTGTTGTTTTCGAACTGCTGACTTTGCAGTTAGCAACAGCCCAGTGTGTAATTCACCATGACCCTATAGCATAGGGTAGGACTGCCGCTGTGGGGTCCCAAGGCTGTAACTCTTTAAAGGAGTAGAAAGCCCATCTTTCATCCGAGGTGAGGCTAGTGGGTTCAAAGTGCTGACCTTAAATTAGCAGCCCAATCCGTAACCACTGTGCCCACCAGGACTCCTGCCAGGGCAGCAGAAGAAGTTAAGGAAGCATACAAGTCTGGGAGATCCAAGCAGAGCTGAAAGGTGGGGCTCTGGGACACCCAGAAGAGCCTTGCAAGAATGGCCTGGCAGTCTTCTCCCAGGCAGCCTAGCCGTTGGAAACCCCCCAGAGCGCAGCTCTGCTCTGAGGCACACGGAGTCGCTGTGAGTTGGAATGCATTCAAGGACACTGCTTACGCACCCACCCCGCTTTCACGTGTCCAGAAATCCACCCCAGAAACGTTATTGGGATAAAAGAATGCGGCAGACGCTTGCCTTCGAGTTCTTTCTTGTTGTGGGGGAGACCAACTCATCCTTTTGTGGGGGCTTTCCCATGTTGGGGGAGCCCTGGTGGTGTGGTGGGGATGCGGTGGGCTGTTAACCTCAAGATCAGCAGTTCGAAACCACCCAGAGCTCCTCGGAAGAAGGGTGGAGAGAGGTGCAGCCTCGGCAGCCCCCAGGGGCAGGTCTGCCCCTCCGACAGGGCTGGTGTGAGCTGTAATCAGTGAGAGCGGCTGAGGTTCGGGTGCCCTTGTTTTAGCACTGACGTGCCACCACCCAGGGACCCCTTCCAACTTGGGCACACTGGGAAAGTTGCTCACCTGCAGGGTAAGAGTGGGTTGAGATTCCAGAAAACACTTAAAGCAGCGGTTTTCAACCTGTGGGTCGCGACCCCTTTGGGGGGATCGAGTGACCCTTTCACAGGGGTGGCCTAACATATTTCTGATGGTCTTAGGAACCGAGACACCACACCTCTATCTATCTCCAGGTGGGTCCGCCCGCATGCAGATACGCCCACCTATGAGAACCCAGGGGTGTGAAGACTGTTACCCATGCAACACCACACTTCAAGACAAAATTTCATTGACTTGTCATTTGTAAATGTTTCACAATCTATAATTACATCGTTTTCTTGATTAATCACTATGCTTTCATTATGTTTAACTTGTAACAATGAAAATACATCCTGCCTATCAGATGCTTACATGACGATTCATAGCAGTATAAAAATGACAGTGATGAAGTAGCAATGAAAATAATGTTATGGTTGGGGCGTCACCACCACAGGAGGAACTGTATGAAAGGGTCACAGCATGAGGAAGGCTGAGAACCACTGCCTTATAGGACGCTGCGGTCCATTTAAAAGAGGCCGCCAGAGGGAAGAAGCCCTGGTGGTGCAGTGGTTTAAGTGTTTGGGTCCCAAACGAGAGGTTGGTGGCTTGAACCTCCAGCCACTCCCTGCGAGAAAGGCCCTTGGAAACCTTGTGGGGTCCAGTTCGACTCCGTCCTACAGGCTTGCTGCCAATCCTACTCGATTCCCCGCCAATTGATTGGGTTGACTGGGAAGGGGCAGGCAGACTGATTGATGTCAATCCCCAGCCTTGAATGAATGGGAAGAGCAGTTTTGCTCAACTCTCTTTGACTTCTCCTCCTGGTTCGCCTTCAGTCCTTTAAGAAGTTCCTGAGTTTGATTTAATGTGTCTTTTCTTGTTCTTTCCTTCTGTGCTCCAGGTGCTTCCTCCCTTCCTTTCACCTCCTTTCCACCCTCCTCCCCACCCCCCCCCCCACCCCCGTCACGTTCACTCTTCAAATGAAAGGGAGGTGCAGGCTGCTTTGCGCATTATCTCAGTGAAGGACTGGATCCGGAGGGAGCACTGCTCTGGGCACGGAGAAGGGCCCTGCAGATTCCCTTCTCTGGGGGCAGCTGCCCTTGATTTTAATGCTTGCTCCCCTGAAGGCTTGGGATTGGGTTTCCACATACCTGGACAGGCTCTCCTATCTCCATCCATCTGGCTGTCTCCTGTGCTTGAGGTTAGGGATGGTACCATCCTAGAGCACCTCCCAGGGAAGACAGCACATCAATCCGACCCATTTCTCCTGCTCAGCTCAGCAGTGTCCCCTTTGGGAACCAGCCAGGGGAGTGCATGGCTGGGAAGAAACTCTGCTCCTGACTGAACAGGCTCAGAGGACCCCTGCCTCCCCCCGACTGCACTAAATTAGAAGTTATGGGGGCGGAAGATGAGGTTCAGCATCTCTCTCCCCGCTGGGTTAACTGACTCAGCCACTTTGTGGTTGACCTTGTTTCCACTTCTGGATGAAGATTCAGAGGCTTGAAGAGGGCCAAGAATTCACCCAAAGTTACACAGCCAGCACAGGAAGAAGCAAAAACCACACACAGGCACTTTTTAACCTCTCCTATTTATTTATAAACCATCCTTCCAACCATCATCCATCCATCCATCCATCAATCCATCCATCTTTCTACTCATCCATCTACTATCCACCCATCCTTCCACCCATCCATCCACCCCGTTCATCCTTTCATCCATCTTCTATCCACTCCCACATCCATTCACCCCCCGTTAATTGAGCACTGAACAAACTTAGCAAAGCCCTTGCCTGCATGGGTTGCAATGAGGAAGACAGGCAAGGAACACTATCTTGCATTGTATTACTATCAAAGTAATCAAGATAGTATCACTACTGGCAAAAGTAAAGCCCAGTCAAAGGCACACTTTGTGGGGTGGCATCCCTTTTGTAAAAATGGTATAAGGTGGTTGAGCAGACCTCCTTTAGAAGGTGACAGCTAAGCCTAGGTCTGGCAGATATGAAGGAGTAAGCCTGCAGCTCCCGTGCTGGAAGAACAGCCCATGTGCTTCCTGGAAGCCCACATTCAAGACCAGAGCAAGTGAGCGGTGCTGGGAGCCTTCTATCCTGTCTGCAGGGAGTATGGGTGCATGGTTATTTCAAATATTTTAAACATTAACAAAACAGATAGAAAACCATTGATTAAATTTTCCTCTGGACCAGGACAGAGGACACCTAAGCCCTACTACTCCTGGGGGGCGATACTGCCCCCATTAGACACAGGAGCTAAGGAAGCCGAGCCTGCCTGTCCTACTCCTTGTTGCAGCCATAGGACACACCATCTCAGCCTGTTGATGAAATGGACAAACAGGTAGGGACGCTGTCACTGCACCCCCAGGGCTGTGAGCATGAGGACATATGCAAATTAAGAACTCCATGGGGAGGGGCGGCGAGAGACAGCTTGACAATTCAGTGGCCAGATTCCCTGGCAGGCCCTTGACACCTTCTGGGCTCTGTAAGCACAGATGTGATGGGCAGACATAGAGGAGCAGGGCCAGGACCACTGGGCAGCTGTCACGGGCTGTGGCTCCCTCCCGACAGGCTTGATCAAGCAGATCGATGTCATTGCTTGTCTGCCTCCTCCCCATTCCTTGGCACTGAAGTCACAAAAACTCTCTGAGCACGGAAGCTGCTGTCCCGTCCAGTGCAGGAAGAACAGCCGCACTCCTGGGTGGCTCCCAGGCGTGGAGAAAGCACAGCCCTGTGGTGTTGAGAGACCAGAGTCAAGGCCCATGTCACCCACGTGGGGCTGGAGGACTTGTTCAGGGTGTTCCTGCCCTCTGGATCTCTGGGAGACTGGGCAGCTCCACCCTGTTGCCGAGTCACTGGTGAGCTGGCATCAGCTCGTGAACACGCCACCATCACTGTGCTCAGTGCACAAGGGGCCCTGGTGGGGCGGGCAAATGGCTGTGAACTCGGCAGTTCCCTAGGAGGTTGGCTGTCCCAGCTCCCCCCATGGCTTTGTGAATGCCAGCGAGTCCATTGTGAGGCACACAGACCCTGCAGGATGGAGCGGAACTGCCCCACCGGGATTCCCAAGCTTCACGAGAGAAAACTAGTGTCCAGGCCCTTCCTGCTGTGCAGCCCCCAGAGAGCTTCACCATGGCACTACCAGGGCTCCGTACACGCCATGCAAAGCACTCTGGGAAAGTCACGGCGGTTAGGGCAGAGGCCCTTTCTGCACTGGTGAGCACTGGAGATGGGCCCCAACTGGTCTCTGCCCACCCCGCAGAGGAGCAGGAGGAGGAGGAAGCAAGCTCAGAGGGGCACCAGAAAGAGGAGGCAGCAGCCAGAGTAGTGACTTATTTTTGCTTTGGATCGCTGACTCATTCTCACCTCACAACGGCCCATGACGCTGCCGCTGAGGTGGATGCAGTTTCTCGGAGTCTTTCAACTGGGGGACCAGGACCCACCTGCTCCAGCTTCTCAGGGTCTTCTCAGCAGCAGATGCCCAGCGTTTGCCTGGTTTCTAAGGTCTTCCCACAAGCCTCCTCCGTGACCCTGTGCACTCTGGGGGACTATAACCCCAGAGGGTATTTTTCGTTTTTTAAGGAAGGTTCTGGAACTTATGACACAGCCCATAAGCCCTAGGCCGCCAGATCAGTGCCCATGAGGAGCCTGCTATGCTCTCTAAGAAAGGGGCTTCTAGAGTCAGACGGCCCGCTTCCTCCGGGAGCCTCGAGGCTGCCGCATGAACCACAGGGAGAGTGTTTCTCCCGGTGATGCCGCTGGCTGGCACGCAGCTGCTCGCAGTTTCGAACTGCTGGCCTTGCAGATCCCAGCCCAATTTGTCACCACTAAGCCAACAAGTATCCCTTGCAGGAGAGCCCAGAGGGACCACACGGGGCCCTTATTATCCTCTCCAACCACTACTGATGCCTGGTCCATTTTCCTCCTAAGAACCCATGAAGGTCCGTGGCCCAACCGCGGTAGCAAATGCCACCGAGCATCTCTCAGCCAAGCGTGCATTTCAAAGCGGAAGGCCTTGCAGAAGGAGGAACAGGCCAGTCTCCCAGGAGCGGAGCCCTCTGAGAGTGGCGAATGCAGCGCTAATGCTTCACCCTTCAGAAAGATATGCTAACTAAGGGGAGGAATATTCATGTGAGGGAACTGGGGGCGGGGCTTCTGATTTGAGGCCCGCCCCCCTCACTTTCCCTTATTTGGCCAGGTCGGAAGTGCTTGTGGCCGTCTCCTAGGTGACAGTAAACTGTCTTGGAGCAGGTGGGTGTGGTTTGTAGCAATCACACGTGCACCAGGGTTCTCTAGGTCACGTCTTTCCCCACCACGCATGCTCAAGGGGGGAGGGCGTTTTCTAATCGCAGGGTCCTTGAAATCCTGTTTTAGGGTTGTTTATAAATTGACCTCACATGATTCTGTGGGTGTTTGTCAGTGAAATGTATCGGCTTCCCTCTTCCTCCTCCAATACTTCCTACCAGGCAGGCGTGCCCATCTGGGCTCTCCAAGCCGTGCCTAAGGCTCCTGGTGGTAGAGACCAGAAGAGTTCATTGTGAAGCGGGTGGAGCTGAGGCGTGGGGTGGCCCACAGGTGTGGAGTCGCACCTGGGCTCTCATGCAGCGAACAGCTTGCCAGCCTCCCTGACGTGCTGAGTCATAGCTGAATTCCCCTCAGTTGCTAAGACCAATTCTTTTCCTTAAAAAAAAAAAAAAAATCCCCTCACGTACCTACCACGCACCAGGCAATATTTTAGGGTAGAGATTGGCACGCTAGAGTCTGCCTGTTTTCGAGAGCTAAGTTATTTTCTCCCCGGTTTAAAAGTGTAAACCACAAACAAAGAAGACGATGTAATTGAAACCATATGGCCCGCAAAAGCCTAAAATATTTGCTATCTGGCTTTTTCTCCCCAAAAAATGTGTCCTGACCCCCCTCTGGGGCATCCAGGCCCTAGTCATGAGAAGCAGCATGATCACCAGGCACCGGCTAAGCCGAGTTCACGAGGGGACAGATGGGAGGACGGGAATGAAGAGGGGGGCCAGCTGGGAGTGGGGGGGGGCGGGTGGAGGCCAAGATACTACATAGTGGTTATCAGGGAGGGCCTCTCAGAGGAGGTGATATCTGAACTGACACTGAACAAAAGTGCAGGAGTCGGTCTTGTGTGCGTGTATGTGTGTGAGAGAGAGAGAGAGAGAGAGAGAGAGAGAGAGAGAGAATGAGAATAGTTTGGGCTCCACCCATGGTAACTGTGTCCTGTGGACTCAGCAGGGCAGGACGCTGTCACTCTTGCCAGTGAACCAGCCTAGCCAGCAAAGAAGGCAGGAGGGTGAGCGGAACCATCTCTTACCTTGAGGTTCCGCCCCT
Organism: Tenrec ecaudatus; assembly: GCF_050624435.1. Lineage (NCBI taxonomy): Eukaryota > Metazoa > Chordata > Mammalia > Afrosoricida > Tenrecidae > Tenrec > Tenrec ecaudatus. The sequence continues at coordinate 14,492,322 of NC_134541.1, forward strand.
TTTGAAAGTCTTGCTCAGCCTTTGGTGGAGAGGGGACGACATGGGGACAAGAGGAGAGCAGGGAGACCAGTTGGCCCTTGCAGTTGTCCAGGTGGGAGATGATGGCGCCTTGGAGCAGGACAGGGCGCTGCAGAGGCAGGAAGCGGACGGATTCCACTTCTGTTGGGAAGGAGGAGCCGCAGGCTTGTTCAAGGGGAGAGGGGAGACTGGCTCCTGGTGTGTGGCTGAGCAGCTGGGCAGCTGGCGAGGCCATGTATGGAGATGGGGAGACGGGGCCTGGAGGGACAGATTGGGAGGCAGGAAGGGTGGACATGAGCTGCTTTGCAGATGTCGTGCTGACAGGCCAGTGGCTGTTCAACTATAGAGTTGACCCCAAACTGGGAAAGATGCCGTATCTTGCTGCATGCCAGCCCTCCTGGCCTGGACAGACCGTGAGTGGATCATGAGTAGGATCATCGGAAAGAAAGGATTCTGGGTGGACCATCCCATGGTGGTGATGCACCAAGATGCCACGGCCCTCCCTCCCTTTCCCAGGAGACCCTCTGTGTCTCCCCTCCGTTAAGGAATATCCTATTGCAATTTTCTTCCTGAAGTTTCTGCCCACAGGAGAGAAAGGAGGAGGGGAAAATAAAATAGCTGCCTGATCTGATAGTCAAATGCTCTTTAATGAAATTCCAACACTGCTTCTTCAACATCTGCTTAATGGATGTGGGGTGGAGGGGCTGCTGTGGAGCCTTGGTGTTTCATAGCAAAAACCAGCCGCAGCATTTGCCTTTCTCACCATCATGGCGAACCTCACCTGAGAAGCAGGTTTGGGAATAGTGGCAGTTACATAATCTCCTGTCAACTTGCAAAGGGGTGGGGTCTAACTTGTCAATCAAGCCATAGCCATTGAGCCCTCTGTGTGGGCATGGCCTTCTCATTAGGATTCTGGGAACGCCTGTCTTTCTCCCTAGAGGTGGGAGACACTCTGCTTCTTCCTGCTGACAAGGCACATGGAGCTACACTGGTGGCAGCCAGAACCCTGGGGCAAGAGGAACCACACAGAGACCCTCACCAACACTGAAATGCTTCCACCACCACTGAATCCACAAGACTTTCCACCCACTGGTCTGTGATCTTCCTGCATTCTGCATCATTGCATGCTCACACAGGTGTAGAAGTGGGCCAGTCTAGTCCTGTTCAAGTTCATGGGTCAGATAGAAGCTGGAGGCTTCACCTGACTTCTGTAGCTGTGAGGGGTGATGAACAGGAAGCAGGACGGAGAAGCAAGGAGACCATGGGCTGGTAGATGCCAAACTGAGTAAAACTGAGGTCATCCGAATGAATCCAAGGTCAGCAGTCTGCTGATGACTCCTGGAATCGCAGGCAGTAGTGCAGTAGGTGCATGGACCAGATGCAGGACCCAGACCCAGCAGCAGAAGTAAGCCAGCTTCCTCACACTGTCAGTTCACACCCCTGATGAAACCTCTCGCCATTGGACCAAGGCTGCGACCAGATGAAGGAGGGGGTACTCACCCTGTCCCCACCTATGCTTGGCTGCTTCACAGTAGAGCCTATCAGGGAGGTGACCACCCTATGTTGAGGACCCAGGTCATAGTGTGGGAGCATCCTGGGCCAGCCAAGTTGACATAAAACCTAGCTATGACACACTTTAAATATGTGAGTGGGCAGAGCAGCATCCTTTTGTCTTTAGTGTCCTGGTGGTGTCCAGGTCAGTGTTTGGCTGCTCAGTGCTAGGAAGGTTTGTGGTTTGAGCCCCCCGCCCCAGGGGCTCTGTGGGAGCAAGACATGCCACCCTAAGGATGACAGCCCAGGGGACTCCAGGAGGGCAGCCAGGCCACTCTGTCCAAGAGTCAATCAACGTGAATTGTTGACTCTTCAGTGCCTAGCTACCACATTTAGTCTCAGGCTAAAATCGAAAGAAAAGAAATAGTCCATTTAGCAACCATATTAACATGGGTACAGGTGGGGCGCTGAGGTGGCCAAGGACAGCCCGCAGCAGGAGGGCTGGGTGGTGGGGTGACGTTTGGGAAACACTGAGTAACTGGCAGGCTGCGGGGTTCGGGCCCTGAGATGAAGATTCCATCAGGGGGTGGGGGCGGCATCTCCCGAGGCCCAGAGGGAGGTGGCAGGGTGGCGTCAGCCCACAGAGGTGGGAGGAATAGCTCATGGAAAGAAGCCCAGACAGTTTTTCTCCCACATGTCCCCAGGCGAGCCAGGGAGAAAACAAGTCTGGGCTGCCTGGCCGAGCGCCTTCCATCCTTTGGGCAGCGTCTGCCTGGCTCACACCTTCCATCTGGGCTGGGCCGCAGGAGGGGATTAGACGGTGTGTTTTTACGGGGAAGGTGTTGATGGATTAAGCCTGCTAGGCAGAGATGTTCTCCAGAAATCAGGCTCGGGACCATGAGGGGAAGCTGGTCCTGGGATGTTGATACACCCAATGCCTCTATGATTTCAGAGGCTTGCTTTACTTTTGCCCTGTGAAGAGTCTCCCCACCTGGCTACGGGGACCAGGGGAGCCCCCAGCCCAAGCCGACACACAGGGAGAGAGCAGGAGATAGGGACAGCCCACAGCTAATTGCCTCCCAAATTAGTAGGATGGAAAAGTAAGCGCTTTGAGCCCCTGGGCTTGAGCGCATTAACAATCAGGAATGGCTCTGATGGTTGTGTGCGTGCGTACGTGTGCGTGTGTGTGTGTGTGTGTGTGTGTGTTGCCAACGCAGCGCGTGGTGCTGCTGACTGCAGGTGAATTATTCACCAGGTGGCCACCTCCGCTACAGTGGTCCCTGAGAAGGGTCTGACAGGTCAGGAAGGCAGCTGGCTTTGGTCTTTGTGTATCTATGGTCGTTTGGGGAAGAGGGATGAGTCTGGGCTTTCATGCAGAACCGTGATCCAAGATGGGCTGCCTGCTGGGCCTAGGCTCACTCCTTCCAGAATTCTAGAAGCATCTCCTCGATGGCAGTTCCAGGCATTGGGGCGGGGACAGTGACCAGATGAAGGTCCTTGGAATGCACGGGGTTACATTCTGGGATCCAGACTTCGGTGACCCCTAGATTTGGGGTGAGCCACGTAGTCCACAGGTCGGAGACCTTGAGAGACCCCTGGTTCCTAAAACTCACCTTGAAGTCAAATGATGGTCTAGAACATAGGTTCCTACATGGATTTGGCGCACTACCCCCTTTACAGAAAAAAAAAAATTAATTACTCCGCCCCCCCTCCATCAATTAAAACCATCTGTGTCAGAGTGTGTCATCCAGGATAAAGTGTCCCACTACTCAATTCCCACTCACAGTGAGCCTATAGGACAGAGTAGAACATGGGGTACCAAGGCCGTCAATCTTTACAGCAGCAGAAGGCCTCAGTATTGGATTGAGAAAGTCAGCGGTTCTAAAACACTAGCCACTCCACAGGAGAAAGATGAGGCTTCTATTCCCGCAGAGTCGCTAAGTCTCTGAATCCCACGCAGGCAGTTGGACCCTGTCCTGTAGAGCCAGTGGGTTGGTGTGTGTGCTTGTTTTGCTTTTATATATATTAGTAAAGGGGCTTTGGCCTTAGGCATTGCACTCCTGGGGCGGAGAGGACCCCAGAAACTTCAAAGGTCAGGTTGAGGTCTAAGTGGTAGAGGAAATCAACTAATTAAGATAATACCATATGGAATCCTTCCTAGCCACAAACTGGTGGGTTTTTTGGATATGGTTTTTGTGTTTTGTGGTTTTGGTCCGTTCTCTTCCAGCCCGCCTCCCCTGGCAATGTCACTTGGTCCGTTCTCTTCCAGCCCGCCTCCCCTGGCAATGTCACTAGGATGGGACAGAAGGATCTCACCTCTCTCCGCTCTCGAACACTGTTGACTCCCAGTGGAAAGGTGACCCGGGCTTCCCAACTGGCACTGGACTCCTAACCGCAAGGTTGGTGGCTCGGCCCCACCAGCCTCTCAGAGGAGAAAGTGGGGTTGATTTATTCCCGTAAATATTTACAGCCTGGGAAAACTCCTATAGGACGTCTGAGTCACAATCGACTCGATGGCAGTGGGATTTTGTTTTTCTTAAATGAACTTCCTTCAGTTTCTGCTCTGAAGGAGCTCTGGTGATGTAGTAGCTAAATGCTCGGCTGCTAACCCGGAGGTTGTTGGTTCAAAACCACTCGATGGTACCACAGGACACGAGCCTGGGGAACCCTCCGGGGCAGTCCGACTCCATCCTAGATGTAGGGGGCTCGCTTTCTTTGAGTTAAACACTGAGGTCACAACCCCTGACGGCAGCCGCAGAGATGCCTCCTCCATTTGCGAATTACACACGGAATCAGCTGCAGTCGGCTTCTGTGATTGGCTTCCTGTGTCACCTGCTTGAGCAGTTTGCATCATGGAGGGCGACTCCGGTCTACAAGGACTATATCGCTGATGTCCAACGACTGCTGCCCGATATCGTGCCGGGAGACAGTCCCCCAAGGCGTACGCTGGAGACCAAGACCCTTCTGATCATGACAGGTGACCAAGCAAGGAGTTCACGGGCTGATGGGGAGGAAAGATGGGCCACCCTCCCCTCCATCAGATGCCCACGGAAGGATTTTCTAGGAGCTGTCATTTGTGAACCAAGAGAGGAAGTTACAGGGGAGCTGAAGGGTGTCCCAGGCAGTGGGGACAGCAAGGAGTGAAGGCCCTGAGGTGGCACTGAGGTGCTTGCTGCCCTTGGAAATCACAGCTGGTGGGAGGCAGGCATGGGCTGCACCCTGTACGACCTTGTAGACCAGGATGGGAGTCTTCACTTGAGCGAGGAGCCATTAGGCGTCCTTAAAGGACTTGTAGGAAGGAGGTGACCTGCGCCGATGTTCGTATGGGACATTCCTCCTGTCCCAGCCTTTACTTGAGAGATGGCCGGATGGACAGGTGACGAGGGAGATGGGAGGTAGAGGAGGGTGCAGGAGGAGATGGGAACTCTTTCAAATTCCAGTTCACGCACTCACCGGAGTCCCAACTGTAGGCCAGGCACTCTTTCAAGTCGTGGTCACAAAGTGTCCTTATTTGGTCTTCAAATCCCCTTGAAAGCAGGGACTATCACCACCTCCCTTTGACGTAAGAGGACACAGTTGGACTAAGTTGCCCAAGATTCTTAGCAAGGTCACCCTGCTGTCTTCTCCAGGCCCCACGGCTGGCAGAAATCCAAGTCCGGAGGAGCCCGAGCCTTCAACATCCAGGATCTTGGCATAGCTTTCCCCATTTTGGGAGCCAAAAAAGAACCTGGAGATGGTTACTAAGCAACCTCCCTGTTCTCAGTGGATCCTGGGAGCAGAAGCAGAGCAGGGAGGGGGGCTGTCCCAGTTATCATGTGATTGAGATGTGGTCAGTCAGAACTTGCCATTCCCTCGACTGCAGTGATTGGCTCGAGGTGGTTCATGTGGCCCAAGTTGGTCCAGATGGAGCTGGCCTCAGGACTTTGGCATCAGGTTGGTACCTTTCTTCTTCGGGCATGTGCATAGAATCCACCTAGGCACATGCTTATGTCATGGCCTGGGGTGGACCACACGAAATGGCCAGGTCTGGACACTGTCCACCCCTGGGGCAGGAAACATGCAAAAAGCCTTCCTGGAGGGAGACCTGGGCAGGGTGCATGGGGACAGATGCAAACCCCTCCCCTTTTGGCCACACAAAACCCACCCATTGGACCTGCCCTGTGGAGATCTACCTGGCAGATCAGAGGTAAAGTTCTAGTGTGAGCAATGGGTGGGTGAGGGGTCGGGAGGGACTCCTATTCCCCAGTCTGGACTCCTTTGGGTGCCCTCTCTACACCTCAGTTTTCTCCGCTAGCCCTTCTAGAAGGAGTCAAGGTGGCACTGCTGGGTACCCACTGGACTGCCAACTGCAAGGTTGATGGTTCAAGCTCACCAGCCTCTTCTCAGGAGATGGATCAGGCATTCTGCTCCCATAAGATAGGTAACCCTCTAAGGGGCAGCTATGTGTCAGCATCGACTCAACAGCAGTGGGTTTATTTGTAGTTTAGACCCTTCTAGGTATCAGACTCCCTTCTGTTCAGTTCAGAAGACAGTAAAGATGGCTTCGGAAAGTCTCTCAGGGCAACCAGGGAGATCCTTCTGGAATCCATGCCAGCAATTAAGAGTCTGTGGAACCCCCAAGAAGCACTTCTCCTCCCTGTTGGAAGAAGGCAATTAGCTGTGTTGACAGACGGATCCTGGGGGATGTGTTTGGGTGCCTTCCACTCTTTAAGGGAGAGGGGAGATTCTTAGCAGGAAAACTGATCATGGGAGGATGTGCTGACTGTATTAGCGATTCTCACAAACAAGCTGTCAGCACAACAAACGGCGGCGGGTGGGGTGGGAGAGCACTTCGCTCGGCTGGGCCCCGGGAAGCTTTGGGAACTAGTGGGGATGAAACAGTGACAACCTCCTGCCCACCTTGACTGCCTTGGACACAGGGAGTCAAAGAAGTGTTGGTTCCCACACCCCGACAGGGTCCGTCGAAGTGACAATGGTTCTCACTCAGTCACTACAGACTCATGTCTCCATCTGCACTGGAAACGCCATTAGAAGTCTAAAAGGCATCTCAAACTGGAACTGACACTGTCCCCCTCTGTGCTTCAATCTTCCCCACCTTGAGTTGGCTCCCCAGGTGTCTCCATCCTGGCAAATGCCATTGGACAGAAGAGCCTTGGCCGAATGTTAAGATGGTTGAGCGCTAAGATGGTGTGTTAGGCTGGACTCTGGAGAAGCAAGACCAGCGGTGCTTAGATATGTCTGGATACATGTCTGGTTATGTCAAGAGCATGGCTCATAGAGAGTTGGAGACATGGGCGAGTCCTGGCAGGTTCCAAGTCCGCGGGTCCGATGTTCAACAGGATGCTCCTTCGGACTCCATGTAGCTGTGGGGCCTGATGAATTCAAGAGCAGCAAGAGATCCACAGGCTGGTAACTGCATAGATGGATGGATCTAAGATCAGCAGGTCAGGCTTGTGCCTGGAGAGAAGTAATCCATGGTCAGCTGATTGATTGGCAGGTTTCTGATGATGCCTGGGATTGGCAAGCAATATGGCAAGACATTGACTCAAGTCCAGAGAAGGAACCGGAGGTTGATGAAAAGCAATCACACTTTTCCACGGTGTCCACTGATATAGGAAGCTGGCCACACCCCCCAGGGCAGTTCCTTTCAATTGCATCAAGACTGGGACCTGAGTAAGGGGGTTGCACTCCACCCTCGTCTTCTTACAACGGATGGGCTGTAAGATCCCATCATGGAGGTGGCGACACTGTGTTAGGTCACATCATGGGGATGACTAGGCCTCAGTGGCCAAACCGCTGAGAATCTTGGCCCAGCCAAGTTGACACAGAACCTAACTGTCATAGATGGTGCCCAGTGGAAACTATTATTGGTATTATTAAATTAAGACCGCTTCTGTAGGCAAGAGGGGCCTGAAGACCAAGCAGATAGATGGAGAAATTTGAATTCCAGCCTGGGGTAAGTTTTGGTCTGACCACCAAACCCACTGCCATTGTTTTTTTTCAACTCTGATCGACCCTCCTTAGGATTTCCAGGCAGTCAGTCTTTACAGGGGCAGCAGGATAGCCTCATCTTTCTCCTCTGTAGCGACTGGTGAGTTTGAGAGCCCACCTTCGGTTCCCATGCCAACACTTATCTGACAGTACCACAGGGTTCCTTGAGCGGGGACCAAAGGCTCAGGTTCCTGGCTGATGTTTCTTACCCATCAGACTTGAAGGCCGGGCAGTTTACTAGATCATTCCCAGCTGGGAATGGCCCAAGGCAGCCCCTCGGGGCTCTCATAGAGGGCTGTTCAGGCATGACCACCCTGAGGATTTCTCTGTCCAACCCCCTCAGGCACCACTGAGGCCCTCTCTGTCCTGCTCATCAGAGGAGGCCAGGGTGGCTGGAGCAGAGGGAGCCAGGCTGGGCTATCACACTGAGCCAGGTCATCTGAGGAGGCCTTGGAGGAACAGCCTCAGCTGAGCTGAAGGGCAGAAATGTCAGCTGTCAAGGGATGGCACCAGGAGCTCCTGGATGGGATGAGGGGGGGCTTGGTTACTACCGGAACTGTTGCAGGTTCAAACTTACCCAGCGGTTCCTCAGAAGACAGGCCTGGAGATATGCTTCTGCAAGGTCGCAGCCTTGGGAACTCTGTGGGGCAGTCCTACCCTGCACACCCACCCAGACCTTACAACCACAAAGTCCTACCCTGCACACCCACCCGGACCCCACAACCACAAATTCCTACCCTGCACACCCAGACCCCACAACCACAAAGTTCTACCCTGCACACCCACCCGGACCCCACAACCACAAATTCCTACCCTGCACACCCAGACCCCACAACCACAAAGTCCTACCCTGCACACCCAGACCCCACAACCACAAAGTCCTACCCTGCACACCCAGACCCCACAGCCACAAAGTTCTACCCCACACACCTGGTCCCCACCACCGCAAAGGACCGGGCATGGGTGCAGGTGTGGGGTGTGCAGGCATGTGCCCGTGCGCGGACATGCATGGGAAACATTTATCACACAGGGGTCTTTGCCAGGCATCCTTTCAGAATATGACCTCACTCCATCCTCTCCACTCCCTCTGAGCTGGTCTCTGCTACGGACGTTCTCCATTCCCAGGGCGGCAGCTGAGGCCCTGAAGGTCAATGGGTGGCTAGCTCAGGTCTGTGCTCACAACTGTGCCAGCTCTCTGGGCACACGGCATGCGTGTGTGCACATGTATGTGCACGTGTATCCCTGAGTTGGTGTGGCCGAGCTCCAAATGCCTATGGGGGGGGGGTCATGTATTATTGAGGTGGCCTTTGTACACACACACACACACACGGGAGGTAGGAGTGTGGGCTCACGGTGGGTACTTTTAGGGAAGGGGGCGAATGTGCACAGGACACTCCTGGCAGCTCCCTCCTCCTTCCCTGATCATACACTCCAAGCTCCTCTCAGTCAGGGAGCAGGAAGCAGTCTGATGAGCGAGTCTGGTGGGGAGGAGGCATGCTCCTCTGTCTTTTCCTACCTGGAGGATGTGGCACTGAGGGGGGTCTGGCAGCTCAGGAAATCAGGGTGAAGAGAAGGTTGTCATGGAAGGAGGTGGGGAAATACTCATTACCCAGACTGCCTTTAGGGGTTCAGCTACCAGACTTGTCTTATGGAGACGTGGAGTGTGGTGGCCAGCGAGAGACCTTTGCTCTGGGGTGGCACAGATGGAAGACTGGAGGCTCCACCCCCCAGGAGCTGCCTGAAGACCTGGGAAAAGAGCCAGCTCTAGCCGGTTCAAGGCCTTCTCCCACAGACTGGGCACCTGTCTGCACCCAGAAACTGTGGTGATACCTGGTACTTCCAGCCTTGTCCAGTCCTCCCTGCCCACCTTTCACTGCCCACTGGGGGCTCAGTCCTCCCTCCCATTGAACCAGTAGGTGGGTTGGGCGGTGCTGACACCAATTCCCAACACTGGCAAGCATATCCCCCAAGAGTTGGCCAGGCAGAACCTTCCAGGCTCTTGTCTGCTCTAATTGGATGTAGGATGTTGAGTTAGTTTATTGTGCCAACCTGGCCGATAAACACATGTGGGGTTAATTGAAGGGCAGAGGGATAAATGGTTTGGTGAGCCTCGCCTTTCGAGTTCTCGGGTCTCTTGCTTTGTGATGGTCGCACCAGGGTGCAGCTACCTTAGCCAGTTCCCTGCTTCAGCTGTCAAGGCTCACTTCCTGTGAAACATCCTTGAGGAGAAGCCACATGGACCTACCCCGATGTAGCCCTGGGTACTGGAGCAGCCGTGTGGAGACCCCTGCCAGCACTGAGATGTTTGCACACTCACTGACTCAGCTTTCCTCCTGCAGTCGGCATCTTTGTATCTGTTTTGTGAGATGGAGGAGGACTTTGTGGATTGGTGTTGGACATATGGGTTAATGTTGGACTTGTGGGCTTGGGCAGCACTGGGTTGGGATGTTTTCTTGATGTGCATTTAACCTTTATATGAAACTTTCTCTTATACGTGAGTTTCTGTGGATTTGTTCCTCTAAAGTACCCAGACTAACAGATGGTCACATGCCCCAATTGGACCAATGAGTGTGGTGCATTTGAGTATAGTGCACTGTCAATGAACCAATGAAAGCCTGCCCTGGGACTTTTGCCAGAGATGTGGGTTTCACCTGGCAGACTGTGGGATGGAAGCAAGGAGTTGCTGGCAGACATCGAGCCCACCCTAGGAAGCGAATGATCATGGAATAAATGCAGCCAGGAAGAAAGCAGAGGTGAGAGATGGAAAGAACCTGGGGCTGAGTCGTGGAGACATCCCCGGGGCTTCTCGGTGCAGCCAGACGAGGCGCATGGAAGCCCCCACAGCTCACGGCCGCTGTGTCATGAGCTGCCATCTGGTCTATGTGAACTCAGGGCAGATTCAGACAGAGTCAGGCAGTTCCCCGGGGTTTCCTCCGCTGCCATCTTTATGGGCGCGGCTCTCTGGGTCTTTTTCTCACGGAATGACTGGTAAGCATTAACTGCCGACCCCTTCCTTGGTTAGACTCCTCAACTGCTATGTCGCCCACCCTGCGTACACTTCCAGTCACAGGAGCCAGTGAACTTTCTTGTTTCACTTAAGCCTGGGTGAGCTGAATTTCCCTTGTTACTAATCACTTATTAGCCATCAGTCCTGACTAATAAGAGCCCAGAGCCCTGGTGGTTTCTAGTTGGACTGCAATCCGCGTGATCAGCAGTTCAAAACCCCTACCTGCTGGAATTTCTACTCCCGTAAGCAGTGACAGTCTCGGGGGCCCACAGGGGGTCGCTGTGAGTCAGCATGGGGTTCCTGGCACTGTTTGGGTTTTTTGAGTAAGAGCCCAGAGTTTGCCCTTGGGACAGCCAAACGGGGGACCAGGAGGACCATAGAAGAAAAGACTGCTTCATGAAGGTGATATCCTTTGTGTCTGGGGGCCAAGGCTGCTGAGGGTCCTCACCAGGAGGGCAAGGGCAGTACTGCATCTCCTCTCCCACCCTCAGGATGGCCCTAGACCCTGGGCACTAAGACCAGCCTTGGCACACAGGTCCTGCCCTATTGTCACAGCCAGCCCCAGTCAGGTGGCTCTCGACAGGAAAGACAGAGTCTGGGTGGGGTGGGGGATATGGGGGTGCAGCCATGACTTCCTGGGGAGGTAAGAGGTATACCAAACCCTAAAAATACCTCTGCCAGTGAGTCGATTCTGACTCATAGTGACCCTATAGGACAGAGAACTGCCCCTGTGGGTTTCCAAGGCTGTAAAGCCTTACAGGAGCAGACAGCCCCGTCTTTCTCCTAGGGAGTGGCTGCTAGCTTTGAACTGCTGACCTTGTGGTTAGCAGCCCAACACTGTCTGGGGAAGGGTGGGAGCAACTCAACTCATCACCCTGCTGTACCACCAGGGCTCCTGCCTGGCACTTAGTGGACACTTTATAGCAATACAGTAAGTGAGTAGACTCTCCCTGTGGCCACAGTCCCTGGATGCTCTTTGGGGAACCTCCCAAGCCCACTCCTGGGTCTTGTGCTTGGGGAAGGCGCATGGTCCCGGCCTGAGACCGGCCCACCCGGAACCTCCCAGGGACCCTGGGCAGGCTGTGTCCTACAAAGGTACTTAGCGGAGGGGGCTGGGATCCTTGTTGACCAGGACTGCCAAGGACAGGCACCACTGCCAGACTCACACCAGCTATCTCCAGGGACAGTCCTGGCCAGGAGCCAATCCCACTGCTCATGCCCCCGCATGGGGTCAGCCTGCACATGTGGCCCAGGAAGAGTCCCATCAGGGAGCCCTGAGAGAGAGGATTACCCCTGGGTCTGTTCTCCTGGCAGGTGGCTGCCCTTCCACAGGGAAGAGAGAGGGAGCAGGTCTCCAAGTCGGGGGGATCTGAGATTCCCAGGGCCCAGTGCTACCTGGTGCTTGTAGGCCTCCTGGGACGCTTCTGTGCTGTGAGCTCATCCCTGCCCTTGCTGCTGAAGTCTCTAGAGCTGTTGGTCTGTGTTTGTCCCGGAGGTCCCTGTCTAGTTCAGGGTCATGGTAGAGGAGCAGCCTCGGGGCAGCCCTGAAGACGGCAGTAGCCCCTTACATTCACTCTGTGGGTCTTATGCGTGCACACGTGACATGTTGGCTGGATTCTGACCTCACTACCTTCCTCTGGGCAGGGCTGCTTGCCTCCATCGGAGTCCTGGCCCCTGCCCAGGGCAGCCTCTGTGAACCCCCACCCACACCCCCCAAAGGGGGGTCTCAGCCACTCACAGCTCCTCTCATTCACACGAGTGATTTTCTTCTCTCCCATTTTTCATCTTGAAAAATGCCAAATTGAAGCACTTAATGTACCTCCTACAACCCAATTACTGTGGACGTGCTTGGCACTGATGTGTGGCTTCGAAAGACAAGGCATTTATATCAATTAGCACAAATCAAGAGGGGCTTTATGGCTGTGCGCACATTCCAGGTGAAGGCTGTCCTTGGAAATGGGAGGGCAAGCTGGGATGGGGAGACCCCACAGGGGGATCTGTGAGAATTTGGGGGGCCCACAGCACTGGATTGTGGTGAGCATGTGGACAAGGCAGCGGTCCTTTGTGTCCAGGGAATGAGAGTGACCCCAGGCTCAGTCCTGCCTCACTGCTAGCCAGGCCTGGAGACCAAACCTCAATGGGGACCCCCACAGCCCGCTGGAAGGAAGGCCAACGCTCTCTCCAAAGTATGTCCTGCACCGACCCAGCTGCTCCAGGGCCCCTGACTCGCTGGGCTGACCCTCTCACCCAGCATGGCTCCTGGACCCCCGCAAACCCGCCCCCTCCTCTCCCAGCCTCCACGCTGGACTCTGAGTGGTCTGTCCCAACCGCCCTTAAAGAGAGAAGCCCAGTCACCTCACCCGCCTGCTCTGAAGCCTTTGCAGATTCCCCAGTGCTCTGAGGGTAAAACTACCGGCCCCTAACCATGGACCCCACTGCCCTCACTCACTTCAGCTTGGGGTGGGCTTCCCAGAGCAGAGACCTGGAGGAGATGACGAGGGGCCAGGGGGCACCTGGAGGGAGAGCTTTCTGGGCAGAGAGGGAAGAGCAAAGACAGGCGTCCCAGTGTGGGCGTGTGTCTGGAGTGTTGGAGAAGAGGGGACCCGAGTGGAGGGTGACAGGAAAGGGGTGGGGTGGGTGGAGACTGGCCAGACTCTGAGAGCAATAAGGACCCTGTCCCTAGAGCAGCGGTTCTCAACCTGTGGGTCATGACCCCTTTGGGGGTCGAAAGACCCTTTCACAGGGGTCGCCCGATTCATAACAGTAGCAAAATGATAATGATGAAGTGGCACAAAAATAATTTTATGGTTAGGGAGTCACCACAACATGAGGAACTGTATTAAAGGGTCTGGGCATTAAGTAAGTTGAGAACCGCTGCCCTAGAGGGTGCTGAGGGGGGGAGGGGGAAGGGCAGACCCGATTGGGGTTCTAATAGAACCCTCCTGAGTGCCCGTGGAGACTAGGAGTGAGGGTGGGAGCAGGCAGAGTAGCTAGGTGTCACCACGGATTGATTGTCCCTAAAACACATGTCTTGGAAGAAGCATGGCCTTAGAACCCAGGATGCTGAGACTTCCTGTCACGTCATGTGGACATGTGATCAAGAAAGGCCAGTCCCTGGAGAAGGACGTCCTGCCTGGTAAGGTGGAGGGGCAACAACACAACGGAACAGAGAGGGCTTTGACCAGGTGGCCGTCGCGATGTCTCTCCCATAAGCACAGTTGTGAGGATGGCGCAGGCCAGCGGTGTTTCCTTCGGTCGTACCTGGGGCCACCAAGGTGAGCCAGAACCACGCGACAGCACCCAGCAACCACAAAACATGTCAGCTTGGCGGAGCCTGGTTCTCCACGCTGGCAGATGCGTAATGATGTACCATGACTATCGCGTGATGCCCCGCCCCATGACATCATCGGGAGTATAAACCAATCAGAGGATGAAGGGTGGGATGCGGCTCCTTTAACCCCGCCCACAGGCAGGCGTGGTCCTCTGAAGTAAGGAAAGTGGCCCAGGGAGTGGCCTGCCACACCTTTTACCTTACAGGGCTTCAAAGGAGAGAGAAGGGAACAGAGATCAGAGGGGCCTCGGAGCTGGGAGTGGAGTTTGTCCTTTGGACCCAGGGTCTCCTTGCTGAGAACCTTCTAGACTCCGGGGCTGACTCCATGGGTTGGAAACATCTTAACAGTCCTTCCGTCAGAAGCCGGGGAGAGGGGTCACATTCATCTCGGAGGCTCTCTCAGAACCACCTGGTGGCCTGGGCTCCTCCCTCCTCCCTCCATCTTCAAAACCAGCCCCCACCTCCCGGCTCCCTCAGGGACCCTGCCCTCCTGTAAGGACCCTCTGATGCCACGAGCCCCGCCTGGGTAGTCCGGGATCCTCTCTCCACCCCCAGACCCTCCAACGAAGCACTACTCTAAAGCGCCTCGCGTGTAAAATGACATCTCCACTGGATTCAGACAGCCACGTCTTTGGGGCGGGTGTGTAATTCTGTCTCCCAAAGAGGGCGATGGCAATAGCCCAGGTGAAACCTGGCCTAAGGGAATGGCTGCCGATGGAGGGGGTTTGGATGGAAGGTCATCTTGGCCTTTGTCCTGAATAAATATGCAGAATCTGGAAGGGGGGAGGGGTTGGGGCTGGACAGTCCCTGAGGCTCCAAAATGACACTCACGGAGTCTTGCTCACAAACTCATGTCTTCGTTCAATCCAGAATGTACCCACGCCTGTCGTATCTAGCCCAGGCTTTGCATCCAAATGAGTCTTACCGAGTTCAACTCCTCTCTCTGCCCCTTCCTTCCTAGCTGAGTGACTCTGGGCAAGGGCCTCTCTAAGCCTCCATCTCCACATCGGTAACAGGGGGACACAGAGGATCACCCCACCTAGGAGGTTGCTGTGAAGGGCCCAGCACTGAGCAGACGCGAGACACATCCATTTGCTCCCCAACCCACCCCTTTCTGTCCCTTTTTCCCTCCCCTTGTCTTTCTCCAAGCTAATTCGACAATCAATCCCAGGCAAAGCATGATTTAAAATTGTATTTATTTTTATCATTTGATTCCCAGAGCCTCCTAGATCCTTGCTTGGCAAGCATGGATGCTTCAGAAATATTTATCAAGTGAATGAATGAATTATCTTGAGCCCGAAGCAGATGGAGGCATGTCCTCAGAGGGTAGAGGCTGGAGTCCAGATTCCAGAAGCAGATGAAAGTGAGAGCAACAGGCGTGTCCACAGGGCCTCAACCCTGAGCAGAGGGTGATGCCGCCCCCCGGCAGAACGCAGCCCCGATGCTCAGAGGCCAAGCAAATGAGCTTGGATGGAAGGCTGAGCGTCTGCTCCAGCTCCCATGCACATTTTTGGGTCAGGTTTTATGAGCCAGAGAGAGAGTTGTATTTTTAATCTGCTCTATGCATGGTTTTTATTACCTTGGGCCCCCACATGCAATCAATATACTCCTTTTTATACGTCTGGAGCTAATTTTTTTTTTAACTGGCTCAGCCCTTTATGAATGTCTACCCAGGCATCGCTGTGAGCGCCCTACGGCTAGCAGAACAGAACACCCAGATTCAGGGGCTAAGAAGGACAGACATAAATGTTGTCTCCCAGTCCTGGAAGCTGGAGGTTCACATCAACCTGCCAGCCAGAAGTCTCCAGGGAGATCGTTGGCTCTTCCAGCTCCCGGTCGCTTCAGGCCTTCGCCGGCTGGCTGTAGATACATCTCCTGGTGGCTGTTGTTGCTCTGCGGGTCTTCATTCACTTTCCAGGCCCCCCAAAAGCAGGGTCTTCTTCTTTTCATTTTACCGAAAAGGAAGATGCAACTTACGGAAGGGGCTTGAGTGCTGCTGGTGCTTGTCCCAAGGTCACGCAGCTTCACTTGTCCAAGTTGGACCTGACCCCAAGCAGGAGCCTGGCCTCTGGGAGCGTGAGCAGCGCCCTGCCGGCCCTGTGAGGGCATGTGTCCCCAAGCAGGACCCCCTAAGGAGACAGGAGATCCCCCATGGAGCTGGATCCCCATGGGGCAGGCCGGGTCCCTGGAGACTCAGAGCAGACTCTGGCCCTGTGAGTGTGAGGCAGACTGGGAGGAGCCTTGAAGGGCAGGCCAGGCTTCGGGGGGGCAGAGGACCTGGGGAAGGAGCGCCCTAAAGGGGAAGAGGGGACATTCTCAGCTCGGGCAGTGGCCATCATGGGAAAGTCCCCTTCCCTCCAGAAACACTGTCTGCTGAGTCCCCGAGAGCTCTGGATAACTCAGGTTCCATCTGTGATTTCGCCCGTAAATTGTACCCAGACAGCCGTGGGGTAGAGAAATGGGATGGACAAATCATAAATCCAGGGGAGCTTTATGTGCTCGAGGAGGAGTCTGAATAAATACCACGCTGTAATCTGGCAGTGCCCGCGGGGACCACTGGGTTAGTAGCCACTGACTTCATCATGGGTCCTAAAGAGCTTCTTCCCAGGAACTGGGCTGTGTTATTGGGCAAAAGAGCCCCACCATCCGGAGGGAGACAGGTGTGTGTGCATGTATGTGTTCCTCCATCCTTTCCTTTGGTGAGTCAGTATTTGCCCAGCATTTACTCTGTGCCTGGGATTGTGCTAGACTCCTGGGATCCAGCAGTCACCATGGCCAACGAGAGACCCACGAAACACATCCTTCCCACTGACACCCGGCTGGCTACTTTTCTGAGGACTTCAGTGGGTGGGAGGTTGTTACAGGGTGATGATTTTGGGCTTGATCATGGTAGTCAGAGGGGATACCCCTGACCCCACCCCCATCCCCTACCCCCCACATCGCCATCAGAAAGTATAGGGTGTCCTTTGAGGACCTACGCTGTCTACCCACCCCTCCCCAGCTCAGACCCAGTCTTAGCCACCATCACAAGTTAGTACAAGAAGGGGAAGTTTGCTGCTTGACACATGGATGGATGGATGGATTGTGATAAGAGTTGTATGAGCACCCAATAAAATGATTTTTTAAAAACCTAGGGGGGAGGGGAGAAGAGGAGGTAGGGAGGGAAAAAAATCCTGATTGAAACACAAGATAAACCTAACCAAGAAAAAAAAGTTGATGAATCAATTTTTTTAAAAAAGACAGAGCAATAGGATGCCCCAAAATGAGTGAAAACGGAGTCTCTTTGAACAGGGGCTTGACATGCTGAGTGGGGCGCCTTGGGTCGTTTACCAATACTATAGGAGCTTTGTAACATTTTTGCAGGTCTGAGAGGAAGAGGTTCACCGGAGGCTCAGCAGAGGCTGAGAACCAGAGAGGGTTGGCTGAGAAGTTTTCCTACAAAATAACAGTATCCTTAGCATTTCTGATTCTGACTTGTAACAAGCTAACTTCCCTAATAAACTTCATGATCATGAGTTAAAAAAAAAGAGGGGGAAGCTTGCAAGGAACCCTGCTGGGGCTTTGGTTAAGCACTGGGCTGCTAACCGAAAGGTCAGCGGTTCAAATCCACCAGCTGCAACTCAGGAGAAAGGTGTGGTCCTGTGCTTCCCTGATGTTTTACAGCCTTGACAAACATCAGCGCAGTTCTAGCTTGTCCTACTGTGTCAGTACGAGATGGAATCAACTCAGGAACCAAAGGCTTGGAAGGGGGGGTCGGTGCTTAACACAACAGAAAGGTATCCCCGCACAGGCTGGGGCCAGAAATCTGGAACCCAAGTGTCAGCAGGGACAGGTTCACTGAAGGGTTAGGGAGAGTCTGTCCTTGCCTCTTCCAGTGTCAGCTGGCCCCGGGCAGCCGTAATGTACAATGGAATCATTCCATTTCTGTCCTCTTTCTGAATATTGTGTCTCCAGATCTCACTGGACCCAGTGCCCACTCCCATCCAGGATGACCTCATTCTAGCTTGATGACATCTGCCAAGTCTATTTCCAAATAAGACCCTAGTCACAGGTGGCTGTGGACGTGGATTGTAGGGGATATTCTTCAATCCCACTCCAGCCCCAGGTCCAGCTCCCTCAGGTCCATTCTGTCCCCAGGCCCACATGGAGGGGGGGGTCATGCTGCTCTGCCCCCACCTGTCCACCCTGAGAACCCCTGGCTTAGCCATCGAGGGCCTCATTCCCTGACTGTGTGCAAGAGCAGAGTCCAGGAAGAGGAAGCAGGTGCAAAGGCCCTGGGGCAGGCCCTCCTATCCTGAAACAGAATGGGGCCCAGGGCACAGCTGCCAAGGGTGAGCTCCCGAGGACAGAGCTGGCTTCCCACCCCAGCTCCCACAGGATCCAAACCCCAAACTAGAGGGAGGGAGCCCAGGGTCTAGGCCACCCCAGGCAGCCTGTGGGTCTCAGAACAGGTGAGAGGGGACAGGTGGCAGCATAGGCAGCAAGCAGGATAGGGCTTAGCCCGTTTCTCTGAGGCTGTGGTGGGGAGACCTCATGTACATGCTGAGAGGCATCCAGGGCTCTGGAGAGAGTGGACACCGGGGGCAAGGGTTCTCTGGGGCCCAGGTGAGTGGGGAGGGGCTTCCAAGAAGCAGAGACATACAGACTCCAATGCCGCTCCATGCCACAGAGTGTGCTCGAGGCAGGAGGACTCAGGAGTCTAAGCCCAGCAGAGTCTCCAGCCATGTGTGCAATGGGGCCTCCGAGGTCTGATCCATGGGCACCCTGCTGTGAGTGTGCACCCCGGGAAGTCAGATGTAGTGGAGGAGTAGACCCCATGATGACCCTGGACCAGGGCTACCCTTCTCTGAGTTTTCTTTCTCCAGATCTGTCAGGAGGAAATGCGTCCCAGAGAGTGGCTTCCTACTGAAAAGCTCTCAGCTCTGCTGCTCCCTGCCCCGAGTTCGGTCAATGCTGGCCAAGTGGAGCCGGAATCCATGTTGGGAAGCACCACAGGCTGGGCCAGCATCAGCACCTTGGAGCCTCCCTACCCAGAAGTCATTGGGGGCACCAGGCAGCCTTGTAGAGGGTCCCACCCAAGGGGAAGGAAGGAGATTCACTTGAAGGAGTCTGACCCCAGCCTCCCAGATCCCAATTCCTAGCCCAGCCTAGTCCATCACTGTCCTCCCCTGGGATTGAGCCTCCTGTCTATGAGATAAGGATTTATCTTATAGATAATCAGAGATCTGCATTGCAAACCAAGGAGCTCCGTGGGGGTAGTGGATTGCACCCTGAGCTGCTAATGACAAGCCCAGTGGTTCAAATCTACCAGCCGCTCCATGGGAGTAGGAGGAGGTTTTCTGCTCCCGTAAACGATTACAGCTTTGGACACCCACAAGGGCAGTTCTGCCCTGTCCTGCAGGGTCACTAGACTTCAGAACAGACTTGATGGCTTTGGGTTTTCATTGCAAACTGCAAGCTCTCTTCACACCAGCTGGAGCCTGGGCGGTGGGCCCTGGTGTTGGGCTTTAAACCACAGGCCAGCTCTTTGAACCCAGCAGCTTTTCCTCAGGAGGGAGACGAGACTTTCAGCTCTGGTCAAGATCTGCAGCCTGAGAAACCCACAGGGGCAGCCCCCCTCTGCCTGACAGGGATGCTATGAGTCAGAATGAACTTGATGACTGAGAGAGTGGATGTTTTTGAGAAGGCCAGGGAATTTCGGGGGGGGGGGGTAGGAGTCAGGTCTAGAGGCTGCATGGTGGGAAGGGGACACAAAAGCCCACTCCATGGACAGGATCACTCCCTGGGGCCCAATGCAGCCACCTGTACACACAGACACCCCACAGTTTGCACCCTTGACACGGTGCCCAGGGGCCTGCTGTCAGCCCCTTCTCCATTCTCAATCCGTGGGGTTTCACCCTGTTCTCTGCATGGAGCGTCATGTTCCTTGACTGATCAGATTGACTGGTCCCAACCTGGGCCAGTGAGCACCACTCTGTTGCTTATCCTGTAACTGCATGTGATGGGTTAGGGTTTATGTCAGCTAGTTCCTCCTGGGTAAGGGTAGGGACAGAGCCCAGCCTGTCAACTGGGTGGCAGCCTGATGATACCTCCTTGGTGTCGTAAGCCTTTTTGTATAAGAGAGAGAGACCATGCAGAGCCAAATCCTCATTGGTCCTTCATCTTCTATTGGAATTGAATCTTACATTGATTCCTCAATCTCCTGTTGCATTGCCTGTCGATTCCAGGAGCTGTCAGTGCACTACCGATGGTGGATCCATTCAGCTGACTTCAGACCTCTCCATCCACCAGCCTGTGCCCCTACTATCTCTGTTTCATCATCCTGCTTCCTATTCATCAGGTGAAGCCTGACTTGAACCGACTGAACTTCCCACTTTTACAACCTTGTGAGCCATTTCTGGATTTAGGTCTCTTTCCATACAAGTGTCCCTGGTTTTGCTTTTCTCAAGAACCCAACCGAACACACTGCTCGACTGTGGAAGTTTGGAGCTGGGCCCACCAGCTGTGCCATCACCTGAAAGAGCCTGCCTGGGAATGGGACCACCACAGAGAAAAGCAGAACCCAGGGACCCTTTTGGCAAGGCAACCACATTGGGAGAGCCCCTGGATACAGCCATGCCTGAAGCCATCTGGTCAATGTGGACAAGCGAGCCAATCATTTGTTTGCTTATTTGTTTGCCCTTGGTTTTGTTGCAGGCCAGTTTGGTGCAGATCCTGTCCCTTGCAACCTAAAGACCAAGGAGTGTGGTTCGGGGAAACACCTGGCCCATTGCAGTGTGGTGTGCAGTGTTAACTCTTGCAGGCTGGGCCCTGGAGGTGTGCGGTGAAGGAGAGAGGAGGAGGGTAAGATTTGAGATGTACTTGCCACTCCCACCTGCACTCCTTAAGTGGCTGACATCCCACCAGCAGCAACCTTAGGTGCTGGACCTGGGTGTGGGCCCTTCAGAGAAGGTCCCTCTTTCTAAAGGGTGTCGTCCAGAGCACTCCCCTCCAGCAGGGCAGACAGGCGCCCCACTGAGCCAGTCTGCTTGTCTAAAATGAACCAAGCACAGTTTATGGGGATGAAAAGGAAGTCCCAATTTGCTGCCTTCCAGGTCTCCCCATGGCCTTGTATGTGCCAGGTACTCCGCCAGGGCCAAGCCCAGTCTTCCGGAATCTCCTTCCTCTCAGCGTTGGAGCAAATACTGGGTAGTATTGGCAGAGCCTGCCATTTGGTACCGAACACACCTGAGTGCGTGATCATCCTGTACTGCCAAGTGACGGTGTTGGTCTTGAACACCAGCCTCCCATCTCTCCTACAATGTATGATAGAGAGAGTCAATACCCTAAACCATGGCAGCTCCACAGCAGATGCTAAGAAACAGGTGTGTGTTCTGGGTCTGGTGGACATAGGAACGGCAGCATCCTCGTCAGCTCCTCATCAGTGAAACGAGGTGGCATATAGAGTGGGAAAGACTTACAGGCAAATTAAAGGCTCAGAAATCATCTGGTATGTTATCATCAGCATCACTGCTTTTAGAAATGCATACCTGACCAGCTAGACAGGGCCAGTGTCCATCCGTCCATCCATCCATCCATCCATCCATCCATCCATCCATCCATCCATCCATCCATCCATCCATCCACAGCCTGATGCGAACTCAGAGTCGCCAGACTGGGCCATCCCTGTTCCTTCTCTGTGTTCCCGGTACAATCCTGACTGGCAGTGGCTGGGCACTACTTCTGAGTCGAACTCCAGGTGAGCGGGCTGCAGGCAGCATGTCACCCCTATCCCCCAAGACTGGGAGTTGGACACACCTCCAGTAACCTGAGCCCCAACAGCTGTGGGTAATCCCTCTGCCCCAGGCACTAGTCTGCGCAGACTCCAGACTCCGGAATCCCAGACCACCAGGGCTCAGAAGCCTGTTTTCCAGGAAGACAGCAGGCTCCTGATCCAAGCAGGAGGGGAAGGATGGAGGAAGAAGGTGGGGTGGGGAGTGTATGAGCGCCCTGGACAATGCACTGCCAGCAGCAGCTCTTGGGACGGCTAATGGGTCCCCTTGATGTCTTCGTCTCCTGGGGTGGCCAAAGCTTTGTACCACAAAGGGGTGGCTAGAGACCCAGAGGCTAGAGGCCCACACTGGGTGTGGGTGGAGCCAGTTCTCTCTGATGACTCTAGGGATAGATCCAGCCTGGTCTCTTCTAGCTTTGGGAGCCGCAGGCTTTCCTTGGCTTGTGACAGCAGCACCCTCAGTCTCTGCCTCCACTCTCACAGGACCACCTTCCCTTTGCTTCCATTGTCCCTATCTCTTCTCCATGTATAAGGACACCAGTCCTATTGGAGTAGGCCCCTCCCTACTCCACTATGGCCTTGTGACAACTAGGTGCATCTGTCAAGATGCTGCTCACAGGTGAGGTCATATTGATGCTCCACTTCCATCTGCCACCAATATTGCCAGAGGAGAAGACTGAAGTCCCGTGGATGGCTAGAAGGACAAACAGATCTGTGCTGGAAGAAGGAAGGCCAGGATGTGACACTGAGGTAGTTTATTGTGCCAGCCTGGCCGGTAAACACAAGTGGGATTAATTGAAGGGCGGAGAGATAAATGGCTTGGTGAGCCTTACCTTTCTTGTCTCTCGCTCTCTGATCATCAGACCAGTGTGCGGCTGCCTTGCTTGTTCTGTGCCTCAATTTAAAGGGCACACTACCTGTGGGACGCCTAGCCTGTGGACTGTGTGGCTGTAAGTTGAGGTCCCTTTAAGACCACACAAATGAAATTTACATCTCCGGAGCTGGGGACTGACAGTTGGTGACCTGCCTTGCTGTTTGCTGCCTGTGCTGGGATAGCCTAGCTCACTCTACAGAGGACTACCTGGTGGCTCTCAAGACTTGAAGGACTGCCAGTGTCTCACAACTCTCTCACGGGAGTGAGTCGCACTGAGCCATTTGTACTGCTTTATAATTTAACTGTTCATTTCTTGTGTTATATATCTAACTATCTGTTTATAATTTAACAGTTCATTTCTTGTGTTATATATCTATCTTTATAAATATATAATTATCAGCAATCTAGTTTTATCTCTCTAGAGAACCCTGTCTAAGATAGGCACGGATGACAAGACTTCATCCTACATGGTTTGGACATGTTGTCAGGAGAGACCAGCCCCTGGAGAAGGACAGCATGCTTGGTAAAGTGGAAGGGCGACACAAAAGGAGGAAGACCCTCAATAAGCCAGACTGACACAGTGGCTGTATCCCTGGGCTCAGGCATGGGAACCATTGTGAGGATGGCACAGGACCGGGCGGCGTTTTGTTCTGTTGTGCACAGGGTCGCTGTGGGTCAGAGCTGACTTGATGGCACCTGATGACGACGACAACAACAACCAAGTCAACAGACATTAATCAGTGTCCACTGTATGAACCAGCCTTGGGAGCATGCAGGGGTCGAGGTGCCGAACCAATACAACAGCTGGTAAGATCTGATCCTGGAGGCTCAGGCCAGTGCCAGGTCAGACGGGCAGTGCTGCCTGGCAGGTGTTCCCGGTGCTTCCTGGCCGGTGGTGTGTGCCCAGTGGCACGTGGTGCCTGTGCTTCACCCCATGGAGTCAGAGGCAAAGCTTTAGAGGCCAGGAGATGTCAAGTTGAAGACCCCTTGAATTATTTCCCGGCCCTGTGGTCACGGCCAGAGCCGAGGGGAGACCTGACACCGATCTGTCTGGTCCCTCAGTGACCTCGTGCTGCCTAACACGGTGCCACAGAGGATGCCCTTGACAAGCCAAGGTTAACTCTCTGCAAGTTTAAGAGGCTGGAGGCCGGAATTCCCGGTACCAGCTCTAGGGGAAGGTGCGCTCTCTTTCTATCTCTGTGTCTCTCTGTCTCTCTCTTGCCGTTAAGGAGGAAATTATCAAAGCTCGTCTACTTTGAGCATCTGTGGATCTCACATTCTTTAGAGCTCTCCTTGTGCCTTGGCTTTGACTTACCCCTGAGTCTAGAAGGTTCCCAGCTGGGAGCTGGGTTCAACAGACACACTCTCTTCCCTGCTGTTCTTTCTTGGTGGTGGGGGCCTGTCCCATGCCCCACTTCCCTTTGCTGGCCTTTCCCTCTGTTTATATCTTGGTAAGATAAACATTGCTACAGGAACATGGGCTGTGATGAGATTCAGGGTGTAGCATTTCACCTTTAATCTGTGGTTACAACGGCTGGGCTTATCAGGTCCCATCATGGGGATCACTGCATAACCGGCACGCTTTACATTATTACAGCATTGCCGCATGACATCATTACCCCATGACATCATCACCACATTATATCATTACCTAAGTGCCAAACCACGCAGCATCATGCCAAGGCAACATATAATTTAGAGGGAGACACAATTCAATTCACGACAAGTGGAGGATGGACCCCAAATCCTGGCCGCCATCCCCCACTCCCTTAGCCTGCCCCACTGGTTACTACTCTCTGCTACTCCTGACTGGTTGGACACTCGGTCTGGTGGTGAGTCTAGAAGCAGCCGGCGCGAAGGAGCGTGGTAATGCTCACGGGGGCTGGGCAGGTGCTATGGGTGTAACTGATCCAGAGGGGGCAGTCAGGGAGACCTTCCCTGAGGAGGTGACATGAGAGGTCTCTGAAAGGTGAGGAAGGTGAAGGAGGCATCAGGGAGGGTAGGCTCAGCATGCCCGGGACACAGGATGCCCGGGCAGAGACAGGTGTGGGGAAGTACACGAGATGATGGAGGATTCTGCGAGCGAAAGGACTTAGGTTTGCCCAGGCTTCTCCTGCTTCCCGTGCAGCCATGGCTCTGAAGGAGTGGGTCTGTGAGAGCAAGATTTGAGTCCCGCACCATGGTCTCCCGCCTCCCTCCCTGATCTCCTCACTCTCCCCCTGCCCCCTCCGCCAGCACCTTGTTCGGGTTTTTGGACAGATGGAAGGTGCTCAGAGAACCACAGCCACCTTCTCGGCGTTTTTCAGGTAGTGACTCATTTAATCCTGACAGCAAGCCTCTATGGCAGATGCTAGTGGTACCCTGGATACAGCTCAGGGTGCCAAGGCCCGGAGAGGTGGAGGGACTCACTCAAGGTCCTGGCTAGGAAGGAGTAGCTCTGGACTCCTTCCAAGGTCCACGCAGCACCTGGGAATCCCGTTGGGGCCGCTTTGGGGGGAAGGGGGAAGGGCGTCCATGTGCCCAGCCATCTTCCGGGCAGCTAGGTTGGGATGACCTTGCCAATCACAGCCTTGTCCTTCAGACCCTGGTTCTGGGAACCAGTCCCCTGCTGGGAAGTGTCAGTCTGCAGGGTATTGATCAGCTCATTGGTCGATCAGCCCAGGTCTTGAAATGGCCTGGAGTCCTGCAAGACCGCCCTGAACCTTGGCTCCAAACAGGAACAGAGCCTTCTGGGAGGTTCCTTCGGGGCAAGAGGGCTGCCAGCGACTCACACAGAGAAGGGGATCACAGCGGGGCCTTCGGACCCCCTCTGCAGGTCTCTGCTGCTGCCGGCAGGCCCTCAAATGTGATGTTCTCACCCAGCCTTTCTTATAGATAATGAACAGGAGCAAGAGCGACAGCCCTTTTTCCACGAGTCACAGGACCCAGGCCCCTCATTGCTCTGTGCCCTCCCACCCCCACCCCACACTGGGCCACGACCACAGGCCTGGCTGATGACTGTGAGCCTGGGCTCAGTGCTGCGTCTCCCCAAGCCACTTCCTGGGGTCTTCCCTGCTTTTTAAGGATGGATTTCACCCAGTATCAAGGTGTCCTTGCTGCCCCGCCTCCCCCACCCAGCACACACAGTGCGCTTTCAGATGCTGGAGGAGACACCCATTGTAGGAGAAAACAATGAGAGAAGCAGACAAAACGTCCTCTGTTCCAGAACTTTCCATCTCCTCTGTGGAAGACAAGGAATGAGAAAGACACGGAGGCAAGTTCTGTGAAGAGACTTGAAGGCGCCCCTGAGAGAGAAGGAGGCAGAGGCTGGTGGGGATTGCCAGGGGCAGCCAGGGCAGCCATAGCCTGAAGTGACACTTGAGGCAAGACCTGAAGAGAGTGCCTGGGCCCTCCCTGTGTGTGTGGGGGTGGGGGGCCCCCGAGAGTTCAGTGACTTACCCAAGGCCACAGTGTTTGATAGAGAGCTAGCATCCCCACCCCAAAATCTGTTCTTGCCCACCTTACAATTTTATCCTGGGTGCTTGGGACACAGTGGGTCTGGGTGACTGCAGAGTGCTCCACCCCAGCTCTGGGGCTGTGACCACAGCTGAGGAAGGCTCTCTCTCCCTCTCTCTCTCTTTCCTTCAGCCTCCTGATATTCTAATGAGCCGAGAAAGGAGACGTTGTGCAGCACAGCTAGAATTCATTTCAATATTAATTCTGGAGCTGAATTTTCAGTGGATAATTAAATTACTTTTTAATTACAAACAGCATAGCTGCGGGCTTCCTCTGAGCAAGCAGGGGTGTGGCGAGGAGAGAAGGGACCGGCCAGACCTGGACGTCCTGTCTGTTCCGAGACCCTTGGGGCTCGGCACTCACTGTCCTCCTTTGCCACCTCTGAAGGCCCTGAGCAGGAGTCCAGGGACCCTCCACCCCCCAGGTGGGCCTGTGGGTTCTGCTCCCTGACAGCTGACTAAGCCCTTGTCCCCAAACCTCTCCAAAGGCGTCAGGTCACCGAGGATGGACGCTCCGAGTTCACACGAAGTTAGAAAAGGGGCCACCTGAGGGCACACTGCACAGTGGCTGCCCTGCCACCCCGAGCCAGGCCGTGAGGGGGCTTTCGGGGAGACAGTGGGTGGGCCTGACCAAGGGCTCCTCAAACCTGGGGAGAGGTCCAGGGTGGCAGCGTGGCTGCAGACAGACAGGATGCTGCGTGTCTCCCTCCTCGGGAGCCTGTCTTGGGGCGGGCAGCACTGCCAGAGGACAGAGGCCCCTCCCTCCTGACTCCACCCCACCCCAGAGCTCCTCACACTTCCCCCTGCCCCTGGGGACCATCCCCGGTGCTCTGGCAGGTCCTTGGTGCAGCATGGCCTGGAGCAGGCAGAGCTGAGTTCAGATCCTGCTCCTGGCTGGCCTGCTGTGCAAGAGTGAGCTGCAGACCAGGGGCCGGGCCTCCGGGGGACACCAGAGACATCTGAGCTGGGCTGAATCCAGATGGTGACGTGCCCAGAGCAGGACCCTGGGACCAGGAAGGGGCCCGGCCTGGCAGGTCCTCCTGCTGGTGACCAGCCTGAGAGGTCCCTCTGTTTTCTGTTCCCCCTTCCCCCAATTCCTGCCCAGAGCCACACCACACACACACACACACACACACACACACACACACACACACACACACACACACACACCAGCCCTCTCAGCAGGACACGTGTCCCTCAGCACAGATGACAGCCTTGTCCCCAAGTCCCATCTGCCTGCTTTCACATGACAATGGAGGGAGGCGGTGGACAGATGTCTCCACACAGCCTGGCTGGGCAGCAGGGACCGAGGCAATGCCCACACCAGGTGCTGGCGCAGCCCTGAGACCCGGGGCTCTGGCGGGTTCTCCCTCTGTCTCCGTGAACACTGCATGTCTTCTTCCCCTGAGCCCTCCCAAGGCCGTGGGGATGGGGACCCCAGGACTGGTGAGTGCCAGTGAGACCTGTGGACAGCCAGAGCCTCTGTCGAGGGGGGCAGAGTGGACACATCTGTGGGATCACGGAACCTGAGCCCTGACCAGCTTTCTGTGCCTCAGAGAGCCCGGGGCAGCAGGGAAGCTGACCACCCTTCTGGTCATCGTCCCTCAGCATGTGCCAGGCCCAGGCTGGGAGGACAGACGGAATGGTTGTCCCGCTGTGAGGAGTAGGGGGTGCGGGGGCAGGAGACGGATCAGATGTAGGTTCCATCAGGGCCCCGGGGCTCCCTGGGGACAAGGCAGAGTTACTGTTAGGTGTCCCTGAGACAGCTCTGCTCCCAGCGGCCCCATGTGCGACAGAAGGACACGCTGCCTGGCCCTGCACCCTTGGGCCCCTAGAGCCCTGACCAGCCTTCCTCTGCACCACAGGGAACCCTTGCTGCAGCTCCATGATGCTCTCAGAAACCCCTATATTGATTGACAGGGACTCCCCATTTTTCAAAAGTTTACCATGTGCCATTAAGCTTTTAACCCAAAAAACATACCCACTGTCATCAAGTTGATGTGACCGTCTAGGACAGGACAGGGCAGAAGTACCCCTATGAAGCAGTTTCCAAGAGGGAGTAGAAAGCCCCATTTTCTTCCTCAGAGCTGGCTGGTAGTTTGAACAGGTGACCCTGAAGTTGGCAGGCCAATTCTGTAACTACTGTGTCACCAGAGCACCCTACTACGCTTTTGCTAAATGACAGAAAGCCAAGGTGGGTTTTCCATTTTACACAAAAAAGGCAGAAAGTGAAGCTCGTGTTCATCGTTTGTTTCACAACTAGAAGTTAAAGTGGCAGCATGTAGCCTGAGCAGAGAGTGGCGCCCCCAGCGCTTTCCCCATGAACTACACTCAGCGTCCAAGCTTTGCATGGCGTCCACGAGCCCTACATGGGAGTGTAGTATTAGACTTTGTGGACCATTTGGTATGACATGTTGCTGATTTTTGGGTCGTGTGACACTCGTAAATTTTCCTGTCCACTTGAGTGGTCATGGCTTCTTCACTTTCTGCCATCTCTCCGTATGAAAGCTTGCACCGGAATGCTCTGCTTTCCGGGAGTGGGGAAGCCTGAATTTGCTCCTTGTTTGTTCTCCCGCCAGAATGTGACCCTGAGCGGCCCTCCTGTCTGTGATATCCCTTCCACATCTGCTGCTGGGTTCCCCGTGTCTAGGATGGCAAGTACTTGCACATAGAGAGCTTCAGACGTATTTGTACAATGGATGGATGGGTGGATGGAAGTAACGATGGATGGATGAATGGAAGGAATGATAAATGGATGGATGGAAGGAATGATGGATGGATGGAAGGAATGATGGATGGAATGAGTCTGGGTGGGCGACCTGTAGATTATCTTGGCCCCGATCCTCATCTGGCCTCCTTGCCCAGCATTCTACCACTCACTCACTCTGGCCATACTGGCTCTGCATTTCCTCAAACAGTCAGGAACACTCCTGCCTCAGGGCCTTTGCACATGCTCCTCACTCTGCCAGAATAAGCTCTCCTAGATAGGTGGCGAGGGTCCAACCTTGCCTCAGCCATGGCTCTGTATAAATGTTACTATCTCCTGAGCCCCCCCGCCCAAATGGCAGGTCGCCCCCCTGCCATCATCTCCTCTCCTAGTCTCCTCCTTGTGTCTCAGGAACTTGTGTCTCTGTAGCATCTCATCACCCACCTCTGTCTCTCTTCTATTCTGACTCTCTCTCCTGTAGAAACTCAGCCCACAGGGACAGGTGTTGCTTTAGCAGGGACAGGTGTTGCTTTAGGTGCTGTTAATCCCCGGGCCTCTTCTCTCTGAGAAGAGCAGAGCCTCTGGCCCTGGCCTTTGCTTCAGGAGGGATCAGATGGAAAGAGGGATGACGGGCAAGCAGAGGTGACCTCTGGAGGAGAGGGCCCCAGATGGGACCTATGGGGCTAGGCGAGGGATAACCCCAAGGCAACAACCCCAGGTAGGAACAGCCCCAGAAACCTCACAGCCTGCCGGGGCCTGGAGGAGGGGTGGGCAGGCCCAGCCTTGTTTTCCTGCTCCACCTCCCTCTCCTATCAGCCTTGGTAATTAACTCGATGATTTATTCATCCTCACCTCCTTAAAGCTGCAAATCACACCATCACTGGGTGTGCTGGGTTTACCGCTGCAGGCTCCTGCTGCAGGAACTGGTCCTCTTTTGCATACCTAGCAGACCTTGCCCTGTCCCTGGGACATGAATGCCTGCTGGTGTTCATCGCTCCAGTGGCCTCCTAGGCGAGGCCATCCAAATCCATTTCCATCGCAATTTGCATTTAGGCGAAAACAAAAACAAAAGAACACGTCACCTCCCAAAGTTCCTCCGAGCCCAGGGCTGAATCAGAGTTTCCCTGATGTCAGGAAATGCCTGGTTTGATCCTCCAGTCCATGGGAAGTAGATTTATTTGGGGGGGGGGGTGTTGGGGGGACATGAAGGAGCCTCGTTGCTATGATCGCTCAGGAAATAATCACCTGTGCTCACATGCGCTCCTTCAATCTGCGTCTTCAGAGAAAACTGAGGCAGCTGACTTAGCACAGGTGGTTGGATTTATGTCCTCAGCATACTTACCATGGAGCCGGCAGGGTGGTAGAACGGTTACCCTACTTGCCAGGCTGTGGTCTGCAATGTCAGCAGTTCAAAATCACCAGCCGCTCTGCAGAAGATAGGGGCTTTCTACTCCCCTAAAGAGTTACAGACTGGAAAACTCACCGGGGAAGCTCCACCCCATCCTTCGGGGCATCGGCTTGATGGCAGTGAGTTTGTTTTGTTTTTGTACGTCTCAAATTGAGGGGCACAGGAGCTGCTATACAGGACACCTGTCGGACCCTGCCCCTCAAGGCTCCCTGAACTGGGAAGGGTGCGGGGCACTGGTCCAAGAAGGGCGTGGTTAGAGAACAGGCTTGCAGGAGGATTGGGGAGTCTAGGCTCTGGGCTCTGTTTGCTTTGTGACTTTGAACTGGTCATCTACCTTCTCTGAGCTTGAGTTTCTTCACCTGCCATTAGGGAGACAACGTAAACCAGCGGGGATGGCGTCCTCATTGGGGACCCACTGAGATCAAACAAGGCTGGGCGGCTGCCCTCAGGGACCCTGGAAAAAAGGGTGGAGGGGCCAAACTGTGGTCCAGACGTGCTAAGCGATGACAATGATGCCTCCATGGCCTTCATCATTCAAGCCGCTTTGAGTTGGAGTTGTATTTTCAATGACTTGTAGCCCCAAGCCCTCCACGGCCAAGGCTGAATGGAGGCCCTTTATCCATGTCCACCATCCCTGCCGTTTGGAGAGCAAAGACTGCACAAAGCACCTGAGCTGCCGTCAGGTTATCTGCACCACACACCCCGGTGAGGCGTGAGTTATGAACCTCTTTTATAGATTGGACTATTGAGGCCAGGGAGGCGTGGGGAGGGGAGTGTCTTCCCACTGCCAGACTCACTGCCAGACCCATTGCGATGTCAGGTGGTGACTGGATCTCTCCTGACTCATGCTGCCAGGCTCCTCCTGCTATGTGGCTCTGCATGGAGGGGATCATCGCCAGTCTAGAATTAAAAAAAATTTTTTTTTATTTAGCCTTTTCTAGGTCTCCAAGCCCTGGTGGAGTAGGGGTTATGCGTTGGGCTACTAACCACAAGGTCGGTTGTTCAAAACCACCAGCGAGCCCGCTGGAAGAAGAGGCTTTCTGCTCCTAGAAGGAGTTCCCATCTTGAAAACCCACAGGGCCAGTCCTACAGGGTCACTATGAGCAGGCATTGACGCCGACAGTGAGTTTGGCTTTTAAGTCTTGCTTACCAGTCTCCCCTCATCACCATCCCTTGATAGTCTCTCTATTGGAGTGGCCTCCTGGGATTCAGGAATCCCATTCCGGACTGTTCCGGCTGACATATGCATGCTGCACCCTGAGAGAAATGGCACCCACTTACTGGAACAACTCCGTTCTTCAGATCAAGGCTCAGAGGTGCATGTGCGGGGGTGGGGTTAGGAGAGATAGAATAGGCAAGTTTGGGGTTGGGTCTGATTCATGGTGAACGTCCATCCATCCATCCATCCTCCATCATCTATCCATTATCCATCTATCCATCCATCATCCATCCATCCATCCATCCATCTATCCATCCATTCATTCATCCATCCATCCTCTCAATGCCCTGAATGGTATGTGTCTTACATGGTGAACACTGTCATGTGTCCTAGGACCACAGCACTGAACCAGACAAAGTTTCCTGGCCTCTTGGAGCCTGCTTTCGGGTGAGGAGACAAAGGCCAATAATCACACAAGCAAACTAGGTCGAGGTCTGGTACGTGCTAACAGGCAGCTCACAGGCCGGGACAGAGAGTGGGCGGCAGAGGGAGGGAGCACCACTTTAGGACCACCCAGAAGAAGACATCAGGCGAGGACTTCAAGGGCAAGCAGTTTCTCTGAAAGATGATTGCCGGTCACGCTGGTAGGAGGGGTGGGAAAGGGAGACGGGCGGAGCTGGGAGCACTAAGGGGTGGGATCTAGCCAGGGACCGCTGCAGATCGCCGGAGGACTCTGGGTAAAGCTTGACTGGCAGATGTGCAATTCAAAATGTGCCACTGTAGGTGGAGGGGCCTGGGGAAACGTCTGAGAGTGATTGGTTGAGGCCTGCTCTTGTAGGACAGCGTCTCTGGTCTTTCTGGCCTGCTGAAAGGCAGACTCCATTCCCTGGTTCTTGGGGAATGCCCTCAGGTCCAGGGATGCCGCAGCTGGCAACTTGCAGAGTTCAGAGGTTCCTGGGTGAGGCACGATCAGCGCCTGCCCCAGGGATCTTGACTAGAGAAGCTGAAAGATGAGAGGGGACCAGACACAAGAGGAGGTACAAAGGACATACTTCAGACCAAAGATCCAGCAAGTGCAAAGGCCCTGAGGCAGGGTTTTTGCACAGTGAGCCAAGGCGAATGAGGCATTAGCAAGGCCAGGAGCCGCATCTCATAGATCATGCAGACCTGCTCAGGGAGTTGGGACTTTATTCCCAGAGCAATGGGAAGTCATTAATGAATTTCAGATGCAAAAATGGCAAATGTTTGGCCGTAACAGTTGCTGGAGGGAGACGGGATCTTGAGGCCGGAATAGGATCATGCGGCCTTGCACCCTCTTCAGGGATGTGTGTACTTTCTGAGACTGTGATACTTGAAACTTCCCTTTCCCTCATAAAATCACTTGGGTAACAAAAGCACTTCTGCCACATGATGTCTTTCAGGGGTGGGAAGCAAGAGCCGAGGTAAACCACCCCAGAAACCTAGCAGGCGCATGTGTATCAGAGGACCTCCCATCTCAGGAGCACTGTCAGTCTGGAGGAGCACTGGGGAGGCTGGGGACACTGGCAGCCAGGCAGGGGAACCTTGCAGGTCACAGCCAGGAGATGAGGGAGCACTGTTAGCCTGCAGGAGCATCTAGGGCCCGAGTCAGGAGCTGGGGTTCTGGGAGCACCAAGGAGACGGCAGCCAGGCTGACCTGTCCCCACACTTGAGCTTTCCTGGCTTCTGCTGCCATTTCCTGGTATGTAGAACGGAGAGCCTGGGGTTCTTTGTCCAAAGGGGCCAGGACTGAGGCAGGTAGGTACCAGGCTCTGTTCACACGCCCATGCGAGGGCCTGGCCTGGGTTTGCCTCATCCAGGCCTCTAGGGCCCAGGGCCCCCATGGAAAGGCTCCCATGGGCTTTGAAGGCTTGTGAACACCACACACTCACACACACACACCTGTGTGCCGACACACTCATGTAAGAGTGCGGTCGTGAACTATGAATCACTGTGATGAACGGAGAAGCGCTCCCAGTGAACGTTTCTCTTTGGGAATTTGGGATGTAGACAGAGAGGAGGTTCTATCAAAATCAAACAAATCCCATGTTTTGCCTTTCTCAGGAAGGTTGGTGTTATCATATTAAAGGGATTATCCAGGAGAGAAGATCTGAGCAGGAATTAACTGCAGGCACGCCCTGCTGGCTGCCTTTGCGGGCTGTTTGCCTTCTTCATGAGACAGGAAAACATGGCAGTGGGGCCCCACCTGCCTCTGCCCTGCTCTCTCTGAGGGAGCAGGACCCCTGGGCTCCCTGCAGAACAGGTGCTGGCATCAGAGAACAGGGCTGAGCTTCTGGGGTCTCTGAAGGTCATTGTCATCCTTCCTTTCAGGTTTCTAGGGCTCCACTCACTGAGCACAGCTTCCTGGGGCCCTAGGAGGAAGCTCAGATAAAGGGCCTCTTTGTAAACAAATGGGTTCAGTCCCTGCATCCCTGGGGCTGAGCCTGGGGTCTGGGCCTCCAGGTCCCAGTGTCTGCAGTGCACACGCCTGGACTCACCTGCAGGTGTCACTGCGACCACTCTGCTCCTGTAACTAGGACCTCTGTGCACCCACTCTCTCCCATCACTGAGACCCCCTGCCCGTGGATGCTCTGGGACTCTACTACCTTCCTCCTGCCCCAGGTGGGTCATGGTGTCTGCAGGGGCTGCTGGTGGTGAGGGAACTCACCACATTGTCTGCTCAGTCCCAGTGATGCTGGGTGACCGCTCCTCACCGAGGTCAGAGGCCAGGGCTCCAGGCTCCCTGGGGCCCTGGCAGGGGTGGGCTCAGCAGGGAGTGGACACCATTTTGGGCCAGAGAAGGTGGGGAGGGACAGTGGTAGGTGCCCCTCTAGATGGTCTCTCTTTGGGTCTGCCCCCTTCCATGTGGACATCAGCCCAGGACCCCCTGCCAACTTCCTGACCGAGGCCACATGGTGATGGATAGATGGAGACCACCACTGATCCGGAGCCTCCCCCTCAGCCTGGCCCCTCTGAGTAATCTGGAGATGGACGCAGGTGTCCTTGGCCTCCTACAAAACCAGAGAGAAGGCAGGGCTGCCCCTGCCAGGCTGCCCTCCCCCAGTCTCCCACCTGTGTCCCATCAGGGAGCAGATTCAGGGAGTAGGTGTGAGCAGGTAGGTGACAGGTCATGGAGGCTGAGCCAGGCACTGGGTAGGGCAGCATGGCGGGGCCCTGGGGGCAGGCCTAACTAGAGCATATGTCCCAGCAGGGGGCAGTGGGGAGGGGAGGACATGCTGGACA
The DNA here is from genome assembly GCF_050624435.1 of Tenrec ecaudatus. Taxonomy (NCBI): domain Eukaryota; kingdom Metazoa; phylum Chordata; class Mammalia; order Afrosoricida; family Tenrecidae; genus Tenrec; species Tenrec ecaudatus. The sequence goes on from NC_134541.1 coordinate 14,526,834, forward strand.
CAGAGGTGGCTGAGGGTTATCTGCAGTGACTGTCCTATTAGACTGGGCCCCACTAAAGCACAGGCCTTGCCCCAGGTAACCCTGGGCACAGGCTCTGGAGTCAGATGGCCCCGTCTCAGACCCAAGCCCTGTCCCTGGTGAGGGGGCGTGAGCAGCAACCAGGGGAGAGGCCGCAGGAGAAGGTGGCAGCAATGGGACATCACCCCTCCTCCAGGGGTGGGGCAGGCCGAGTGCTGAGAAGGAACACTATCTAGTGGTATCCGTGTGGACCTCAAACAACTGTGGAACAAGGGTAGCCAGACTCCCCATCTCTTATTTTGGAACTTTCCAAATGGCCAGAAAGGGAAATGATGGCTTATCGAGCCTCACTCACTGCCATCCCGTTGATTTTGTGTCCTAGATGCCCTATAGCAAAGGGTAGAACTGTTCCTGTGGGTTCCCAGGACTGTGACTCTTGACGGGAATAGAGAACCTTATCTTTCTTCCCAGGAGTTGCTGGTGGATTTGAACCACAGACCTTGTGGTTAGCAGCCCCCCACACAGCCCACTACACCACCAAGGCTCCTTGTAAAGTCTAGAGCAAACCCAACTCACTGCCATCTTGTGGCTCAGCGTAGAACTCACCGTGTGGGTTTCTGAGGCTGTAAATCCGAAGGGGAGCCGAGAACCTCATCTTTCTCATAGAGTGCGACTGGGAGTTTGAATCACCAGCCTTGTGGTTAGCAGCCCAGTGCATAACCCACGGTGCCACCAGACTCTGATGTGATTGATACCCAGGACTATCCGAGGATTGTATTAGCCCCTTAACCATCATGCCTGGATCCAAGGAGATGCTTGAAAGCTGGATGCATTAGGGGTCTGTTGGCATCCAACCTGCCAACCAGCCTGCAGCCAACACGGCAGTATGCAATCTGGACGATGACATGACTGAGTCCTCTTCCCAATGCTGGGGGCCCACGACCCAGCCATACCTAAAGTCTGCCGATTCTAGACTTTTCGGTGAGGTGAGTTCACCTTTCCTCTTGGCTGAAACCAGTTGAGGCTGCCTTCCTGTCACTCCCAATCAAAGGAGTACACACACACACACACACACACACACACACACACACACACACACACCATTGCTCTCACAGTAGCAGGTCACCCTCTCCAGCCCTGCCACTGCCACTGTGCCCTTTTTCTCCCCCGAGGGGTGAGCATCGCCAAGGTCAGTGTGGCGCGGCATTGAGCACAGGGACCCTGAGGCCAGACTGTCTGGCTCCACCCTTCCTCTGGGTGACCATGGACACCGCGCTCGGCTCTCAGGCCTCGCTGCCCTCCTCTAAAGGACGGGAGCTAATAGGAGTCCCCACTCCCCAGGGCTTTTGTGATGGGAGGAGTCTACTTATTCAAAGTGCTCACACAAGACTGGAGTCCCAGGAGAGGGATGTGATTGGTAAGCAGTCGTTCAGCTAGTGGAGGTGGGCTCAGACCGGCGGTCACAACAGCTGCCCAGCATCCATGTCCCTGAGTCAGACAGGCAGGCGCTGTTCAATCTCTGTTGAATGGAGGCATCTCCAACCATGGCACCCACGGAGCAAACCACCGTGTTAAAGAATCTGTGTAGGCAACAGAAAGGGCTCCTAGTACAGACCTTAGTCTTTGCTTGAGCAGTTAGCAGCTGGGGACCCAGCACTCTGGGGAGAGACCCTCCCCTGGTTACCTCCATTCCAGGTGAGGCTATTGATGAGAACTGACTGACGGGGTCACACTGCCACCAGAGTGAGAAAGCACTGGTCACTGCTCCACAGGGCTTCAGGGACCAACACAGGGGCAGGTGGACATGGCGATCCCTACTGTCCAACCTGGCATGACCTGCTCTTGGGGAGTGCATCCTGACACTTCCTCGCGGAGCCCCTGTGATGCTCTAGGTTTGGGATGAGTTGGTAGGGGGCGGGGGCGAGAGCGGGGTGCACCATGTTGAACAAGACCACGAGGCCTGCACTCACAGACTAGACTCCCAGACCCAAACAGCTAAGCAAGCAAACCAGGAAACGGGCAGAGTGACATTTGTGGCAAGGGGACCGACCGCAGGGGCTATCCTCACTGGGTGACCAGGGAAGGGCTCTGTTTGAGATGGCTCCTGGAGGGTCCAGGGCCCACCGTGCTGCCACCACTGCACCTGGTGTCAGCGGATTCTGGCTCTGTCCTTTCCCTGGACCCCACTCCTCCCCCCAGCCCCGTCCTGGGGGCTGAGTCCAGGCAGTTTCCTGGGAGAGCAGCAGAGACACCACTAAGCGGCCTTCTGGGAGAAGTGAGCTGGAGGTGGGCCCGGGGTGACAGTGAAACCATGTTCTGAGCCATAAATCTTGCAGCCCAAAGGGAGGAGGTGCAGCTGGGCCTCCGGAGTCTGGTTGGGACCAGATGGCACAGGGCGGGGGCCAGGGCGCCAGGGCGCCAGGGCAGACAGCTATTCTCAGCCTCCACGCCCTGAGCCATCTGCAAAGAGTTGATGCCCCACCTCCCTCCCCGACAGGCCTCGAGGGCTTCTCAGAGAAAGGGTATTTTTAGAGGAATCTGAGCCAGAGCTGGTGTGCAGTGCCCCCAGGCCCTGCACTTGGAAATCCTGGTCTGTGACCCAGTTTGGAAAGGAAGTGGAGCGTGGGTGAGTCACCTAGGAATGGGCCCTGGTCCCTGGGGGAAGGCCGGCCCCCTCTTTCCCATCTGGGAAATGGGCATCGTGATGGGACTCAAGTCACAGGCCAATTAATTCATCCCGCCAACATCTGCTGAATGCCAGGCCCAGGAGGAGGTGAGAGCCAGGCTTCACTGGAGTGGTCTGCCCTGGCTCACCCAGGGCCTGCCAGCAACCCAGAGGGGTCCACACTGTGCTCTGCCTTTCACGGAAGGGGAAACCGAGGCTCAGAACAGCAAGACCACGTGCCCCAGGCCAGCAGCCAGTCCTGAGGGTCTGCATTCTTCACCCTGGGAGCAGTCAAGTCCACCCAGGGTGCAAAGCTGCCGTCAGCCCACTTTACAGAAGGGGCCAGTGAGGCTCAGGAGGCTTCCCACGACTGATCTCTGAGAGCCTTTGTCACTTGCCCTGCGGCACCCCTGGGTGCACACTTCCCGGGAATCCCAGGGGCGCGCCTTGCAAGCTGTGCTGCCGAGCATCTACAGAACACCTCCCAGCTCAGCTCAAAAGGCCCGCTCTCCCAGAGGAGTCTGGAAAGGCTCATTCACAGGATGACCCCCGTGTCATGTGGAACCGCCCCCCACCCCACCGCCGCTACCCCCAACCCATGCACTTGCCCATCCATGCGTCCATATATCCATCGGTCTGCCACAATTAAGTAGTGAGGCAGCTGGCTGGGGCAGGGGGCTGAGGTGGGAGATGAAGCTGGAGGGGCACGTCAGGTAGGCCCCGTGAAAACTCACAGGAAAACAAGATTCGGGGCGACTCTTTGTAGCTCTGAACAAGACTCTCCCGAGACCTCCCAGCAGACCCAGCCTCAAGGACAGGAGATGAAGCAAAGGGGGCTGGCAGCTAGCCCAGAACCCGACTGGACAGACCACTGCAAGGCCATCTGTCAGTTCTGTCCTTCTATGTGGCCCCACCAGCCCCCTGGGAAGCCAGGGCAGCTTGTACAGTGTGCTTGGACAGCTGGGCAGGGCTGGGCAGGGCTGGGCAGGGCTGGGGGGGCTTGTGGTTCTGAGGTAGAATTCCCTACTTGCACACAAGAGACTGGGGTTCACATCCCAGCCTCAGGTACAGCCACTAGGGGCGCAGTCCTGATGCTGAATAGGCTTCCAGGGAGCTTCCAGACTCCAAGGGACTAGGAAGAAAGACCCAGAATCATCTACGTCCGAAAATCAGTCCATAAAAATTCCCTTTGGAACAGTGGACACACCTTGGACCCAGGGCAAGCCCACTCGGCAAGGGCGCGCCGTTTGCACGTGATGTGTGACACTGGCCAAGATACCAGCCGTTCAAGTCTGAGCGAGTGCCCGAGAGTTTCCTGGCAAATGTTTCCTGTGAGAATCTAATGTAATTGCCTCAAATAACCCTGCCTGGAAATACATGGTTTAGCAAGAGCTTCTCTTTATGCTCTCACTGGAGAGAGAGAGAAGAAAAAAAATCTAATCTTCCCCATCCGCTGATATAATTACTGCCACTTTGCCGATGAAGACAGTGAGGCTCAGCAAGGGGCAGGGGCTTGCGTGAAGCAATGCACAGCTTAGAAGCAGACGACTCTTCAGTGTTATTCATTCACTCATCCATCCCCCGATGCCCTCAGCAAATGGTTATTCTTGATATACATTCTGGGCTCTGCAGGAGACCAAGGCCACACCAGACCAGTTGCCCGAATGCCCATTCCACCTCCTGGACAGCCAATGGGGTCCGAGCAGAACTGGGCTCCAGAGGGTTTGTAATGGCTGAGTTGGTTTGGACCAAGATAGCCAGGCCTTTCTTCCAAGACACCTCTGGTCGGACTCAAACCTTCAGCCTTTCAGCATAGTAACCCTAGAGTCACCCAGGAGGGGCTCCCGTGAGAGGGCATGGTGGAGATGCGTCATGGTGCTGACATTTAGGACTGCTTAACCTTTTCTGCCCTGGATCCCTTTTTACCCGAGAACTTAGCAACCTGTGTGAGCGCTGCCAGAAGCACCCAGCACTCCTGACGAGTTTGATTTTGAATTAATTTTTGGCCATTAGGCGTTCAGAAACCTTGACCTCCACCTTCAGTTACGTGACATGCCCCTCCCTACCGAACCCCCAGAGCCCTCCGTTTAAGGAGCCAGTCGAGCAGCGGTTTTTAACCTTCCTCATGCCTCGACCCTTTCATACAGTGCATCATGTGGTGACTCCCCACCCACAACATTATTGTCATTGCTACTTCATCACTGTCATTTTGATACTGTTATGAATCAGGCGACCCCTGTGAACAGGTCATTTGCCCCCCCCCAAAGGGGTCGCGACCCACAGGTTGAAAACTGCGGTTACGCAGCGGGACCAGGCAGGACAAAGGCGCACATGGGCTGGAGTTCAAAGAGGGACCTGCAGGCGAGGTTGGCAGAGGGGTTGTGGGTGAAGGGGGAGAGATGGAGCAGCAAGGAGAGGCGCTGGCAGGGATCCTGTGACCAGGACAAGCCATCCTGCGTGGAGCAGGAGGTGCCAAGTGAGTGCACTCCCAGAGAGTCCCAGCCTGCGCTTATTGAGAGTGGGTTTGAGTTCTGTCCTGCATGAGCCTAGGGAGGATGCCCCCTCAGTGCCTGAGCTGGCAGAGTGGCCCAGCCAGATAGATGGTTCAGAGGCAGAGTCCTCCAGAGCAGGTCAACTCTGCAAACATGAAGTGTGACCTCCTCTGACAGAAGATGATGCCAAAAGAAGAGGCCGGGGGGCCCACGGGCCCGCACTTCCCTGAGAGCTCTCATGGCCGCGGGGTGGGAATCTGGCCCACGCGGGACCAGTCAAGAGCAGCAGGGCCTAGTGTCCGCTGGACATCGCAGAAAGGCATCTCCCAGGCTGTTTCTAAATACCCTGAAGGGGGAACTCAGAAATGGGGCCAAGAAGAATGCTGAGCCACTCTTGAGTGGATCCAAGGTGGTCCACGGTCCATGATGGTGGCTTGAACACCAGCCATCGTGTCCACATTCCCACTGACCAGAAGGAGCAGCGGAGGCAGGTTCACGCACGCCTGCTGTCAACCCCCAGCGTTGCGCCCCAGGCATTTGCTTCTTCACATGACCTCCCCACTTGTCAGGGAACCTGGACAAAGCTTGCAGCTGGTCAGCTCTGTGCCCAACTAAACTGGGGTTCTTTTTCCTAGGAGGAAGGGGAGGCCAGCTATGGGGCGGGCAGTAAGCAGATCCAGCAACGATCCCCCAGTTGCCAAGGGAAATTAGCTCAGTCTAACTCACCCCGACCTTCTGCTCAGGGACTCATGCAGAGCCGCTCTGTGCGGTGGTTGTGGCTGTGGTTGTCTGTAGGAGCGGTCAGTCCATTCTAACTCAGAGCGACGCTTTGCACAACAGAGGAACACCACCCAGCCCCGCACCCTCCTCACACCCGTGCCAGTGCCGGCGCCCATTGCTGCAGCCCCAGTGTCAGTCCTCCTCGTGAGGGCCTTCCTCCTCTTCATGGTCCCTCCATGTGACCACGCATGATGTCCTTCTCCCAGGACTGGTCTCTCCGGGCCACGTCATGGCCAACTTGGTGGGGACAGTGGACTCAATGCGCTCAGTCTCCTGCTTGTGCAGTGAGGAGATGGTCCAGCCCCCCTCTCTCGCACCCCGATGGTGGTGAACCACACAACGCCCCGTCTCAGAGGGCCCCCGCCTGGCCACACCAGTGGCTGCTCCTGTGGAGTCCGGTGTCTTCCCTCCTTCATGCGTTCCAGGGACCGTTGGGGGGAAGCTCCCCTCTCACTAGCTACCTTGGGGGCTCGGGTTTGCTGCCCCTGGGCCAGTCCCGACTCACGCTGACCCCATGAGCATCAGAAAAAGATCCCCGGGCCCTGTGCCACCCGCGTGATCCATGGAGCGTCCTGGGCCGGTTTTGAAGTCGGTTGCCTGGCTTTCCTTCCAAGTGACTTCGTGTTTGGAAATTGCACTGACACCTGTTCAGCATCGTCGCAACACACGCGATGGCTCCCAGTGACAGACGCTGCCCCTCAGTCTCCTGCAGGGGACATGTCACCAGTGCTCACCACCAAGCCACCAACTTCTCTCGCCAACTCTGCTGCTGGGGAAGTCACCGATGGGCCTTTGGGGAACTTTGGTAAGGGGTGGGAGGGTGGGCAGCTGGGCCAGGATGGAGTGGGGGCTGGGAGGGCGAGCGTGGATGAAGCTGAGCAGTTCAGCCTCTTCCAACGGGGAGTGGGGAAGCTGGAAAAGGAGTCGTTCACACGAACTCTTGAGATGCCAGGCTCACACCTCCCCCAGTAGCATGGTTGGGGCAAATTGCTCATTAAGCAAAATAAGGCCTCAGATTAAGAGAGGTTATAATTGCAGCCCCTGCAGCTCTGGGAATGCAGGAAGCCACATGATGCTATCTCTCCTGGGAATGAGATGCCCCCATCCTAGGCCGCCCTGCCTCGTTGGGTGCAAGGCTCAGCTTCACAAGGCAAAGGTTGTTGACATCTCTACTTTCCAAGGAGGCTAGCATCAGCCCCAGGGACCTGAGACCAGCCCTGTGGGCCGGATAATGAGAAGGCAGGAGAATTGATGCTGGAGAGGACAACCTGTAGGCATCCCCTTATATTTATCTAGTGAAAGAGGAGTGTAAGTCCTGCAAGCTTCCCCACAGGAGACGAGATCAAAGACATTGAACGTGAGAAATCTGGCAGAGCAACCAGTAATCCTACCCAGTCCCTGGCCATTGGGTCGAATTTGACTCATGTCAACCCTATGTGGGGTTTCTGGGCCCACAGCTCTTTCTGGAAACAGGTGCAAAACTGTGCAGCGCCAGCAGCAGCAGTGGGGGACAGCCTTCTTGGGACCCCTGCGTGGTACAGATGGGTCATGCACTTGGGTGCGGACTGAAAGGTGGGAGGTTCTCTTCCACCCCACAGGTGCCTCAGACCAACGGCTGGATGAGCTTCACCTGAAAAGAGCCACTGAAAATCCTTTGGGACGTCATCCTATTCTGACACGTGGAGTCACCGCGGGTTGGAGCGGAGTTGATAGCACCTTAGCTTCAATGGATATGATCGCATCTGCCATGGTGTTTCAAGCACCTCCTATACATGTGGGAGTTGAGGAAGCAAGGCTGTGGGAGCATTGAGCCAGCTGAGTCACGGTGGTGGCAGAGAATATTGTAAGTGCCAAGGTCCGCCAGAAGAACCAATACCTGCGGTTGGGAGCGGGGTGGCCAGAGTGCTCCTTAGATGGGAGAGTGGTGACACTTTACCTCAGGGACTTGGAATGGGCTGTCAGGGAGAGACTGATCCCTGGAAAAGAACAGCATGCGCCTCAGAACTCCATGCTGCCTGGTCCTGGTCCCGGTCCCGGTCCATCCTCACAACCGTGGCTGTGTGTGAGCCCATTGTTGGCATCATGGTGTCAATCCATCTCCATGGGGGCATCTCCCTTCATTGACCCTCCACTTTACCAAGAATCACACCCTTCTCTGTGGACCGGTCCCTTCTGACAACGTGGCCAAAATATGTGAGACCAAGTCCTGCCATCCTTGCTTCTAAGGAGCATCCTGATGGCTCTTCTTCTGAGATGGATATATAGCCCTGGTGGTGTAGTGGGAATGTGTTGGGCTGCTAACTGCAAAGTAAGGTGTTCAAGACCACTATTACTCAAGATAAAGAGGAGGCTTTCTAGCCTCATAAAAATGTACACTCTTGGAAACCCACAGGGGCATTTCTTCCCCGACTCACTAGGAGTCAGAATGGACTCGAGGCAGTGAGGTTGGAGCTTGGTTAGGGAGTCCATGGGCTCTCCAGTGCCCTGTGGAACCACATCTCAGAGGCACAGGTTCTTCATCAGGCTTCAGGATTCATGATGTGGCTTTCTTGAGCCTGTGAGGCAATCGGAAAGACCATGGCTGGGACCAGGGGCACCTTGGTCCTCAAAATGACCTCTTTACTCTTTAACACTTTAAAGAGGGGTGGTGTCGTTGTTAGTTGGACCGTGAACCTCACTTCGTCTCATCGAAGAAGAAAGACAAGGGTTTCTACGCTTGTAGAGTTGCCGTCTCAGAAACTCACAGGGACAGTTCTGTCCTGTCCCATAAAGCCGCGATGAGTGACAGTGAGCCTGATGTCAGTGAGTCTGGAGTCTGGGTTTGCCGCAGATTTGCCCGAGACAATGAGTCACTTGGCTTCTTGGCGGCTGCTTCCATAAGCATTGATCGTTGATCCAAGTAGAGTGAAGTCCTTGAAGACACCCATCGTTTATCTTTTTATCAGGGTGTTGTTTATAGGTCCAGTCGTGAGGATTTGCTTGCTGGAAAAAAAGAAAGAAAAAAAAAAAAGAGGACTCACAGCCCCTGCTGATGAAGATGAAAGGCTGTGGGCTTGAGTCTAAATGACATCTTACTGTAAAGAAAACCAAAAGCCCCAGAAGACAATCTAGACTAGGGTTCGTGGCATTTTTATTGATATACATTTATGGTTTTGACTTGTGAGGCGCTGTCCTGTCATTTCTGACCGACAGTGATCCTGCGTACCACAGAACGAAGCCCTGCCAGGCCCCGTGCCACTGGCAACCGGTGTGTTGGAGTCAACTATTGCAGCCCCTGGGTCAGGCCACCTCACGGAGGGGCCTCCTCTTCTCTGACGGCACCAAGCACGGTGCCTGGCCGGTCAGAAGGCTGTATCTCACAGGCATAGTGATTGGCTAAGACATGGGCACATGGCCCAATGAGTGCCAGCAAAAGTCAATTCTCAAACAAGGGCTGCAGGAGTGCCGGAGAGGCGCCCTCGCGTCCTTGTTGCCGAGTAGTTATGGAAGAGCTAGCGGACACTTGGCGAGGTGGCAAACACCACCTGCCCCTGCAGGCAGCCAGCTAGGTGAACGCAGATTCCAAAGACTGAGGGGGAGACCCGAGAGGATGTCTTCTGGGACCCTGGGTCCAGCCATTCCTGTGAAAGGAAATCCTTATTCTGATCCACAAACGTGGCCCAATCCAGGCCTGGGGTTGCAAGTCCATCTGGCTTGAGCTCGTTGGCGTTGTTGAGATGAGGACACACACCACTTCAACCATTTCTGCACAGAGAATTCAGCGACATGGAGTTCATTCTTCTGGCCGTGCTCACCAACCTTTTCTAAGTCATTCGTCCGCCGGCAACGTGACCTCACCTCTCCTCATCTAACAAGCTGTTGGGTACATTTGACCCCCTCCCCACAACCAAACTCACTGCCGTCGAGTCAATTTGGATTCATTCACACCCTATAGGACCGGTAGCACTGCCCCTGTGCAAAGCCTTTCTCCCATCGAGTGGCTGGGGGTTTCTTGTAGTTGCTGCCTGCTGACCTTGTAGTTCGCAGCCTGCCACACCACCAGGGCTTCTATTGACCCCTGTAGGTCGATCTTTTAAAAGCACAGTGCTCAAGGCAGACTTTCTTTACTCGTTCAGTTGAACTAGTGTTTAGCTTTAAGAACACTTCCGGGCGATCTTTTTGGTTTAGCACTAAAGATGATCTCAGGGCAATGGCTTCTGAGGTCCATCCAGCCTCCACGATACCAGGAATCTAGACTCCGTGAGGACTGGAAATTCTGTTCTGTACTTCCTCCTGTTTTGGCTAGAATCCTTGATCACAGTGGTTCGTGATAGTGGCTGGGCACCACCCAGTTCTGGTCTCATGGCCAAGAAAGCAGCTGGTCATGGAGGCAGTTAGCCACACATTCCATCGCATCCTCCCATTTCTGATCTCAATCCTCTCTTGCTTCAAAGGAGTAGAAAGACACCCAGTGCTGTGCTTTGGATAGCCACAGGCAAGCGTTAAAGGTTCTGGGCACTATGCAATGAACCAGGGTAACCTAGAAACACTAGGCATGAGAGTTGGCAGCTACTGAGTTGGCTTTTCTGTCACTTGCAACCAAAGAATCTTGCCCAATGCTGTCTTTTTCATGAGTCCCCTTTTTGGAGCTACCACCCTCTCAAAACAGGATCACTACATGCTCTTGCAAACATGTACTCGGAAAAAGACCCACGTGTCAGTTCTCTGGCGGATAGGCTGCCTTCCTACAATGCACAGAAACTCAGCGGAGGCCACCCGGGGTCAGGCTGTCTCCCTTCTTTGTTATCTTAGCGTTGTCACACGCAAAGTCTAGGTGCTGCACCGGGCCACAGAAAGTGCGAGTCCCCAGCCCTGCCCCCGCTCCGAGGCCCATCCCCAGCTCAGCTCTGCCTTCTGCGACACACTGGCGGTTTTGTCTCCGAAGATGTGCGTCCATTGGCTCACCCGTCTGGTGCTGCCTCCAAAGACAATATTGCACTTTGGCTGGCGAGCCCGTCTCTGCATCAACATCTGAGCCCCCGCCGTGTGCTGCCCCAGCCGCTCGACAGCACTGGAGGTGGGCAGCTGGCAGCGGCCAAGACAAATTTTTCTGCTTCTTTCCTTTTAATATAAACAGGGCCTTTGAAGAACCGTGGATTCATTGAATGAACAAATGAACTTGTTTACATAAAACAGGCAGGGGGAAATTTCCACGCGCTGCAGTGTATAATTTCCCAGCACATGGTGGAGCTTGTTCTCGATGCAGATGTCCTCCAGCTGGTGGCCCGATGACTCACCCCAGCCGGGAGGTTCACGACTTCGCGGGGGACGCGGAGGTGTGTTGGGGCGCTCTCCTCCACAGTAAGTCCCAGGTGAAGCATGTCTGCCTTCCCCAACCCAAGCTCACTGCCGACGAGCCAACGCTGACTCACGGCGACCCTGCAAGGACAGGGTCGAACTGCCCCTGTGGGTTTCTGAGACTGTTAACCTTTAAGGGAGCAGAAAGACTCAGCTTTCTCCAGAGGAGCGGCTGGTGGTTTCGAATTGCTGGCCTCACAATTAGCAGCCCAATGTATAACCACTACACCACCAGCGATCCAGTGTTTCCCAACCTAACCCCAACCAAATGTACCTCCATCGAGTCGATTCTGAGTTATCGTGACCCGCTAGGATGGGCTAGACCTGCCCTTGTGAGCTTCTGAGACTGTAGCTCTTTAGGAGGGCTACATCCTTCTCCCACGGGGTAGTTTCAAACGGCTGACCTTGCGGTTAGCAGCCCAACGACCAACTTCACTTCGTACACTTGAAGCTTTTCAATCGCGGAACAGGCTTTGAGCCTTTTCTTGCACCCACACCTACCCCCACCCCCAAACAATCAAACCGACAAACCCTAACACATGCCCTGCTGCTGAGTCCATTCGAACCTTCGATGTCAGAGTAGTACTGCCTCCCAGGCTGTCAGTCTTGATGGGCGCAGACTCCCATGCCTCTTTCCCTCAGCGGGGCGGGCGGGTTCAAACTGCCAACCTTTTGGATGGTAGCTTCACCTATAACCACTGGGCTGCCAGCATGCTTCTCACACTAAAAGCTATACAAGAACCACATGCACCTGCTTGGCTGTACCTACAAATGCTACTCAAAGACATACTTAGGAATAGGATCTTTTTCCTAAGCCCTTGGACTGCCTGTATCCAGTCATAAACTGATGGAAATGAGCTGAAATCACAGCGTGTAGTATTTTAAGGGAAGAAAGGTAGAGGTCTTGGGGCCGATTTCTCTAACTCTCATGAAAAACACACCTCAGACGAAGTGCTTGGCATTCATTTGTGGAAGTCAACACGAACAAGGAGGTCACCTAGCACTGGGGGTGGGTGTAGGTGTGGGTGATGATTAACGATGGATCTGTGTCTGCAGGGAGGGGAGTCAAAGTTGCTTTTTACAAGCTCTTGCAAGGAAGTGTATGAGTCATCCTGGGGTAACTGATTGGCCTCTCCCGAGACTCTCCTTGCTGCTGACAGATCGCTCTAGGGGATGGCAGGAGTTGTCAGAAAAGGCCTTTTGTGCTGGTGTGGAATCTGGGAATCGAAAGTGCTAGCAGAGAAGGTATCACCAGGCTGGGCTAGGCACGGGTGGCACAGGGTCATGGTGGGAGGGTTGTGCCCAGGGGAAGGAAGAGCTATCCTTGGAAAGACGTTGGCATATCTGTGGGAGCAAAAGGATCTCACCCCTTGGTGACAACTGAGCTCGAGGGACGCAGGGCTTCTGCTCCCAACATTTACGGATCGCTACTTTTATCCTGGGCTAACGGTGAGCAGAACAGTCGGTCTGCTATTATTATTTTTATGATTTTGAGTTTTGTTCCATAACACCCCTCCCCCCACGCCCCCCATTCAATCCAGGACCTTCCATTGGGATCTTGATCAGAATGATCAGTAGCGGCACAAGGTCACCACTAGCTCTGGTCTCGGGGCAATGGCGGCTGAAGTTCCCACGGTCCGTTGGTCCTTTGAGCATGTTAGTCCGTCCCCTTGTGTCTCTGATCGTCTTCCATCTTCGACCCACAGCTGTGTGTTAGATGAACCCTCATAAGCCCCTGAGAGCGCAGTTGCTTCCCCATCAAGCAGGGTGTGGAATTGTAGACCATTGGCTTTATGAGTGACCTTGTGCTGTTGACCTCCTAGTTCCCCCAAGACCGTGATCCTAAGTCCCCAGAGCTCATTAACTCATTCCCTCAAGGTGTATGGCCAAGAAGCTTTTGATCACTCTGCCCCTTGTTGTGGAATACACTTGCAGCTCATATAAACACACATGGGGATGCGTATAAACACACATATATGAACACATAGATAAACACACATGAGGGCGCATCCTCTGCCAAACTGAGATGTACCTGTGGCCGTCCTCACCCTGACCACTCGCTTCTAGCTGTCCCTCCTACTAGACAGCTAAGGAGCAGTCAGCCAGCCAGCCAGCAGGAGGGACCTACACCTTCCCACGAATCCCCTCGAAGGTACCTGCTGGGAAGAGGAGGCAGAGGGTTGGCGAGAGCAGGAGGGAGGAGCCAGGCTGCTTAGGTCTTGCTCAGCCTCCTCAGGTGAGTGAGGAGCAAACCGCCTGGTATGCCAGATGCCCAAGAACTGGTGACAACCTCTTCTGAGAGCTAGAATGTGCACACACTCGAGGCGCCATGTCTCGGATGTCTACAGCTTCCCTCTCACCCCTCCTCTCTCCCTTCTTGGTTTCATCTCGCTCCACCCTGGGACCCAGCGAGAAAGAGCATGCAGGGGTCCAGCCAGCCTATCAAGAGCGTAAAACGCTTTGAGATTCATGACCAAAAGACTGTTCTGCCATAAAAAACCCGTGCCTCTGACCGCATCATCCCTGGTACCATCTCTTTTTGGATTCCAAACAAGGCAAATGGGGTACGGAGGACACAGACACCCAAAAGTCCTTGAGGAATTCTGCTTTGTACGCTGATCCTGCCTGCACAGGCCTGAGAAATGACCATATGTCAAAGTGGGTGTTTGTAGCCCAACCAGCCCACAGATCATTGCAAGGCGAGATAATATGCATATTGACTGAAGGCCTGCAGACGCTGCCCTGGACATTCCTCTGAAGGGAAGTCTTTCCAACAACCCAGGATGCCAATGTCATTAGCAGGCCCTTTCCCTGGAGCAGCTAAATGGCAGGTCTGTGGAGAGGCTGATGAACCCGGTTTGTTTGCCTGGGATGGAGAACCTGCTTGGCGCTGGCAAGTTCAACTTCAAAATATTTGCTCTGAAATGGCTTAACTGTTTTCTCCCAACCGCTCTAGAGTTGGTGGCTGGGGTATACAGACAGCCTTAGTCTCCATTTACCTGGGGAGGGAGGTAATCCATCAGCCTGCAGCATCAGCCTGACGGTGTGCCCGGCTGTGGGGCTGGTCAGAGAGACCACAGAGGGAGCCGACCACAGAGAAGGCACCGCCTATATCTTGGCAGTGTGCATGTGAGAGAGAGAGAGAGAGAGAGAGAGAGAGAGAGAGAGAGAGAGAGAGAGAGTTCTATATACCTTGACCATGACAGTGCCCAAATCCAAGGAGTCCTGGTGGCACCATGGTTAAGTGCCTGGCTGCTAGCCAAAAGGTCAGTGGTTTGAACCCACTGTCCACACTGTGGGAGACAGATGTGGCCGTCTGCCTCTCTAGAGATCCCAGTTTATGGAGCTGTTCTGCTCTGTCCTATCAAGTCGCTGTGAGTTGACTCAAAGCAGTGGGATTTGGGGTTTGGGCTCAAAGCTGGGTGCCGAGAGAGCTTGAGGAAGGAGGGTCTAGGTTCTTAGAATCACAGAGAAGGGCAGGTGAAGGGCGGGCATGGTCTGAGAAGAAACACACCCGTGCCAGCCTCAGAGAAAAGACCCCCAAACCAAACTCACTGCCACTGAGGGGAATCCAATTCATGGTGGCCCTACAGGCCAGGGTGGAACTGCCCCTGTGGGGTTCTGAGGCATGACGCTTTGCAGGAGGAGGGCGTTCACCTTTCTCCCAAGGACTATTGGTGGTTTCAGACTGTTGACCCTGCATTTAGCAGCCCAACACATGACCATGACCCCGCTAGGGCTCCTGGTGGGGTCTGACACGGTGCAAGTTTATTTCTGACTCATCCAAATTCGTCTAAGTCCAGCCTGCAGGCGGTGGTCTCTCAGGACACTGATGCTCTCGCCCCCTTCTTCTCCCCCGACCCCACGTCCCTGTGTGAATAGGTTTGTTTTGGTACGAGTGTAATTAACACAAATTTAGTAAACACCTTATGTCAGAAATCATAATAAGCGTCTCTCTGTTTGACTCTGCAGATGGTTCCTGGGAGCACAATATTTATGAATCCTGTCCCAGTGGCATATGGCCCGGGAGGCCTGGCTTGGGTAGGGGCAGTGTGAATTTTCTCCCAGCATGCCGCTCTCAGCTGCCTCTGGAGTCAGGGCCCACCCCCACCTCCATTCCCCGCTTACTCCCTGTCAGGAAGGTCCCTGGACACTTCCATACAGAGCTTTGTTGGGGTTCGTAGTGGGCATGTGAGAGAAGATTCAGGAAAGCAGAGGTGGAGGAAGCAAGCAGGGGGGTGGGGGAGGATCTGGGGGGAGGGCTGTGCCATGCAGAGTAGGGTTGATGTGAACCGTGCAGGGGGGCAGTGTGGTCCTGGGGGGAAGAGCAGGGATTGTCATGGTATGGCCTATTCACAGACTTCTGAAGTGAAGGGCCCCAGGTCGGCCTGCCTCTTTGTCTCCCAGTAGGTGAGGCTGGAATTCCAGGCTGCAGGCAGGCAGCGGGCGGAGCTGGGGATGGGGCTGGAGGCCAGTGAGCTGTGGAACCAACCCTGCAGGCTTACTGCTCTTACAAGACTGACACTCAGTTGGAGAAAGGCATCCAGTGGGAGGGACAGAGAGAGAAAGAAGACAGCAAGCATTGAAATGTGACCACACCACATACACACACACACACACACACGCATGACTTCATGCACCATTTGCTAGCATGAGCAGGTATGATTGCGGGCTGTGAAGCCAGACAAAAACCCAGACCAAACTCACTGCCACCGAATCCATGTAGAACTGCCCCTGTGGGTTTCTGCGACCGTGAGCTCCTGTGTTTCTCTCAGGGAAGCCAGGCACCTGCGTGCAAACCCCCAGGTTTGACTAGAAAGGGGAGGCCGTCTGCTCCTCTAGATCGGGTTCTTGATGACCAGATGGACCTCCTGGCCGTGGGATGAGCCCTTTCACTTCTTCTTGCCTTGAGTTCTCCATCTGAGAGATACCGATCAAAGCCAACGCTTCCTCTAGTGTGGGGACTGGCCTGGGCAACGTGTGTGATGATGCCGTTGCTAGACTGGCAGGCGAGCCCTGCGGGATGGAGAGCTGGGACGTGAGAGTCCCCTGCTCCCCCGGGAGTTCACCTCCTCAGCACCTTGCTCGCCTCATGTGGAGATTTTCACAAATTCACTGCTTCCAGAGCAGACTTGGTTCTCCAGAAAACCTGTACAGAACCTTCTGAGAGTATCCTTGTCCTGGCTGCTTCCCCAGACAGCATCCCTCCGGCATCCTGCCCTGGTGTGTGTCATTTGTTACAATTAAGGAGCCCAAGTGACGCAGGGGAGCCCTGGTGGTGGCGTGGGCCCCAGATGGGCTGCCAACTGCCAAGCCAGCAGTTTGAAACCAGCAGCCTCCCCCTGGGAGAACAAAGAGGCTTTCTGCTCCCTTGAAGACGGACACTCTCAGAAACCCACAGAGGCAGTTCTACTTTGCGCTATAGGGATGTTAGGAATCAGAATCAACTCTACAGCAGTGAGTTTGGAATTTATTTATTTTTAAATGAGCATCTTATTACTAACCAAGTCCTATCATTTCATTTAGGGGTTCCTCTTGGGGTGATTCTAAAATTTTCTCCTCCGACAGGCCCTGTCTTCGGTGCATGAAGGCAGTCATCAGTGGGGCCCTGGTGACACGGTGTGTTAAGCGCTGGGCTGCTAACCTCAAGGCTGCAGGTTTGAGCTACCAGCCACTCAGAGAAAAAGGTGTGGCTACTGACTCCCGTGAAGATCTGGAATCTCTGAAGCTCTGTGTGAAACCACGGTAAAGAGGAAGGAGATCAGGAATCGTGGTATCAATCTGACTCCAACTCATAGTGACCTTACATAGCGTTTCCAAGGCTGTCAACCTTGATGGGCGAGCACAGCCTCATCCTTCTCCTGTGGAGTGACTGGTGGATTTGAATGGCTGACTTCCCCCTGAACAGCCCCATGCTCACCAGAGAGTTCCTTTGTTCATCTGTTCGGTTTGTCATCTGAATAGTGTGCAATAACATCGTGGAAAAGCTTGTAGTCGTGAGAATCAGCCTCTGGTGACACTGTGACACTCGTGAGCACAAGCGGTTGGGGGGAAGTGGTGGACTTGTAGGGCGTGGTGTTGCCACGACCCTTCTGTCTGTGAAACACACAGCCTCCTCCAATAAAGCGAAACTTGTAGTTTCTGTGTGTTTGAACAAGGGAGCCTTTTGCCCCTGTGTCTTATGACACATCCACTGAGATCCTGTCCTACAGGCTCTGCCCCTGGGACCATGTGATTGGAATGAGGGGGCGTGGCTAAGGCCTGTTAGACAATAAGGGCGGGGCCACCGGGAGCAGAAACACACCCCTTTCTGGAAGTAGCTGAGATGGGGTCCTGCTAGGAGGTGAGCTCGGTGGCAGCTCTAGGTTGATTTTCCAAAGGCCTCTCTTCCCTCCTTCCTCCAGGAAGTCCTGGGAGGTAGGCTTACTCCTTGAAGGCCATTCAAGGACACCCCAACCATCCTCTGAGTTTCCTCAGGGCTTGTCTGGAAGCTTCCAGAAGCTCAGGACCCCTGCCTTTGAGTCTGCCTTCCCTCACCTATACTGCACCCCCTCAGCCTGGATTTGCAGCTCCAAAATAGATAGACAGTTCTTGAATCTCAGTCCCAGTCCCTGTTTTCTAAGAGTTTTCCCTTTAATGTCCTCAGTAAGGCCTAGTGCCCTCCATAGGTTCGAACACAGCAGCAGATGGCCCTCAGAAGATGGGGGCGATCATAGGCTGTCCAGATCGGCCACCCCACATGCCTCATAGCAGCAGTGGCCAGGACCCCAGACGGATGTCCCAAGAGGCAACTAACAGTGCTCAATTGTACCCTGGATGATCACAGTGTACAGTTTTCCTCTCCCCCAGCAGTTCTGGGAAGATTAGGGTGAAGCGCAACTCTTGACTCGGGTCACATCCCTAATGATATGTCCGTGGGGGTGTGGCCTACTTCAAATCTCAGTAGACATTTAGGAGCGCTCCTTCCACTTCCTGTTTGGTGTCCATCTGCCCTCATCTACCTCCCGTTCTTTGGACTTGAGCCAACAGCCCGCCATGTTGCCTGCTGACCCCGGGAGCCATCAGAGTCTGCCATCTAACCTTGCTGACCTAGGAAGTCATCTGCCCCAGCATGGCCCAGCTGTGGTCCCTCCACTTTTCCTTCCTGCTTCCTGGGTCCTCGGCCTTGGCAACTATTTGATTCAAGAAAAGCCTTCAGCTTAACATCTGACCCACTGACTTAAACGAGATGGGGCTTACCCACTTCCAGAGCTGTGTGAGTCACTTTCTTGGTATGTATATATATATATATTCCTCTCTTTATATATCTGTGTAAGCATCGTTAGTCTGGCTCCTAAGCAAGCCAGCTAACACACCATCAACTGTCTGCTGTATCCTGAGGATCTCCCTTGCTTTGGCTGACTCTCCACATCGCCCGCCACCACCACATCCTTTTTCCAGCCACCCATCTTCCTGGATGAAGTGTCCATTGTAAGTGAGCTAATGTCGCATTCTGCTCACCTCTCAGGAGCATCCCAGTTGCTCTTGCTTCGGAGACAGACTTGTTCCTTCCTCTGATACACACGGTGGATATTATTTGGCAGTGACAAAAACAATGTGGTGTTCATACAGCACACCGTGTGGCCGAGCCTTGGAAACAGGCTTAGTGGATAGCAGCAGGTACATGCCGGATGGCCCCCTTGAATGAGATGTCCAAAATAGGCCACTCCACTGGGACAGAATGTAGGTTAGTGATTGCCAGGGGCTGGGCGGGGAGGGGGGAGAGGAGTGGGGACTGGCTGCTAATGGGCACAGGGGTGATGAGAATGGTCTGAAAGCAGACGTCGGTGACGCTTGCCAACTCCGTAAGCATATGAAAAAACCACTGACTGATAGGCTTTAGGCAGGCGGGCTTTATGGCGCGTGGCTTCTAGCTCAGCCAAGCGATTATGAAAATGGCCATCGCCTGACTCGGCGCTGACTCCCAGGCTTGATCCAGCCGCATCTGCGTATCCGCCCTGCGCGTGTGTGTAAAGCGATGGTACAGCGTGAGCTGCTCAGCACGGCGGGCACTGCTGCTTCCAAGGGCGGTGTGAAGGGTTTTTCAAGGATGCCTTTGAGTGCCCAAGATTTCCCCATCGGAAAAACTGCGGAGTTTCCGCCCCAGGGGCGACGCCCTCCCACCGGCTCAGGCCGGAAGATTGCAGTTAATCCCAAACCTCACAAATAAACCCAGACACTCATAAATTGTGGGCAGAGCCAGGACCCCGAGGACTCCGAGCAGGAGCCGCTGTCTCTCTTTTCGGCAGGGAGATGAGTGTGTGCTGGCGGTCGGAGGCTGGCTCGGGCCAGCCTGGGGCTTTCTCCTTGATTAAAAAGGTCGGGACTGAATTTAAAGAACACCCCTCTCTCTTGATATGAGCCCGTATGATCTTACTCTCTTCCGTGGCCTCGAGAACCTCGGGCCACATAACTGCCATTTGCCTTATGCGATGCCTCGGGGCTCTGCTTTGCCAAAGGAAGCTGGCATCGAGCGACACTCCCGGCTCCCAGTGCACCGTATCAGCCCGCCAGCCTCTGGGCTTCCCAGTTGGTCACCATGGCCCCCCATTACCCATCCTGCTCAGGCTCCGGTTGTCATAGGGAGCTGAGCGTGGTGCACTGTTTTTGTACAAGGTCCCCAAAATCTGTAGGTTTCTTCATCTCGGACTCCACAGGAGAGGATGGCACTCGGTTGCGGGGCCAGAGGCAACATGGTGCGTTAGAGTTGCAGGGGGAACCCACCCTGCACCTGAACGGAGGCGATGCACGACGCTCACGGGCATTGCCTGCTGCCCCTTCCGGAGGGCTTCCTCTGACAAAGGGCCGCCTGGTCCAAGGTGTGAACCTGAAGGAGGACCAATGCTTCCTGGAGCAGCAAATATTGACGAGGACATGGTGCTGCGGAACTTGGCCAGAAATCTCGGGGCTGTGACGGCGGTGCGAGCCCTTTGGGAAGCCATTTGGCACGGCCTCTTAAAGCTGCTGGCCAGAAGAACAAGCCGCGCTCTCTCGAAAGTACAGTCAGTGTGCCCCTTTGACGCCCCTCCGTCTCAATGCCCTTGGACGAGTCGTCAGGAGAGACAGTCCCTGGGGAAGGACATCATCCTTGGAAAGGTAGAGGCAAAAGAGAGGAAGCCCCTCAATGAGACAGTGACCCAGCGGCTTCAGCTATGGGCTCAAACGGAGCCACACAGTTTGTGTGGACGGGGCGGGACCGGGATGGCTAAGGGTTGGCAGGGATTCAAAGGCTGTCAGCAGCAGCAGCCACGTTGACAGTTGAAGACGCGCTGACCCTCTGGTCCTGGCCTGACGCTCTTGGATGTGTCCCCAGTGGAAATGCATTGTTCATGAGTCACAGGGGCCATGGCCAGCAGTGTCACAGCGCCCAGCATTCCTATATTGACCCAGGTGTGTGTCGCCAGCAGGGTGGACAGACACCTTGTGATGAACACACAGCCATACTTAAAGCAGGGACGAAGGAGGAGCGTCAGCGACCTCAGCACACGTCTGTAGAGGAAGCCAGGCCAGGTGACTGTGGGCTGCATCACACCGCTTAGCGGGCGTTCAAAAGCAGGCACCCCTGAAAGGTGGCAGTGCTCAGGGGGAGCATGCCTAGGCCGTGCACCAACAGGAGAACAAGGACAGTGTCACCCTGGGACGCAGGAATGGTGGTGACTTTTAAAAAGGGAAGAGGTTGTGATCGGGCAAGGAGACAGGGGGCTTCTGGGACATCTATATTGGTGTGTGTGTGTGTGTGTGTGTGTGTGTGTGTGTAGGAATTGCCAAGAGTTCACTGTCTAGCACTCTGTGAGGATGTGTTCTTAAATATTATGCACTTATCTGAATGTGAGCTGTTTTTCACCTTTAAAAAAAAGGGGGGGGATTGCTGAGAGGGGGACTCGCAGGTAGGCCCTGTTGGCTCCTTCGGAGGCTCTGAAGAGAAAGCTCTCCTGGCCTCCCGGGCGCCTCTGCTGATGGCCAGCCCCTCTTCGTGCTGAGTGGCCGCTCAGCTGCCTCTACCTTCTGTCTTCTCAGACACAAGGCCGTCTTCCCTCTGTAAAAATGGCGTGACATCAGACCTGCTCCCATGTCCAGAGGCGTACACAGAATTGCCGTCAGCATCAGCCCAAAGCCTATCCCTGTGAGCGGATGACACACCTCCGCTCCCCCGAATCCAACTCTCCTCCCCGACTGTCCTCTCTCCTGCCCCGCTGGGTCCCATGACTCAGGGCAATGCCCACCCTTGAGCCACACACACTCAGTGACAGTGGATGGGGGATTCACGTGGAGAGGACAGGGTACCACCCGGGATAGAGTTCTTCAGTCAGGACAGCTTCCTGTCGGCCACGACCCTGGCCGGGTTTAGCTGCTAATTTGTTTGGTGGGCCCAGCAGCCTACTGTAGCGATCTCTCCCGGCTCACGGTTCTCCTCTCGGCTACTAGCTTAGCTCTTAACCGTTTATGTCCTCAGGGGGTGGCTCTTTCTCTGGTCACAGCCTCTAAGGGCCAATTTCCAAACAAGGTCGCACCTTGCCGGGAAGGCCGAGTTCACTCGGTTAATAGCAGCAGCCTGCCTGTCCCACCAGCATGGGCGACATGGTTCCAGAAAGCAAGACTCATCCCCTGAATTTCTGATTTGGGTACCAGGCAGCCTGGTAGACCAGCTAGCCGAGGTGTGGGCAGGGGAATGAAAGAAGCTGATTCTTCCTGGTTCTCCAGGGGCACCTGCCCCCGACTCTGTATGCCAACTTCAGCTCTCAAATGTGTTCTTTCTCACTTTGTCAAGGAAAGAGTCCAGGGTGGTGAAGCCTGCCTTCATGCCTAGAGGAGACTGCTTTCCAAAGCTGCTTAGCACAAGACTGCACCAGCCCCCCGCCTGTCCCCATTTCCAGTATCTCCATCCTCTCGACGCCCAGGGGCCAGCAGGACGCTCTTGGGGAAGTGCTGGGCGTTGGTATGTGTGGTGCTCCTAAGGGTGTAACCTCATTTACTGAGTTATTTGCACTTCTTCTCTCTGGTCTGAGGTTGGGACCAGGCTTCGGCCCTGGTGGCTTGGCACCGGGGCCCTGGCAGGAGAGCTGTGGTTATGGTCAGTGGCTGTTTTCCGGGGAGTGGAGAGGGCAGTCCTGTTTCTGGTTGGCAGCCATACTGCTCTGGTCTGGTTTCCCCAGCTTCTCCCCAGGCACTCACTGACGCAAACGTAAGACACTTGGACAAGCGGGGATCCTTTGAGTTGACCCCAATGTGCGTCAGTTCCCACCGTCATCCGAAGGGTTTCTTTCTTAAATTTTGTATTGCGTATACTCCACATATCCTACACTGGAATCATTGGATCATCTTAAGGGGTGTGGTGCAGTCATCAGGACGGTCCATTTCAGAACACTGCCTTCTCACCATCATCGCTGTTAGCTCCCCAGTCCTCTCCCCACAACACCCCCTGCTATGCCCCTAGGGAATTCTTAATCCAGTTACTGTTTCTATAGACTTACCTGCTCTGGATTTCCTACACAGAAAATCATACAAAGTACAAAACCAGGAAGTGAACCCCCAAATCCCAACAGCAATGACTAGACAGAACAGAGGAAAA
Source organism: Tenrec ecaudatus (assembly GCF_050624435.1). Classification (NCBI taxonomy): domain Eukaryota; kingdom Metazoa; phylum Chordata; class Mammalia; order Afrosoricida; family Tenrecidae; genus Tenrec; species Tenrec ecaudatus. The sequence continues at coordinate 14,549,734 of NC_134541.1, forward strand.
CCTCAGTCGAAAGCAGGAAATATGAAAGGCTAAAACCAGTTGGAAATGGGTCAAAGGGGGATCAATGATCTGTCTGCCAGAGTGAATGTTACAATGTTCTCTCTAGGGGCAAAGCTAGTCTCGTCTTTGGACGATGGTCAGAAGGGATTCACCAGAGCCCTAATCCATATGGGGACCCTGCAAAGGGATCTGATTGTCATTCACATCGTTTTACAAGCTCTGTGTTCAGAAGGTAAGCCCTGATACCCTTCCCTCCTTTAGATTTGGATTTTATGATTCATAATCCTTGGATCGCATAGGCTACTGTTCTTGTTCCATGTGGACTTAGTTGACACCCCACTTAGATGGCTGCTTGTTTTAAGACAAGTCTTTAAGACCCCAGAAGCTATTTTATCTGATAGCCGGGCACCATCTGGTTTCTTCACCACACGTTGCTAGAGCATCCTTGTCTTCAGTGATCTCTCTGTGAGAACAACTATCAAGTTCCGTAGCATATGAACTTATTGTTTTTAGATCGGGGCTAGACTTAAGTGTGAGCCCAGATCCTTTCATATATTAGTGGTTTATATATATCTCTGGTTCACTTTGGAGACATCTTTATCATTTTGTGAAAGAGAACATTGTCAATAATCCTCCCGGGACATAAGGTAACACATTGATAGTGCCGTTCATTTAGTCAATGGTATAGAATTTAAAGCCCTGCTGAGAGCAGGAAATTACACAAGTATAGCCAGCTTCACACCACAATACAGGAATTGTTGACGTGTACAGATTATTTACACGAATAATGGGGGTTGGTGATAGAGCAAAACTTTTAATAGTAATAATTCATAAAGGCAGAATCATGTCTACCAGGCTAATACATGTCATAAGAAAGCAGGAAGGACATTACTGGGCACCCTCGAAGCAAGAGATCCCAAGCAAAGTCCAACGGCACCAATTCCATAACCTTGGGAGAGCAGTCATCTGCTTCTTCTCACATGAGTACATTTCAGCCTCTGTCCAAGGGGGTGGGGGGTTGGGAATGTCTGTTCTTTAAATCTGCTACAGGTGATCTTCAGGTAAAGCCCAATTGACAGAGCATCCTGGCGTGGCCTCTGGAGAAGGTTGTGCGGCTTGAATGAACAGTCTGTGTGCATCCAAGTTGACTTGGGAAACAAAGCCAGAGACACTCATATGTGTGTAAGAGAGAGCTTTATATCAAAGTGCAATTGTCCCTAAGTCTGATATTAGCCCATATGTCCAGTACTGGTCCATGAATTCTTCTTTAGACTCACACATCATAAACAATGATGCTGAATGCAAGAAGATCACAGGCCAGTGGGTGGGAAGTCCTGTGCATCCAATGGCGGTGGAAGCATCTCAAGAGCTCTGGCTGCCATCAGCGTGGCTCCTTGTGGCTTGTCAACAGGAAGGTGTAGCAGACAGAGTGTGGCCCACCTCTTCTGATGGCAGAATCAAGAGAGAGGAAGTTCCTGGAACCCTCATGAGAAGGCCACACACACACGGAGGCGCCATTGGCTATGACCTGATTGACAGGCTAGACTCAACCACTCTATTCATAAAACCCTCAAGTTGACACCAGAGTATGTATGTAACTACCACCGAGTCTGAAGTCCTAGTAGTCTGTAGCGCACAGCCTGGAGGGATAGAAACTCAGTCAAAAGTGTCCAATGAGGATCCTGATACTGGGTATCCCCCCCCCCTTGGGTTCTCTATAAGTATTGTGAAGCAACCCCCCCTGCCCCCGCCGCCCCCCATGGGCGCTTGCTCCACTCGGTTTACCCACCAAGAGAAATGCAATGGCCTTTTCTAAGACCTACATATTCCCCTCCCCACATCTTGACTTGAACTTCCAGTAAGTTTCCCTTATCACACTTGTAGGGATGTCTGTGATCTGGGGTGACCTTAGCACAATGTTGTTATAGCAGCAGCCGGATGATCTTCTCCCTCTCCCCCTGCCATCTTGAGATGTTGACCCCAGCTGTGGTGAGGTGTCCTGCATCAAAGTGGTTTTTACGATGTACATAGAAGGGGAGTGACGTATGGCTCAGGGCGCTAGGCAAGCTGTCTACCTTGTTGCTTGGGAAACTGGATTAGAAGCGCCCATGACCTACGAACAGAAGCCTGCCTCTATCTCAGGGGGTTTTCGGTGACTTGGGTGTTCCGAAGCACATTGCCAGGCCTGTTTTCCAAGGCACTTCTGGGTGGAATCCTACCTCCAATCTAAGCACTCCTTTAGCAAAAATTCCCATTCCCTTCCCGGCTGCTAACCACGAATTAGCCTGTGCCTCTGTGTGTTTGCCTAGTCTAGATAGTTCGTGGAATTGCTATCATACGACTTGAGCTCATGGAAAAATGGAATGAAAAGATAATGAAATGTTCTCATAAACTTTTTGACAGGCCCTCCCATTAGCCCTTTTGTGCCTGATTTGTGTCATAATGCACATTAGGAGTTCACTTAAGGAGAATTTACCATGGGCCAGGTACTGCTCACAACGCCTTTGACTGACATAAGACATTTATGGCCCTCTGGGACTCCGTAATGATTCCCTTTGGACGATGGGAAAACTAAGACACAGAGAAGCCAGAGTGCACATTGGGCAATAACAGAAATGTCAGAAGACAATTCACCCCAGGACTAGGGGCCCCAGGTCTTGAAGACCCACAGTGACCCTGGTCAAGTCCTGGCCCATCTTCTGGAAGTCTTTGCAGTGTCCCAAGGTTGCATGTGAGCTGGGTTCTCCACCATGCATGGGGAACCTGGCTCTCCCTGCACGGGGACAGGCGTGTGGCCTGCATGGTGGCAGTTGGCTGGCTTCTCCAAGCAGCTTTGCAACAGCCTATTAGTGCTGCTATAAACCCACTGACTGTGCCTTTACTGCGGCCATGACCCTGACAGCCAGCCGCGGCCACAGCTAACGGTGACTTTTCAGACCATTAGCTGACCGTGGCTTTTCATCTGATAAAAGGCCACTTGTCACAGGCTGTTGGGAGCAAGCCCTGCAGGGTGTTCAGTCCTATAGCTCAGGTCTGGGTCAGGTCGGGGGTCACTCTGGGCTGTGGACTCCCTCAGGGAGAAACCCAGGGGAGCCAGGCCCAGCCTGAGGACAGGTCCCTGGGGCCTTTTCATCTGGGAAGTCCCTATGTCCCCCTCCCCCCCCTACATTTCCCAGGGGGCCCACCATGCTTGCAGTAGATGCACCTCAGGCACGTCCAGTCTGGCCCACAGTGGGTCTGCCGCCTGAGCAGCTGGATTGGCCGGGGCCCCTGCTCTTGAAGGACTCACGGTTGGACTTCAGTGGAGATGAAAGATGCAGGGAAGGCATCCCGTCCCCAGCTTCAAAACCAACACAGGGCCATTGAGTCTATTCACACTCAGAGCTATTCTGCAGGGCCAAGTAGAACGGCCCTTGGCGTTCTGTAAATCTTGGACGCGGGCAGACTCATCTTTTGCGTGTGGTGGGTTCGAACTGCTGGTCTTGATGTGGAACCTTCCCCGGGCTCCTGCTGAGGCTGGGGAGAATGGAAACAACCAGTGGTAGGACCTCCAGAGGCCGCGGTGGGGGCAGGATCCACAGCCAGCGCAGGTGTGAGCCGCATCACAGGTGCGAGCTGCATCCCAGGTGCTTCCGCACAGCCCACAGCCCCGGGGCTCTTTGCTTGCTGGTTTCTCCCCAGAAAGCAGAACCAGTGCTGCGTATGGGCTTCTGCAGAGGCCAGCCTGGAGTGCTAAGCCCCTGCAAAGGCCAGGGTGAAGGTATGTTGTGAGCTGAGGGGTGTGTGTGTGTGTTTGTTGGAGACCTTGAGTGGGCTGCTGCCTGCATCCGCACCCTCCGACGGGCATTCAAACAGTGGAAGATGTTGTGAGCCAGGGCTGGGTGGGCTTGGAGCTCCTGGTAGCCCTCCTCGTACACTGGGGGTGGAAGTCCTTCCTCACAGATGTCAGCCTGGACATGGGGGTGGTGTTGGGGGAGGCAGGGCCCGTGGCTTCCTGGAAGGCATCTGGCTCTGAGCCTTTCTCTGCAGGGTTCCTGGCATCTGGACTCATTGGTCAAGCCCTGACTCCCACGTGGCAGAGTCCAGGAGTCAGAGGCTTAACTCAGCCTTGGCTGTGACCTGAGTAGACTCAGCATGGGGCTCTGCCCCCCAGCCAGGTCCTCACCTCTGACAAGTCGTCCACACCGCCCCTGGTGGAGCTGCCCCAGCTCCGGTGCAGGGTCTCTGGCACGCCCCGTGGTGCATATATTAGCATATATTATTTAATCAAGAATAACTCCACACAGCCAGCCTTCCCTGGAGACAGAGGCAGGAGCTGAGCTATGCACGGGAAGACTTCTCTGGTTTAGGAGACAGGCGTCGAGCTTGGGAGCCCAGAACGTGGTGAGGATGGAGGGGTGGGCGGGGGAGAAGGTCTGGGCAGAGTCATCCAGCATTTGCACATTTGAAGTATATCCAAACCCAAGTCCAGATTTCAGTCTCCCTCCAAGCCGCTCCCTCCTTGAAGGGAGTGGAGTTTGGGGGTGAGAGGCGAGGCAGAGTGTGGCGCCAACTCAGCGGTGGTCAGGCCTCATGGGGAGCAGTGATGGAAGGCCGGGGACAACCAAAAGAGAACCCGCCAGCCCTCTATTCCTGGTGGATGAAGTGGGAGTGTCAAGAGAAGGGAAAAGAAGGAGCCGTGAGACCAAAGCCAAGCAGGGGTGTCCAGTGTTGACAGCAGAAGACGGTCTATGGAATTTCGAAGATGGCGGCCAAAGTCAGCGCTCATGGGGCAGACAAAGGGGTGCCGACTTTTCCCAGGAAAGAGTCAGGAGAGCCGAGAAGGAGGGAGGCAGAACCAGGGAGTCCCCAGGGGTAACCTGCAAGCACAAGGTAGGAGCCCATGGAGGCCCAGCTCTGAGTGGGCAGCATCCTCATGGCTGAGCCTGGAAGGTTCACCCTTGAGCTAGCTTACTAGAAGCAGAGAGTATTTGAGGCCCTGTTAATGTGCTTTATGAGATCCAATGATTCTCCTTTCCCCCCTAAACCTGTAACAAGGTGCTTTTGTTGAGCCTGCACCACAGCTGAGGCCAAGGAGCCCAGCAGCTTGGCCAATAAGCAGTGGTTCTTGACCTGTAGGACGCGATCCCTTTCACAGGGATTGCCTGATTCATCACAGTAGCAAAATGACAGTGATGAAGTAGCAACGAAAGTAACTTTATGGTTGGGGGTCACCACTACATGAGGAACTGTATGAAAGGGTCGCAGCATGAGGACGGTTGAGAATCCCTGAACCACAGTATGGAGCCAGCTTGGTCATGTGCAGCAGCACCACCACAGACCTGCTCCTCTCCTGGCTGCTTCCTATGGGGAAGCTCTGCCAGGGACTAGGGGGCCCTTTTCAAAGCAAGATGCCCCCTGGGATAGATAGATAAATGTCCCTTTCTGCGAACCAGGGCTTGGAGGGAATGGGCCAACACTCGGGGCAGCCTCGGGTGTACCCTCACACACAGAGATGGCGTTAAATGGGCTTTGTCCTTTTGTAATGGCATCTCCTCTCTGTGGTTAGGAACCAAGGGCCCAGGAGGTGACGTGCCAGTTCTTCAGGCAGGGGTGTGGGGATCGCCGCCACTTCCATCCTTCTGGCCCAGTCCACCTTCTCTGCATTTCTGGATCAGCAGGAAATCAACGTGCTCAGTGGTGTCTTAGGTCAGGTTCTCTACAGAAGTCAAGCCAGTTAAGCATATGTGTACATGATGGATGGACAGATGGATGGAGATAGATGATAGATAGGTTGATTGATTTATTCACAAGATAACGACTCACATGTTTGTAGAGGCTGGGAAATCCCAGGTCCCTGTGTCAGACATCAGGCTGCAGGCAGTCTGCAGGCTGATCCACATGGCTGCTTGCATGGATTCCAAGAGTTCCGAGATCAGCAGGCAATGTGGCTGGTCACTGGCTCAAGTCCCAAGAAATGGAGGTCACATGATGCGGAGCCAGATGGCGGGGTCCAGAGCAAAAACTCATGATCTTTGCCAGATAATATCAACTGCAGGCCACAGCCCCGAGGAAACTCCTCGTACAACTGGCTGACAGGACACATCAGATCACGCCGTGAAGGATGATTACATCATGACACAATTGCCAACCCCAGAGAATCAAGGTCCAGCCAAGTTGACACAGAACCAGAACCATGCCAAGTGGAGAAGGCTGGTGGTCGGTGGTTCCGTGTTGGAATGTGATCTTAAGGCCCGCGGTCCCGAACCACGCGCCGCTTCTCAGGAGAAAGACGGGACCTTCCTCTTCCTTAAACAGCTAGTCTCAGAAATCCACAGTGGAGGGTGAGGGTGGGTGGTCTCTTGAGTCAGCATCAACCCAACGGAGTGAGAGCCTCACAGGTGGGAACTGTTAAGGTGCGTGCCACATACTCACCCATGCAGACACACATAAACATGTACCCACATATTCACATGTCCTTGCAAACACACACAGACATACACACCTTCACACAACCACACACACTTCCACAATGTTTACACACATTCTTACACTCATATTCATGCACACTTATACATATGCACTGACAAGACATGCCACTCAAACTCATACTCTATAAACACACACACACACACACACACACACGTTCTACCAAGTCACCTATGCAAATGCTTGGCCCTGGTCCCTGCTGAACACATCAGTTCAACACCCCAAAGTCTTACCCGTCCACACACACCCCAACACCCCTGCTTCTAATCCAATGCATGTAAGTACATGCACTCCCTGGTTACACGTTGTGTACACAAACACCTGTGTCCATTTCCATTCTTTGTGTACCCCCCCTGTGGTCTGGGGGCTCTGAGGACTGAGTATCAGGTGCTGGGGGGCAGAGGATGGAGCAGCTGGCCCCTTGGGAAAGAGAAGAATGAGCGGGATGGGAGGGCTGAAAGTTGTGCACAATTCGTTGGCTCCTTGTCCATTCGTACGCAGTTTATCCCTTCCGCTTTCTGTAAATGACACTCATATTTGCCCGGGGAGGCTCCAGGAGAATGTAAACCCCGCAAGGGCACCGGGCTTGCTCCCAGCACTGCCTGGTCTTCAGAGACTGGAACGGGCTGTGTGTCTGAGCCCTCAGGGGCTCCTGCTTATTCCATGAATGCCGGAACCCCCTCCTGATGGCCGGTGGGCGCACTGAGGCTCATACTGGGTTTGAGGGGCTGTTTCCAAATGTCTTGTTGTTATTGTTAGGTACCGTCAAGTCAATGCCGACACGTGGCAACAAAGCACTGCCCTGTCCCGCGCCAGCCTCACAATTGTTGCTGTATTTGAGACCATGGTGACAGCCACTGTGTCCATCCATCTTACTGAGGGTCTTCCTCGTTTTCACTGCCCTTCCACTTTAAGAAGATCCCCAATAAAACCAAACAACGCAACAAACCCACTGCTACTGAGCCATGCGGACTCCCTGTGCCCCCGTGGTACACTCTGTACCATGTCCATGGGTCTGACCTTTGGAAGCAGATCGCCAGGCCTTTCTCCCTAGGCACACCTCAAGTTTCATTAGTAGCCTCGCACTTTGACCACTTGCTCTCCTCTAAGAAGGTGACGGCGGCAGCTTTTTCTCTGGGAGAGACTGAATGAGGCAGAGCTGCTGTCTGGCGAGTTCAGGACTCAGGAGAGGGGGGACGTGAGAAGAGAGGGAAGTCAGGAGGGAAAAGAGCACTGGAGGGTGGGAGAGAGGGGAGGAGCCAACATCCACAGAGAAGATCCTGAGGTCACTTGGGCACTGAATGCCTGGGGCCCTGAGGCCTGTTCTCTGAGCCATGCAGGGAAGGGAAGAAGGTGTGTGTAACTCAGAGACTTCAGGTGGCACCTGGAAGCGCAGGTGTCATTTCATATATTATTTAACAGAACAAAGCCAGTGAGAGAGCATATCATGATGGCGATGCCCGAGGACCCCATTTCTAGCTGGGGGTCCATGGGATGCTCCTGTGTGCCTGATGAGGTCCACTTACTGACATTCAGGGTATGCAGGTAGGACCATGGGGCATTGAGGGGTGGAGGGGAGACAGGTGTGAACTACCTGATCTCCAAGGTGCTACCATGGGGCTGCTGTGTGACAGGACCTGGTTATCAGGCTGGCAGGGGAGCTAAGTTGAGGGGGTCCTGTGTCTGGAAGGGGAAGGAGGCTGTGTAAGGTCCTGCTGAGGTGGGAGCCCCACCTTCCGTCTTCCTATAGCCAGAGAGCAGTCTCACTGGGGGGGCGGGGGGCGGGCAATTCTCAAGGGTGGACTCTGAGCCTTTTCCCAGGCTGTTCCCTCTTCCTGGCTCACCTTTCCCTCTGCTCCTCCTGTGGCCGCTCACCTGTCACCGGCTTTCCCAGCGTGGTCCTTGTAACGTCCACACGGCAGCCACCTTCTTGGCATCTGGGCCTCCAGTGAGCTAGTTTATCAGGCTGAGTCATTTTAAGCATTTGCCCATATGTTGACCCTCTGCTCGCCCATCCCCAACCCTTCCTCCCACCCCCCTGCACCATCCACCACCGTGAGGAAGGAGACTGCTAGCCAGTCCTGGCAGGGACTTCAATGTTTGATTGAAGGAGTCCAATTTTTGCTAAATGACTGCAGGCAGAGCCAGACCACATTCTGGTCATCTGCTTCTACCTCTTTTTTCTCCGTTGTAATCAAGGTGCAATTCGCATGGCGCAATTAGCCACTTAAGAGGGGACAATTTGGCGGCATGTGGGACGTTGGGCCCTACCTCATAAAGGCGCTATTTGAGTTTTTGGCTGAAGGGGTGCCAGCGTTGCTTGCCTTTATTTGTTCTGCTTTCTCCCTGGGTGGAGCTGCGGGGCTTCCCCGCTGGGCCGAAAGCTGCCACCCCCTGCAGGGGCTCAACTATGGCTGGTGGAGGAGGAGGAAAGAGGGGGAGGAGCAGAGCCCTGTGTGGCCCAGAGCCAGTGTCGAGGGCCCCCACACCTGGCCCTCTTGGGGGCTTCCCTGCTGGTGAGGCCCTAGGCAGCAGGCTTGCTTTCAGTGTGCCTTGGACGGCCCTCAGGCAGACAAAGGCTTTGGGGCCCGCATCCTGCAGAGGCTGCCCTTGCTCCCAGGTCTCCATGGAGACGAAGAAACACAGCTGCTTGCTCTCACTTCCCAGGGTGCCCACCCGCATCAGCAGTGTGTGTGGGGGGGAGCTCAGTGTCCCCACCCCCCACCCACACCGAGGTCCTCAAGCCCCTGAATGGGAATGCGAGGTGACCAGACCTGCTCCGAGCCGTGGCCAGTGTCCACCTTGATTTGTCCTGATCCATCCAGGCCCGGGCCGGCCTCTCAGCAGAGCAGGAAGGGCCCTGAACAGCGGACGTCTTTCTTAGTTTCTCAGCCGTGTGTGGTGAGGGCCGATTTGCTACAGGATTGAGGATGTGGGTGACTTTGGAACCCAAGCTGGGAGATCATCTACAGGGTGGGCCATTGGCCCCCCCAAAGAAGCAAGGCCCTCCCACCTCCTCCCTGCCCCAGAAGCCTCCTGAGCTGCCTACTTCTGAGATTCCCATGGGGGTGGGGGACTGGGTTTCTAGGGAAATAAACACCTGCCATTGACCCCATTCCGACTCCTGGTAGCCAACCTGTGAGTCGACGGCTGGCTTCTCGGTAGCAGATTGCCAGGCCTTTTTTCTGAGGAACCCCTGGTGGACTCAGATCTTTCTTTCACCTTTGGGTGGCACCACCCAGGGGCCCGGGGTTTCAAAAAGTGGCCCAGGGAGTCAGTGTCTGCGTGGTTCCACGGCAGTAGCCCGGACCCTACTTACAAGGCCCAGCTCTGGGGTGCCTCCACCCCCGAGAAGCCCTCCCTGGTGTCCACCTTGGCCGTTCTGGAGGTCTTCAGCACAGGTGGCCAGGGGTCTGCCCCAGGCAGGGAGAACTGCCAGAGACAGAGGTGAAGTGGGACTCACCGGGGTCTTTGAGCGAGTTCATGCACATGTGCTCAAAAGCCACCCCCCCAACGGTGTCAGATGCTCTAATTGTGGAGGCCGACACGTCTCCCTCAGCGACTGACCTGATGACATAAATCACAAAGCACCCACACAATGAACTCTTGTCCACCCTTCGGGGGGATGAGGCGGCAGGCAATGTACCCTGGCGAAATAATCTCCAAAGTGAATTAAGTGCAGGCACACAGACAAGCTGCGGAACAGCACGGCGCCTGTTACGCTGCCATTTGAATGAAAATGGGGTGATGTTCATAGCCGGCGCATTTATAGATCACACACCAGATGCTGAGAGCCGATCTTGACACTGAAGATGGACGACCAGGCAGGGAAAGACACAGGCAGGGCTGGGCCAGTCGTATCAATTCAAACAGGTGCTGGGTGTGCAAAGACGGCCTCTGGGAGGTCACCCCGGCCTCACTGGCTGCCACTGGGGACGGGAGCTGGGAAGACTGGGGGGCTGACTGCTCGTCCCATACCTTGTTTGGGATGCATCCTGGTTTTCTTTCCCACTGTGCCCATGTGAGGAGCCCTGGTGGCAGAAGGATGACGCTTTGGGCTGCAATCCGAAAGGTTCACAGTTTAAAACCACCAGCCGCTCCTCGGGAGAAAGACAGGATTTTACTACTCAACGAGCTAGAGTCTCAGAAATTCCCAGGGGGAAAGTTCTACCCTGCCCTAGAGGGTCGTTCTGAGTTGGCACCAACTCGACGACTGCGAGTGGTGGGTGCGTGTTGCCCTAGGGTAAGAGAGGTTAAACTCGGGGCTGCTACTAACCTTGAGGTCAGCCGTTCGAAGTCATAGCAGCCACACAGAGCTCGACGAGTTACAGCCTCTTCCCATAAAGAGTTATCGTCTAGGAAACCCCCGGGGTCAGTTCTGCCCGGTCCTGGAGGATCTCCACGAGTCAGAATTGATTCAGTGGCAGTGAGCTTGGTTTGGGTTTGGTGCCTGCGTGGTTCCAAAGGTTGGCTGTTCAGACCCACCCAGTGGTGCCAGGGAAGAGCTCTGGCACCTGCGTCTGTGCAGGTGGCAGCCCAGAAAACCCTGCGGAGCAGCTCTGCTCTGTCACCCACGGGGGCACCTGGAGTCAGGATCAACCTGATGGCCATGAGCTTGGGGCTTGGGGGTGGGGTGGCGTGTCTATTTGTCTTTACTTTGGGGAGTAGTTTCCCTGCAGGATCCTGGAGCTTTGGCTTCAGAGCCCAGAAAGACTATGGGAGCATCTACTTCCTGAATGCCAGGCTGTCCCCTGCTCCCCGGCCTGCGGGGGCTTCCTCTGTGGTGTACTAACGGCACTCGTGAGCAAGGGGCTCACTTTGTATACATTCCCGAGCACATGGCCCCTCTCTCAACAAATTGTAAAACACCCTCAAGGTGAGTGTGGACTCACGGAGACCCCATTCAACAGAGTAGAGCTTCCCCTGCTGTTTCCCAGGCTCTGTCTTTAGTGGCTCTGTTAGTCCAGGTTGACTAGAGAACCAAATCCAGGGAGACACTCATGTGTGTGTGTAAGAGAGAACTGTATATCAAAGGGCAATTGTACATGAAGAAAACATCCCAGCCCAATCCAGATCAAGTCCATAAGTCCAATACTACCCCATATGTTGATACTAGTCCATAAGTGCCTCTAGACTCATACAGCTATGCAGTGATACTGAATGCAGGAAGATCACAGGCCAGTGGGTGGAAAGTCTTGTGGATCCAGTGGTGGTGGAAGCATCTCAGTGCTGGTGTGGGTCTCCACGTGGCTCCTCCAGCTCCAGGGAGCTGACTCCATCAGCATAGCTCCATGTGGCCTGTCAACAGGAATGTCTCACAGGGAGTGTCCCTGACTCCAGCGAGCTATTGATGTCCAAATGAGGTCCTCAAACTGGGACCTGATTGACAGGCTAGACTCCACCTCTCCCCAAGTTGACAGGAGATTGTGGAACTGCCATAGGGGAGCAGTTAACCAGGTCTTTCTTCCGCAGACCCACTAGCTGTGTTCGAACTCCCAGCATTTGGGCTAGCAGCCAATCACCCGCCCCCCCCCCACCTAAAACAAAACAAAAATCCCCACCTTACTGCCAATTTAAAGTGAGTGACCTTATAGGACAGGGTAGAACTGCCCCCTTGAGTTTGTGAGACAGTAACTCTGTGCAAGCGTAGAAAGCCCGTCTTTCTCCCAACGAGTGAGGACAGGAGGGGTCTTGGTGAAGACTCTGGTTAGGTGTTGCTGCGAAGCAGCCAGCCCACCGTGGCTGCTGTATGGGAGCTCCTGACGCAACCATGATGTCAACCCCTCTCACTGGGGAGCCCCCTCGTCTCAGGAGACCTTCCACCTGACTGAGCATGGTGTCCTTCTCCATGGACTCTCCTCATCTGCTAGACTGTCCAAAGCATATGGGACAAGATCTCACCATTCTCCATTGCAAGGGACACCGGACTGACCTTCTTCCAAGACAGGTCTGTTTGTGCTTCTAGCAGTCCATTCGACTCAAGAGTCTTTGCCAACACCGTGATTCAAAGGTATCCATTCTTCTGCAGTTTGGAAGAACCACCCCCCGCCCCCCCGCATCCAAATACCCACTATTGAGTCAATTCCAACTCATGCCCTCCCCCACCCCCATGAATGTCAATGGAGAACTGTGTCCCATGAGGTTTCCAGTGACCTCTTCTTTGAAGGAAATTTCTTCCCAAGATTCTTGGGGGCACTTGAACTGTCAACCTTTTAGTTAGCAGTCGAGTGCATCCACTGCTGGCAGAGACGACGTGGGAACATTTAGGACATGAGGAGAGAACTCCGCCTAAACTATGTGGACTCAGGATGGGAGTGGGGGTTGCGGGGGGGCATGGCACAAGAGAGAACCAGGGGACTTTCACCAGAAGATGGGGGATTAGATTCTGGACAGGCAACAAGTCCTAACGTCTATGACAGAGACCAAGACCCCTGCTGTAAGGATCCCTGGCCCTAAAACCCGTGCCCTGGGACCACTCTTTGCCAATGAAATGTGATGGGAATCCCCTTCTCACCCCGGATGCCCCACGCCTGTGCTTGGCTAGTTAAGAACAAGGATGAGAAGGGGCATGGTGCTGGATTTTCTTGGTTTAAAATCTACTTTTCCTCCATCTGTTTAAGGATTACTGCTCCTCGAAGAATTCCGTCCCAGACGCTAAGTGCTAATACCTCAGTTCTTTGGGGACGCCGCAGTCTGCAGTTGGAATTGAATGTGAGCAGAATAGAGTCATTTGCTTTCTATCAGCATCCTGCATGGAAACTTGTTTGCGGCTAGTGTGGACCTGCGAGAAAAATGAGTTCAGCTTCGCCTCCCTCATCCCTGTGCGAGGAGCCTAAATCACCACCCATCACACCACACCACTCAGCCAGAAATGGCCATGGCTCCGTGTAATCAACACAGAATGAGGGCCGCTGTCACCTCCTGCTGATGACTCCTTTAGGGCCAGATAAGAGCAGGGCTTAACAGTCAGCTCTGGTGGAGGGCGGCAAGTGCCTGGAACCTCGGCCACGGGGGAAAAGGTGAGCGAGGGACCACAAGACCAGCTCTGGTGCCTGTCCGGGACCTCAGGGCATCCTGGAGGTGGCAGACCACAGGTTGACAGATGCTGGTGTGCTTCATTGCACTCAGCTTCTTGCTGGAGGTTGGTAGTTTGAAGGCATGCAGGGCACTTCAGAAGAAAGGTCTGGCCATGTGCATCCATCAAAATCACAGCTGAGACAATCCCAATGCAGCGGTTCCTCTGTGCACGCTGGGTCACCCTGAGTCAGAACCGTTCATAGCAGCGGGTATGGGTTTTTCCCTTGCTTTCGGTCGTGTTACATTGATTTATAAAAAAAATAAATGTCACCAAATCTAATCCTGATGATTTCCCATGTGAGGACCTCGATTTTATCCTCCTGTGGGAAATGGGGGCGGCTGACAGCCCTGTGTCTGGCTAGTGCCATTGAGTGGCTGCACCCCACACCCCTCCAGGTCCCCATAAATGAGACCCTGGCCCCTTTGTGCCACCTGCCTGGTACAGGGGTCTTTTTCACCTGAGTTCTGCTTTTCTCCCCCATCACTCAACAGGGGCCGTGGTGTACAACGGAGTGGTCAGAGCGTGGATTCTGAAGACAGACAGACTGCTAGCTTCTGCTGCCAGCTCAGGTAGGTGTGAGCCAGTGGTGACTTGAAGCAAGTGACTTGGGGCTTTTGTGCCTCAGTTTCCTCATCTATAAACTGGGGATGATAGCAGTCCCTGTGTTGGTGGAGACGAAATGAGTTAATGTGTAAACAAAGCGAAATGGAAAGGCACAGCCCCTGGCTAAAAAATCCTTCAGAAATTAATGGTGGGAGCGGGAGAGCATTCAACCAAGCAAGGGTTCTTGGAAGCTCAGGGCCCTGGTGTGAACGCACAGGAAACACAGCCAAGAGGCTGTCCCTGGTCCGGCATTGGGAAGGTACTAGCCAGAGAGCATGCTGGGTCTCTGCCCTTGCAGGTGACATCTGGCTGGAGGGGACAGGCAAGAATCAAGAGGAGAAACTCACCAGATAGATTTGTGATCTGCATCCTCAGGGCCAAACTTGGCTCATGAGATTCCATTTCCACCCTCAGGAAGGAGAGCGAGCGAGCAGTGGAACAGAGAGGTTCAGTAACCTCCCAAGGCTGCACTGCAGACACATGCCGAAGCTAAAGGCTGGCTCTCACCGTTTTTACTTTCTTGGGTTTAAGCAAAAAGTTCCTAGAGCTCTTACGCCAACATACCTCAGAGGTACTGTGGGTTCAGCGACAGTTACAGAGAATTTTTGGTTTCCCAGTGCATATAAAAGTTAAAGGGGAAATGGATTACAGGGGTCTACATATAACCTCCTCCCTGGGGGCTGGACAACAGAAAAATGGATGAAGGGAGATGTCGGACAGTGTAAGCTATGACAAAATATAATAATTTATAAATTATCAAGGGTTCATGACGGTAGGGGGAGCAGGGAAGGAGGGAAAAAATGAGCTGATGCCAAGGGCTGAAGTAGAAAGCAAATGTTTTGAGAAGGATGAGGACAACAAATGGACAAATGTGCTTGACACAATGGATGGATTGTGATAAGAGTTGTACGAGCCCCCAATAAAATGGTTTAAAAAAAGTTATATTTACACGATACTGTAGTCAGGAGCCCTGGTGTTGCTGTGGGTTAAGCATTGTGCTGGTAACAGCAAGGTTGGCAGTTCCAACTCACCAGCCACTCAATGGAGAAAGATGAGGCTTTTCTGCTCGGGAAAAGGTTGCAGTCTCAGAACCCCCACAGGGGCAGTTCTGCCCTGTCCTACAGGGTCTCTGAGAGTTAGAATCGACTGGATGGCAGTGGGCTTGGTCTTGTGGTTTGGCAGTCTATGAAGCGTGCAGTAGGATCATTGTGACCAAGTTTGAAATAGCACATGAATGTTCAAAGGGTGACCCAGGGACCCGCGGTGAGCACGCACTCTTGTAAGACATGCACTATCTGCAAAGCTCAGCAAAGTGAGACATGATAAAGCCAGGCGTCCCTGCAGGTCCTGCTTCACATTGCCTTCTCCTGAACTGCTTAGAGGCTTCCAAGGAGGCCAACCCTATTGTCACCTCAATGTTCCAGATGGGGAAACAGACATCAAGAGCCCGGGCCACCCAGAGAGAGAGCAGCAGAGCCGAGAGGGAACCCCAGGCCATCCTCACAGCCCATTGTGCCGCAGCTCCTTCCAAAGGGCACCGTCTGGTGGGTTGTAGTCTGAGATCGGTGGCTAACACCTCAAGTCTCTATTGGAACGCAACATAAGGGATGCTTGCAAGGGTCCTGGTTATGTGCAGAGCTGCTAAGCGCAAGATCAGCAGTTCTAACCTACCAAGCTACTCCTTAGGAGAAAACCGAGGCTTCTGCTCAAGGAAAGAGTTACAGTCTCAGAAGCCCACAGGGCCGGTTCTGCCCTACCCCATGGAGGGGGGGTGCTATGAGTCAGAATTCAAGCATAACCCACTCACTGCTCACCAGAGCTTCCCATCTGTCCCCGCTACCCCACCCACCCCTGACTTCTTCAGGCGCTTTCCATGCAAGCTGCTTGTGACTCCCAGGCCCAGAAAGGCTGAGCTGTCCCAGTTCCAGCCCAAGCCCAATCCCCACACCAGCCCGGTCCCATCAGCAAGATGGATGAAACTCGGGCCGCGGTGATCAGTGCTCAGAGTGGAGACCTGATTACTTGTCTATGGAACATTGATTTATGGGTAATTCTTCCTCTCCTCTCAAGACGCTGGATTGCTGCTAATTTCCCGACAGCCTTAAATCATGCCTCCCCTCCCCCATTCGGCATTCGGCTCCATGTCTCACGGAGCCACTGTCTTGATTGAAAGGGGTGCGGAGGGGGGAGCCCCCCACCTCCATACCCAGGGCGCAGGCGCAGACAGCAGCGGGAGCGGCCTGTGTCATTTATTCAGGAACGGTGGCGGCCCACACATGGCTCGCTTAATTTCATGTTTGGCTGCCAACGGGCTTTCATTTATAGATAATATAAACAGGTTGACAGAGCCCTAATTAACTGATTTGTGGTCCTCTGGGAACAAATGGTTATTAATATTCATAAACATTTGTGTAAGACTTTAAGCAGATGCTTGCCCCTGACATGATTGTAATATGTCCTCCATGGAGTGCCCCGTGATCTCAGATTAGTCTCTCCCCTGTGTACACCAGAGAGAGTTGTCAGCTCATGAGAATCCCTCTCCCAGGGCTGACCTACCTCTTGGACGTGGTGGCAGTGGTGCTTGGCTTGTCGGCTACAGCTTCCTGGACTGGACACAATCTGGTTGTCCTCCTTGGTGAAGAATGGTCTAGCTTTCCAACCCCAGTCCCAGTGTGTTAGACAGGGTTCTCTAGAGAAACAAAACCAGAATGCTAATAATTATATATATATACACAGATAGATATATAACACAAGAAATGAACAGTTAAATTACAAAGCAGTACAAATGGCTCAGTGCAACTCACTCCCCTGAGAGAGTTGTGAGACACTGGCAGTCCTTCAAGTCTTGAGGGCCGCCAGGTCGTCCTTTGTAGAGAGATCCAGGCTATCCGGGCAAAGGCAGCAAATAGCAAGGCAGGTCACCAACAGTCAAGTCACCAACAGTCCCCAGCTCAAGAGATGTAAATTCCAATTGTGTGGTGAAGCAGGACTTGAAGGAACTTCAAATTACAGCAACAGGTTAGGTGTCCCACAGGTAGTGTAGCTTGCAAATTGAGGCACCAAAAAAGCAAGGCAGCCACACACTGGTCCGATGATCAGAGAGCGAGAGACAAGAAAGGTGAGGCTCACGGAGCCATTTATCTCTCCGTCCTTCAATTAATCCCACATGTGTTTATCGGCCAGACTGGCACAATAAACTAACTACCTCACCCAGTCTCCTGGAGGGTGAGGACCTCTTCCTCCAGGAAGCCTCCCAGGATTGCACCGCCCCTACCCATCCCCCCCTTCCCATCATCGTTACTGCAAACGTTTTTCATAGATGCTCCCTGAGTCATGTGGTCACCAAGCATCCTCATGTACCTGCTCCCATCCCTTCACCTACAACAGGGTGTGGTGGTGGGGGCGGGGGACAGTGATAACTGCAGGCCCAGCCCCCTTCACAAGACTGCTAGCAAGAGCATCTGCCTGTACCCAAATGCCCACGATTGTTTTAACATATCCTATAAAATATCTATATCGATCCCTGGTGGTGTAGGGGTTATGAATTGGGCTGCTAACTGCAAGGTCAGCAGTTCGAAACCCTTAGTCACTCCTCCGGAGAGAGACAGGCCCTTCTACTCCTGTAAACAGTTAATAGTCTTGGAAACTCACAGGGGCAGTTCTTCCCTGTGCTCAGGGGTAGCTGTGGCTCAGCATGGACTAGACTGATGGCAGAGGCATCGTAAAACAGGTACTGCTGTGATAATACCTGCCTTTAAAACCCACAGCCACTCCTCAGGAGAATGACGAGGCTGTCTGCTCCCCCAAAGATTTACAATCGTGGGGCTCGAACTCCAATACTTCCAAGCACTTTTGGTTTACCACATGTGTCAAATTCAAAGTCATTTCCAAAGACTTGGAACCCAAGGAGGTGTTAGAAATCAACTCTGGTTCCCTTACCCGGGTTGGCAGCTGCATCGGCGATTGTGCATGTCACCCCGAGTTCTCAGCCGCCCCAAAGGTCATCATTTCATTTCCCACAGCAGCCAGGACAGAGCCTTCCCTGGTGGGAGAGCTCAGGCTCGCTGCAATCTGGCTGCCTGAAGTGTTCATTTAGTGCCCCAGGGAAAAAGGTTAAAAGAAACCAATTTCTGAGAAAATGACCCAGGTGATTAGGTGAAATCGCTGCTCCTTTTTTTTTTTTTTTTTTTAACCGCTTGATGTCCCAACTGAGCAACAACCACCACCAGTTTGCGTATGAAGAAGGGAAAATGGTGGGCAGGGTGGGGGGTGCTGGGTCAGAAAGACTGTCCACTGCCCCAGGACGTAGGGGTGTCAGGGCTCGTATGCATGTCCGCTTCACAGGTGCCTCAACCCGTTTGGCTGGGTTTTCCTACTTTTAAATCAAAGCCATGTGTACACCATGGTTCACAGAAAAAGCTCCTCTGGGCCCCTTGGCCCTAATTTCCTTGCACTCCTTGATCTCTTTTATGAATCTCTTGGTGTTCAGACAAAAATATTCACACCTGCAACGTCCCCCTGTCCATAGAGGCTAAGGGTGTGACCACGCACACCTGCTCCAGTATTGGTGGGTGAAGGGGACAGAGTCAGCCGCGGCTCACCAGCAGCCACTTTGTGCCCATGAGACACATGCAGCCATTCGGCTGGGCCTCGAGCTTACTCCCCACCCCATCAAACGGGCCTTGAGTATTCCAGGGACGTGCTGGGAGCACACCAGTGAAGGACTGTCGTACTGGTTGCTGAGACCAGAGCAGAGACCATAGTCTGAAGGTGACCCATTTCCCAGCGGGGTCTTTGTTTGCTGGAGAGTATCCATGGTCCCCACTGGTCCTGGAGGTAGTACTTGCATCACAGACCTGGAAAGGAGCAACAGGCAAAGGGTGTTGGGTTCCTTGTGCATAAGGATGACATCGCATCTGTGCTATGCAAGCTTAGCTAGGACTGACCGCTGAGACAAGGCCTGGAGCGGATGAGGAATGGCAATGGCTTCTGAGCCAATGACAGCATGAGAGACGGAGCAATCTGGGACAGTTAATGTCCTTGGTCTCCCTCCACCTGGTTATGGTGACAACAAAACATGTTCACCTTCCCATTGCCAACAGCCCCTGAGAAGTGGGCTTCTCCCAGCCTCCTACATCTCCCTCTTTTATTAATGAAGAAATGGCATGGTATCAGCCACAGCTTGGGAAGTTCGGAACCATTGCCCCGGCTCTTTCTTCCTTCCAACCCTCCTGGCCTGGTGACTGGCCGTGACATTACAGGAGAGCTGATGCTGAGAGCTCTAAGCTTTCATAGTCGTCAGGTGCTGGCGAGTCTGCTCAACTTGTTGGGATCTTAGGCACAGCAGGAGGAAACACTGCCCGGTCGCGTGCCAGACTCTGAATCTTTATTGTATTTGAGATCTTCCTCTTTTCCACCAACCTGCCATTTACCCACATGTAATGTCCTTATCCAGGGACTGGTCTCTCCTGATAACATGCCCAAAGTAGGTTGATATTGGGTCTGGCCACCAGTCCAGCAAAATCTTGTAGGCACGATAACAGCCGCCTCACCCTAGAAGAGTCCTTGGACTGGCTCCTTAACAGCTGTCACCTCTCCCTTCTCTGCAAGCAGGTCTCTGATCTGGGGGAGGCAAGAGCTGGTGATCTCAGGGTCTCAGAGGATACGCCCCAACTTCAGAAGGTGATTCTGGTGTAAAAACTTCATGCCATGCACCTTTCTCCTTTCCGTTGGCTTGGGGTTGACGTGGGACTCTGTTTTGGTTACCGAAAGATTTTGCTAACCCGGTGGGCTTATAAGAAGTGTGCTGGAGGCTACCTTCCCAACCACCCACATCGACACAGCCCTATGACAGAGCCTTCAGCCCTTAGCCTTGACTCCCTCCCAGGTATGGGGCTGCTGGGGCTTGGCGGTCACCTTGCAACCATGGGTGAGAATGAAGAACCAGCATGCTGTGGAAGGCAGAATGGAAATGTACAAAGAGCCTGGCCCCGTGGTGCTGCCACACAGGCCCCAGGATCTCATCAACCAGATGTCTTCACCATCTGAGGCGGGGAGAGATCTTGAAGGCCAGAAATGGATGGCCAGTTGTTCTGTCATTCAGCCGAGTGCACTCCCAGGAATACAAGGGCCTTCCTGTCGAGAGGGGGCTCCGATGGAGTGTTGCCTTCATGAGGATTTCGGCCGGCAATTCACTGAGCCACTGTCCTGGGCCAGGAATTCTCTCAACCCTTCGAGTACAAAGATGAAGGGAAACCAGCTCCTGATCGCAAGACGCTGAAAACCTAACGGAGGAAACGCGTGTGACGGTTCTTTTCCTGAAAGGCCCTGCTGCTCCGTGTCAGGCACTTCGCATGCCCTAAGCCACTCTGTGCTGGAAATGGGTGGAGCTGATTGAAGGGCCTCCAGCCTTGGTGGACAGCCGTGGCTCCACTTCCTCTTCATTACTAGTGCCGTGTCTGCAGATTGCCCCTCGAGAGATGCCCCAAGTGGGCTCGACCCTGAGTTTCTGATTCTTTCTGCTCTTTCATTGAGCTGGGGGTGCATCAGTCATTACCATTGAAATGAGCTCAATCTTCATTAGCGTAGCCCCAGTCTGTGAAGACATGAGCCAACCAGGCCAGGTGGACCCTGGAGTGCCAGGTTCCTGTGCCCCTCGGGATGGGAACGTTGCATTGCCATAGAACTGATGGTTAGGGCCAAGTGCCCCTAATCTCGAAGCAAACCTTTTGTTGTTGAGTCAGTTTGGGCCCACAGGGTTAGCAGAATCATCTAGTAGCCATGCGAGCAGCCAGATTAATTAAAGAGGATCTGATTGTCGACCCAACCACTGCCACCACTTCCTTTCGGCAAACAGATCTCTGATCGCCAGTTGAGCAGGGAGCTGGCAAGCTCAAGGGTCTGTAGGTCTTTAGAATGCATGTGTGGTAGGAAGGGTTATAAATAAACCATCTCTCCCCCTCTCCTCCCACCCCATGCTGCCCCCGCGTCCTCCGAAGGCCCAGGGCTTGGTTGCCTTTCCCTTTGAAAGCCTTGCTCAGCCTGACTCGACTCCTAATTAAAATCGTACCCAGCATGACTTCTAATTAGGCACAGCAGCCCCACAAAAGCCATCCGTATTAAGTGGTGTCATGGTACCAAGTGACTTTATCCCAAGGAAGGACAGGCCAGCATGAGGACTGGGCCATGGCGAGTGTTCACTGGGGCTGCCTCTGTGTGGCCAGGGGGCCGTGCCTTACCAGAGGGCGGCAGGATGCATTCAAGTTCATGAATGTAGGCTTCACACCCGGCTCCTAGGAACTGAGACAGTTGACTCAAGAGGGCAGGCTGACTTTTCTATCTTGGAGCAAAGAAGCAGGGACCAGGGCAGAGGGAAGAGATGCGATTCCAAATCCCTGCCCTTCGCTCCTCCTCATTTTTTGGCTTTGTGTCTGGATTTGGAGGGTGAAATGAGCGGGAAAATGAAGTCTTTTTCTCTTAACAAATTCAGTCGTTGGGCCACCGTGATTTCTTAAGGCAGCAGCGATTCTGTTCTTCCTCGTCCCCCCACAAAGTCATAGATCTTTCGATTCCTTTGCTCATGAATTAACCAGCAATGTGACCTCAGCGTTTCCTGCTCGGCAGGCGCTCATTGGGATTCTGGACTGCTGTGTCGTAACTCATTCCTCGTGCACAGGAGCCAGATGTCCCAGAGCCTGGGGTCGGAGCACCCATTTAAAACTGCAGGCAGTAGCCCTGCTGGGCTAGAAGCAGGCTCCCCAGGATTCCCTCCAGGGCCTAGACCAGTGGTTCGCAACCATCCTTATGCCGCAACCCTTTCATACAGTTCCTCATGTGGTGGTGACCCCTTCTTCCTTCCGGTCTATCCAGAATCAGATGACAACTCACCACCTCTGCGGCTCCCACCTTGCCTCAAAGCCCCATCGCCTCTCACCTGGTTGGTCTGATGGGTCTCCCTACTTCTGCTCTCGCCCATCTATAGGCGTGGGACTGCATTGTTTACCCTCCATATTGCAACATCGGATACAGAGACAAAAACACACCCCAAGACGTATAGGTTAGTCAGAGATTGCAGGTGAATATCTTTGTCTCCCTCAACCCAAACTCACCACCACAGAGTCGATTCTGATTTATAGCAAGCTGCCCCTGTGGGTTTCTGAGATGGTCTCTCTTTGTGCTAATAGAAAGCCTTCTCTTTCCCCTCACAGAGTGGCTGGTGGGTTTGAACTGCTGACCTTGTGGGGAGCAGCCCAACATGCAACTCACTATGCCTTCAATCCAGAAGAAACTCAAACGGACGGACAGTGAGTTCATTCCTAATGGTCAGGACCCTCTGGGACAGGGGTGGGGCCCTGGGGGTGGAGTGGCTATGAGCTGGCCATCAGTTCGAAATTACCTGTCACTCTGAGGGACAAAGAGGGGGCAGTCACAGCTCAGGACCCCACAGGAGGCATTCCACCCGGTCCTAGAGGGCTGCCAGGAGTCAGCATCGACTCAATGGCAGGGACTTTGAGTTTGATAAGTCAGGATTGAACTTCCCCTGTGGGTTCCCAAGACAGTAACTCTTTACAGGAGTGGAAAGCATGGTTTTTCTCCCATGGAGAGGCAGGTGGGTTTGAACTGCTGACCTTGTAGTTAAATGCTAAATGCAAAAGCACTATACCACTCAGGCTTATGTTGCTGTTGTTAAGTGCCATCGAGTCGGATCCAATCCAGAGAGACCCCATGCACAAGGGCCCTGTACCATTCTCACAGCTGTTCCTAGGCCCGTGCCTATTGTTGCTGCCACTGTGTCAATCCGCCTCATAGAGGGTCTTCCTCGCTTTTGAGACCCATCCACTTTACCAGGCATCATGTCCTTCTCCAGGGACTGATCTCTCCTGACAACATGTCCAAAGAATCCAAGAGGAAGACTTGCCATCCTTGCTTCCGAGGGCCCTCTGGCTGTACCTTTTCCAAGACAGATCGGTCTGTCCTTTTAGCAGTCCATGATACTTGCAGTTTTCTTCTCCAGCACCACCATTCAAATGTCGACATTGCCAGGGCTTAAGCCAACATTCCATCAAGAAACAGCACCTTGCCCCAGAAGCCCCCAGGTCAGCATCCCAGCTACTGTCCCTTCCTCCTTCCACAAGTAGCCACTGTCTCCACTCTCCGTGGCCCGCCCCTCCCAGCTTTAAAGTTCCATTACCCAGAAATGCCTCCCTAGGCACTGTGGGTGCGGTGACCATGTGGCAAGCATTGGTATGTCTTTGGAGTCTCCTATGCCTTTATTTTCCTTGGAATCTAATAAGCACCCCTCCTGGCTATTGTGCCTGTACTTGGGACAGTCTGGATTTTGGTCACTCCATACTTGGGGTACAGGGAAGACAAGCCTCTCTCTGTTCACAGTATTTCTTGCAAAATGGTAGCTAGAACCCGAGACTTGATCCAAGTCAGGTGTGATACTGAAGAAAAAAGAACTGCTGGATTCTAAAGGCACTGTTCAGGGAGTGTGAGGAATAAAGTGAGGAAGTGGGAAGCTGATGATATGGCCACCGAGTCAATGCTACAGGGGTCCCACGCGCAGCCAAGCTGCATTCGCTTTGTTTGCGGCCATGCAAAGATCGTGCCCCAAGGCAGCCTGGGAGCCTCTTAAAGATCACAGCGCTGGAAACACGAAGGGTTATTCTGAGTTGGAATCAAATTCACAACAATCAGATTGGTTTTGCTTGTTTTTCATAAGCAGCACATGTTAGGGATGTGTTAAGTTTTGATCTATCTGGGCATGAGAGAGGTGTCTGGCGCACAGGGGCGTTTCAGGACTGAGATCTACCTGTGGGAGCTGATGGCAGCATGTGGGAAGTGTTTACGCCTCCAACCTGGGGAAGACCCCCCCAGGAAGAAGAGTCTGGATGGGGAAATGAAGATTTCCTCGTTACTCTTCTTCTAAGACCTGGGTTCCTATGTGATCCAGGCATGCTCTTTACTCTCTTGAAGCTTTTGTGTGTGGGTAGGCATACGGCTGGAGGAGGGGCTCTCTGGGGTTCTGTCCTGTTCTGTGATTCTGCAAAGGAGGTCTTCAAGGTGGAGCACCACTTGAGAGCTGTGGGCTGATGAAATGGACCTGCCCTCCTATCACCAGCACCGCGGGCTGATGAAGTGGACCTGCCCTCCTATCAGCACTAGCACCGGTTGGGATGAAGACCTAGATTGGCACAGATTATTCCAAATTTGAGAAGACGCTGGTGCACACAGACCAGTCCCCATCTCTTCAGCTGCTAAACAGGCGGTATTCACAGCCAAGCCCTTGATGGGCGACAATTTTCTGCAAGAGACCTGGACTATTGGAAAAACCAGCCCAGCTGGAAATCTCAGGAGACCCAGGAGAGGCCAGAAGGGGTCAGCCGCTTCTGTGATGTCACGGGGAACAGCATTGGCCTCTTGCTTTCCTCCGTCCCACCCCCGTCCCCAACCCCCCGCCCCCCACCCCCCACCCGAGACTCAAAGCAACAGTAGCTGTTCAGCTCTGGGCTTCCTCTTCCCAGTGCAAGAAGGCATTGCAATTCTCAATTGCCGCCCTGAGACCTATAAATGTAACCATTTAATAATGTCTGTTTTATAGGGTAGCCTGTGCCCTGTGGGGGCCCGGGGAAACGGCTGTCCTAATGAGACCATGTCTTCAGCTGGTGCCTTGGAGATTAGGACCACAAACAATGGGGAAAACCTTTGTTTTAACGTCACACACGCTGTGGGAGAAGACTGCGATGGAGACTCGAGTCGGTGGAAGGGGTCGTTGGGTTGGACTGAACATCGCCTGGTACCCAAATGGGTCAAAGTCAGCAGGCTGCCCAAGAAGCCTGTGGTGGTGAGAACGACAAGGAGATACGAACACGCAGACCCTCCAGGAGAAGGTCTAGCGGCACAATGGTTATGCGTTTACTGCTAACCAAGACCACCAGCAAGCAGCTGATGTCCAAGCTGCTTCTCTGCGGTAGAAAAGACCCAGAGATCTTCTCCCTTAAGGATCACAGCCGAGGAAACCCTGCGGGCAGAGCTACCCTGTTGTAGAGCATCACTATGAGTTGAAAGCACCCTGTCGGCCCCCAACAAGACCTTCCAGAGGAGGCAGAGGTCACAGTGTCTGGAGCGTGAACTCTAGCTTGAATCCTGGTGATGCCATTTTCTAGCTGTGTTGCAGTGGACAGCTAACAGAACCTCTCTGATGCTTTAGAAACTTCACATAAAAAGTGGGCCCCATAGTAGTGCCTTCTTCATGAGGGTATCTTGAAGATGAAATGATTTCATGTGGGATGAAATGATTTCATGTGTGTCAAGTCCTGAGAACAGTGGTTCTCAACCTTCCTAATGCCTCAACCCTTTCATACAGTTCTTCATGTTGTGGTGACACCCCTGCCCCTGCCAACCATAAACCTATTTTTGTTGCCACTTCATCACTGTCATTTTGCTACTGATATGAATCGGGTGATACCTGTGAAAGGGTTGTTCAACTCCCAAAGGGGTCACGACCCACAGGTTGAGAACCGCTGTCTTAGAACAATACCTGGAGCACCGTGGGCACAATATAAGACTTGCTGTCCTTGAGGGCGGATCCTTTATCCAACTTCCCTTTGTACTTTTTGACAAATCACCCAGGACACATACAGCTCCGAAATCTTTCCAGGAAAGGGAGGAAGAACTCAGCTCCTGAATGGCCCGCACTCGCCTCACCCTTTACTCAGATGAAGTCAGTAAGTGCTGACTGAGTATCTGGTGTGGGGCCTCTGTGCTTCCAGCACAGAGCCTGGTGATCAAGGCATGGAGCCAAGACTCCAACACGTGACTCATGAGACGCGAGGGAAGCTCCAGGTGGCATCCAGGGTCGTGGCAAGAAGAGTACCAAAGGGCAGCACACGATGCACACTCAGATGCTGGGACAACAAGCGAGAGGCTCGGGGACTTGAACCAAGAGTATTGGCAGCTTGTAGAACTGGGCAAGATGTTCCTCTCCAGGAGCAGGACAGGATGCTTGGTGAAGTAGAAGGTCAGCAAAAGAGAAGGCTCTTGCCGGAAAGGATTGGCTCAGAGGCTGCAACAATGTGTCCAAGCACAGGAGCGATTGTGAGGATGGCGGAGGACCAGAGAGAGATTTATTCTGTTGGGCATTGGGCCACCGTGGGTTGGAACGGATTCAATGGACCCTAATAACGATAGCATAGTTGGACGATCCAAGAAAACCAAGTAAAATGTTCAGAGCTTGTAATGTTCAGCTCAAAGCTGGTCCAATGAGCTCCAAAAACCAGTCTATATTTAGGGAGCTGGGCAAGTCACCTATACCATTTTATATAAAGAGATAACACTGCAAAGAAAGCCTGGTTGGTTATTGAAAAGGAAGGAGATTTAGGAAGACCTTGCTCTACCAAACACAGGGTTGGCATGAGGATAGAGAAATATCAATGGGACAAAGTCATGACCCAATGCACATGTTCAATATTACAAGTAGACATCCATAGGTGTCATGAATGATTAAGCTGCTGAGTGGTGGTTTGAGCCTACCCAGAGGTCCCTCAGAAGCAAGGCCTGGCGTCTACTTTCAAAATGCAGCTACTGAAGACCCTGTGGAAGACAGCGCTACGCAGACACACCCAGGGTCGCAGTGGGTCAGAGGAGGCCACATGACAACTGTGTTTGCTTGTTTAGGGTACATATTACAAATAAGTGATTAAACCTCACACAGAAATGAATCCAATTCAAGAGCAATTCAGATATACAGTACTTAGATATTATCGTGACAAGTCTTTGGGATTCATAGGAGTAAAGCTGAAAAGAAAGACATATCCCTGGGGTGTTGTTACTGTTGTTAAATGCTGTTGGATCAGTTCCAACTCCTGGCCGGCCCAGGCACAACAGACTGAATGCAGCTCCAGCTGGTCCTGCATCACCCTCACAAGCATTGCCTTTGTGCTCAATGCTGCAGCCACGGCGTCAGTCCATCTCCTTGGACCCTCTTCCTCTCTTTCGCTGACCCTCTCCTTTACCAAGCATGGTGCCCTCGTCCCAGGCCCGATTCTCTCCTGATAACAGGTCTGAAGTATGTGAGACAAAGCCTTGCTGTTCTCATTTCTAAGGAGCATACTGTTCTAAGACAGATTCCGGGGTAGTCAATATTGGCTCAATTATCTTTTTCCTACTCTCTGTCTATAATATGTGAACTTCCAGCAAATTACCATGGGGAAATGTTCAAAGTATATTTGGAAAATCATGAAAAGATAACTTAAAAAAAAAGAGCACTGGGCTCATGAATACCAGGCATTCTCACACTCAGAGTCATAGGAACTTAAGCAGGGCCCAGTGGGAACAGACCAACAGGGGCCAACTGGAAGTTGGAGAGAAGACCCACATAGATGTGACACATTAAAATGAGAAAAAGGTTGCATTTCCTACTCTTTGTTGGAAGACAGATGATTCAATAAAGGGTGTTCAGAGCATTTTGAAAGGGCCTAATGATAAAAATATGAAACCTGGTCTTTATCTTATATATTCCAGAAGCATTGATAAATTAACTGCAGAAAGCATCAGTGATGTGGAGAAGATTAAACTAATGTTTATATAAGTTGATGGGGGGGACGGACTTATAGAGATGATCATATGAAAAGCATGGGTGAAGAATTAGCCGAATACGACCCATGAATGAAAACCAGCGCCTTCCATTTCTCTCAAATGCATTCATTTCTTGAGTCCAGATATTCACCCGAAAATCCCCTCTCTTGGCACAATGTACTCATTCATTCGCTCCTTCATATGCATTCACTCACTGAGTGTCTACTATATGGCAGGCATTGTGCCTGGCACCGAGATCAAAGTGTGCGTGTGTGTGTGTGTTTTCATGCAAAAATTATGACCCTCAAAGAGCTTTTATTCTAGAGCTAGGTTCTCAAATTTATTTGACCTACCACCCCCTTTTCAGGAAAAACAAAAAACCAGCAACTCAGCACCTCCCTGGCAATGATAAAGTATAGGTATCTGCTTTTGTGATTCCCACCGTTGTTGCAGCGCTCCCACCAGGGGGCAGTCTCGCCCACTTTGGGAATCTGCTCTAGAGGGTCAGCGTGCGCCTGTTGCTGTCGAGTGGATTCTCATTCACAGACAGGGTGGAAGGGGAGCAGTCCTACTCCGATCCGTCAGATTGCTGTGAACCGGAATTGACTGGACAGCCGTGGGTTTGGTCTTTGACTTTACAGGAGTGGCAGGGGGGTTAATCCTATGGAGCAGGGAGGGGGTTGGGCAGCTGACCTTCTGTTAGTAGCTGAGTGCTTAAACACTGTGCCACCAGGGTTCCATAGACAGAGCAAACATAGGGTAAATCAGTAACATGTAAACACAATATGTCAGACTGTGATCGACTTTTTGTAAAGCAACAAAGTCAAGCACTGAGGTATCTTTGGGATGGTAATTTGGTCTTGTAGACATGAGCAGTCGAGAGGATTTCTCTGAGCTGAGATTTGTGTTAAGACTGAGCCGGTGGATAGGGAGGGATGGTGGGTGGAAGGGTTGATGAGCCAGTGGATGGGTGAGTGGGTGAGTCCATGGGTGGGCAGGAACTTGCTGAGATACTGCCACCGACAGATGCAACACACGGACCCACTCACTCATCTATGACCAGACAGCCACCTGGCCAACCGACTGTAAGCCATACCCAATTGGTGCCTGCTTCAAAGAAAGGTGATCCAACAGAATTCAGAAATGATGGAACAAGATCATTAACATCACACACAGGTACACTTTTACTGAAGATAATTCAGAACTGGCTTCTGCGGTGCATCAAGGTGCTGCCAGAGATCCAAGCCACATTTGGAAGCGGAGTGGGAATGAGGTGGTATCCCTGGAAATGGATCTTGGCTGCTAGCAGAGAATGCCAGAAAGAGGTTTGCCCATGTCCTACTGACTCGGCAAATGCATGCCTACGTGTAGACCGTGATAAATTATGGATCCCATCGAGAAGAATGGAAATGCCAGACACTTCACTATGCTCAGGGAGAGCCCGTACATCTATCAAGAGGCAGTCAATCACACAGAACAAGCGGAGACTGTGTGGTTTGGAATCAGGAAAGGTGCATGTCAGGCCTGGATCCTTTCACAGTAGCATGCAGTCAGTCTGTATGCTCAGGAAATCATCTAAGAAGGCGGACTGCGTGAAGAAGATGCGGCATCAGGATTGGAGGAAGCCTCATTAATCCCTTCAATATGCAGATGACACAGCCTGGCTTGCTGGGAAGGAAGAGGCCTGGAGGCCCTGACAGACAAAGATCAAAGGCTTCGGCCTTGAGTAGGATCACCCCTCGACACAAAGACCACAAACATCCTGGCAACGGGACCGCCAAGGTCATGCGTGACGAGCAGTGAAGGGCCTTGTCACGAATCTCAGTCTACTGGCTCAGCGACCGTCGTCTGAGGGAGCAGAGGTCACGAGATCGAACAGCACATTGCAGTGGGCAGATTGGCAGAGATCTCTTTGAAGTGCTGCAAAGCAAAGAGGCCACCTGGAGGAAAGCAAAGGTGTCGCTTTGGGGACACAGGTGCACCTGCCACAAGCCAAAGGATTTTCAATCATGCCATATGCATGAGAGGAAGCGTGGTAGTGCAGTGGGTTAAGCACTGGTCTAGGAACTGAAAGGGCAGAGGTTCCACCCCATCCGTTTCTCTGAGGACGAAAGGGGAGGTTGTCTTCTTTCATATAGATTCTCAGTCTTGAGAACTGCATGGGCAGTTGTACAGCGCCCTTTGAGATGCTGTGTGTAGAAGGCGGCTGGACGGCAGCGGGTCTGGGTTGGTTCGGGTTCACGTGCATGTGAATCCTGCATCATGGACACAGGAGATTGAAGAATGGATGCATTCTCATGAGGGCCTGAGGAAGAACAGTGACTGTCCCGTGGACTGCCAGAGAACAAACAAGTCTGTTGGAAGAAGTGCAACCAGAGTGTTCCTCAGCCATCCAAGATGGAGCGATTTTGACCCGTGTGGTTTGGGCATGCCGTCAGGAGGGACAGTGCTCCTGAGAAGGACCTTGTGCTAGGTAAAGCAGAGGGTCTGAGAAAACAAGGAAGGCCTTTGACAAGCTGGAGAGACACCATGGCTGCAGTAATGGCCTAGAACATGACAATTGTGCGCTGGAGTGCACAGAGTGTCCTCCTGTTGTCCACAGAGTCTCTGTGCGCTGGGCCCCTGGAGACGGAGCACAGAGAGGGAGGAGGAGGGGGTCTATGACTGAAGTTTAGGGCACGGGGTGTTGGTCCCTCTCCTTAGCCCTTTTAGCATTTTAAAATTTTAATTCATTACAAGTGAATCCTGGGAGGTAGGTCCAACCACGATCATATTGCATAGACAATAAAATGGAGCTCAGAGAAATGAAGGCACCTATTCAAGGCCACAGTAAAGTTAGTTAATGACAGGGCCAGGATTTGAACTCAGGCATCTGTGGTCTTCACCAGATGATGAAACATTGGAATCGGTTAACAAATAAGGCTCAGCCATGCACCGGAAGACTATTCAGCCATTGAAATGGTGCCACTGAATCTGTGCCCTGACATGAAGCACACACACCATAAGAGGAGGGCTTTGCTTATGAAAGAAAATCAAATGACAAATGTAGAGGATTAACCCACCAACGTTCATTATTTTACAGTTCTCGAGAGTCTGAGTCCAAAATGAGTCTTGTGGGTCTATAATGAAATGTTAGCAGGTCCAAGTTCCTCCTGGAGGCTCTAAGGAATCGCCCAAATAGTGCCTTGCCTTTTTCAGCTTCCAGAGACCACCCACAGCCATTGGTCCACGGTCCCCTCTTGCGTAGTCCAAGCCAACAGGGCCAGCCCAGGCCTCCGGCGGCCATCTCTCAGGCGTCCACATTTCTATTCCTCCACATCCACCCATAAAGGGCCCTTGTGAATACAGTTGGAATCCCAGGAGGGTGTAAGTGGCTAAGTGCTGGGAGCATGGTGGGTTACATTTCTGCCCGCTAACCGCAAAGCTGGGGGTTCAAATCCACCAGCCACCCCCGGTGAGCAAGGTGACACTATCTGTGGGAGAAAAGACTGACCATCTCAGAAGTCATGTGGAGCTTCGCTAGGTGAGTCAGCATCGGCTCCACAGCGGGTAATGTGGAAGGCTGATGGTTCAAGCCCACCCATAGGTACCTAAGGAAAAGGGCCTCTCGGTCTGCTTCAGAAAAGTCCTAGCCTTGGACACCTGGGGAGTCCAG
This sequence comes from Tenrec ecaudatus, assembly GCF_050624435.1. Lineage (NCBI taxonomy): Eukaryota > Metazoa > Chordata > Mammalia > Afrosoricida > Tenrecidae > Tenrec > Tenrec ecaudatus. Next base: position 14,581,116 of record NC_134541.1, read on the forward strand.
CTTCACAATGGCACCTGCACACGGGAGTCGGAATGGGTTGGCTTGGATTTTCTGTGCGAGGATATTGGGCCCACCCGGGTCACCCAGGGTCACCTCCTCATTGTGAGGCCAGCTGGTTAGGAATCTTAACTGCAGCCTTGATTTTCTTTTGCCATTCAACTCGACACACTCACCAACTCCAGGGATTAGGGAGCAGGTATCTTGGGGAGCTATTATTCTGCCTGGCCCAGAAGTAATAATCCTTCTCTCCCCCGGGTGAAACTACTGGGCCGATCGGATGGGACCTGCGGGTGAACTGCCCATGGGACTCACAGTGGTCAGTGTGAAGACAAGATCTACCCACAAGGCCTAGCTCCACACCCGGGGCTTCTGGAGATCAAGGGAATTCCACAGAACATATTCGGCCAGCTGTTGCAGTGTCTGCAGAGACTTACTGCACAGGTGAAATGTCAGGATCGTCCCAGGCGGGACACGGTTTCTTCCACCCCTACCCCACCCCCACCCCCTCCCATCGCTCAGCCCGGGTCGTCTTTCTCGGCAGGCAATCCAGGAACCTTCTCTGTCCCCTGAAGTCACCACAAGTTCAACAGGCATCGTTCTGAAAGCACCATTCCCAACTCACAGATTCTTTATAGAAAATATTTCAAAATAAATGGCCACTTTTCCACTCCGGGAATAGAAAAATCGATCCCACAGCCATGCGAGGAGCAGAGGTCTTGCCTCCTCCCCCCATCGCCCCCCCCCCCCCGCACCCCACTGGCTTGGATTTCGCCAGAGTCCTTCATTGCCAAGGTCATCAGACAACCTTCGCCGAGAACGTGCCCTTCTCAACATCCCATCTCCTTTCCTGGGCTGGGGAGGGACGGGAGGCAGATCATATATACACGGAATTATTTCCCCATGGAGTGACAGATGGGCGACTTTCTCCAGGGGCAAGGTGTACCACATCCCATTTCTCACACACCCAGCAGGGATCATTCCAATGAACCAGCGTCCCACGAACCGGCCCCAGCAGGACTCAGAGGAAGGGAGGGAAAGAGGGAAGGGTGACCATCTGGTTGGCTTCTGTCAGAGCACAGACCCCACTGGGAAAGCTTTATGCCCTCACTGCAGTGAGAAGCCGGGCTGCTGGTCTTGGGAGTCAGAGAGTGCCTACAAAGCGTGCCCCCAACCAACTCCAGCCCACAGAGACCGGCTCTCCCTGGACGGGAGGTGGAGGATGGTTGGGCCCCTCATGGGATTCTCAGCCTGGAGGTGGGAATCCCAGGAGCTCCAGGAGGCATTGGCCACATCCTGGAGGCCAGGAGACAGGGTACCTTTCCAGGGGCGCTTGGCGGCTAGTTGTGCAGGCTAACTGGGGGTCCCACGGGAGGGTGGTGGTGTGGGGAGAGCTCAGAATTTTGTCTGAGACAGATGCCGGCTCCAAGTTCCACCAGGCCCCCAGCTGAGTCACCCAGTGCTGCTCAGGCAACCACAAGGAGGTGGCCTTAGCAAGCAGACCCTCCCTTCCTCCCTGCCAAGGGGGCTACAAGTCCAGATTCGGGGCCCCGCCCCTAGGGGGAGCGCCCTCTCGCTGGTGGTGCTGAAGGAAGCACCTGGTCCCCTGTCAGTTTCTGTCCCTCAGTTCCTTGACCATCCTCGTACTCCATGGCCCCTCTCGTCCCCGTCTCTGCTTGTGTCTGTACTTCCTCAGGTTCATTTCCCTCATAACGATGATTGGCTTCAAGCCCTCCCTCCCCCCACCCAACCATGGCCTCGCTAACACACGTGGCGCTGTGACCTCAGGAGTCAGGGCGAGGACTGTCAACACCTACGTCGTGGGGAGATGATGCAATCCGCGATGATCCCTTAACCTGACCCTCCTCCGAGCCTCAGTTTCCCTGTAAGCAGATGTGCTTTCAGCTCCATCCTGGCAGCGTGTGTTGGAACTACTAGGGGTGACATGAGCAAAGTGCCTGCCACAGCGCAGGGCTCCCTTGGGCTAGGCTCTTCCCACCCACCCGTGGACTTCAGCCCCTCAGAAGGGGACAAGGAGCCCCCTTCCCAGGGGGTGAGGACGGAGAAGTTGGCAGGGGGCATCCCGGGTGTGGCAGACGCTGCTAGTTACCTACTCAGTCTACTTCTCTGCCCCTACCCATCAGACCTCTGGTTTTCCTCAAGGTGGTCATCACCTAGCTAATCTACTCACTCTCCCAGCCTCCCTTGCCGCTAACGGTGGCCGCCGGACCCAGTTCCAGTCACTAAGACATCAGCGGGTGTCTAAAGGAGTTCCGGTGTGAGTGCCCACTTTCTGATGAGACGCTGGTGGTTAGCATTCACTCGGCAGGCCTTGGGAGGGAGAGCTGGTGATTTGCTCCTGTACAGATGAGCCTGGTGCCATCAAGTCAATCCTGACTCTCAAACCAAGTCAAACCCCTGCTATGGCGCCCATGCTGACTTATAGCGACCCCTGGGGGGTTCTGAGACTGCTTATGGGAGTAGAAAGCCCAGTCTTTCTCCCTCAGAGCTGCTGTTGGTTTCGTATCACCGACCATGCGGATCGCAGCCCTACCTACACGTAACCACTACCCCATTAGAGTTCCTGTCCAAGGACCCTAGTTAGGATTTCAGAGATGGCAAATCTTTATGGGAGTGTTCAGCCTCATCTTTCTCCCTCAGAGCTGTTGGTGGGTTTGAGCCACCAACCTTGTGGTCAGCAGACAGAATTCTATGAGACAGTCCTAAAACCGCCATGGGGTCAGTATGTGAAAGACCAAGAGGAGGGAGTTCCTGAGCAAATTGCCTCCTTCCTTCACTCCCCCTCCTGTGGGTACATGAGGTGGCCCCCTGGGAAGCAGGAGGCTCCAAGTTTGTGGGTGAGGACCAATGTGCTGGGGGCTCAGAGCGGAAGGGCTGGTTGAGTTCTGGCTCTGGGCTGCCTGCCCTGGGCTTCTTGTGATGGGGGGAAGACAACCTCTATCTGATGGTATGTGCAGTGTAAGTAAATGGCTTTCAAGCCTGGCATTGAGGACAGGGACAGAAATCCTTCAGGGAGCAAGGCAGAAGCAAGTGAAGCAAAGTAGAGAGCCCAAGGTCTGTGCTGTGGCCAGGGCTTGTGACTGCCCAACTTCCAGTCCACATGACCAGCCGTGGCTGTCTCAGCCCCCTGCTGGTGGCAGATCTACCAAGGGACCACGACGAATAGCCAAGGAGACCTGACGCCAAGGCTGCCAGGAAATGGTGGGGAATTGTTTTCAGATGTCCTCTTGGCAAGGTGTCTTCCTTGTTGGGATACTAGCCACGAGGTCGGCAGTTCAAATCCTGCGGCCACTCCATAGGAGAAAGATGACGCTTTCTGCCTCGTCAAGACTTACAGTTTTGGAAACCCCCGGGGGTCAGTTCTACCCTGTCCTATAGGGTCATTATGAGTTGGAATAGACTCTGTGGCGGCAGAGGGTTTGTATTTAAGTTGATACAGCCGCAAGGATGGCTCCTCCGTGCTTTTCTTGCTTAGACTTGTGGGTTTAAAAAAAAACCAAACCAACACCTGGGACCATGGGCAGGCAGCTGATAGCTAAGTGGACTGTAAACAAAGCTAATGTCCCCCAGTGGGTGAGCAAGAGGCGGAAAAGACCCAGGTGGGTTCAGGGGAGCATGAGGGAAGGGTTCGTAAGAGCACAGCAAACGCCAGCTGCCCAGACGCTTCATTATCGTAAAAGGCCTTGGTGGGTCGGCTGTTCCCCGTGTTGCCAAGATCATCCTCACCTTGCCCTTGAAGAGGAATCGGGGATGGAGCGGCTGTCCTTGGCCATTGCCTGCACGACTTTGTTACCACCTAAGGTCCATCCATCATTCCCCAAGACGGCCTCTTTCTCTCTTATCGGCAGGCCCTGTGAGCTGCTGGTGAGAACAGCGACCGGGTGACAGATTGCCCCAATTTGACTCCTGGTTCTGCCGCCGTCTGGCTCGGCAGCCTTGGGCCAGTTGCTCCACTGCAACCTACAATCGAGAGAATGAGAAGACCTCCCTTGTAGGGTGGGGGTGAGGATGGAGGGAGGCGGTACCTGTGGAGGACAGCCCCCAGCCTGGCCGAAGAGTCGGCCTTGGCCTCGCGGAGACCCTTTGTGGGTGCATACCCCCTTGCTGATGCAGCCTGCCTCTCTGGGGCTCCAGCAATCACATCCCCGTTTCACGGACCAGAGAGCAGAGGCCCAGGGAATTTCAAAATGGTTTGCCAAGGTCGGTACCCTCGAAAGGTGGAGAAGCTGGGACTGGAGCTCAAGCTCGTCGCCTCTGTGCCTCTTCTAGATCGTTCTCGTCGTGGTCAAATCGAATGAACCAGGCAGCCGACCGGGGAGGTCATGGCGCCGCAGGCTGGAAGTCAGCCGGAGTTGCCGGTGCGTGAATACAGCGAAGCGCGGCGCCTGTGGCCGGCTTCTTCTTAGCCAGGCTCCTCACGGCGTCCCAGCACGTCCCTTCAAAGCCCCATTATGATTTCTCTTTTGCATTTTGGAGTCTCTGAATGGGTCAGCTGGCTCACAGCTAGAAGGGAACCCAGCCAGCTCCCCGCCATCTGTCACAGCCCGAGAGACGCATATGCTGGAACTCTCTCTCGTAATGCCTCCAAATGAGATCTTAAATGGGCCCACTGAGGGTGGGTGACCCCTCGAGACCCATGTACAGAGACCTCCCACCCGCCCCATGCCCGGGAGTCTTCTGGGATTTCCTGGCCAGCCGTCCCAAGGGACAGAGCTTGCATGTAAATGCTCAGGTGGGAACGGTGCCATGAATGAATGAAGGAAAGGAAAGACTCAACAGGAGCCCAGACTGCAAGTTTGGGGCACTAATGGGACCCCTCCCTGGCCCAGTCACCTGCCGCGGTGCCAAGAACAGAAAGACGAAAGAGCCTGGTTCATGCCTGCCCTTAAGACACTCACAGGTAGTGAGCACCCCTCGGGGCCAGCAGCCAGGTACTACTTTAAGCTCCACATGGACTCTGTGAGTGGTTCCCATTACTGTACGCATTCTCCCCAGGAAACAGAGGCACACATAGAGAAGTACGTCCCTTGCTCAAGGTCACACAGCTAATGAGTGGTTAGAGTCAACTGTGAACCAACCACCAGCTTTTTAATCACTAACGCCACTGCCTGGGGCTCTGGGGAGAGACAGGAGGCAGTTAGGGTGGTGGTTAGGTGCAGCCGAGACAAGTTCATTTCATAAGGGATCCCACGTGACAGAACTGTCCTCAAGGGTCTTCCAGGCCCTGATATTTACAGGAAGGCACCCTGCTGGCATAGTGGGTTCCAGAGCTGGGCTGCTCACCACAAGGTCAGCAGTTCAAATCCAGAAAGAGGATGCTCTCCGTTGCTGTGCAGATCTGCAGTCTCAGGAGCAGTTCTCTGTCCTGTAGGGTGGCTGGGCTGGCATCCTCTTGGTGGTCGTGGGTTTGGGGCAGTCTGTAGTGGCTCATGGGCTGGATCCCAGCCTTTCAGAGAAAGCAGCTGAGGGGTTCTCCCATCTAAACCAGGACGGGATGAGGGTACTGTTCTGGGAGCACATGTGAGGAACAAGGACTCCTCTCCAAGGAGGGGTGGCCCAAGGGGAACCCGAAGCCCAAGAGCCTGGCGGCGATGGGCCTTCCCAGAGGATCCCACTGCCATTGAATTGATGCCAACTCATAGTGACCCTACAGGACAGGGTAGAGCTGTCCCTGGCGGGGGAGGGGGGGTTACTGAGGTTGTAACTCTTCCCAGGAGTAGAAAAACCCCTCCCCCTCCCCCCACCCCACCCCCCCAGAGCAGCTGGTGGTTTTGAACCACTGACCTTGCGGTGAGCAGCCCAACCACCCTGCCACCAGGTCTCCTGTTCACCAGATGATGGTGCGGTGAAAATGTGAGCAGCTGGCTCTACTGTAGGTGCCTTAAGGGACTTCGCTGAGCTGGCTTGGCCTTCCCAGCATGCTCCCGGCTTCATGAAGGGAGCACCTGGAGCATGGAGACGTTGAGGTAGGGGCTTGATCGATTGAAATGGGAAGAGCAGAGGCAGGATATGAACCCGGGCAGTCTGGCTGCAGAGCCTGCGGTCTCAACACTAAGCCAAAGGAACGAGGAAGACAGTTCGAGGGGAGGAAGCTGCCTGCATAAAGGAGGGGTGTGCCTGAGCAAGGAAGGGGGTCGGCATGGTGTCGGGGGCAGGGGGTGGGGTTGGGGACTGCAACCTGGGCGGGGGCTGAGGGGGCAGGCGATGTGCTGAAAACGCATTTAAGGAGGGCTGGATGCCTGAATGTCCGTCCACACCGTAGGCTATTGTTTGGCCTGTGTGAAGAGCCATGTGCTGATTCCTGCCACAGTTAAGTGAACCTTGCAAGACGTTGCACCGGGTGAAGGAAACGGTCACAAGAGGCCGCCTATGCTATGACTTCATGGTACAGAATCCCCAGAGTAGTGATCCAGAGAGACGCAAAGTAGATTCGTGGCTGCGTAGGGTGAGAGGCGAAGGGGATAATAGCTGAAGGTGCCTTTGGCATTGATAAAAATGTCCAGTTCTGTGAATACGTTAGAGCCCACTGGATTATATTCCTTCATGGGAGGATTGTGTTGTCTGTGAATGATTTTGAATCTCGGCAAAGCTGTTAAGTTAAAATAACAATAATTATTATTATATTGCAAACAACAACAAAGGCCCTGCACTCAGTCCTGAAGGGGTTGCAGCCTCAGCGTGACTGCAGCTGGGGGTGCAGATGGGTCCCCTGAAGGGAAGGCACACGGCTGGAGGCAGGGAAGGCCTAAGGCCCATCAAAGCTCTGCAGTAAACATGGGACCTTCTCACTGTGAAGTGGGCAGTCACGCTGAGGCCTCATCACCTTCAGGCCTGAGTACAGGGGACAGAAGAAGGGTAATGAAGGCAGAGATACCTTCTGGGCCACCTGCCCTCCATTTAAGCAAGGGCAGCCTTGAAAGAATGGCCAATATTCCATGCATTTGCTCAATTTTGCTTTATTATGCCCCTTCCATCAGCCAGCCTCAGGATTGGAGGCTGGCAGAAGGGATAGGAGGAGCCCTGTGGGTTAAGGGATGGGCTTTTCACTGAAAGGTCAGCGGTTTGAATCCCCTAGCTGCTCCTCTGGAGAAAGATGAGGCCATCAGCTTCAGAGAAGATGGATAGCATCAGAATCCCTACAGAGCAGTTCTACCATGTCCTAGAGGGTCACACGGAGTGAGAATGGACTTGCCATCAGTGGGTACAGGGCCTACAACAGGCCCTGTTCTCATCAACTAGGACCACATCCTTCAGTGCCCCAAGATTTAAGCCCAGGCAGCCAATGGAAGTGGAGAAGGGGAGGGAAGGAGAAAGAAGGTTCAAAGCTAGACTCCATTATTTACCAACATGGAGACCCTAAACCCACTGCCACTGAGTTGATTCCAAGTCATATCTACCCTATAGGACAGAATCGATCTGCCTCTCTGGGTTTCCAAGACCGAATCTTCATGGGAACAGACAGCCTTATCCTTTTCCTTCAGGCAGCTGGTGGGTCCGACATGCTGACCTTGCACGGACCCCACGATGCCACCCAAGCTCACTGCCATCGAGCTGATACTGACTCATAGTGGCCCGATGGGACAGAGTAGAACTGCCCTTGTGGGCTTCCGAGGCTGCAACTCTTTTTTTTTTTTAAACATTTTATTAGGGGCTCATACAACTCTTATCACAATCCATACATATACATACATCAATTGTATAAAGCACATCCATACATTCCCTGCCCCAATCATTCTCAAAGCATTTGTTCTCCACTTAAGTCCTTTGCATCAGGTGCTCTTTTTTTTTCCCCTCCCTCCCCGCTCCCCCCTCCCTCATGTGCCCTTGGTAATTTATACATTGTTATTTTGTCATATCTTGCCCTATCCAGAGTCTCCCTTCCCCCAGCTGTAACTCTTTACGAGACTAGAAAGCCCTTTCTGTCTTCTGCAGAGTGACTGGTGGTTTTGACCAGCTGACCTTACAGTTCACAGCCCAATGTGTAACCATGATGCACCAGGGCTCAATAAGCTGATCGACGGTTTCTGTGTCTTTTTCCTACTTTGCAAAATAAGGCTGATAGTTATCAAACCTAGCTCAGGGCGAACGTGGTTGGGGGTCTTGGAGTTGACCTTGGCGCCCTGTACAAAATCAGGCGGCCAGGTGTTTCTGAGATGGCTTAGGAGCCGCTAGGTGGTGAGCAGCGGAGGTCAGGCTCAGGTGAGTGAATTCATCTGAGCACACAGGAACACATTACAAGCACACACGGCAACCGTCACTCCTGTGACTGTATCCTTCTGCTAGTCGGTCCTGCCTCTGGACCTTGGCACTTTCTCTTCCCTCTCTTGTAAAGGTTTTGCTTCGTCTTCTCCACATGGTTCCTTCTCAACCTTACAAGTTTCAGCTGGCAGCGAAAATCCCGGTTCCGTTTCTTCACAAGCTTGTCGGACTCAGAAGACAGCTTCGTATTTTCATCTCTTATTGACTGCCTGTGTTCCCCCACTAGAGCTGTCAGCACCATGAGGCTTGGGGACAGGATCTGAGTTTCTGCTTCTGGGGGAGGTCAAGGTTGAGTTGATCTCCCCTCCTTGATGCTGAAAACCCTGTGTGCCCCAGCGCTGTCCCCTGTCCCTGCTTCTCCATCCCCATGCCCCAGACTGGGAGGCTGGCTTTATCTGAGCTAGACAGACCCTGGACTAGACGCCCACGTGTGGTTCACCTGGGTCACGCCACTTGGCAGGGACACTGAGGAGTGCTCTGCCCAGCCCTGGGCAGCTCTGCCACATACCAGCTCTTAGCCAAAGGCTGTGCCACCTCTCAGTCTCTTTGGGCAGCAAATGGGCTGCCCTGGCACAGAATTGTCTCACTTTGGGGACCTGAGGTCAGCTGCTCTGGGCATGCCGGGTCTGCCAGAGGGATCTACCCTGAGGTGCCTTGGCCCCTCATTCCTTGGGAAGTATAGAGAGGTTCTTCCTACTGCCTGCTGCATGTGGGAAGGCTACGCGTGGGCAGGCGCAGGGCAGAAACGTGGCCAGTGGTGCTGAGAGGCATGAATGTGTGTAGGTACGTAGCTTCTGTGTTTTCATCTTATTGTGCAGGTTGTTGACTTTTCCTCTGGAGAGTCACCACCATGCCTCAGGCCCCACTCTCAGCCCCTATAGTTAGTGTAAGGCTGACCCATGCCTGACTCCAGATGTCAGCATGTGACCTGGGCCTGGCCAGTCAGAGAATCTCAACACTTTCAGGCACCATGTTACCTCTAAGATGGTCACATGACCAAGCCGGGCCAATTAGCGTTTGCCCTGAGAGCTCTCAGCAAAGATGGCTGCTCTCTCTTCTGGAGTTTCTGACCTACAAGCTGTCAGCTGAGCAGAGGCCAGGGCGTCAGACCACGATTAGCATTTCCTTTTCTCTGCCCCTCCCTCCTGCCCCACCACTGCCACCATCTCTCCCACCTCCTAGGACCCCTTCTTCCCATCTCGCCCCTTCTTTGTGGGAATTTCAACAGCTGCGACTCACAGAGTTGGAAGCCACACACCTGTGGGAACCTGGTGCGGAGTGTCTGCCCTCCTTTATCCTTTCTTCTGAAATACGAGACAGCCTCTTAAAATGAGACACCAAAGCTTTATCATGGACCATCTTGGAGCAGTGACAATCCTAAAGCCAGAGGGAGCATTCTCATGGAGAAATCTCGCTCCAGCGCACTGATGGGGCATCTTTTAGATGCCAGGTAACATGCCCAGGCTGAGAACAGAATGACAAACACACAAAAGGAACCAATCCTTTGCCACTGAGTCAGTTCAGACTCCTAGCCGCTCTACAGACCGGCGGCACAGGCTTCCCAAGGCTGAAAATCCTTAGGGAAGCAGATGGCCTCATCTTCCTCCTGAGGAGCAATGGGTGGGTTCAAACTGCTGCTCTCTCAGAGAGCAGCCCAGTGCTGCTCCTTGGGAACAGAACAAACACAACATCTTTTCTGTGCAGGCAGATGTCACTCTGGGAACGGAGAGAGGTGCAGGGCGGGTGGAGCAGGAGAACTGGTGAGTCTAGGGCTTGTCTGAGCCTAGAGCCTGGCAGAGAAGCTGAACTGGTGAACAATAGCCAGGGCACTAAAATCAGAGACTGGCGCTTATAAATTGGTTTTCCCTCTGACAACTAACGATGATTTCATGATTCCTACTAGATAACAGGCACTCTGGGAAGTGTTGGTAAGCTCATTTTCTGGAATGGGACCCTGACATAGGAGAAAGGAAGTCCATTTCCCAAGACCATGCCAATGTTGAGTGATAGGTACAGAATTTGAACTGGGCTGCCGCTGGCCAAGGTCTATGGGCTGAACCATGACACCCACCCAGCTCCCGGTATTCCAGGACAGGCAAGCAGATTGGGTATCTGGATTCCTGATCCAGGCCTGGCTGGTGTGGAGAAGATGTTCAATAATTATGGCTGTGTGCTAAGAAATGCCGATAAAGGATTATTTCACTTACAAATCACTTCACCTCAATTAGCTCCTGTGCTCCCGGGAACCCTGAAAGGAAAGCCAATATTTTATAGATTTATAGACAGAAACTTCAAGGCATGATCACCAACTAGCTGGGCATCAGAGCCGGATGTGAGCCTCTATCATTTCAACTTCTGGTTTGGGGTTGTCCCATCAGGAGCTCCCAAGGCACCTGGGCAGAGGGCGAGTAGCATGGATGGTGGAACCGAAGTTTGTGAAATATCAGTACTGCCGGGGGTGGACTTAGGCAGAAAATCGGAGAAGTCCCCTCTGAGGAAGTGACATTTGAGAGCTGACAGATGGCCAAGGGTCAATCTTCAAAAGAGCTTCCCAGACAGAGGGAGCAGCATGTGCAAAGGTCCTGAGGCAGTGAGAGCTCACTGTGTTCAAGGGGCAGAAAGCCTACGGCTCGAGTGTGGGAAACATGGCATGGGTTGAGGATGGGGAAGGAGGCAGGGGGCAGAGCCACAGAGAGTGGGAACCAGGGAAGAATGTGGGTTCCATTCCAAGGGCAGTGGGGACCCCCTGGAATGTCATGGTAGGGGGAGTGGTTTGACCTGACATGCCCTTTTATGCCAAAGCTTTTTAGGGGGAGAAAGATGAGACTTTCTAGAGTCCCCTAATGATATTGTAATCACCTCATATGCAAGTGGAAGTTGACATTGAATAAAGGAAGACTGAAGAAGAATCTCTTTAAATGATGTGGTTGAAAGACAATGCTAGAGAGAAGATGGAATGTACCATTGACCTCCAGAAGAACAAAGACATGGGTACAGCCAGAATGTTTCTTAGAAGTGAGGATGGTGAGACTTGATCTCACGTACTTTGGACCTGTTGTCAGGAGAGACATGCCCCTGAAGAAGGACATCATGCTTGGCAAAGTAGCCGGACAGTGAAAAAGCGGAAGGCCTTGACAGGATGGATGTCACAGGGGCTGCCTTCATGGACCCAAGCACCTGAACAATTGTGAGGATGGTTCAGGGCCCCGTGGTGATTGGTTCTGACATCTAGAAGGTTGCAGCGAGTCGAATTCGATTTGATGGCAGTAAGATATCTTGAAACAAGCTCTCTTGGAAGCTGGATTGACAAGGCGAGAGGAGTGGGGAGGTATGTTGCTGGTTGCTGAGGGGTCCCGGATCCAGATGGTGGGGGCTGGGACCTGCTTGGGCTCAGTGGCAATGGAGAGAAGCAGGCGCCCTGGGGGCCTGTTGTCCAGAAAGAGCCCCCACCCTTGTTGGTGTCTTGAAGGGAGGCTGGATCCTGAGCCACCGGCCGCTGGCTGGAACTGTTCTATTGGGCTCTGGAAGCCTCTCCAGATAGAGCTGGGCTGAGGACTTCCTGATCCCAGCAAACCATCCCCGTGTCCTATAGGGAGAGGCGAACAGGGTCCTGACGAATGTCTGCCTTCTTCTCCTGGGTGTCAGTGAGGGGGTCAGGCCTGAGGAGCTGTCACTCCTCCCCCCCGCCCCCCCCCCAGTTCTCTAGAGAGTTGTGTTCTATGCTGTCTGCTTCTCCTAGGATGGGATTTGTGAGACAGGAGGGAAAACAGGAGGCCGCCAGCTCCAGGCCTCCCTCCACAGGCATCCTCCCCACCCTGCGTCCGGGTGCCAAGGAGTCCACACAGATGTGCTCTGTTAACTCTGGGCGAGCCTGCCCCAGGGTCGGAGTGTCAGGCGCACGGGCTAGGTGGTGGTCAGCGCTGGGACTCAGCCAGACGCAGAGGCCTTGAAGTGTTCAGAGGGCAGACAACCTGGCATCTTGGATAGGGCAGGCGTGAGACCAAGCGCCCCCACAAAGCACCTTTCTACTGGAGCAGAAGCATCCGTAGGGGGCCTGGCATTGCAAGCGCACTGCAGACAGACGCAGTGCCTGTGCAAACCTGGGGAAAAGGTCACCGTGGCTTCAGCCTGTCTCCGTCACTCTTCTCTGGGCAGCCCCCTCCCAGGACTCCTAGGACCTCCTTTTAGTACCCCAACTCCTCACGCCCCTCCCCACCACACCCCCCAATCCTCAAGGGCTCCCCAGCTCAGGAATTCTGGAAGTTTCCTGAGAATGGCTGTGTTCTATGATACTTCATCCATGGAGTCACTGCCAGACCCATGGCTGCACTCAGCCTCGGCAGGAGTGTTTTGTAGCTTAGGTCCAAAGCTGGTACTGGGCGGAAGCTCGTTTCCATCTCTGCCTTCTCTCAGCGCGCAAGCAGACGTGTGGGGCTCACATGCGAATCAGTCGCCGTGGCTCCAGAAGACAAGTGTCGGTGTGACATACATGTCTCTTATCCAGGTTTAGAAGACAGCTCAATATCTCTCTCTCTCTCTCTCTCTCTCTCTCTCTCTCTCTCTCTCTCTCTCTCTCTCTCTGTCTCTCATTCACACACACACACACACACACACATCTTCACATCCAGGTCCAGGGTGAGGGAGGTGCTATGGATTTATAGATTTATGTGTCATGGAATGCCGGGTCAAAGGGAACTCACAGGTTGTTCTCCCCATACTTCACGTGCTCCCATGTATCATGTCTCAGTCTGGAAATTTTCTGAATAACTTTCTTATGACTCATGGGTTCCTCGTGGCGTAGAGTTAATGCCAGAGAGCCTCACCCATTTCAAAGTTCATATCGTGCATGTTCATCCATGTGTATTTTGAGAGAATAATGGGACTTGGGGTCATTATAGAACCATACAGAACACCTGGTGTGTCAGTCTGGGTACTTTAGAGAAACAAATTCACAGAAACTCATGTATGAGAGAGTTTTATATAAAGGGTTAGTGCACATCAAGAAAACATCCCAACCCAGTGCTGCCCAAGCCCACAAGTCCAACACTAACCCACATGTCTGACACCAAGTCCTCCTCCATCTCACAAAACAGACACAGTGATGCTAACTGCAGGAGGAAAGCTGAGTCAGTGAATGTGTAAGCATCTCAGCGCTGGCAGGGGTCTCCATACGGCTGCTCCAGCACCCAGGGCTGCATCGGGGTAGGTCCATGCAGCTTCTCCTGGGGGATGTCTTGCAGGAAGTGAGCCTTACAGCCTTGCAAGCTGAAGCAGGGAACTGCTAAGGCAGCTGCACCCTAGTGCAACCATCAGAAAGCAAGAGACCCGAGAACTAGAAAGGCAAGGCTCACCGAACCATTTATCCTTCCACCCTTCAATTAACCCCACATGTGTTTATTGGCCAGGTTGGCACAATAAACTATAAACTAACTCACCTCGCCTCTTCAAGACACAACTAAAATATGGACAACAGTTTCCCCGTGTCTTATGACGGATATTTCCCAAGGATTGCCTTCAACTTGTGCTGCGAGTCTCCTCTCCACGGCGGTCTCCTTGGAAGGACACCGCGAGGGAGCGGAAACTCCGTGCTTGCTCAGAGAGATCATTCTCTGCGAAAGCCCATGGGCCTCACTCTCTGGACTTAGGTTTGGTCAGTGCTCAGGGTGCCTTTTGAGCATATAAAAATCCCAACACAAATCCAGAAGGCCATACTACCCACAAAACACGCACACACACCACCACCCCTCCTGGAAAAAGCATGACCTTGAGAAAGGCCAGTTTTCTGAACATAGACTGTTCCCTCTAAGATCCCTCCTCTTATCAACATGCCCGGAGACGCCATTGGGTATGAATGAGGCTTTCAGAGAGGGGAGGATAAACATCTCTGAAAGTAAAATTTCCATTTGTGCTGAAAGTTTGCATTTCAAAGTTCCCCCAAATCATGTGCGCGGGCGCGCGCACACACGTCCCTCCACCCCATAAATCCTGTCGGAGCTGTGAGGAGGAAGGGGTCAACCATTGAGGGTTGAGACCAGTACTTTGTGCCCATTGTCTGTCAGCAGCAGTCAGAGTGTTTGACGCCACCTTTGAAGAGCTACCAGCACGAACCTGCTGACATGAAAGACACTCGTTGATCCTGGCTCGATTCTTTAAGAGTCTATTGGCTCATGTAAGCAAAACGCCCAGTGGTTTGGCTCTCGGGGGTGTCTGGATCAAAGTGGTTCTCTGTGCCCAGGTCTGGTGGAGCATACCCTGCTTGGCATGCTCAACCTGGGAGCCTAACAGTTCCCAGGTTCAAGCCACCATGTCTTCCACATCCACAAGGAGGTCACCAAAGAAAACATGAGCTTCACGTGGATTAAATCACTCTTGCACCAGGGGAATATCGTCTAGTGCTTGGTTCAGGTCTTATTTAGTGGCGCAAAGGGGGTGCAACTCCTTTAGTTATCTTAGCTCAGTCAGCGTCCACTGAGAGACATGGGATGCCTGAGAAGGTAAGCATCCCCCGGAACGTGAATATTACAAGGAAACCAGACTCCCTGCCATCAGGTCAGTGCTGACTCACAGCAACACCCCCTCCCCCCGTAGGTTTCTGAGACTTTAACTATTTACAGGAGTAGAAAGCCCAGTCTTTTTTCTGAGGAGCTGCTGGTGGTTTCGAACTGTCTTCCACGCAGATCACAGCCCAACACTCAACCACGACACCATCAGGACTCCGTGTGACAAGGAAAGGGGATGGGAAATTAGATAGCAAGTCCTAAAGGTTGGTGGTCAAAGCCACCCGGTAACACCAGAGGCGATACACCTGCCGGGCTATCGCCTTCTCTAGATTGCTGCCGCCTGGGTGCAGTTTCTACTCTGTGACCCGGGGTTCTCATGGGCTGGGACCAACTGGATAATAACTGGTGTGGTCAAAACATATCTATCTATGAAAACGATCAAACAGGACACTGGAATCTTTCCAGAGCCGAGACTAAATCTTCATCTCGAGATTCCATTCCCAGAATATTCCCAGTTTGGGCCACCTTATAAGCACTCAACGGAATTTGGAAGACTAGAGGCAGGCGTCTTCACAATCTGGCTCTGGAGAATGAGGACGGTCACCCACTTCACCATGAGACTCGACACCCTGGGGTTTATTCCAGCTGGAGGCCCTCAGAGCAGAGATGTAGCTTGCTCTGGCTGTGCCTCTGAAGAGCTGTCAAAACATTTTGAAGTTAGATCATAATCTGCTATTAAGATTCTCTCCTCAAAAGATTTTTTTTTACAGTGCACACAGAGCTTTGGGGACAAGACAAATCAATGTCAAAACATTCATTTTGTTTCATCTTATCTTGACTTCCGGGCCAGCAGCTCTTAAATTGACACAAGTCCCAGAACACAGAAGGTGGACAGATCACAGGAGGGGGGACCAACGGTCACTTAGACATCTGCTATTGGACAGGAGCGCATCTCAGAAGGGTGACCATCTTCAAAGCTTTTGGACAAGGTCTCCTTTGAACAGAGCCCCCAGGATCAGGAGAAGCGCATCCCAAGCATCAGGGCCGGTCTTCAAGATGGGATAAAGGATCTGTAGCAAAGGCTGGGAGTCCAGAAAAAGGAAGAGGGGGTTACAGGCTCCATCTGTACGGCGAGGTCTTTACAGTTTCTCATCATTGGGACCTTCATGTCATGTTGCTGTTGTGCCATTGTGTCCATTCCAACCGATTGCAACTCAATGCAAAACATAACAAAACACCCCCTGCTCCCACACCGTCTGCCCAATTGTGTGATGTTTGAGTCCCTTGTTGCAGCCCCGTGTCGGTCCATCTTGTTGAGGATCTCCCTCTTGTCTGCTGCCCTTCTCCAGGAAACTGGTCTCTGCTGACAACGTGGCTAAAGTACGGGAGACGAAGATTTTATGTGTTTTCAGTTGTTGAGTGCCATCCTGTCGAATTCAACTCAGAGCCACTCCTTGCGACAGTGTAGAACTGCCTCGGAAGTGTTTCTTGGTGTTGGGATGCTAGTCACCAGGTAGGCAGTTCGAATCCACCAGGGAAGAAAGATGAGGTTTTGTACTCTTGAGAAGGGTTGCAGTCTCAGAAACCCACAAGGGCAGCTCTTCCCTGACCTGTGGGGTCGCTATGAGTCAGAGTTGATTTGAGGGGGATGAGTTTGGTTTTTGGAATCTTTATAGAGACAGATCGCCCGGTCTTTCTCCAAGAAGCTGGTGGGTGCCAACCTTTGATTACCAGTGGAGCACTTAACTGGTAACCCCACCAGGGCTCCTGAAGGTAATGATAGTAAATTGCATGTTAATATGTGCCTAGCACGCTTCTAAACGCTTACTTGTAGTTATGCATGGCATCCCAGTCTGGGGGGGTGGTTGCTATTGGTATCCCATTATCATAATGAGGAAATTCAGGTATAGGGAAGTTAAGTCACTTGATCACAGTTATATAGCTGGTCAGGAACAAAACCAGGATCCAAACCTGCAGTCAACACGCTGAAACAGCACAGGCAAGGATGATGATGATGATGATGACGATGAGGAAGATGACGATGGCAACAACAGCTGCCGCTAATCTGCTTCAAGTTTACTCTGCGCCAGGCACTGTCTCAGAGCTTTCCGTGACTCAACTCAATGTTCAGAGCAGGTCCATGAATCGGATATAATCATTGTCTGTCACCTCTGAGTGGCTACACGGAGGCATGTAGGTGGGCAGGGGTCCTCTGAGGGTGTCCAGTCAGGAGCAGGGGTTCTTTCCACTCACCCACTCCCCAGCCTGGTTCCCCAGGACGACACTGCCGGGCTGAGCAGGAGAGGTGGGCTGGGAAACAGGCAGGAGTTAGGTGATGCCTGCCCCATAACGTGATCTAGGAACATGGCCATCCCTAAGCGTGTGCCTCTCTGCAAGACCGGGGACAGCCCAGCAGGATGGAGGTAGGTGACCCTCTCTAGAACGATGCTTGATGCTAATGGTGGTTAAAAGAGCCTGGTAGAATAAATGGGCGAACAGATAAACAAATGCAGAAATGAGTGAACCTCGATTTTAGGGTGGGAAATTTTGTTTGTCCGCTGGTTTGAATTACCGCCCTTCATTCAGTAGTTTGCTTGTGTTGCCAACCTAATGCATTGGCTAACCAGACAACCACACAAGCTCCTGCTCACAGGTCTGCAGGTCCAGCAGGGCTGGACAGGTCCAAGTGGGGCTCCTCTGGGCTTGGTGGCAGCTGTGGGTGGAGCTCAGGTTGGCTCCACCTGCGTTCATCCTGGGGGTGCAGAGACCACACCTCCTGGGGACCTTCCTCTCACAGAGGCTCCCTGGGAACAAGAGTTGGCCAGACCACACAGACGCAAGTAATGAACGTCTCTGCTGTTGGACATTCACTGAGTCCAAGCAAGTCACATGCGCAGACCCCACGGCAACGGGCCTGTGAGTATTTGCTAACAACAATCTAAATGGTGGGCCAACCTGGAGGAAACAGTGACGCAGCCCAATTTCATGTGATCATCATTCATGATCCAAGGAGGCTCTGAGATAGATACCGAAACACCCTGAGGGCCCGGGGTCTCTCGGTGCGAAGGGGACACTAAGAACATGGGACATTGGACCTGGGCTCCTTGTCCAGTTCAGGGATGGAAGGAGAAAGTTCACTTCCCCACCTGCCCGCCCCCACCTCCATCCCCAGCATCCACCCCATCCACCAGCAGGTGGATCCATCACATATTTTAAGTCCATTTTCAACTTCGGCTGCAGCTGCTGCGTTGCCTGGGGACCCCTATCTTTTTACGTGTTATTGTAGATCAGTTGCCCACTGCTGCAGTAAAGAACTCTCCGTGGGTTGTCTGGAATTTCTAAATCAGCACGGCGGAGAGCCGAGCGGATAAAACTGATGGATGGGCTCCCTTCTCAGGGTGATTGGTGTGAGCTCATGCAGGCGATCCTGGGGCCCTGGCTTCTGGAATTCAGCTCCCACCGCAGTTATCCGCTCCCTGGGGTTAGGCATCCCTGCTGTACAGGGCAGTGGTGGGAGGGGCTGGGCAGCAGAGAGGAGGGGAGGTGTTGGGCTGGCCCTGTGACTTGGGAATTCCCTGCCCCCGTCCCCCACCCAGCATTTTTTGGGCATTCTTGACAAAGTGCTCCCTCACCAGCCTTTTTTAAGCTTGCTTCTGCTCCCAGCGCTGTCCACAGGACCCTTGTCCGTGGCAGGGGAGAGAGCTGGACCGTCGGGTATTAGATTAGCCACCACCACACTGAAGCTCACAGGTCTCCAGGGCACACAGAAGGCTTGGGCAGGCTGAAAATGCTGTCAGCCATTTCTAGATCCTCGGCAGACACGTGTCGTATTTCCCATTTTCTCCATCTCCACAAATGGCCTCCTTTTATTATGGGAAAACAAGTATATCAGTCAGCGTGCCGACAGAAAACCGAAAGCACTCTCAGGTTGGGTGATCTGAGGAGAGTGGAAGAGAGAAAATGGTGTTGGGGATGCAGTTTGCTGTCGGGGCTGCTGCTGTGGAATCCGTTCTGGCTCGTAGCCACTCCATGGGCCAGAGTAGTGTGGCTTCATAGGGTGTCTGAGCTGTATCTTGACGGGGGCAGATTTGCAGATGTTTCTAGAGGTAGGGGAAGGGGTGAAGGAAACTACAAAGGTGAATGGGCCCATGAACACTGTGAAGCAGGCAGTTTTCTGGAACTAGAGTGAGAGGGGGCTGGAGAGGGGTGAAGGAGCGTGTGTCTGCTCGAGAGAGATGCAGCCACCCTGGGCCAGCCCACAGAGGAAGCCCGGGGAATGCATGCCCAGCTCCTCTCTCCACTAGCCACTCTCTCTCCTTTGGCCAAAGCCAACTGGAAACCAGAGGGGATCGGTCTCCTTGATGGGGGCTTGCATTTGGCCTCCTGGGGCAGAAGGCAGGGTAGAGAGGGGTGGAGGAAGACTCTGGAGGGGAGAATGGGAGACCCCCCCTCCCAATAAAAACATCGCCCACTCAGTCTCGCGGTGGCCCTTACCATCCCGTGATGGGCGGAAGCCCCCATGCAAAGGGGCGATCTCAAGCAACAGCCATTGTGTTGGCTCTGATCACCGGGACCCCGCCATCTACAACCCTGGTTTTGATTGTTCCCTTCCACTGAAATTGCAGCAGGAAGTCGGCCTGGAGATGATGGAACAGAATCTTCATGATAAACCTTTTAACCTGGTTAAACGAACAAAGTGAGAGGGAGTTGAAACCAGGGTGGCAGCCGTGGGGTCAGTCCAGCTCTTGGAGTCTTCTCTCTCTTTTCCGCGGACCCTCTACTTTACCAAGCACGCCATCGCTCTCCACGAGAAAGCAAGCCCCACAGGTCATTAAGAGATGTCCGCACAAAGCCAGACTCATTGTCCCCAAGTCTGTGCCGACTCAGAGCAGCACACAGGACAGAGTGGCCTGCCCCAGTGAGTTCTGAGACTTCAACTCTTCACGGGAGTAGAAAGCCTGGTCGTTCCCCCGGGAACAGCTGGTGTTTCCAAACTGCTGGCCCCACACTTAACAGCCCAACTCGTAACTAGTAGGAGACTTCCAAAAGTTCCTAGGAAAATCCCATTATTTTTTATCCCATTTTGTCCATAAACTGTTTTGAAGCTACCCTTGTATGTCACAAAGCTTACTTTTTTTTTTGGTTTTTTGTTTTGAAATTTTTTTGTAATACTTTATTCTGGATTATGGGCTATAGTAAAAACGTTTTCAATAGCCAGCAAGGATGTGGGTAATTTTCCCATTTTCCTGCCAAAGCTTACTTTTTGTGATCAACGATTCTCCATCTTGAGTTATCAGATGTTTGTTGTTTTGTATAATGTTGTCCTACGAACGACTATAATAGCAACTTAATTAAGAATAACTCTCTTTTTAGTTTAAGTGTTTATAGTTACAAAGGTTAAATGTATAAACCTGTTTTCGGGGCACTGCTAGGTGATGGGGTGACCAAGCAATAACTGCCATGAATCAATAGAGCAGATTAAGATCAGATTCTACTGCAGGGGTGTGCAGATTGAAGGAGGGAAATAATTAAGCAGAATTCCCCCAAATTAAAGCCTTGTGTGTGTGTGTGTGTGTGTGTGTGTGTGTGTGTGTGTGTGATTAAGCAGTGCTGACGGATATCAACATTCCCTGGCACCAAGCCCCTCATTCGATACACTTTCCATGTGATATGACAGACTCACAACATGTAATCTATGTCATTGAAGTTTGCGTGTAGGAACTGAACCTGGTGTCTATTTCTATTGTGTATACACAGGGGCCTTAAAACCCCATAGACATTCCATTTTCACTCCATTTTCCCAAAACTTTGGGGAGCCTTTCATATTCTTAACAACAAAAAATAAAACAACTTATTGTTTTTTAAGTGATTTGACAGTTTTCTTTTAAGATATCAATGTTTACAGCTTGGCAGACATTATATCCCATATATTTAAAGCCATAATAAGAAATGTCAGTAGTAATTTAAAACTGTGAGGGGACACGCATGACCGTTATTTTTTCATTCTTTTTACTGGGGGCTCTTACAGCTCTTAGAATAATCCATCCATCCATTGTGTCAAGCACATTTGTACATTTGTTGCCATCATCAATTTCAAAGTATTTTCTTTCTACTCAAGCCCTTAGTATGAGCTCCTCATTTTTCCCTCCCTTCCCCACTCTCCTTCCCTCATGAAACTTTGATAATTTATAAATTATTATTTCATGTCTTACACTGACCTGACTGCTAGCTCCCTTCACACACTTTTCTGTTGTCTAACTCCCTGGGAGGGAGTTATATGTCAATCATTGTGATCAGTCCCCCCTTTCTCCCTCCACCTGCCCCTAACCCTCCTGGTATCACTACTCTCATTGGTCCTGAGGGGGTTGTCTGTCCTGGATTCCCTGTGTTTCCAGCTCTTCTCTGGTCTAGCAGGATTTGTAAGGTATAATTGGGGTCATGATAGTGGGTTTTGGGGAGGAAGCATCAAAGAACTAGAGGAATGTTGTGTTTTGTTCGTGCTATACTGCACCCTGACTGGCTCATCTCTTCCTTGTGACCCTTCTGTAAGAGAATGTCCAATTGTCTACAGACAGGCTTTGGGTCTTCACTCTGCCCTCCCCATTATTCACATCAATATGATTTTTTGATTTGGGTATTTGATGCCTGATACCTGATCGCATTGATACCTCCTGATCACATGGGCTGATGTGCTTCCTCCACACATGACTTTTAAAATGTGAGGAAATACACAAAAATGAGTCTGAAGGATTCAGCTGGGGTCAGGTTTTCTTGAAGGTTCATCAGCTGCTGGGAAGATAGGAAATGAAATAAGCTCAAACTCACACAGGATGCTACAGGCAGCCCATGTCAATGTCCAGTGACACGGTAACAATGTGTTGTCAGTGGAGGAAAAGATTACTGTGGACCAAGGTGACCACAGTTGATGTGCTAAGAACGGTGAGGCAGTCACCTAATCTGGTGTCAATTTAAGGATTAAGGGTATAGGGGTGGAGTCTAGGCTGTCAATCTGGAGATAGCCAATGAGACTTTTTTGTGGACATGGCCTTCTCCTAAGAATTCTGGGAAATCTGTTACTTCCTCCTTGGAGGTGAAAGACACCTCTCTCTCTGCTACTCCCTGGGAGACATTGCAGAAGACAAGCCACATGGACACAACCAGACCTCGGAAGCCGGAGAAGCCACAGAGAGACCCCTGCCAGCACTGAGATGCTCACAATACCACTGAACCCAAAGACTTTCTACTCACTGGCTTGTGATCTTCCTGCATTCGGCTTCATTGCAAATGTTTTGTGAGTCTGAAGAGGACTTTCTAGATTGATTTCAGACATATGGACTAATATCAGACTTATGGCCTTGGACTGGACTGGGTTGGGATATGTTCTCAATGTTCAATTGCTCTTGTTTATAAACCTCTCCCTTACACATGTGGGGGTGTCTATGAATTTGTTTCTCCAGTCTACCCAGACTGACACACCGAGCTTAAGCTGGGGGCTGAGGGTGAGTTGACGTGGGTCTGGGTATATGGAGAAACCATTGCTAGAATGTGGAACGTGGAAATGGATTTCCAGGCACCGGCATCTCCTCACTGGCCATCAGATTAACTGTCAGCAACTCGTCATGCTCAGCCATAGCGATGGCAATAGTACTAGTCATCATAACAATAATGACTGAGTAATTGATTTTGATTGATTGATTGGTTGGTTGATACATATCTATTGAGGACTCTTTTGTAGGCATTGTTCTGCCACGGATAGAGTTAATCCCTGGTTTATGATGTATTGAAGTTTTGACGACTCACACTAAGACCTTTCTGGGTGCATCTTATCATCATTAATATGTCTGGGTACTACCTACAGTGTTGGAGTAGGGACTTTGCTGATGTTAATGTTCTCATGTCAATTCCCAAAGGCCACAGAAATCGGACTGATAACGATACTGATAATAAAAGTCCATAACAATGAAAAGCTTAAAAAGAAATGAAGATTCAACTTCCATCGGTGCCAACTTATGACAGCGTCTTCAGAATGGAAGTTGGGGACCATCTCTAAATATACAGACACAGGTTTTAGAATTCCAGCTCCCTTAGCCACCATTCCACACTCTCCTCTTCCTTTAGCTCTTACTCGGATGCTCCTGCCTTCTTTTACTCGGCAGATAACTGTTGAAGGTCAACGCTAGACATATGTAGCAAGCTATCTTAGTTGCTGTTAAGATCCCACATGCAGGATACCTTTGTAGAAATTGGTGTGGCTTGAATCTTCCTGTCTGCTGCTAAATCTCCCTTCCCAAACTTTCAGAAGTGGTCGTCTTCTCTCTGCTCTGCTCTCCCTCACTCTCCATCTCAGGACCCAGTTCCTGTGCCCACATTTACCTGACCTGTCCTTTGGGCACTCACTCATCTCATACAGTCAGTATCTCATCACTTAGCCCAGAGGGGCACGGGGTTTTGAGCTGTCATTTCATCAGACTGTACATTGGCACTATCCATCACACTCCGGGGTCTCCCCAAGATTTCTAGTTCAGTGGCTTCCACTGAAATGACATTTCTTTAGGCAATGAGTCCCCCCCCCCCCATAAAAAAACACCTTAAACAAAATTAAAATATTTCTCATATCAGTGTGGATAGTTCAGGTCCAGTACGCTGCCTCTGGAGACATGGAAGGCTCAGGCCCCTTCTGCCTTGTAGCTCTGCTGTATCCAGCACGAGGCTGCTAACTCATGGCTCCAGGTACCTGCGTGAGCCTACAGTCCAATCAACAAGAAGAGAGAAGGGCTTGCTTTCTCTCTGGGAGGATACTTCCCAAGAGGCCCCCATGGACACCCCACAGGTGAGCGTGTAGTGCTGTCTCCATCGGGTTCTCTAGAGAAACAACCAAAGAGACACTCTATAAATATATCATTGCTGCCTGCTGCAGAGTCAATTCCAATACACAGTGACAAGTAGACAGAGTCTAGCATTTCCAAGACTATACCCTATGAACGCAGACTGGCATATTTTACTAAGATGTGGCTGGTGGCCTCATACCCCTTCGTAGATATGCCCCAGTGCCATTCAGTCAATTCTAACTTGTAGTGACGGGGTCGGGCAGGGTAGAGATACACCTTGTGGGTTTTTGAGGTTGTAGATCTTTTCAAGGGCGGAACGTCTCATCTTTTTCCTGAGGGGCTCCTGGTGGGTTTGAACAACCGAACTTGTAGTGAAAAGCCCAACTAAACCACTCACTATGCCACTAGCGCTCCTTTGATGTAGACCCAGATGCTCAAACCCATTGTTGATGAGTTGATTCTAACTCTTAGTCATCCTATAGGAAAGCGTCTAACTCCCCAAGCAGGTTTCCAAGGATATAAATTGTTTCAGAAGCTGGTGGCCATTGAGGTTGACGCACCAAACTTTTGATTAACAGTCAGTGAAGTGGTTAACCATTGTGCAACTTGGGGTCCCTTTACAGAGAGAGAAGAGAGAGAGAGATTGACTTCCAGGAATTGGTTCAGGTAACTGTAGGAGCTGGACAGTCCAAGGCTGGAGACACCTGCTGGCTACCAGGATTGTGGAGCGCTGGCAAGTCCAGGACCTGTCAATCAGGTGACAGGAAGAATACAGAAGCAGAGAAAATGCTGCCACAATATCTGTTTGGTCTGAAGACACACCAAAGCCTTTCCTTTCCATGGATTGATTGATTCCATTAGATTCCATTATGGAACTGCAACTGGTCTCTTGAAGGGCAAAACCACTGGGAACCAAAGCCTAGCCAACTTGTCACATAACATTAACCATCACACGGACGTGCCAGGCTGTATGAAAAATGCCATTTCCAGTCTGTAGAGATATGATCTAGGAAAAACACGGTGGGTGAAGAAGGATCCACTCTATCTCCTACCGCATCTCAAATGTCCTTCCTACCTTGACTCATTTCCCACCCACACCCACCCTCTGGTCTCGTTTTCCCACAGAGTTCATGGGTCAGGGCAGAGTTTCTCTGTGACCAGCCCATCTCTTCTCCCCAAAGGAAACATCTACTAGCTGTTACTCAGATGGATATTGACGTCTGAGAATCGTGCTCTTTACTGACTTGTAACTTCTAGTATTTGTCAAGACATGTTCACAGATGGGCTCCCCAATGATTTGCGATCCAAGTCTCATCTTTGGAAGCAAACACGGACGTTTTCTGCTCCGTTAGTCTGTCAGCTGTCACCAGGCGATGAGCAGGAATGGCCTCTGCAAATCAGACGCTTGGTTGGTGGCTCTGCGATGTCCACCAGCTGTTCAGACATGGACAGGATGAACGCGTCAAGCTACAAGGTCCTGACCGGCACATCTGCCGGGTTCTCGGTTGGTTGCAACAGTCGCCAGTTGCTAGTCATCTAGATGCTCAAGTAGAAAAGGAATTTAGTCAATGGTGCTGCGTGGGAAAGAAATCCAGGCTTCTTGGCGTCTACACAGCCAGGAATAATGCTCTCTGTCATCCCGCAGGGGACTGACATTTCTACTGAGAACAGAAGACCTCTGGACTTGGGGCCAAAAATCTGGGACGTTTTCAAGAAAGTTTTTTTTTTTTTAAGGTGTTTTCTCCTACAGAATGGTCTGTGGGTTCAACCACAAACCTTTTGGTCAGCAGCCAAGGGCTTAACCAGGGTGCCACCAAGACCTCTGGTGCCACGCCTACAGAAATGGAAAACCACTCAGGTGGAGGTGGTCGAATTAGCTCAGGCTTGTTCCTGGAGGGCACATGGGAGTCGCTGATGTGCCCGCTGTCTTGGTGATCTCAAATGCCCTCTAGGTAAAAAGACAGTCTGACGACCATGTTGTTCCCAGCTGTTGGGTCAACAACACTTTTATCTTCATAACTGCTTGATGAGAAAGCCGCTCAGTTATTGCAAAAGTCTGCTGGGAGAAGGAGTCAAGAAGTGACCAGGACAGAGGGGGGTCCTATTTGATTCTCTGAGGCACCTTACAGCTCATTTGCTCTCAGCTTAGCTATCAGTTAACAGTTTCCTTGGGGCACTGGCTCCCCTTTGCTTTCTCCTCTTCCCTACTGTGGTTTAAGGAAACTATTGATTTTGGCTTAAGGTAATTGAAGGGGGCACTACAGTGCTGATCATAGCTACTGTCTTAATGCATTCAGAAGAAGCAAATGTTAGGGTCCCTATTAGTCATTTGTATCATGACCACTGGATGGATGGCCACCTGGAGCTTGCTCAGTGAGCTGGCTGGGCACAAAGTGGGTGATGTGAATGATTCAAAGGTAAATGATGTGAAGGTAAGATTGGTATTGGAGGCTGGGGCGATTCTTCCAGAGATGTGGACTCCTCCAGGGTCAATTAATATTGGGCTTCCTGGAGAAAACCAAATGGGAGTGTGGATTTTGAGACTTCAACAGGATCATGCGAGTGAGGTCCAACAAGCCTGTCCAGAGTGTGTCTGGAGTGGAGGGGGATACTTGTCCACAAAGGAAGAGGAGCCAATCTTCAAAGATGGACACGTCCTGTCTTTCAGGACACATTTGGTTAGCAGTAGTTGTGATGGGTAGGTTTACTGTGCCAACCTGACCAATAGGAACACGTGGGCTTAATCAGGTTGCAGTTTGATTGGAGGGCAGAGAGAGAAATGGCTCTGCAAGGCCTGTCCCTCGTTCTCTTGCTCTCTGGTGACTGGACCAGCATGTGGCTGCTTTAGCTAGTTCTCTGCCTTGACTTGAGAGCTACACTATCTATGGGACAAGCCAACTTGTGGATGCTGTCACTAGAGCTTGAAATTCCTTTGAGACTTGCTTCGCCACGCTGCTGGTGTGTGCATTGCTTGAGCTTGAGGCTGGTGGATCCATCCTGTCGTCTTGCATTGCTTGAGTTTGATATCCCATCTGGGCCTGCTTCGCTAAACTCCTGAGCTGCTGACTGTTGGTGACGCTCTGCTGTTTGCTGCCTGTGGGCAGACTCTGCCTGCCTTGCCTGAGGGAAGACTCAGTTGTCTGCTTCCTTGCACCCAGGATCCCTCGTGAGTAAAGGACTTCCAGTATATTAACTGTTCCATGGAAGTGAGTTGAACTGAGCCCTCTGCACTGCTGTGTGGACTAATTAGCTGTTGTATTCCTTTATGCTGTATAAATCTGTCCTGGCTTTGTTTCTCTAGAGAACCCTGCCTAACACAGGGGTCAAAAATAGAACCCAGAGAGCTGAGGCAAAGGAAAGGCACGCCTCAACTCATGCCCGGAAAGGAAAGGTAGAGCAGCTTGGAACATGTCTGGGTCCCGAGGGGGAAGATCCACTTCCAGGACTCTGACTCTCTTTTCCTTGGCCTTGACCCTGTTCTTCCCGAGTTGACTCCACGCCCAGACACACACTTCCCCTGGGAACCTCAGTTCTCCTAGGATTGTATGCCCCACCTCCAAGTCCCACTCGGAAGAGATCCTCTCCCGTCACTCCGTCAGGCGGCCCAGGACTAATGCTGATGGCTTCAACGGGGTCACCTACGGAACCCATCGGTGTGGCCAGGGACACGTGATGTAGGACTGGCCAAGCCTGAGCCCCACGATCACCTTGGTAGCTGGGCTGAGACGAGCTAAGCCAGTGTTCCCAGAGGGAATCCAAAGAGCTGTCTGCACAATTGTAGGCATGAATGCTGGGCAAGCGCAGACAACTGTCTGCCTCACGTCCATCCATGCAAGGTGACCTCCATAGTTGACCCATCCTTCTTGTGCTCTGTATCCCCCCTTGGCCTTTGGTGCCTGAGCTCATTTCTCTGGACCTCTGCCTCCATCCCGACACTCATCCATTCACGTGTGCTTCAGTGTCAACCAGATCTTGCTCTCTATGTCCCCTCTTTGCCTTGGTATTCGCATCTCGTTTCTCTGGACCTCTCCGCCAACCAAGGCAGCATGCTCCCCCCCACCCCCCAAACCTCTGCCTCCAGAAGAGATTCTGCCCAGCTTCCTCCTGTCCCCACTCCTCTTCAGCTCTGACACCCCAGAAATAACCTGCTTGTTCTCTTTTCCTACCAACTCACTTTCCTTTCTCCACCGATACCCTGACCCTGAGTTTCCAGCTGCATCAGAGCTTCAGCATCTGAGCTCCCAACATCTATGTCGTCTCTGACATCACCTCGCCCAGGGCCAGTGACACGTGGGCAACAGCTGCCCATGAGAATGGCCCTGCGCTCTTGCTCACACCAAGCATAAACTGCCAATTTCTCTTAATTGTTAAGCAGACTTGAGCCAAAAGCAACAAAACTCTGATACAATCAAAGTTCCTAGGGAGACCGACGTGTTGTTGATGTATGGTGGGTGTGTAGGCCTGTGGTTGTAGAATACAAAGGAAGGAGATTGTTTTCTGCCAGATTATGGATTTCGTTGAAAACATCACAGTCTGGTATTACTTACAGTAAATACAAATGTACAGACACTTCATGGGGTATATGAGTGGATGACATCATCTTTATCATAATAAAAAACAAACAAACCAAAGAGGTAAACCTGTAGCCATTGGGTCGATTTTCACCTGCTCCATGCCAAATATCCTTTGGAACTCTTTCTGTTAATGATCATATTTAATTATCACCGCAATGCTCTGAGCAAACTTTGTTTCTGCTTCCATTTAAGAAATGAGAGTTGGGGAGAGATGAGTCACTCAGGGTTCAGTTTAGCAATAATGAAACTCACAACCTTCCTCTAGTTCTTAAACGCTTCCTCCCCCCACCCCCAATTATCATGATCCCAATTCTACCTTGCAAACCTGGTTGGACCAGAGGATGCACAGCAGTGCAGATGGGATCTGGAAACACAGGGAATCTAGGATGGATGAACCCCTCAGGACCAAGGGTGAGAGTGGCGATACCGGGAGGGAAGGGATGTAGAAAGGGGGAACCGATCTCAGGGATCTACATATAACCTCCTCTCTGGGGGATGGGCAACAGGAAAGTGGGCGAAGGGAGACGCTGGGCAGTGTAAGTAAGATAAAATAATAATTTATAAATTATTAAGGGTTCATGAGGGAGAGGGCATGGGGAGGGAGTGGGAGGGGAAAAAGGAAAATTATCTGATTCCAGGAACCCAGTCGGAAGGCGAATTTTGAGAATGACGAGGGCTACGAATGTATAAGTGAGCTTTACACAACTGATGTATGTATGGATTGTGATAAGATTTGTATGAGCCCCAATAAAATGATTTTTTAAAAATAAATGAGAGATCTGAGCATGGAGAAATAAAAATTTAAGTAACTTGCCCACGGTGACCCACATAGCAAGCAGTGGAGCCACGTAGATGGCGGGATCCAACTTCTCCCCCTAGTGAAGTGGGGGGCGGTATTGGGACCGGCTCTGGTTAGTGACATGCACATGGAAGTGACAGGTGTCACCTGCAGATAAATAACAAACAAAAACCTCAATGTCATTGAGTCGATTCCAACTCATCATGACTCTGTTGCTCCCATGGGACAGGGTAGAAATAAGACTGTAAATCTTTATGGGCACTGAAAGCCCATCTCCATCTCTATCTCCGAGGACTGGCTGGTGGCTTCAAACCACTGACCTGTCAGTTAGCAACCCAGTGTGTAACCACTGCACCACCAGGGCTTCTTCCCTGGGGAGAATGTTTTAAAACACACTGTAACTGTCTCAGACCTTCTTCTCTTCTACAAAGGGACCGACCAATTCTAGAAGATCTCCCTTTAGAGTGCCAGAAGGTGCAGGAATTGGGGGACAGAGAGTCCCACAGAATGTGTTTGGCCCCCACTATAGCAGCACAGATTTGAGCAAGCCATGAATTTTTGTGGTTTTAAGCTACTGAGAGGCAAGCTTTGTCTTTTCTTCTTACAGATATTTATGTTGCTACAAATATAATACCAAGATCAAAGGGGAATTTAAGCGTATGGGAAAGTGTTTGTTGTTTTTTAATAAGTGATATGCATTTAGGTGCACTTGAATTCTGGGTCTGGCAACGAATATTGAAAATACCGCGGACTGCCAAAAGAACCAACACATTTGTCTTGGAAGAAGTACAGCCAGAATCCTCCTTAAAAGCAAGAATGGAGAGACTCCGTCTCTCGTACATTGAACAAGTCGTCAGGAGAGACTAATCCCCGGGAAAGGACATCATACTTAGCAAAGTCTAGGGCAGTGAAAAAAAGAGAAGACTCGACGATGTGGCTCGACACAACGGGGGCAACCATGGCCTCCAACACCAGGACGATGGTGAGGGCGGGGCCGGACCGGGTGGTGTTGCGTGCCGCTGTGCGCACGGTCCCTATGTGGTGGCACCGACTCGATGGCGCCTAGCAACACATGCGTTTATATCAATTGTGTTTTAAGAAAACAAATACAAGGTGTTGGAATGGCAATCGAACTCATCCTCGCCCTGTAAGCCTAATGAACTAAGGTGGTCCAGACATCTGTTCTTGACGGTGCTCTTAACGGTTAAGAATTAAAACACTGTGTGCTATAGTTAAGGGATTATTCTATTTGAGGACTTGGCATTTAGATCGTTCTAAAAGCTTGCACTGGCAATCATGCTCCTATTCACTGAGCTTCTCTAGTTTTTATAAGATAAAACAATCAGCCACAAGGACGTTGATAGAGCTATTTAGTGCCATTTAACTTCTAGGCTTTCCATTTCAAAAAGAACAATCTTTTATGATCAAAGGTATTGGCCTTCCCTTTGCCTGATTCCTGAAAGAAAGCGCCAATCTCTACAGCAGGAGCGGCTCTCACCTCCGCACAACCCGTGTGCCCTCTGCTGCTCCCTGCCCAGCACAGTTCGTATCTTCGCCCAGGTCGCAGAGCTGTCAGCAGCGGCGCACAGGTGATGGTCTCCCAGCTTCCCCAGGCCCAGTGTGCCCAGCACTGTCTGCTCCCCTCCTTCACTCACTCAGCTGCATATTCAGTCCACGCATGGATGTGATATCTGCTATGTGCCGGCGCCATTCAAGGTAAGAGGACTTAGTCCAGCCCTACTTCAACAAATCATGACGACAAACAATGGTTGATTTCTCTACTACTTTTGGAAAGTATGTTTGTTCCATGTGGAGGACAGCATTCGTGGCTCTTGATGCCCATGTCTACAGGCAAGTCTGAGATAAGGCAATTTGGGGTGTGAAGAGGAGGGTAGAGACTAGTGAGTCTACGTGTCTCATTCTCCCCCCCCCCCCTTTCCAGAAACACAAGGACGTCACGTCCCGACTCCTTGAATGTAGAGGGGGTGGTGGAGAGTGGGCTTGGATGGAAGAGAGGTAGGTGTGTGCCTTCAGACCAAGGCATTACACTGTAGATATGGACATTCCTTTTCTTACTGCCCTTCACTGGGAGTCCAGACGTGTGTACTTAGAATGGCTGAGCCCATGTGCGGCCTGCTGTCCTAAGAGCTGGCCAGATCAGGCAATTGGTGTGAAGGAAAAACATGGAGTTTAAACATAATTGCAGCATACATGTTATGGATTAAATTGTATCCACCCCAAATGTGTGTTGGAGTTGGGGCCCTTGTAGGTCATCGTGTGTGAAATGAAGGCTTTTGTTTTGCTATGTTTATGAAGTTCTACTAAAGTAGGGTGGGTCCTAAACCTAATCCCTTCTAAGTGATAAAGAGAGCAAAATAGACATAGGGATACACCTGAGGCAAAACAGATACCAAGGCCCGCCAAGGATCACCAGCCAGAGATCACCAGGAGAGCGGCTCACAGGACACATCCTTGATTGAGCTTCTGGAACTGTGAGGAAATAGATTTCTGCTCTTTAAGACCATCCACTTGTGGCATCTTCCATTGTGATGGTGGTCCTAGGTAGCTCTGCTCAATTTTGTGTCAACTTGGGGAGGCCCCGATTCTCAGTGGTTTGGGCGTCAGGGTCTAGGACTCCCCCATGATGTGACCTAACACAATGTATCAACTCCATAATGGGCTCTGCTCTGAGCAGCTCGGCCATTGTAAGATGAGGGTGGAGTGTAATCCCTTTACTGGGATCACACCCCTGATGCCATGAAAAGGAAGTTTCCTTGGGGCTGTGGCCCACATCCTGTATTTTTAGAAACTGTGGGGAAATGTGTTTGCCTTTTCCTGGGTCTGGATCCTGCCTTTGGCTCATTAATCTGCAGTTCTCTGTGCTTGAGCCGACTGCCTGCCATCTTGCCTGCCCATCCTAGGAGCCATCAGTGGTCCTACTTCTGACCTGCGACCCTTGGACTCATTTGCCGCTCCAGTCACAAACATGACTTTCTGACCTTGCCTTCGTCCACTTCTGCAGCCTGTGGTGTTCCTGTGAATCTTGGGTTCATCGGTCCCCGAATTCATGCAAGTTAGAGAGAGCCTCCAGCTCAACATCTGGCGCACAGACTTGAAACTGGACTTAACTTATCCATTTGTACAATTGTGTGATCCATTCTCTTTCTTTCTTTTTTTCATGTTTGAAATCAACTTCTTTGTGACTAAAAACTCCACGTCCAGTTCAGTTTTACTTTTCCTCTTCTTTTTTTTTAACCACTCAGACCCAATATTTTTAGGTCTAAGAGATAAGAAATCTGGAGGGATTTTTTTTCACTTAAAAAAAAGCACACAGTATATAGTTTCATAGCCTAGCTCAACAAATACAATCCACAACATTGTTATGCATATGTCACAGATTTTTCTTCTCGGGAGAACCCAGCCCAACACAGTCACTGAGACACACGCCTTTCCCGACTAACGTGGCTCTATCTGGTAGGCAAGAGGCCAGGGGGCAGGTTAGGATGCTTGCTTTGGAGACAAGTTTGCTTGGAAGGTTGTTGTTGGGTGTCACCCAGTCGATCCTGACTCATAACAACCCTACAGGCTGGAGGGTAACTGCCCCCTGGGATTTCCTAGGGCTGCAATCTTTATGGGAAACACCACATCTTTTCTCCAAAGGAGTTGCTGGTAGATTGTAACCACCAATCTTCCAGGTTGCAGCCGAACTCCTGGCATGGAGATTATGCCTCAGATAAACAGGTGTCACGCCAGCTCCTCGGGATCATTGCATATTGACTTTGTGGCCCCGTGGAGTACCCATTGAGCTGCTAACTGCAAGGGAGGCAGTTTGAACCCACCGGCTGCTCTACGGAAGAAGGAGGAGGCTCTCTGCTCCCATGACAAGATTCAGTTTCAGAACCCCGAGGGCATTTCTCCAAGAGTCAGAAGAGATTGATGGCAGGGAGTTTGGGGGTTTTGAGATATGCTTTGGCATTGGGAAGGCATGGAGAGACATACCGAGGTGGATCCTTGGTACAAGTAATAACTTAAAGATAATGAAGAACGGCATAATAAGTGAATAAATTGCAAGATATAATATTAACTAAAATAAATTATTTATAAATGTATTGCATGCACTTGGATAAATTGTATCTATTCTATAGATGACTATTGTTTATTTATACATCCATCTTTATATAATTCAAGGGCTCAGGTGTTTAAGGGGCTTCTTTAAGGACCAACTCTTATTGCAACTTAATTAAGAAGCTCAGCTGAGCAGCACCAGGCTATTAAACAGAGGCTGACGGAGGCTCGGTTGATTCAGGCCTGCACGGCGACACCGCCTTTATTAGTCTTCTTGGCTTCTATGAAAGTAAAGTAGGTTTGCGTTCCACTTGGGGACTAATCCATTTGTCACTGTGAGATGTCTAAGGACAGGGGCGTCTATCTGAAACCTAATTTGGAGCTGGCTTTTCATTTTTGTGTGTATGGCTTTGGGGTGGAATTTATCTGCTTTGGCCCTAGTATATTTGGTTACCCCACAGAAGCACAGGCAGTGAAATCTTAATATTGCATTAACAATTTGTTTTCTTTAATATCAGCTCCATTTGTCTAAAGCCTGGATGCAGGCCCATAAAGAAATGCCACCTTTTGTCCCCTATAAACTGTTTTATGCAAAGAACGTTCACGGTTCAGTTAGATGGCAGTGGTGTCGAGGATAAAGAACACTTGCGGGGTGGGAGGCGGGGGAGGCGAGGGAAGATGAGAGAGGAGCATGGTGGACGATGGGGTCATGGAGAGCGAGGAAGGAGGTCAGCCTGTGGTGGCCATGGCCTTCCTAGAATGCCCCTCCTTTGCCACATGGGCTCCCTGGGCGGTAGAGACGAGGGACTGCAAGGATGCTGAGGCTCGTCTCCATATTGTGTTCTTGCTGTCGGGAGAGAGCAGTCCCTGGAGAAGGACATCATGCTTGGGAAAGCAGAGGGGCAGCGAAAAAGAGGAAGGCCGTAGAGGAGATAGACAGACACGATAGCTGCAGCAATGGGTACAAACCTAAGGATAATTGCGAGGATGGCACCGGACCGGGAAGTGTTTCCTTCTGTGGTCCAGAGGGTCACTGTGAGTTGTAACCGACTCGGTCACACCTGACAACGACGAAAACAACAAATATGTTGGAATTGACTTGATGGCAGTGGCTTGGGGTTGGGGGTTTGGTTCTCCCGAGGCACCTCTGGGTGATCTCTAACCTCCAGCTATTTTATTAGCAGCCTTAGAGTGATCGTCGCTATTACCAACCATGAGCGCAGGGAGAGCTCATTCAATTCTTATGACCCCAGGAGGTGGCTACCATCATCCTCCCCTCCCCCCACTGTCTTATCAGTGAGATATTACGTCTGAAAAGAGCAGCTTTGGCGATGTAGTGGATTCCCACTAGGCTGCTGAAACCATGAGGTCAGCAGTTCCAATCCATCGGCCGCACCTCAGCAGAAAGCGAAAGCCTTTGCAGCTTCTGAGATCCCAAAGGTTCCTGTCCTCTGTCGTATGGAGTTGCTCTGTGTGGGAACCAAATAGACAGCGGCGATTTGGGTTTCTTCTTGCTGTTGTCGAACCAGAAGGAGATCATTTAATTGGCATGGCAAGACGCTTCCCCCAAACCAGCCACTGAAACCCCAGGGCCACAGGTCCACTCACATGGGGTCGCTGAGAGCTGGAGTGGACTGGATGGCAACCAGTCCTGCAAGGGGGCGGGGAGGGGGGCAGGAAGAAAGGGCAGGTGGAGACCAGTTCCTACCCTGCCGACAGCATAGCCAGAGGATTTTTCCAACAGAGGCCGACTTAGCTGGGCACACAGACCCTTCCCAGGGGTTTCCATGAAACGTCACAGGTCCTAACACTCAGGAAGTTCTTGTTTCCAAAATCGACCAACCGAGAACACTCTTGTCTGGTCTCCTTTCCCACTTCGCCTTTCACAATCCATTTACACAAAAAGGTATCCTCCAGGCACACTTCGCCTTCCCGCGATGCTTTTCCCTACGTTATACAAGCCGCTGGCTTACCCAATGAGGGGCAGCTTGTAAGTCAAGGTCTGGGGCAAGATGTCCTTTCCTGCAGGCTTCTCTCTAGCCACCCCATGAAGAGCTGCATGGGGAGGGTGAGCCTTCTGGTGTGTCATGCCTATTTACACACATGCACTGTCCATCCCGATGGTTCTGACCAGTCCAGTGACCGTGCAGTTCGGATGAAATCGTTTCGACATAGGCAGTTCAAAATTAGAAGGATCAGTTTGAAAGTCCCCATAACTTGAAATAACAGGAAATTATTAGGAACAAGCAGAAGAATTCACTTCATAGAGAAAAGCAAATGATAACATATCTGTTATAAACACTTTATAGATAACAAAGTTTATATACGTGTATATGGTTAGCGAATATTCAACAGCTACAATTCCATTGGAGACAGTAAAAAGGATGCCGCATTGATCTGATTGTAAAGCACCAATATTTACACCGTTCCGCCATTGACACTGTGGTCCTTTGTTATTTGATACTATCTTCCCCCCTCCTTCCTCCCCCCCCCCCCCCGTAGAACTTCTTTCTGGCTCAGCATCTTCCCTCCTCCCTTGCACTTTACTTCTACAACAGTGGTCCCTGCCTGTCCTGTCAGTTCAGACAGACAGCAATATCGTGTTCAGCCCGACCCCGTGCCATCCTTATGGTGCTGGGGATGAGCCAGAGCCCATCAGCGAGGCGGGGAGCAGAGCTCCCCCGCACTCTGTCTGCATTAGTCTGTTGTGCTTCCCTGCGTCTTTCACTGGCTAATTCTCAGCAGCCCATCACCCGGTCCTTCTTCCTAGTCTGTCTTAGTCTGAAAGCTCTGCAGAAATCCACCCACCGTGGGTGACCCTGCTGGTATTTGAAATACCAGTGGCAAGGCTGTCAGGATCACAGTAGCGTACAAGCCCCCACGATGTGACAAGCTGACAGATGCCGTTGTCCCCACTCAGAGCAGCTCAGTGTATACTGGAGCGCAACACTGCCCGGTCCTGCGCCTCACACTGACTGCTCTGTGCAAGCTCACTGTGGCAGCGACTGGCAGTCCGTCTTGTGGATCATCTTGCTCTTTTGCTGACCCTCTACTTTCCCAAACATCAAGTCCTGTTCCAGGGACTGGTCTCTCCTGACAACAAGTCCAAAGTACACAAGACGGAGCCTTGCCATCCTTGCTTCCATGTAGCGTGCTCACTGGACAGACAGACAGTCTTCCAAGACAGACAGACAGATCTATTTGTTTCCTTGGAAGGCCACGGGATGTTCAAGATGGGTGGTGGCTTGCATGAGTGACTTTTCTTCACATCTTATTTTTCACATGCGAATAATGTAAACAGAACATGGATGACAGAGGAACCCAGCTCTTTCTGCCTTCCAAGTTCCAAGTCCTGAGCTGGCCTGGTCCCACCCATCAGCCTGACAGCAAAGAGCCATAGTCAGGCCCCAGCAAAGCTACACTTTGTGGCATAGGATGGGATGGGATGGGATGGGGCCCCTTAGTGCACCGGCTATGTCCAGCAGCTGAATGCGTCATCTCCCAGAGCCCGTGACCAAACCAAACTCACTGCCATCATGTCAAAGCTGACTCTGGGACATCACATCTCGGTTTCTGACATGAACTCTTCACCAGGGTAGGAAGCCTTATCTTTCTACCGAAGAGAAGCTGGTCATTTCAAACTGCTGACCCTGCGGTGAGCAGCCCAGAGCATAACCCCCCGGGCCCCAGGCTCCTCTCAGTCTCCCGCTGGAGCGATTTCCTTCAAGGCATTGGCTCACACAATTGTGGGGACTGGAAAGGCCGACACCCACGGGTCGGTGCTCTAGGACCCTGACACGTCTAGTACTTGTAGGTCAGCCACCATGCTGGGGACGTCTTCAGGCTTGCATCCATTAAAAACATCAATGCTTTTAGAGAAACAGCCACAAGATTACTATCACAGGACATAAGACCATAAGACGGGGGGTGGGGGGTGGCGGGAGGTCCTCAAAAAGCTCATGGGGGGGGAAGGAATGAAAAGATAGTACAATTCTCCCACGAACTTCTAGAGGCCTCCTGGTCTTTACTGTGAGTAGATATGATGCAAATTGGGCCACGCCACCTGAATACGTCAAGGAAGGTCCTCCAGAAAGGGGCGCGTCAAAGCCAGCGAGTGTTGCTAACGTCTCGGGCGAGCATCAAAGCTAAGGGAGGGTTACAGTAAAACATTACCAAGGACACGTCAGACGGGTTAACACTGCCTCCACTTCTGGGTCTGCTCCTTCTCAGAGCCAGCTTCACGTGCTCAACTTTCCAGAAGAACCACATGCCCAAGGCCACGCACTCTGTCATACTGGTGACCAAGTTCCTGTTCAGTCTGAGGGGGACTCCAGGGGTCCTAAGGTCACGTAAGCACCAATGGCCTGGGTGGGTCACCTCAATGCCATCCACCCCCACCTCTGGATTCCCAGAGGATCAAAATGATCTTGTCGAACCCCTAAGGCTGTAGATCAGGCAACAGAACCAGGATAAAGTGGAGGGTGATTTCTGCCAAATTACCTATTTCTAGTCTCAAGGCAAACTGCACCCTCAGGATCATCCCCCTGCAATCGGCTGGTTGATGACATTACTTTATGGTACATTAGCTTGCCTTGCAGTAGGAGATAGCAATAGGGCCATTGTTGGCTGAAACCACTGGGAACCACAGCCCGGTCCAGTTGACACAGTGAGCATCATACTAGGGAGCAGGGGTGGCCAGTCAGACAGGAAGCTTCAGCAGGGATCATCAGGAGAAACAACAGTCAAACAAGAATGATAGCTCCAGGGACTGACTCTGTGCCAGGCACTGTCCTAATCACATCTCACAGCAATTTTTTGAGGGACAAACTATTCAATAACTAAGATGGCCAAAGTACAGAAAGCTTGAATCATTCACCCCACATCACAGCCTGTAGGTGGTCACATTCAGATTCGAGTCCAGGCAGTGTCTTCCAACAACTGCACACTCAGAGAACACATAGAGTCACCCAGCATCCGAGCACCGGATGCATGCAGCTGTCAGAAGTTGATGCTGAGGCACCTTAGGTCAACTCCCTCTTCAGTCGAGTTGGAGAAACTGAGGCCTCCATGCTTTCACTGCTGGGCCAGTCTCCAGGGGGTGATGAGGAGGCCTTTCTGGACGGTGGAAACTGCACATCAAACTTGTTTCAGTAAGGAGGGAGCTCGTTGGCTTCCCAAAGAAAGCACCCCCTTATCATGTTGGTTGCAGGCAGGGCTAGGTTCTGGTCAGTTTCTGCGGTGCCTGGTGTCTACCTTCGGATGTGTTGGCTTCCTTCTAGAAGGTGGCTAGAGCACCTTCAGCTCACTCAGCAAGGTTCTGCTCACACAAAGTGCCAACCTGTTCTCCAGAAACTTCCAGATAAGCCCTGTGATGCATTCTGTTTAGACCACTTGAGATCACATGCTCACGGCAATGGGTCACGGTTGGAGTGAGGGGTGCACCCTGGGCTCTGGCTCAGCTCTGAGAATCAGATTGATTCAGTTCTGGGCCTCAGGCTTGACTTTTGGCTCCCAGATCATATGGATTGAATGGAGGGAGGCATGGTTTCTCCACATGAAAAGGGAAGATAAAGATGTTGATGTTCAGAGCCATGGGGAGAATGCCAACTCATGGCAACCCCATGTCCCACAGACTGAAGCACTGCCGGATCTTGAGCCCGCCTCCCATTGTGGTTCTATTTGGACCCACAAGCCAGCTCATTGTGGATCATCTTTCCCCTTTCTGAACCAATACTTTTTCTTCCTCCGGATCAGATCCCACTCGATAACATCCAAAATAAGACAAGACAGCAACGGGGACTAAGGACCCCCATCCAGTCTCCTATAGAAGAAAAGTTCCTTTTGTTTTCTATGCTTCATGGAAGCAGATTCAAAATTCATGTCACTCACTATGGCTTCTTCCAAAGTGCCATCTGTGTCTGTCAAACTCATCTATTTGTGTTTGAAAAATAGATGGGAAATCACTGACCCATTGTTTATGAGGTCGCCAATGCATTGGCGGGATGACCTCGTCTCACTGCTAGTGAGTTCATGTTGGCAGGAGATACAGGGTCTGACTTGAGAAGAAGGGAGCCTTTCTGCTCCCCAGAATCCAGAGTGCAGAACAAACCTCTGCCGGAAGCCGAATCTCCTACGAGACCCCTGCAGAGCAAGGAAATGAGAACGGTGACCTAGCCTGACATGTCTTTCCGACATGAAAGGCACATGCGGCCACTTTGGGTGCTGTGTTCATGTTGGTGAACGGGGGTCCCTGAAGCCAATCCAAGGCAAGTCTTGACTGTGGGTGAAGACTGTGTCTCCACGACAGCACAGGGCCTCAGTCAACATCGGTGCTAGACAAAGGGGAATGGAGGGCTGACACGGAACTGTTCCCACACAGAGGGTGGCAACCTTGCAAAGGAGCCCGGCCATGGCCCTAGCCTCTTCTTGAAGCAGAATTGCCTGAAAGGATGTGAAGGCATTGGAAAAGGGAGCGAGAATGTGTCTACTAGTCTTGAGTCACTGAAAACCGGCGCATCTGCCAACTGGGCACATATGCCATGTTAGGCAGGGTTTTCTAGAGAAATGAAACCAGGACACTTATGGTCATATATATGAGAGGATAGGTTTATACAGCGAGAGGGAATAGAACAGCTAGTTAGTTCATGCAGCAGTGCAGAGGGCTCAGTTCAACTCACATTTGTGGAAGAGTTAATATACTGGAAGACCTTCAACTCACATGGGCTGCTGGGTCCAAGGTCAAGGAAGCAGACAGCAGAGTCCTCCCACAGGCAAGACAGGCAGAGTCTGCCCACCGGCAGCAGACAGCAGGGTGGATCATCAATAGTCAGTAGCTCTGGGAGCTTAGCAAAGCAGGCCCCATGCGATCTCAAACTCAAGTGATGCACTTGACAGGATCCAGCAGCCTCAAGCTCAAGCGATGTACGCACCAGCAGCATGGTAAAGCGGGTCTCAAAGCAGCCTCAAGCTCTACTGACATGATCCACAGGTTGTCTTGGCCCACAGGTAGTGTAGCACACAGGCTGAGGCAGAGAACTAGCTAAAGCAGCAGCACGCTGGTCGGAGCAAAAGCGATATGGGATGCCAGCATCTTCACTGATCTCAGTCGCCCTCCAGTCAAGCTGCGACCTGATGAAACTCCACCCACCTGTTTCTATTGGCCTAGTTGGCGCACTAAAGCTAACTATTATCTTGCTAAGTAATTAGGGACAGGGCACATCTAATGGGGAATGGTGATACTCCCTAAGAAGGCAGGGGTCTTTGCAAGAGGGAGCTTCAATCACTGCCATGCAAAGCACCCGAGAGGTCAACCACACAATCGCTCACCTGTGACCCCGACTCAACTCTCCTCAGCATCTTCCCGTGATCCCTCCAGGTAGACTCTGGAAAAGCAAGACCCTCCCTCTCTTAGCTAAGTGCTTGTGAGATAGCCCTGGACACATGATCCAGAACTCGTGCTCCAGAACTGTCACTGCAGCTTTACCTGTGATTCTGGAAACCACGGAGCCAGTCTAATGGCCATCGCCAGGAAGAGTGGCACAGTGAACCACAGTGTACCCTTGCTGTACGTAGCTGCAAGCAAACTGGAAACACATACATCAACAAGAACCAAACGTATACTACGTACATTTAAGCCAGTTCCAGAAGGGTACAGGCAGTATGTTTGCTACCATGAGCAGAAGGATTTAAAACATGTCAAGCTGCATGGACGCTATTTGGGAAGAATAGCAGACGCGCACGCGTGTTATGAAAACAAGGCTGGGGTGGGGCCGTCATTTCTTGAGGGGGGTGAGAGAAATGCGGAGAAGAGAGGTACACTCAGAAAACACAACACGCTGCCATCAAGGCCATCCTGACTCACAGTGATCCTTAGGGCAGAGTAGAACGTCCCCTTGGGATTTCAGGGATTT
Source organism: Tenrec ecaudatus (assembly GCF_050624435.1). NCBI lineage: Eukaryota > Metazoa > Chordata > Mammalia > Afrosoricida > Tenrecidae > Tenrec > Tenrec ecaudatus. The sequence goes on from NC_134541.1 coordinate 14,622,069, forward strand.
TAAATCTTGATGGGAGCAGTCCGCCTCGTTTTTCTCCCTTGGATCAACTGGTGGATTTAAACCACTGACCTTGTAGTTCGCTGCTGAATGCACGCAACTCCACCAGGGCTTCTTGGAGGGGCACACTCGACAGACTCAAGTGTACTGCAGTGAGCTGCTTCTGACTCATAGTGACTCTGTAAACAAAGTAGAACTGCCCCATTTGGGTGTCTAAAATGAATTTTTAAAAATTCATTTTATTGGGGGCTCATGCAACTCTTATCACAATCCAGACATACATCAATTGTGTAAAGCACATTTGTACAGACTGTAAATCTTTTACAGCCTCATCTTTCTCCTGTGGAATGGCTGGTGTCTTCAAACAGAGCTCCCTGGCGGGCACACAGGAACTCCGAATGTCCAGTTTCTCCCAGTGACTTGCCTGGTGGTTGCTGGGTGCCGACGAGTCTGTCTGGAGGAGCAGAGGACTGCACTGGGTGGGACCTCTACTGGGTGAGCCCCAGAGCCTCAACGGCTAAACCCTTGGCGGCAGGCCCCAAGCAGGCAGTGAGAGTCCAGCCCGTGGCCCCTGGGACCAGAAATCTGGTGGTCTGCTTCCTTCATGTTTACAGCCTAGAAGCCCCCATGGGGCAATTCTGCTTTGTCTCACGGGAGTCACTGTGAGTCCTAATGGACTCTATTGGGACCTAGCAACTCTCTTCAGCACCTAGATCACCGGTTTTTCTCCCAGGCCCTGCTAGGTGGATTGAACTGACAATCTTTAGATTAGCCGCTGAGCTCTTCACCATCTCACCACTAGGAAGACGATGCACATACATACATACATGTCCAGTGCATCGTCCCTTTGGCCCTGCAAAGATTTCGGGTCCATGTGAGTCTGGGAGTCAGCCTTAGACAGCCGCAGGAGGACGAAGACCCTTGGCTCATTCTGCTGAGCAGCCGGCTCCTTCTCTGGGTTGTATTTGCTATGTTGTCACAGAGTGAGGACACGCTTCATGGCATTACAGTTTGTCTATTGGTCACCAGTCGGAGTTTCGGAAGAAGTGCCTGATGCATCTCCCCTGGGCATCTGGACATCGTCCAGCTGCACCGAGCCAGCGGGTCAGCTCTCAGATCTGATTCTGGGCTCAGCACGGAGCGACCCTAGGCCTGTGTGTGAGGTTCAGCTACTCAGGGGGAGGGAAGAGCCCGGCACAGGGTCCCCACCTTCCAATTTCTGTGACCTGGCTTGAGGGTCACACAGGCTCTCTACCTTCTGCCCAGTGCCTGCAACTCCGTCTCCCAAGAGTCCTTCCAAGGACTTCGCCATCTCCAGCTCCCACGCTGCCTCTCCCAAGAGCCAGATATGACCCCTGAAGAGTGGGTGTTTTGGGCTATTGTTCAATGGGGGAGGCCTGAAAGGCCGAAAGCCAAGTCCATAGCCATCAAGCTGATTCTGACTCATCATGACGCTTTAGGAGAGACCTCAGGCTTCAATTATTACTTAACTGCCTCCTTTCTCTCCCTCAGAGTGACTGGTGGGTTCCTGCCATGGACCTTACACCTCATAGGCAAGCGCTTCACCCCTGTGTCACCACCATTCCTGGTGACAGTTTGCATAGCCAAAGAGACATCCTTTCCACACTTGATGCATGCACACTTAAATGGTGTTGGTTACAGTCTCCAAGCTGCACCTCCCTAGTCTCACCATGTTTCCACATTGACCCTCCACCATCAGCTGACCTTCCCTGGCCCCTAAACTTCTCATCCCACCTCTGCAGTCGATTTATCCATCAGGATAGTTCTGCAGAAGACCACAATGGAGACACCACGTAGTGCTTAGAATAAGCTATTTATTTCATTCATAGGATTCGGTTGAAGGTTGAAAGTTTAAAGGTTGCCCTAACCTGGAGGTCCTCCAGTCCCAGTGGTTCTGGAAAGTTTGGATGTGAATGTGGATGCAGTCTGTCTGTCTTTGGCAGACCTACAGTGGGTACCAGGAGGCTCTGGTTGAGGGGCCAAACCAGGCTTCCACCCTACTCCCTCCTGTCCTGGGGGCTTCCCACGGCTCCTGGTGAGTAAGCAGGAGAATGGCTTTAATCTCTGCTCCACAGCACAGGGAACAAGCTTCAGGCAGAAGTGGATGACCAGTGACCATAAAGGAGGGGAGGGGTGGCACGGCCTGTGAGTCAACCACAAACACCGCAGAGAAAATCAAAGTGTTAACGTTATGGGTAGAAAGTTCGCTTGCCGGGCAGCGGGGCTGTGCGTCCAGATGAATCAGAAGTGGGGAGAGGCAATCGGCTCACCTGCGCTTGGATGTCGGAAACCAAATACCCAATGAACACGGACTCAAGCGATCATATTTACACACAAATGTATTCGCACACACATGCGCACACACACAACATAACGGAATAAAGGAGGGCTGGGTGCATAAGGGTTAAATATTTGCCTCTTGAAAGTAAAAGGAAATAGAGGAAATAGCTAGGAGGCAAAGGATATATATAGAGATCTAAATAAAGGCATGTACAGATGTAAATATATTTATATATGATGGTAGGGAAATAGATCTATGTGCATATATTTGTAGTTTTAGTATTAAGGTAGCAGATAGACATTGGGCCTCCACTCAAGTCCTCCCTCAATGCAAGAACACTTTGTTCTATTAAACTGGCATTCCATGATGCTCACCTTCCCGATACAATTGCTGGAAACAAATGGGTGCATAGGCAATGTGGTGAAGAAAGCTGATGGTGCCTGGCTATCAAAAGATACAGCATCTGGGGTCTTCAAGGCTTGAAGGTAAACAAGTGGCTGTTTAGCTGAGAAGCAACACAGCCCACATGGAAGAAGCACACCAGCCTGTGTGATCACGAGGTGTCGAAGGAATCAGTTATCAGGCATCAAAGAATAAAAAATCATAACATTGTGAATGAGGTAGGGAGTGCGGAGTGGGGACCCAAAGTCCATTTGTAGGCCACTGGACATCCCCTTACAGAAGGGTCTCGGAGAGGAAACGAGCCTATCAGGGTACAGTGTAACAATGATGAAACATACAACTTTCCTCTAGTTCCTAAATGCTTCTTCCCCCAACACTATCATGATCTGAATTCTACCTTACAAATCTGGCTAGACCAGAGGATGTACACTGGTACAGATAGGAACTGGAAACACAGGGAGGCCAGGGTGGATGATCCCTTCAGGACCAGTGGTGAGTGGCAATACCGGGAGGGTGGAGGAAGGGTGGGATAGAGAGGGGGAACCGATTACAAGGATCTACATATAACCTCCTCCCTGGGGTACAGATAACAGAAAAGTGGGTGAAGGGTGACGTCAGACAGTGTAAGATGTGACAAAATAATAATTTATAAATTATCAAGGTTCATGAGGGAGGGAGTGTGGGGAGGAAGGGGGGAAATGAGGAGCTGATGCCAGGGGAGCTTATGTGGAGAGCAAATGTTTTGAGAATGATGAGGGTAATGAATGTACAAATGTGCTTTACATAATTGATGTATGTATGTGTTGTGATAAGAGTTGTATGAGCCCCCAATAAAATCATTTTTTAAAAAAATAATTGCCTCTTACCCAGAAGGTTGACAGTTTGACATCATGGAAGAAAGAGCTGTGGCATTTGCTTCCATAAAGGCCACACCCTGGAAGGGAGCCCTAGACGGACAGTTCTCGTCCACCCGACAGGATCGCCAGGAGTCGGAATCAATTTGATGGCAAAGGGATTGACTTGAGTTTTTTCTAAAAATAGAGGAAGGAGCCCAGTGTTGCAATGCTTGGCTGGCTACTGAAGGTCAGTGGTTCAAACCCCCAAGCTGCTCTGTAGGAGGAAGATGTGCGCATCTGTTTCCATCTACACTGTGTCGTGGGAGCCCTAGGAGGCAGTTCGATTCGGCTGCCTGGGGCACTGTGATTGGAACTGACTACAGTGCGCTGCAAGGCTGTGTCAGAGGAACAGGACAGCAGGGGTCAGGAGAATTTTGACCTTCCATAGGGGACACCTTGGGAGAAGATGAGGCTTTCTAGTTCCATAAAGATTTTCCATCTCAGGAACCCCCCGGGGTGATTCTACTCGGTCCTACAGGATCACTCTGAGCCCAGGACCACTCAGTGGCTGTGTTTTCAGGAAGCCTCACCCAGTTTGATGCTTGCTCAGTAGAGTCTTGCTTGTTGATATGATACTGAATAGGTTTCAGCAGAGCTTCCAGGCTAAGGCAGAGTAGGAAGTAAAGTCTGGTGATAGACTTCAAAAAAATCAGCAACTGCGATTTTTGGATCACAACTGCCCGGTCTGCAGCCAATTGTGGGGATGGAGCAGAACCATGCAGTGAGTCAGTCCAGCTGGGGGCTGACATAGCACGAACAAACACCAGGAGAAATGATTCATTCAGCTTCACCATGTCTATCTGTCTCCTCTGTATTCCTCCCCATCTTGGCTTGGCTCTTAAGCACCTCTCCGCCTGCTCACATGATCGAGCTTTCCTGCCGCTTGTCCTCAGACAACTTCTCCAAGCCAGGAAATAGACACTCTTCCTATCTGTCTATTTATTTTTATTTTTTTTAACAATTTCTGTCTATTTATTACAGAAGAAAACCATCACTGATTTCACTCCAGAACCTGCCCTCTTGGTTTCCTGGCTCAGCCTTGGGGGCCATGACCCCATGACCGCTCGAGACGGAAAAGAGCCTGGGAAAGACGCTTGGGGCATGTCCCAGGGGTTACAACGCTTAGCTACTCAGGGAAAGTTTGGTGGTCCGAAACCGCCATTGGTGCTGAGAGACCAAGATGTGGCCTTCCGCTTCCATAAAGTTTTACAGGCTCAGAAACAAGGTTGTTATGAACCAGAAGCAGCTGGATAGCAGTGGCTTTAATGAATGGGAAGCATCTCTGTTGACTATCGTGGGCCTGGCCCAAGCAAAGATGTCTTCTTCTGGCAGGTCTAGATCTTGCGTCTTGCTCACTGACTTGCTACAATGTTTGCCGACTCTGGGAGCTATCAGTGACCTATTGTCTGTCAAACTTGGATTCATTTGACTCTGGCTTGCTGACCTTGGATTCATGTGTCTCTGCCTCCCTTAGCCTGTGGTTTTTCTGCTCCTGGTTCATCGGTCCTGGAAGCTACACAATTCAGGAATATGGTCCAGCTTAACATCAGACTTGAATTAGACTGGTCTTAACTGTATCTACAATGATGTGAGCCACTTTCTTGATATGAAATTCTGTCAATCTATGGTATCTATCTATGTATCTATCTATATATCTATGTATGTATGTAGGTATCTATCTATCTATCTATCTATCTATCTATCTATCTATCTATCTATCTATTCCTGGTTTTGTGTCTCTCGAGAACGCAGCCTAACACAGACCTCAGGTTTGGGAAAGCATAGGGTCAGCAAAAGAGTGAAATGAAATGACGCAGGGACCATACCACTTGGCTGAAAAGCACACTGATCGTGAGGACGACACAGGATTGGGTGACAATCTGTTCTTTTATACACGAGATCACGATAAGTCAAAGACAGTCCAGCAGCCCCCAGTAGAAACAGTGGCAGGGGGCTCCTGAAAGTCAAGGACAAGGATGCTGCAACTGGCCATTGGCTAAGCAATCCTTAGTTCTCGCCTCTGGAAAACAACCAAAGGCTCTAGGCCAGCATTCTTCGCGGCGGTGAGCAGATGTTGGACGAGCTAGTGCTGTGTTGTGCGGGCCTAGTCCATCGGCTGCGGGTGATGTAGTAGCATTACTGGACCCCACACGAAGTGCACCCCGCCGGGGAGTGTGGCAGCCCAGCACCACTTTCTTCCTTTCTGGTTGCCATTGAAACCCCACTTGTGACGGGGTGGCTCTCTGCTCGGCAGGGCTGTTGATGGCTCCCTTTTAGGAAGGAGATTGCCAGAACTTTGTTTCCAGGGGCTTCTGGTTGGGCTCAAATCCCCCAACCCGTGGGTGAGCAAAGGAGCAGTGACGTGCCCCTCTCACATGTTCAGATGCTCTCTCTGAAAGGTGGGTCCTTTGAGGGCTAATCATTCTTTACATGTGTGGAGAGTGTCTTTGAGGTTCAGAGGGGATATCTCCTTAGAGGGGAGACCCAGGAGACAGGTGTTCCCACGGGGGGGGCAGTATGTCACATGGAGCACCCTACCCCAAGTTCAGCCAGAGCAGCTCCATGGCGTCCATTCTACAGAGTGCGTTTCGACTGAAGGACATTTGGACACCCGAAGATAGCTGAGGATAACGACTGGAGTGGAGAGGGCTGAACGACGGGAAAGCCAAACCATCTTGTTCAGGGCGATGTTTCAGCCAGATTGGCTATGATCCTCGGGGTGCATGTCCAAAATCTGGGGGGGTTAAGAGGCCACCTTTTCTTAGGTCCCCCATCATAGGAGGTGTGTATTTCCTGAGAGCAGCTCTCCTGAATCCCCGCCTTAGATGGCTTGTCGACAGTTCCGTGTGTGCTGACCTCGAAGCAGGGAAAACGGGAACATTCCAGGCAAAACCACCTCAGTGATTCTTCCTCTGATTTTCTGGGTTTTTTCTTCTAATCCGTGAGGTTCGGCCTGTCTGGTCTGAGAGGATTGGGGTCGTGCCCCTCATTCCCGCTTCCTGGAGGACGGGAAAAGCAAAACTTGGCTTCAGGGGAGTGACTCCTAATCCCACTAGAAACCTTGACATTATCCTCTGGATTTTCCACCCACTCAATACTTCCCAGAGCCCGAGGGGGGAGGAGGGGCCGTGGGGCAGGGTTAGAGGGGTCCCACCCACCAGCACCCACAAAGGCGCGCCTGAGGCCGCCAGGAGAGTGTGAACCGTCCCCGCTACCTTGTTTTCCTGAAGTGATGAAAAGTTGACCTGGGCACCGTCCCAACTGTTACTGATCAGATTCCACGTGACTTTGCCCCTGGCGCCTCGGTCCTGCGGGGGGCACTCGCTGGGGGTGGGCTCCAGGGACAGGCAGGAGGGGTGCCAGCGGGCCAGGCTGGGAGGGTGCAGGGCCCTTGGCACAGTTCTGACTGGGCCCACTGTTGGACTCGGGCGAAGACCAGGGCACCATGGAGACGAAAAAACAGGCAAAGAAAATGAGTCACCTGGCTCCGAGCCCGGAAATGTATGCTAATACCCTCACGGAGGAGACGAAATAAGATTATAGAGATATTGAGTGCACCAACTGCCCAGCCTCGAATAATACTCCGCTGTGTAATCCACCCGGTGGGGACCCGACCGTTTGCTGAGACCCAGCGTGTCAAGGAGAGAACCATGGCCCCAGCGAAGTTATGTATCAAGTCAATTCTTTTCTCTTCACACCCTGTACTCCTCTGGGACAGGCATTGTTCATGCTTGTCTATACTGTTTGCTCCTCAGTTCTTCTGGGTGTACCCCTTTAAGTCATATATGGATGTAGCATCGCTCTCAGCCAAGGAAATTGGTGGGAAAGTGATAGGAACAGTTCCTAAGCAGAGCCAGCTGCATGCTTCTGTCTGCTCCCTGTCCACGCTGGAGTGGTCTTGGAAGTAGGTGTAGGCATGGCTTCCAGCATCCTAGACCCCTGAATGGTTGCGGTGAACACGATCCCCCGAATCCCCCGCGTGGGATGGAACATCGAGGGACAGGAAAGCGCGTGTTGATTTAAGTCACGACAACTTTGTCTTGTTTGCTATTGCCCCCTCGCCTTGCTCAGCCTGAGTATTACACACAGCATCTTCCATACCACATCTGGACCCCAAATCCCACTGGCTTCAAGTTCATTCTGACTCAGCGTGACCCTATAGGACAGAGTAGCACTACTCCTTTCCAAGACTTTAGATCTGTGCAGGAACAGAAAGGGCCCTCTCTCCCTCATAGTGACCAGTGTGTTTGAACCACTAACCTTGCAGTTTGCAGCCCAGTCGAGCCTGCTACCCCATCGGGGCCGGTACATATCCTGTAGGTAGGCACAGGAATTCACACTTAAAAGATGATTGTTTCTTTATGATCTTTTATTATTCCTTCAGACAAAATGAAGGGGGGGGGAAGAGGAGGAGAAAGAGGAGGTGATGACGAAGGGAAGGAGAGAGGAGGCGGGGGAGCCAGAAACAGAAGAAACGGGCATAACTGGCCGGGCTGAAGCAGCTGCTGTCCTTGCCAACCAAGGGACTCCAGCCCCACGTGGACTAGGACAACAAGGGAAAGGGGTCTTACAAGTGCCGGCATTGGCAATGGGCATTTTAACCGCCAGGTCAACGGAGATTTAGAGTAGAAGGAGCCAAGTGACAGGCACAAATGAGCCTGCGGGGCTTGGGTGCTTGGTTCATTTGAGGGATTCTTTGAGCTAAATAATTGCCACCCACCCTGGCAATACAGTTCATCTTAAATCTCTTAAGAAGTGGGAGGAGAAAACATGTTCTACACAAGACACTGGACATGTCTGAACCGCAGCTCCAGGCAGCAACGGGGTTCCACTGTGGTGTACCCACCACGGAGAGCTTGGGGCGGGGGGGAGGGGCGGGAGGGGCTGTGCAGAGCTCCCGAGCTGCAAATACAAAGCCACCAACAGACTTTCCTTTTTTAATGAAATCTTGGCTCCGCTTAGTAGCCATGTGTCGACTTTCCCTCCCCGTCCCGCAGACTCACATTCGCTCACACTATTTTTAGTAACAAACCATTCCCCGTATTTTCCAGGAGCGCACCCTCTCCCCCAACACTTGCGAGCTGAGAGAAATGAAAACAGATGTCCACTCAGCGATGTGGATGTTCACCGTGGCCTTCGTCAGAGCACCAAGTGTCCATTAAACAGTGGGCGGACAAAATACATAGATAGATATAGACAGAAGCTTGCTTCGGACCAATGTGCTGCATGAAACCTCTGTGACGTGTTACAGAGCAAGGTGTTCACTGGGGGAGGAAGGTGTGCCTGCCCCCCCCCCCAATGGTATTTTCCATGGTCTCAGAGGCACGTGAATGTTGGACAATGAACAAGGAAGACCAAAGGAGCATTGATGCCTTGGAATGAAGGCTTTGGTGACGAATCCTGAAAATTTCACGGACCGCCAGAAGAACCAACGAATCTGTCTTGGAAGAAGTATGGGGAGATGTAATCTCACGGCGTTTGTCATGGTAGCAGGAGGACCTAGTCCCAGAAGAAGGACACTACGCTTGGTAGAGTCGAGGGTCAGTGACAAAGAGGCAGGCCCTCGATGAGACGGATGCACACCGTGGCCGCGACAATGGGCTCAAACCAACAATGATCGGGAGGACAGCGCAGAAAGAGGCCCTGGGTCACCATGAGTAGGAACCAACCTGACGGCACCTCCTGACAACAATACACTTACATTATGCCATCTCTTTTACAGCCTGTCCACGTACAGGCATCCTGGTAGCACAGAGGTGACGCTCCGAGCTGTCTCTTTCGAAAGGTCGGTAGTTCCAAGCCACCAGCTCCTGTGCAGGAGAAAGAAGAGACCGTCCTCTGTTGCGATTGCAGCCATGGAAACCCTGTGAAGCAGCTCTGCTCTGTCCTGCAGGGTCGCCATGAGTCTGGATCGATGGGATGCCAATGGGTGTGTGTCCACAGACGATAGGAATACTTCTAGAATGGAAGACCGTTGCTCCCCATGGAGCAACAACTACCGATGCACGCCACCCCCACGATGAAGCTCACAGACAGTTGGCTGAGTAAGAGAAGACAGGCTCATCCAATATTTATATGACAGTCTTGAAGCGACAGAACTACAGGGACTGAGGGGCAGGTGGGGAGAAGAGAGGTGGGCACAGCGGCCACACAAGGGGACGTTTAGAGCAGTGACATGGGCTCTGTGTCCTGATGACAGTGGTGGATACCCGCATCGGTGTCTGCATTAAGCAGCCTTGATAATTCGAACAGTTGAAGATGGGGCTGCTAATGGGAAAGCTAGCAATCGGAGCCCACCCAGAGGCTCTTCAAAAACCCTCTCTGGCAATCTGTTCCCATGAAGATTCCAACTCAACTCTGCCATTGACTCCATTCTGACTCCCATCAGCTCTACCGAGCAGAGTAGAGCTACTTTCTAGGGTCACCAAGACTGTAAGTCTTTACAGAAGCATCTTTCTCCTGAGGATCCAGCTGGTGGCTTCCAATCACTGACTTCTCAGTTGGCAACTGACAATCTTAACCACGGAGTCACCAGGGCTCTTGTAAGAAAGATAACCCAAACACCAAGCCCACTGCCACTGAGCCAAGGCCAACTCATAGCAACCCTATCAGGCAGGGTAGAACTGCCCCTTGGGTTTTCTGAGACTGTATGTCTTTAGGGGGGCAGGTGCCTCATCTTTCTCCTGAGTAGCAATTAGAGGATTAGAACTTCTAATCTTGGGGTTAGCAAGCCAACATGCAACCCACCATACCATCAGGGCTCCTTACAATAAAGACAGAGATGTGTGAGGTCAGGCAGAACCTGGATCTCGGGTGTTATCATGGCGCCACCATGCTATCTCTGAACTTCCTACTTTTAAAATTGTTCAACAAACACCTACATTCTTGGGGATTAGAAAAGGTCTTCCGTAGATTGGGGCCAACACAAAATTATTCCTAGTTTCCGACCATCCATCACAAACCATCACCTGATGAGACAGCCCTGATGTCACTCCTTCTTTCCAGGTGGGCTCCTCCTTGAGCCGAAATGACAGATACTCCTGCTTCTTTTCCATTTGCATGAGAAACATCAAATTATAATGCATCATGCTCAAGTTCATTTCCTCGTACTAACAAATCCTACCTTCAAGTCAGTAACAAGAAAGCTCATCCCCGGAGTAATCTCCCGATCATCCAATTCGTGAATATGTATGTCTTTTCTTTTTTCTTCCTGCTGGCATGTGTGTGTGTGTGTGTGTGTGTGTGTGTGTGTGTGTGTGTGTTTTCACTGTTAGATTCCCAGAGCTGAGGCAAGCCAATCATCAGTAACCTTCGGTTGTATGCATTTGTTAAGAGGCATCACAGAATCAAGAAATCAAACCAGCAGATGGAAGAAACATAAAGAATAATGAGAGTTGAGCTATTGTGCATGCATGAAGGTAGATGTTTCTAGAACTTGGCACTAATCTGGTGGTCCCCTCAGAGCCTTGCTAATTGCTAGGATATGCTAGGCCACTGGGGGAGTGAGCCTCTTGTCCCTCACCCTCTGTGTCCCCAGAACCCAATTACACTACAGCTTGGACCAACCATGGGTCAGAATTGCACACAACAGATGCTATTCTGGGTGGTTTAGGTCCAAAGGACTTCAGTGTCCTCCAGAACCTCCAACGACCCGAGGCTCAAGCTTGAAGGTTTTATTGCCAGGAACAAAGGCAGAGTCTCTGGAGCTGGCGCTGCCACAGACTGTGGGCCTCCAGCTGCGGACACTGAGTACAGGGAGCCAGACATGGCTGGGGGGTGTGAACTTCTCCATCCGGTTAACAGATGTGTCCAAACCTTGCTGCTGTGGAGTTGATCTGACTCATGGCAAGCCTGCAGGACAGAGAACTGCCCCTTGGTTTCAAGATTATAATCTTGAAGGAAGCCGGCGGCCTCTCTTCTTCAGAGGGGCTGGTGGGCTCAAATGGCCATCTTTCTCCTTAGCAGGCAACTGCTTTATGAACTGTGCCTGCCACCAGGGGATGCCAGGGTTGACAGCGTCAGAGTAGTGAGACCCCTGCCTAGGCAATGGGTCCGTGATTTTAAAAACCCTTTTCCAACCTCAAAGGAGGATTCTCTTGGTAGAGGTCCTTGTTTGGGGCCTGCAGTCTGATACCACTTCACAGAGCATTTGGGGGAAATAAACAATCCTTCTGTTATCTAAGAGAACACACCAACCCAGTGTTTCCTCCTCATCTTTCGATGTTGATGCATTGAACGGGAACCAAAGGGTAAGATACTGTTCTTGGTGCTCAAAGACTCACACAACACTCAACAAAAGCAACCAAAATGCCTGCTGCCTCCAAGGACCCACCTTTTGGTGGGGCGAGTTTCTGGCAAGAACTTGATTTCCATCCGGAAAACTTGACCCTCCCTGATCCATTCTCTATGAGGAGATGGAGCCCTGGATGTTCGAGGGGGACACCTACCACCCAGGTTAAACTAAACAGCACCATGATTCCTCTGGCCACCAGGTAGGCCTGTCCAGAGATAACCTTGAACTTTTTTTGAACTATTAAAAAACTGGCTAGTCCTAGCTGATTGCTTTAGAAAAACTTCAGAAAATTGACCCCTGGGGCCCCCGCACTAGTTGAATAATATCTCCCACCAGCACCCAGCCCCTCCTCCGGCCAAATTCCCACTCACCCCCAAAATGCTCACGTCCGTTCACAAGCTGTAAATGTGTTCATCTTTGAAGGTACCATCAAGTTAAGATGAGGTTCAGTCAGATCGGCGCTCAGTCCACTGTGTGGATTCCTCCTAAGGGGAGGAAGTGATGCAGGCACACACAGAGAAAAGAGGGCCTTGTAACGGTGGAGGCAGGGACCAGAGTGATGCAGCCACAAGCCAAGGAATGCCTAAGAACATCAGCAGCCACAGCTGGACAGGGTCAGCAAGAGTTCTCTCCTAGAACCTTCAGAGAACGCCGCCTCTGCTCACACCTTGGTTTTAGATGTCTGGCTGGCCTCTGCGACTCTGAAAAATACATTTCTCCTGTTTTAAGCCACTTTGTCTGTGGTCATTCTCAGCCACAAGAAATGAATCCAATCCCCGTTGGTCCCCAAGAGCTAATCCAATAGATCGCTGTCCTAAAGGCTTCCCACTGTAACTTCTGTGCCTGGCCTTGCTAGAATGGCTGTAAAGTAAAGCACAACCCAGGATGCGTGTGAGAATGAAAGGTCTTGTCAGTAGTGATGCTATAGCAACGGGCAGCAACCAGCCATCGGCCCCCTGGCAAGCCAGCGCTCAAACTCCCCTATATGGGACTGATGTTTTCCGTCACACACAGCAAGAAGTCCCTTCTTGACAAAGCAAGGCTGTAGCTGTGCCTTGAATGAACGCCTTTCTGCTGAAGTTGTCCGAAGGGCTGTGCTGAGGCTGAACGGCAGGTTGAGATTGGAGGAGTTGATCATAGTAATTTAAGCCACTAGACACACTGGGATGAACCCAATCAGACCAAACCCACTGCCATCAAGTAAATTCCAAGTCACAGTGACCCTGCAGGGCCGAGTAGAACTGCCTCTGAATTTCCAAGGCAGTAAATCTTTATGAGAGTAGACAGCCTCGTCTTTTTCCTGTGCAGTGGCTGGTGGTTTTGAACTGTTGGCCTTGCAGTTGGTTAGCAACCGCACCGCCAGGGCTCTTTTCAGTCAGACAAGACCTTAAGTATGGCACGGAGTCCCTGGCTGGTGCTATTGGTTAATGTGCTTGGCTTCTAATCAAAGGGTTACAGGTTTGGGTTCCACCCACAGATCTCGAAGAAAATTACTTGAGAGAGAGAACTTCCAAAATAAGGATGAATCAAAACAAATGCAGAAGCCAAAGAATGACGTGATGTGATGTACCAGGAAACATTGGCAAGCAATGAAACCAGAAGAAAATCCTACTGGTCTACTGCCCCCATATCAGCCTGTGGACTGCAGTTCTACCTGACCACAATTGGGGGTGCCGTGAGTTCGAATCAACTTGATGGCAACTTGGAAGTCTTGACCACCTCTTAGGTGCCAGGACATTGCATTGGGCACAGAGGATTTCAGGGTGAATGCGGCTCAGCACGCACCTTCCTGGAGGAGCTCACAGTCTTAGTAAACACATCAGGACTGAAATAGCCGTTGCCGCACAAGAGGCTGAGGCGAGTCCCTGGGGGATGCCCACTGCTGGGCGCCACTTTTGAGCTGCGATCTCCCATTTCATTTGCCTTTGGCCTTTGTTGTTGGGCAGAATCACTGGCTCAGCCCTCGCTCCCTCCCAATATTTACTAGAGACTTCCAGCAGCACTCGAAGTAAGAATAGCATGCCATCTGTCTTTAAATAATTGAGCTATTTTCTCTCTCACTACTAGCATGTCAGTCCAGTGGTCTCGGGGATAGACACTCCTCATCACTGGGCGTCGATAAGACAGCAGGAGGGGAGCGAAGAGAAGGCTTCCCCCACCTGCTCCTCCCTTCCCGTTGAAGGTTTTTATGGAAGGGGAGCGCACTGGAATACTACCCCTGAGAAAGGGTCTTCTGGATGTGGCTGCCCACCTGTAGGCGTGCCCAATAACTCTTGTTCTGACATGGAAGCAGAAGCACATTTCCCAAAGGAAAACCCATTGCCTTTCCAATCACAGCAACCCTGTGTGACAGAGGACGGCAGCCCCATAGAGTTTCCACGGCTGTCACGGGGTTTCTCCCATGGGGGCAGCGGGTGGATTTGAACTGCTGACCTTTCAGTACGCAGTCAAGTGCTTCACCCTTACACCACCGGGTCTCCAGAGAAGGAAAAAAAATGGCCGTTGTCCTGTAGGAGTTTGTCATAGAAAATTAACAGAAAGATCACGTGATGCCTATCATGTAACAACTCATTCCATTTATTGCAAAGTTATTATGACAAGACCCCCCCAAGTAAGCGCACATGATACCCATTTCGAACCAGAGGATCTAAATGGACATTACCCTATAGGTTCCATTGTTAGAGTTCACAGCTTTGGACCTCGGACTTTTACCATTTATGAGAGGTCTCAGAAGGATGGTTTCACCACCACCCCACCCCCGCTTCAATCATAAAATTATTTTCGTTGCTACTTCTTAATTGTCATTTTGCTACTGTTCTGAATCAGGTGACCCCTGTGAAAGGGTCGTTCGACCCCCAAAGGGGTCAAGACCCACAGGTTGAGAACCGCTGCTGTAAATCTTTACAGGAGTAGAAAGCTCCGTCTCTCTCCCACATGGTTTGGAACGGCCCCACGTGTAGCCACTATTCCACCAGGGCTCATCTTAAATGATGTATAGCACTGGACAAGTTTTCTGCAAAAGACTCCTGCAAAGTGTAGGAAAGCAGAGATAACACTTTGAGGACTAAGGCGTGGCAGTTACATAATCCCCTGTCAACTTGAGTGAAGGGGTCAGAGTCTAGCCTGTCAATCAGGTCATAGCCAATGAGGCCTCTGGGTGGGCTTGGCCTTCTCCTGAGGATTCTGGGATCTCCTGTCTCTGGGACACACTCCCTGCTTCACATTCCTGTTGATAAGTCACATGGAAACCCACGGATGGCAGCTCTAACCTTGGAGCTGGGAAAGCCTTGTGGAGACCCACGCCAGTGCTGAGATGCTTCCACCACCACTGGATCCACAAGACTTTTCTACCCACCGGCCTGTGATCTTCCTGCATTCGGCATCATTGCATGTGCTGCGAGAGTCTAAAGAGGAATTTATGGACTAGTATGGGACTTATGGACTTGATCAGGACTGGGCTGGGAAGTTTTCTCAATATACAAGGGCTCTCGTATAGAAAGCTCTTTTTTATACACATATGAGTGAATATGAATTGGTTTCTCTAGTCAACCTGGACTAACACCTAAGGTAAGCCTAATCCCAAGCCTTAGTCTTGTCAATGGCCTCCAAGGCCTGCGGAAGCTGGACATGGAATACAGAGGACTGCGGATGCACATGGGCTGCCTGCTGCCAGAGAAACAGCTGGAAGTGCAGCCGGAACGCTCCTTGGAAGAGAGGATGGTGAGACTTCGTCTCCAGACTCTGGCACTTGTTGTCAGGAGAGACCAGTCCCTGGAGAAGAACATCAGGCCTGGTCAAGTTAAGGACCTGCCAAAAGAGGAAAACCCTCAGGGAAGCTGACTGATCCCCGGCAGAACCAGGCTTGTGGAAGATGGCGCTGTAGGGTCACCATGAGTCAGAACAGACTCACAAGCACCTCACAACAGCCATCACAGCGGACAAATGCACTTGGACCGCGTAATGATGCATGATGCCTTATAGCATGTGAGATCTTGAAGGAAACATTCAGAAGAGCTGCATCTGGGGCCCTTCGGGAATCCCTGGGCGTGGCGGAATGATTACGACTTCGACGACCGGACGTTCGAACCCAGCCTGAGATCCTCAAAAGAGAGACCTGGTGATCTGCTTGCAAACTAAAAGGCCACTCCTTGGCCACCCCAGGGGCTGCTCTGCTCTGCCCACGTGTGGCCCCCGTGAATCAGAATCAGCTGGCACCAGTAGGGACCTGTTCCGGAAGAGGGCCCTGGTGTGGGGCTCAGCTGCACGGTGTTGGGTTTACTGGATTCGTTTATGTCTTTGGAAATATACAGAACATGGTACTGACCATCTGTCTGAGCTGAATGGCTGTCCACCCCATGGCCGGCGTGCCACGCTGGCATGGTGTCCCGAACAGGCCAAGCTGGGAAGCAGAGATATCCTCTCTTGTGTCTTCCTGAGTGGTGCAGGCAGGACGTCAAGTTAACAAGTGGGTTTGATGAAGTGGAAGACAGCTTGTCATCCGACACTTAGCGGCCTTGTTTCCGTTCCCTGGGATAATACTGGATTTCATAGCGATAGCATCAACAAGAGAAATGCTCATACCTAACAGCTAATTTCTGAAGAACATATGTTTCTGTTCAATTTTTGCACCTTTATTGCTCCATGTGACATCGTAATGCTGTCTGCTGCAGCACGGGCCTGATCCGCCTCATCTGTCTTACATCTAATTCAAGTCAAAACCAGTAAAGCGAGCCAAATCCGGGCCCTTCTTTCGTGCCTCCCCCACAAATTACTGTCGTGGCGTCTCTTGTGTTGCAGACCCCCTTTTCTGCCCCCCTTCCAGGAACCAGTCCCTGGAGAGAACCCCGATGGAGGGGACTCGCGCTCATTTCCTTTGCCGTATTGTTTTCTTGGATGAAATTGACACCTGGGGATCTTTCTCGTTTTTTCTGCGTCGATAATAGATGGTTATTTTTCTAGAGAAACCAGCAGGCGCGAGAATGTGTCTGCCATGAATGCCTCCAACCCAGAGCGAATGCTGGCGGAATCTCTACACTTGCTGGAAAACGGTTTACGCTCTCACAGCTCAAGGTTCAAGTTGCTTGGGCCGACCTCTGGGGAGGCACCTGGAGACACGTGATATTTCATCTCCTCTCCAGCCCATTTGACAAAAAATGTCCATCTTACAGCCACCTCTCTCTCCCCTACTGTCACCACTCTCAGAAAAAACCCTTATGAAGACAGGTCTCTCACGAGAGTCCCAGCGTCCACCCTTGACCCCTCTCCACCTGCTCGTCACACGCTGGTCAGAGTCATCCTTTGAACGACGTACACGCCCATCACTGTCCTAGGCAGGATTCCAGGATGGTTCCAAGAGGCCCACCTCCTGTGTAGACTCCCCTCTCCAGGAGCGTGGGCAGAAGCCGTACCTAAGACAGGCCAGCAACCTCTGGGGTTCACTGATTCATTGGTGGACTTTGGGTTAATCAAAGGGAGGGTAATCTAGTGGGTCCGAGCTAAGCAATTGCTTTTTGTGATCGTCAGCTTGATTCTGACTCCTGGCCACCCCTGCACTGCAGCATAGACGGTGCCCCCGTAGGGCGGTGGGGACCGAGACCTATCGAAGTGCATCCTCGGGCCTGTCCACCAAGGCGCCCTTGAGTGGCTTCCACATGCCACCCATTTGACTAGCAGCCAAGTGCTTAACCTTGGGAGCCACCCAGGACCTCCAACCTACTCATTCATCACGGATAGAGTGGGAGAAAAACGTGGGAAAACTCAAAATCATTCCAGTCCAAACACAACAAAAACTTGATGGTCAGATAGAGACTGGTGGACCCTCCAAGATTCTGGCCCTTAGGCATCTGGATGTGATTCTCCTCCACCCCCACCCCGGTCGCCTGTGGCTCAGTGGACAGGTCTACATGGGGAACAGTAACACGAGGGATGTCTTCCCATCCTAGAATAAGCAACCTTGGAGGTGCACAGGGCCGCGTTTACCCAAAGACACCGTTCTGAAGGGTCAGGAAACGAGGAGGCCTAGAAGCAGAAAGGAGGAAGTGGGATTGAGTGATGGTGTGCTCCTGAGGTTGCGATCAATGAGATGAAACAAAGGAAGTACACACGACTGAACGGACAACAGGTTGTTGGCTCTGTACACGTCTGCCCGATTCGCAGTAAGGGTTTTGTAGTTTCTGTAACAGAGTGTAAGGAGCGGGCTCTTCCTGAGGTCAGACAGCTCCCAGTGTGAGAGACTGTGCAGAGTCAACCCGTTAGGACACGAAGAACAGCATCTGGTGCCTGGGAGTGGGCTCTTCCTGACAACTCATGAGATATTAGCACTCAGTCCTCCAGCCCCAAGAAAAACCCTGTCAGAGATCTGAGGAGCTTGAACATGAATCTTTCCCTAGTGGAGATTCCAGATTAGGACACAGCTGGCCGACATCTTGATTGCAGCTGTAAGAGGCCCAGAGGGGCGAACTACAACATGTCAGACTCCTGACCCATGAACATGATGATATTATAAATCTGTGTTGTGCTAAGCCATGAAGTTTGTGGTAATTAGTTTCACGGCAGAACGAATCCATCCTGCTCTGTGAGAAGAGCCCTCCAAAGTCCACCCACCCTACTCCGATGAAGCCCAAGCCCTTACATGACCTATGAGATCCTGTGTGGTGAGGCCCCTCACCTGGCCAGTCTTATCTGCACACCTGCCTCTTTCCTCCATCCTGCTGCCACCACTCTCGTCTCAGCTCTCCAGATGTGGGCCACCTCAGGGCCTTTGCACTTACTGTTCCCTCTTCCTGATACCAGCCTGTCTCCTGCTTACATATCCCTCAGGTCCCTGCTCCACATTGTGGTCCTCGGAGATGACTCCCCTCTGCACACCAGCCCTACCACCCTCTGCCTTGCTTCCCATATTAGTGAATTCTAATTCATTCTAGGTACATGATAGCTCATATATGGCTTTTCCTTGACCGGTGCCACGGCTTTTATTTTTGATTCTCTGCTTTATCTTCTGAGGTTGGGACAGCACAGGAACATAGTGAATGAACGAACGAACGAACGGACAAAGGAATGAGGCTTAGTGGGGAAAGCAGGCGAAGGCACACAGGGCTGCCCCAATATGCCTCTGAGCCTTTACTCCTTCCTATCTCAGCGCCCCCTGCCCCCCAGTCTTTATGATTCTTGAAGGTGGAACACTGGGTTTCCCCAAATGACAGCCCTGGCGTGAGTTTTCATCAGTGCTCTGGGTCCCCCGGGCACCACGTAGCCATGGAGTCCTATGAACTTGGGAGAAGCCAGAGGTTGACAAAATTAGTTGCTGCTTTTACCAGTCGAGGCCAAGACAAACAGCCCCCTCCTGCCCCGTGTCAGCCGAGACGGAGCACGCAGTGAAAGAGCACATCGTGAAGTCCCTCCGCATAAACGAGAGGCAACATCAACGGCCATGAGGAAAATTAACTCGGAGACCCACCCACCCACCCACCGGCTTTGAAGCTGAAACTCAGTATTCAGCTTATGATGGCTGAAACAGCCCAGCGGGGGGCATCCAGCCGGCTCAGCCTCTTGCTCTCTGCGATCAGTATTTGCCGTGGGTGGAGGGAGTCGTGGGACAGAGGTGACATGAATATGTGCTTGCGTAAAATCATGCTCTTGGAGTTGGGCTCGGCACGTTTGGTAGTGATGCTGTGGCCCTCAGCAAGACACCTCTCGCACCTTTGCCGCTCAGTAAAGGTGAGGCAGTGGCTATAGATCCCACCTTTGCACTAGGGGTCCTCTGGAGAGTCAGTCCCATGGGAGCCAAGCTAAGACTTCAAATGGCACTTGCCCCTCAAAGAGAGCTGTGTCCCCCTGGGGCCTCCTAATAGCCCTGTGGGGGATGCTGTGACTCTCCCCCTTGGCCTAGGATGGACCAAGGCAATGGTCACACAGCTGATGTGGCAACAGCACCGGAGGCGTGAGCTCGGCCCTAGCTCAGTCCGCTTCTCTCTGGAAGTCTTGTTCCCCTCTGGCTGGGGGCTCATTGTGTCATTGGGGGCTGACATCTCCGGTGATCAGCTCGTGGGCCGGTCTGAGACCCTCCCAGTGGAGGTGGGCTCTGAAAGGTCAAAGCCAAGCCTGTGGGGACGCATCAAGGGTGTCATTTCCTTTGAGGGGCAGTTTACCACTTAGAAAGAGAGACACCCCGCCCCCTCCAGCCCCACGGCAGAGGGATCTGCCTGCCAAGGGCCAGGCTCCAGAGGAAAGCATGGTTGGCTGAGTGGAGACGGGGGCCAGGGGTCCTGGATGCAGCTGGAGAGGGTGGTGATGTCACATGACAGCAGCACATGTGGGAGCGGAGTAGGGACTCTCTCGGCAGGAACGCCTGCGTTGTCCTGAGCCCCTAAGCCTAGGGAGGACGAGATGGGAATGAGGGGCCATGCGGTGTTCTCAGTGAGTCTCTGAAGTGACGGACACTCCGGACTGGGAGAGTCTCTTGACAGAATCATAGAGGTCAACAGCAGGACCGGGAGCTTAGGTCCTTGGCCATCTCTAAGTCAACGCTTGCTTTTCATTCTGGTGGCGTTTCGCTGAGTGCATTTTTCTTTGTTCAGTGTGTTAAAGCTCTTCCGAAATGACACTCTCTGACAACGGATCCTAACACGTCGTCGTGCCGACACTTTGGGGAAGACACGTTCAGAAAGTCTGGTGGTGCTACTGTCTGCGGAGAAAGGGTCTCCCCAAAGAAGCAGACTCCTGCCCTGGGCGTGCTTGCCATTGATCAGTGCATAACCTCTTCCCAGCAATGTGAACCGTGGTCCAGATCAGGGCCTGCTGGAGTAACGAAGTCATTTCATCCTGATTTCTTCTCGCTCAGATCCACTCTCTAGGCCAACGGTTCTCAACCTGCGGGTCACGACCCCTTTGGGGGTTGAACAACCCTTTCACAGGGGTCTCCTGATTCATCACAGGAGCAAAATGACAGTGATGAAGTAGCAACGAAATAATGTTATGGCTTGGGGGTCACCGCCACATGAGGACCTGTATGAAAGGGCCACGGCATCAGGAAGGTTGAGAACCACTGTATTAGACACTTTGGACATGTTGTGAGGAGAGACCCATCCCTGGAGAAGGACATGACGCTTGGTCAAGTGGAGGGGCAGGGAATAGAGGCAGGGCTTCAAGGAGGGGCGTGGGCACCGTGGCTGCAACAATGGCCTCAAACCTGACCCTGGTGAGGACGGCGCAGGACCAGATGTGTACCCCTCTGGTGTCCCCAGGGTCACGGCGAGTCCGAGCTGACTCAGTGACATCTCGAAACAGCAGTCCTGATTGTAGCAACATCTCGGATCCCAGTGGACGAGCTGACAACAAAACAGTTCCTGTAGCGCTTTTTACAGAGGGCATCACATGCGCTCACATATTACCGCGGCTCTGATCCCTAGACACGAGCACCAGGAGGCCAGGGAAGGCGGCGGGGGGGATTCTTACCACCCTCATCTTATTTGACAGATGGGATCAAGCTGGGCACAGAGAGAAGCGACTTGCCCAAGGACGCGGGGAGGTCCGGGCTGAGCTGAGCCTCCATCATGCTCTCCAGCATCTGCACTGGGACATTGGGTGATGGGATTAACGCAGAAACGCGAGGTGGAATCGCCAGGAAATCCTCCTGCCTCCCTCCCCACTGGCTCTGTCACCTTGCGTGGGTCACCTACTCTTCAGGGCCCCAGTGACCCTGCCCTTGACATGGTAGTGACTGGCGGGACTGTCTGACTTTTCGGGGGAACTTTGAAGACACCAGCTCCCGTGGCTCCACCTGAGCTCTCTCCCCAGCCCACCTCCTGACTTCCTCCCCGCTCACCACACACCAAAGGAAAAGATAATGATCCACAACGTTATTCTACCTTTGGGTAAGAAAAGCACAGATGACAACTAATGCTGGTCCCCCATCTAGTAGAAAAAAGAAACTTAAAAATTAATCTTGATATTGTCTTCCTTCAAAAGACCAACACTACAAGCAAGACCAGGCCCTGTTGTGTCCTGACTCCTCACGATCCCCCAGAGGGAGCAGAACTGTTCCTGGGGGCAGTGCGCTCTGCCGCGGGGAGCCAGGGCCTGCAGGAATGCACAGAGAGCCCCTGGCTGGGAAGGGGTACACGCAGAGAGCACCCCTCCCGATATTCGCCAGGAACAGAAAACACATGCTCCTGGTGCCCTCGGATCTGAAGTGGCAAGAAAAGGGTAGGACAAGCACCTGGCAAGGTTGCTGCCGGCCCTGAGCACCCGATGTCACTCTGCATGTTGCTCCCCAGTCGTGAGCCCAGGATGGGGTTAGCAAAAGCCATCGGCGGCCAGCACTACAAAGGGCCTTCCACCTCTCCAGCCTCCGGCCCTGAGCACCCCGATGTCACTCTGCATGTTGCTCCCCCGTCGTGAGCCCAGGATGGGGTTAGCAAAAGCCATCGGCGGCCAACACCACAAAGGGCCTTCCACCTTTCCAGCCTCCATCCACCCCTGTCTGCACGCCCCTGCACAGGCGGCTCAAATCCTTTCTCTGCTCATTTTCTCCCCAGGAGCCAGCCGCGTGCACGAGGCAGGCCACTTGACAGTGGGTTTGACTGATCAGGTCCCGGCTCCCATTTTGGTCGCACAAAAAAATGTTCCCTGGCTCCAGAAACAATCCATGGGTCAGAACCGTGTGAGCGGGTGTTGTCAACCCCTTTCAGGCCGTGGAACATTTTACAGACAGGCTGCCAAGTCGTTTGAAAGCTGTGTGCATTCAAATTGCTTTTATAGCTGAGCCCAGGCGGGAACAGAACCATTTCAAGCCTTTGTGCGGCTCCAATTCGTCATAAGCTGCTAATGGAGACGTGGGGCGGTTGGAAGGCTTCCACTGAGGAAGGCAGAAATAGAACGTTCGCTGAAGATGGGGAGAGATCATTCACCTTCACCATGGCTCCTGCGTCTAGAGAGGCTGCAGAGACCGCGTCAAGGAGATCTGTGGTTTGACGGGACATACTCAGCTTAACTCTCCGTGGCTGTGGTCTATGATGGGGCTCCTTCGGCTCTTGCCCAAAAGACAATCCTTCCTGAAGGGAATGCTGGCACATGGCAGGGAGGGTGTGAGCAGGGCAGAAGGTAAGAAAAACAGCCCAGGGGCAAGTCCTCTGCACCAGGTCCTGCCTAGAGGGATGCGGGACTGGGGAGAGAGCTAGCCCAAATCTAACCTCCCTCAGAACTTCACACTCAGAAAGCCCTGAGCAACGCAAAGGTTTATGTGGCTTCTCCGGTGTTGGGCAGTGGGTGGCCTCGTGGTCAATTCCAGCGCATGGCCGAGCAGAAGGGCTCCACGGACTTCTCCAGGCTGTGACCCCAGATGCAATACCCCAGGCCATTCTTCCCATGCACCTCTGAGTGAGCACCGTCTGTCCACCCTTCAGCTAAGGAGGCCTGCATCAGCCCGGGACTCCCTGGCTAGTGTCCATTTTCTAATTGTAGTTGCTGGTAACCATGCCCCTGCTCTTCTGATCACCAAACCCCATGTTTCCTCACTGTCCATTCATGGGGTTCAGGATGAGCTCCGTGTCTGGGGCTAAGGGTGGACCATGGGACCTGACCTGGCCGTTGGCTGGGTCCAGGACGTGGGTCAGGATGAGCACATGACCCAAGGGAGTCCAAGCAGGTGAATTGCGTCTCCAGAGCCCAGATGCCAACCTTGAGTCGGAGCATGACGCTTACTTGTTTCCCAGACCCCTCTGCGGGGGAGGCACAGGCACGTGACCAATCTTAGGCAATGGAGTCTGAAGAGAAGTCAATTTGGCGGGCGGGAGCGATATGGAAGGCGCTCCTAGGGAAGGTTTGCCCAGCTGAAGAGCTTTCTTCTCCTTCCTTTCTTGGATTCTGTTCAGGAAACATGCCCTTAGAGCAGCGGTTCTTAACCTGTGGGTCACGACCCCTTTAACGGGCCAATGACCCTTTCACAGGGGCCGCCCGATTCATCACAATAGCAAAATGACAGTGATGAAGTAGCAACAAAAATAATGTTATGGTTGGGGGGTCACCACCACATGAGGAACTATATGAAAGGGTCGTGGCATGAGGAAGGTTGAGAACCACTGACTGAGAGAGGTGGCCGCCATTTTACGACGACACAGAACAGGCCAACAGATGACAAAGTCTACCCAGAACAATCTTTAATCTTTCTGTTGGAGGAAAACAGGCCTCATGACATTTTTCAAACTGCGATGTGATTGTTCTGGTCACATCGTTTTCAGTGGAGTTAAAACAGGTTGGAAGAGGGGGTGTTGAGTGGCTCAGTCCTCAAGAGACAATGAGATCGTGACTTGGCCCCTTTGGATGTGCTGCCAGGTTGGCTCCTGGTGAGGCTGAAAGAGAGGGATTTGGAATGACTCAGAGGCTAGAGGGAATGGGAAGGACAGAGTTACCCTCTCTGAGGCAGGCCTTCCTGAGAGAGTCTGAGCCACTGCTCACACCTGTTGGTCTGTTGCCAATACAAGACCTCTGTCCTGTATTTCAACCATCTCTTTCCAAACTCTGGAGTCTCAAGGACATGAGTTTTGCCCTCTGCCATGATGTAGCTGGTGTCACAGCCGGGGTCCAGAAAATAGAACAATCAGCCAAGCTAGGGAAGACACGAAGGGCAGGCACAGAGGGGGCCGAATAGACAGACATATGGTGCATGCAACCAACCATGACATTCTCTGGAACAAATAAAAAAGGAAAACTAGCTCGTCAGTGTTTTAAAACATGTGTTTTATGGCTGTAATGTGTGGAATGAAAGTTTAGTGATCGCTTTATCCATGAAGAGTGAGCAAGCGCTGAAGCCCTGGGATCCAGCAATGATAGCTATCCTGGATTGAATTGCATCCCCTTTAAAAGCTGTCTAACTGGCTAGGCCAGGACGCCCAGTATTGTGCAATTACCCCCACCATGTGATCTGTTGGATTTATACTAAGTATAGTAAATCCCGACCTCTGTGAGGTTGATGAGGCCAGGAGAGAGGCGGTTGTGTTAATTAGGCAGGTTACAATCTATGGGATTAGGTTGCATCTTGAATCGACCTCTTTTGAGTTATGAAAAAGATTGAACAAGAGAATGGAACTGATAGGGACCCCATTACCATTGATACAGACAAGACAGGAGTGAAGTGCATCCTTTGGACCTGGGGTCCCTGTGCTAAGAACCTCCTAAACCCAAGAGTAGATCAGGACCCACTGAGGTCTCCAAAGAACCCCAGGCCCCTGGATATTGAAAGGAGAAAGAACATGCCCGAGAGCCAACAGAGAGAGAAAGCCTTCCTCTGGAGCTGGGGCTCTGAATTCAGGCATGTAGCCTGAATGGTGTCCTGGGCTACCCATTGGGCTGCTGAGCTCAAGGTCAGAAGTTTGAATCCATCAGCCCCTCTGAGAGAAAAAGATGAGGCTTTCTCCTCCCATTAAGCATTTTCAGTTCTGCCCTGTCCAAGGGGGTCGCTATGGGTTGGAATGGACTTGAAAAACCCTGGGTTTGGCTTAGCCTCCTAACTTCTAAATTGTGAGAAAATAAATGTGTTTGTGAAAGCCGGCCACTTGTGGGATTTCTGTGATGGCTGCCCTACATCTCTAAGACAACAGCCTTGGGGATCACACATGCGTGTGGACACACGGATACACACGTGCACAGAGACGCACACATAGAGATGCTCACTGCATCTGTGTCTCCGAGGGGCAACGATGAACAAGCAGAGGTGACAGTGCCATTGCAGTGGGATGCTCTGCAGCGACTGACAGGTCAAAACTGCAGGCCACCCAGACGAATCTCAAACATACCATCGAAAATGAAGCAAGGAAAATAACGTGGCGTCTGTCTTTCTGCCGTGCAAAGGCTACATTCAAAATACGTATTGTTTGGGCTTAATGATGATGTTTTATGGAAATGACACAGGATTATAAGATTATAACGCTCATAATGAAAAACTGCAGTTGCCCGCCCCATCCCTCCGCACCACCTTTCTCCCTTTGTGCAAAGCAACCACTCTCAACAATTTTAGCATTTCTATAAGCACTGCCTCTATGTTTCCAAATAATATGCTTATGGTGTGTATTCATTCCCCTCGCTTCCACATCATCGGTGGTCTTCCTGCTGTGAAGCAGAGAGGGAGAGAGGGAGTGCTTAGAACTGCCGTGCCACTCCTCCCACCCCTCTTTCGGGCAGCGTGAGTGAGAACATGACGTTTTGGGGCCAATGAAAAATGCAGTGTTCACACCACCAGGGCGGAATAAAAGGCATTCATTCCCCTGTGAGCCGCACGTTCTAAAATTTCATAATTTTCTATTCACAACTGCTTTGTTTTTTTCCTCTGGGATAAATAATTACCTTGATCTTTTACCACTTTCTGACTTTTATAGGAGCCCTGGTGGCATAGTGGTTATGCATGGGGCTGCTAAGCAAAGGTCAGCAGTTCGAAACCAGGAGCCGCTCCTCAGGAGACAGATGAGGCTTTCTACGCCCATAAAGACTGACAGTCTCGGGACCCCACAGGAGCAGTTTTACCCTGTCCGATAGGGTCACTCTGATCGACATTGACTGGATAGCAGTGAGGTGATTTTTGTTTGTTTGTTTACTTTTCTAAGGAGCTAACTGCTATTTTGGGAGCTGCATTTGTGCGCTGGGTTGCTAACCAGAAGGTCAGTGGTTTGAATCCATCAACTGCCCCTCACGAGAAAGATGCTGCACCCTTAAAGTTCTACAGCCTCAGAAACCCGCAGAGGTACAGATCCTGAAGGGGCTCAGTGAGTGTGTTAGTCTGGGTACATTACAGAAACAAATCCACAGAAACTCATGTATAAGAGAGAGTTTTATATAAAGGTTAAGTGCACATCAAGAAAACATTCCAACCCAGAGCTGCCCAAACCCACAAGTCCAATATTAATCCATATGAACGACACCAATCCACAAAGTCCTCCTCCACCTCACAAAACACACAATATGATGCCGACTGCAGGAGGAAAGCAGAGTCAATGAGTGTGTAAGCATCTCAGCACTGGCAGGGGTCTCCACACGGCTGCTCCTGCACCCAGGGCTACATCAGGGTAGGTCCATGTGGCTTTTCCTCGGGGATGTGTTGCAGGAAGTGAGCCTTGCCAGCTGAAGCAGGGAACTGGCTAAGGCAGCTGCACCCTGGTCCAACCATCAGAAAGCAAGAGACCCGAGAACTAGAAAGGCTAGGCTCACCGAGCCATTGATCTCTCCGCCCTTCAATTAACCCCATATGTGTTTATAGTCCAGGTTAGCACAGTAAACTTTAACTAGCTCAATGAGTCAGAGTTGATTGCTGGCAATCAGTGATTTCTTGACTGCTGCTTCCGTGAGCATTGGTTGGGGATCCAAGTCAAACAAAATCTCGATCTATAACTCGATTATAAAAGCTAGCCTTCTTTTTCTTTGCTTGAGCTACATAAATAAATGAATAAAATTCTAGGTTGGAAGTAAGTTTCTCAAAAGACGTGTGTAGATCTGCTCCATTCTCTGTGCTCTGCGCTCTCTTCCTGGAGGTAAGCTCCAGCCGTCTGCAAGCCCGTGGGCGAGTCCCTTCCTCCTTGGGTTTTGTGACTTCGTGGTGACGTCAAAGGACCCTGCCATTGCTCTGGTTTCTTCAAATTTCATGAAGTTTGCTGACATCAAATTGTTCTAACATGAATTGCTCTAAGGCCTAGAAAGGGCATCTACCAGGGAGCTTCAAAAATTGTCTGGAAAATTCCCATGAGCTTTTCATTCCATTTTCCCATGGACACTGAGAAGTCCCTTCATCTGTGTTGTGTGATTAGAAATCCACACCACACCACATACCCGGGACATGCTCTCAGGAGAGACCCATCCCTGGAAAAGGACATCGCGCCTGGGAACGTCGAAGAGCAGTGGAAAGACGAAGCTCCTTGAGGAGATGGATTGACAGCGTGGCTGCCGCCGTGGGTTCCAGCAGGACAGGGGTGAGGATGGTGCCAGACCAGGCGGCGTTTCAGGCTGTCAACCCTGGGGGGTCGGCTATGAGTTAGAAATGACTCAGTGGCACCTGGCAGCAGCAATTAGAAATGCAACTTGAAATGTTTGCCAAAGAGGAGACTGGTCCACCGCCCACCATTCCTTAGGTTTGGGGAGCATTAGCACGGGGGCTGTTACCCATCATCAAATCCAGCCCCACTCATGGTGTCCAAATTCTTGGGGGCAAGAATCCCTGTCCAGCGCTGCTGCATCCCTGTGATTGGCTGAGGAGCAGATCAGATCAGATCAGATGCACTGGGTTTTCCTTGATTGATCTTGGGACCTACATCACCAGGTTTTCTATTTTCTCGAAATCATTTTATCAGGGGCTCGTATAACTCTTATCACAATCCACACATCCATCCATTGCATCAAGCTGCACATTTGTTGCCATCATCGTTCTCAAAACATTTTATTTCTACTTGAGCCCTTGCTATCAGCTTCTCATTGTTTCCCCTCCCTCCCTGCCCTCCACCCTCACGAACCCTTGATCATTTGTAAATTATTATTATTTTGTCATGTCTTGCACTGTCCGACGTCTCCCTTCACCCACTTTTCATTTTTTGCAGGATGTCCGGAAGCGCCACAGAATCCGGGTCAGCATCCTAGCAGCATGCGTGTCTCCCCCCACAGAGAGGTGGTGGGCGGCTGCACAGGAGGGGCACGGGCCAGAATCAGCCCCGGGTTTCCTGCATGGGAGGTGACAATTCAACACAGGACCACCAGAGCCCTCTGAAGCAAGGTCATGGCTGCTGTTGCCAACTCAGAGCGGCCTGATGGGTGATACGGTGGCCTCCCAGTCCTGGGTGTGTCCACAGAGTTGCTCCAAGCCCTGGAGAGCCTTCTCGGTTTCCACTGACCCTCGACTCCACCACCACACCTCATGTCCTTTTCGAGTGACTGGTCTTTCCTGATGATCGGTCGATGTGACCATGACCATACTCACCTCCACTAACACCCCACGACATCAGACCTAGACCCCTGGGTCACAGCACGAGGAGCTCTGGAGTCACCCTCCAAACCCATCCGGTCCCTAGCATAAACTCAGACCCTTGAGCTTGTGGCCTGGATAGCTGGGGGGCAGGAGTGGACCATACTCACCCCTTGCTGCAGGCCTGAATGACCCCTATCAGGGCAGCAATTTTGTGGATCCTGGCACAGAGACAGCAATTCAAGAGCTGTCCCAGAGAGAGCTTCCCAGCTCCCCCTGGGTTGGCACCAGCCAGGCTCCTGCCTTTGGATAAAATCCTGTTTTCCCTTCTACATCGCTGCAGGGAGGAAGCCCTCTGGGAGAGCAGGAGCCAGTACGCAAGCCAGCTGCAGTTGCCTCTGAAACCGCAGCCCCTCCCCGGCCAACTCTGCACCCTCTGTGTTCTGCGTCCAGCAGGGCCTTGGCCAGGGGCGCAGGGGGGGCCTGGGAGGAACCAGGCCTCCTGGACGAGATGAGCCGTGCAGATCTGCAAGCAGGACCAGCCTCCCACACCCTGCGCGGCTCTAGCCCTGTTTTTATTTTTCTTTGAACTCCATAAATATATAAATATGCAAGTATGTGGCGGTGTCCCTGGCTTGCTTTGGGTCCCTAAGCACGGCTGGCCTGTTGCTGCGTTTCTAAGGCCGAAGTCAGGAAGGTGGAGGAGAAATCCCGGCTCCCTGGCGCTGAGGCGCGTCTCTCCCGTGAGGGCTCAGTGCGCTGCTCTCGTTCCTGTGGGCGCACCATTCCCTTGCTAGACCCTCAGCTCCACAAGAACCAGCCTCCAGGTGACCAGTGTCGCCCTGTCCTCACACTCACGCAGTGTCCACGCCGACACAGAAGGGCACTGTGAGTTTCCAAGACAGTCGCCATTCATGGGGGTAGAGAGCCCCGTCTTTCTCCCAAGAAACAACTAACTGGTGGTTTCAAACTTCAGACCTTGCAGATCGGAGCCCAATGAGTAGCCTCTACGCCACCAGGGCTCCTCACCCCTGACCCCCACCTATCCCCTCTCACTCCACACCATCGACCGCTGCTTAGTCAGAAGTGATGTAGGCTTATTAAAAGTGGAAATTTGGAAATCCCACCCCAAACCTGCTGGATAAGAAGCATTGGTGGCCAGGGGAGTGAGTGTGGGGCTGCTAACAGGAAGGTCCAAACTCCAAACTCACCTCCACGGGTGGACACCAGCTCATAGGACGGGGGTGTCGGGGGAGCTGCCCCCGCAGGTTTCCAAGATGCTAACTCTTCAGAGGAGTATAAAGCCCCTTCTTTCTCTTGCAGAGCGGCTGGTGGTTTCAAACTGCTGACCTTGAGGTGAGCAACCCGGTATGTAACCACGGCGGCACCAGGGCTCCCACCGGGAGGTTAGAGGTTGGAATCCACCAGCTGCTTCACAGGAGAAAGACGAGGTCGTCTGTTTGTGTAAAGGTTTAGAGCAGGCGTCCTCAAACTTTTTAAACAGGGGGCCAGTTCACAGTCCCTCAGACACGTTGGAGGGCCGGACTATAGTTTCAAAAAAAAACTATGAACAAATTCCTATGCACACTGCACATCTTATTTTGAAGTAAAAAAACAAATGGGGCAAAAACACCCAGTGGGCTGGATAAATGTCCTCGGCGGGCCTCATGTGGCCCGCGAGCCGTAGTTGGAGGATGCCTGGTTCAGTCTCCGGAACCCTCAGCAGCAGTTCGACTCTGCCCTAAAAGGTTGCTCTAAGTCGGAATGGACAAGAAGGCAGTGGGGTTTTGAAAACAAACCAACCATTTGAAGTGGGGCCACAGCAGTAACCCCCCCCCCCTTGCAGTTTCTAGAGCAATTCTGCAGCACACTACCTTGGGCCGATGTGGCAGAAGGTGAGAGTCGGCTCTGTGCTTCTCTGCAGATGAAAGCGAGACCGGCTCGTCCCTCTCGCAAGGGCATCTGTTTATGTTTAATGCAATGATTCCTGCGTCTGGACTCTAATTTTAATAGTTTCCACTGCGTTGTCTTGTTCTCTTGTTTCCTGCCTTATTTTGCATTCAGCGAGGACTGCTTGTGAGCCTGTTAGAAGATGGTTCATTTTAATCCTGTCAATATTCTTTTAGCATATTACACAGCGCATTACACCGGCTAGCGTGTTACACGGACATAGCGTATTACATAGAACAGTACAGAGACTAGAGATTACAACACATTATCAGAGAATGTCTTTGATCAGGAGGTTATCACTTGCTGGATCGTGAAAAGAGCACAGAGCCCTTTAACCACGGAACAGCCGACCAGAAATATCTCCTGTCTTGCCCCATCTACAAGCAGGCTGGCGTGTTTAAGCCCATTGTTGAAGCCTTCCAAGCCAGGAGATGGCTGTCCTGGGCCAGGTTTGGTGGTGATCCGTTGGTTGAGTTTGGAAACTAGATCCCCAAACCTTTCTTCCTAGTTTTTTGTCAGGCATGAAGCCTCATGAAATCGTGTCCTCATGGTGGTCCCCGTGGTCTCGGCAGTGCCAGTGGCAGCAGGTCCCACATCACAGCAACAGGTAAGCCCTGCAGGACGACAGCCTAATGGGCAGGTGGTGGGAACTCACCACAGTCACCTGGGAAGCTGGGCTTGGAGAGATTGGCCAGATTTCCTAACGAACCACATGAATTCTTTTCATTGTGAGTTGCTCAGGAAACCGCAAAGGGTGGACATCAACCAAGAGAGTCTAGTGGTTCTGAACCCAGAAGCCTCCCAGCAGCAGGCAGGCAAGTCAGAGAGAGAGGCAGTACACGGACCAATAGAAGGGTGAGTCCCATAAGGACAGAGACAGACAGACAGAGCGGGGAGGCTAAAGGACTGGCGCAGCTGGGAGAGAGGAGAAACCCAAGCGTCACCTGGTACGAGTTGCTTGTGGAAAGATGGGGAAGTGACTGCCTGTGGATATTCTCAGTGGTTTTAGCACATAACCTATGTTTTCTATGAAAACGAATGATCCCAGGGTGGTAGAGATGATTGATTGGTCTAAAGCAGTGTTTCCTAAAGTGGGTGGCAGTGCCCCTATGGAAACGATCCAGGACGTCTGCAGACGCAGATGCCTATACTTTATCCTGGATTATGGGCTATGGTCGGTGGTGGGATTCAGCCAGTTCCCACCCGTTAGGTAGAATAGATACATAATCTTTTGTAAAGTTTGGCGAACCACTTGTAAAAATGGCACTTGTAAGCAGGGTTCTCTCTAAGATGCAGCCGGGCCCAATGTGGAAATCACAATGTACATTCCTTACTCTTCTATAGCATTCATCTGTGCACCAGCGTATTGCAAGCACCTGTAGTGCTGTTCATCCACCCACAGGTATAAAAGATTAGATGGAGCTGTGCCTGTGGCACTTTAGTATTCATTTCCTAAAACTCGTTATACTTTTGATGAAATGCTATATTTTTATCCCCTTGCGCTTGTTACTTCAGTAAACAAACACAGAATGTAAAGAGAAACAGTGCCCACAACCAAGGGAACGTTAGCTAAAGATAAATCCCACTGCCGTTGATGCTTGGATAAAAGCAAAGACTATTGCTAATGAAGAAGCAGTATGGAAATATCTTAAATAACAGTTCTCTTGTTTAATTGGTCAGGTTTTTGATTCATATTTTAAAACTCCTTCTTATAACATAATCTACATTTGTGTACCTCTTTTATTGTTCTGATTTAAGTATTAACTGTATGAAATCATAAACTAGCGTTTGATCTATTTACATATATTTAAAACGGTCTTTAGGGAAGCAAACCCATGGTTAAATTGTTTGAAATCCCACCACTAGCTGTAGACATTCATCTTTCATTGCCAGTGGGACACTGGGTTGTTGGTTTTTAAAAGGGACCGAAGGCCAAATAAGTCGGGAACCTAAACTGTAAACTGTGAGCATCTCCCTACTGTTACTATCGGTTGTGTGACTTGGAGTTGAGCCAAAGAGGGATCTGGGGGAGGGGGGACATGTTCCATCCCAGGCTTGAAGGGTGATCAAGGACTGTAGCAGAGTTTCATGGGTTTCACCAGATCCTATTAGAGAAGTGAGCCTGTGATTCTGAGTTCTGTTCTGCAGTGTTCTCCCACTCTATCCAGAACCTTCTAATGCCATCCTTTCCCGAGAGGTCAATAGTGGCAGCTGGGTATCATCTAGCTGTTCTGGTCTCAGGCTTGCAGAGGTTGAGATTCACGTGTCCATTAGTCCTTCGGAGGAATCACGTGTTGTGCCTCTTTACCTTTCTTCACTCCCCTTTTCTCTGGGTGAGGAGAGTCCAATAGTTATGTCTTCGGTGGCTGTTGACAAGCTTAGCGGACCCACCCACCACTCCCCAAAGCAGGATGGAGAACGCTGTCTTTGGGCAGTACACTATACCAGTTGACCTTGCTGTCCCCTGAGACTGTGCTCCTGGGCCCCCACACGCGGTAACTCATTCCCTCCAGGGGTCTGACTGTGGCTAAGAGATTTTCCTCACTTTGCATAATGGCTCTTTCCACAGTTAGGTTTGCAAGAGTCTTCGGACTTATATTCTAAGCACAGGGTTTGCAGGAGGCAGCTTTTGACGGTGGGAGCCCTAAATCCATATCTGAGTCTCCATAGATTCAACTTCCACTGAATTCTTTCTATTAACTGGCAATATTAACTGGCACTCATTTTGCCCTCAGGCAGAGTGTATTAGAACACGGAGTACCACCACGCCCCTAGTCAGCCAAGGGAGGGGCAGTCAGGCCCATAGGGACTTTCCTGGGGGTGCCCTCCGTGAAGTTGAGGTAGAGGTGTCTCCATGGCCATACAGCATTTTCTTTCTTTTTTTAAAAAATTATTTTATTGGGGGTTCTTACAGCTCTTATAAACCAACCCATACATCCATCGTGTCGAGTGCATTTGCACCTAGGGCAATATAAGTCATTCTCAGACTGCCTCCGTCGGATGGCCCTGAACCGTCTTGTAAGGTTCTTGACTGAGAATACTGCATATACCCCAAAGACTGCCCCTCTCTCATTTCTGCAATCCTGCCTGTAACAGCGATGCGTTGCTCTGCCACCAAGCATGTGACAGTTTCCCTTCTACCCCCCATGTCCGACTAAAGCAGCTGGGCTCCATCAAGTCGTAGACGCTCTATGGCCCCGTGCCTGTGACCTCCCTCATCCGGATAATTGTCGCTGTCTTGTCTGTGGCCTACTTAAGATTTAAGAGACATGTCTCTGTAAATCGTATTGGGATTGGAGGTGTCTTTCTCCCCCCAGTACAACATAGGCCAAAGACTTATATGAAGAAAGCACACAGCCTCACAACTGGCCCAAAGGCATTGTGATAAGTGGAGAAAGAAATAGAAGTTCCCAGGATTTTATTTCACTCGGATCTACAATCAACGCTCGTGGAAGCAGCGGTCAAGAAATCCTAGGAGGGCGGCTGGCCGGCCCTCCTTCTCTCTCCTCCGTCTCAAACAAATAAAAAGAAATCAGGTGATTGATTGCAAGGGTGCAGTCTGCGGCACAAGGCCTCTTGAAAGTGTGGACGAGCAGGGATGTCCCGTAGAGAATGGAAGGGCTCGTGTGAAAGATGGGCAATGAGCAAGGAAGACCGGAGAGGAACGGATGCTCAGAATTCTCTTGTCGGGAGACACAACTGACTTCATCACTGGCCAGGGAAGACCAACCACATCTGTCTTGGAAGACGTACGACCACATTGCTTCCCAGAAATGAGAGAGGCAGGACTTCATCTCACGTATTTCAGACATATAGTCAGGAGAGACCAGTCCCTGAAAGAGGGCCTTGTGCTTGGTAAAGCAGAAGGAAGTAGGGGCGGTGGGGGGGGGGGGGGATTCCTCCACAAGACATATTGACAGAGCGGTTGAGGCCATAGGCTCAAATTTCGCAGCCGTTAAGGGGATGGTGCATGACCTGGCATTGGCTCCGTGGCTTGTAGGGAGCTGGGAACGAGAACCAGCAGCCACAGTACATCTGTAGAAATGCCCTCCGTCAAAATGATAGGAAGGGTTTTGAGAAGTTCATGGTTAAAAGGAATTCCAAGATCATGGAAAATATGCGGAACTTTTTGACGGTCCTTTGTATAAAGAGAACTTTCTTTTGATGCATTTGGTCCATTAAATCTGTAAGCCAAGCAGCTAATTTCCTCAGAAGGCAGAGGGCTCTGCTGGCCGTCCACCACAGATAATTCTCTAATTGCCAGTCAGCCCCATCAGTCGCCATCATTAGCATAGCTCCTTGGGAGGGGTGGGGGCAGGGTGGAATCTCTGCTCATCTAAATTTTTAATAATGCTCCAATCTTCAGATCACAGTGGTAATCAGACCCAAATTAGCAGGGTACTCAAAGTCACAGAAGAACAAGGCTAGGGAGAGGGATAATGTTTCTTTAATGAAAATTTTATCAATGCAGATTTCCCAGTGGCTGTGAGGGGCCTTAGCTGGAAGCCAGAGGCAGAGCAGACTCCGCTGCCAGCTGCCTTTCTCGCCCGGCTCCAGGGCAGAGGGGCTGGGTGACACCTCGGCTCTGGTCCTTCTGCTAATAGGACGGAAGAGCTTCAGACCTGGGAGGGAGGGGAGGGCCTCCTAGTCTTTCCAGATTTCCCTGCCAGGCCCCAGCCTCTCCCTCCTTCAGGGCAGGTGCCCCTGGGCCCCCACTGCCACCTCAGACCTGAACACCCTCTCTCCCCAGTTACTCAGGCCTCGGAGTCCTCCGGATTGATTTTTAGTGCCTTCCTCTGACCGTCATTTCCATCAGCCCCACCTTCAAATCCAAGTTCCTGGCTGGGCCCTGCTGGTCTCCTGCTACCTGCCAGCCCCGCCCTTTGGTCTCACCTGGATTTTTAGGTCGCCTCAGTGAGGGCCCTGCTGCTTCTGCCCTGCAGGCTGGGGTCCACGCACGTGAGGGAGGGCTTCTTGGATCAAAATAGGCCCCCATCCCTCCTCTGCTCAGAGGCCCTGATGTCCCTGTCATGACGCACGAAGTCCAGTGTCTTTCAGTTCACTAAGGCCCTACAACAGGGGGGTAGATGCAGGCCGCAGGCATTATTAAATCAAACAAACAAAATCTAAACCTCCACCTATCGAGTCAATCCTGACTTACGGAGACCCGGCATAAGGCCTGAGCAACGTCAATGTCAACACCAGCTCACATCACAGGCCGCCCAAAGAGAAGCCGGTCCAGGCATCATATCACCTTACAAACAAACTAACAAACAAACCCCCACTGCCGTCCAGTCAATTCCAATCACGGCGACCCTTTAGGACAGGGTCGCACTGCCCTGCGGGCTTCCCAGACGGTTACTCTTCACTGGAGGGAGCTCCAGCTTTCTCCCGAGAAGGGCGCGTGGTTTTGAACTGCTGACCGTGCCGTTGGCAGCCCAGCAAGTAACCTGACATCACTGCTCTAGCCATCGTCTGAGGGATGAGTTAAATAATGTCTGACCAGTAGGGCCCAAGAATGATATAAATATCCAAATGGCCCTTGGTAGAAAAAGAAAATTCCCACCTCTGACCACAGGCCGCTGATCGTCCTGCAGACCCAGAGCCTTTCCTGAGCAGGGCCTCCCCCTCTCTGTTCCTCCGCCTTGAACTCTCGTGTCCGTCCTGCACCGGCTGCTTGAACCACCCTCCTGCCTCTGCAGCTCCCTTCCTGGTGCTCGCCGCTACCCACCCCGCCCAGGGAGTCTTCGTGAGATGCTCACGTCTCCCCCCACTCATCCCTGATCTGGGGCGGCACCCACTGCTCCCCCACAGCCGGGAAGAGGGCCCAGTGCTCAGAGGCAACCAAGGGCTGGTGCCTGATTGCCCGCACAGACAGCAAGGCTCAACTGATTTTAGAAGGAATCCCGTGGTGTTAGCTGAGCGCCTACTAGGAGGCAGGGTGGTTCAGGGGCTTGGGGTGCACAAGAGAACCAAAGAGAACAAGCTTTGTCCTGGTCGGGTTGACCCTCCGGCGTGTGGACGGACAGACCCAACAGACAAACAGTGGAGAGGATCAGGTGCACACGGGGGTCTCCGGAAACCCCATGTTGAGTCACTTCCTACAGGGCTTCACACGGCCCCGTACGTTGTAGACAAAGGCAGAATGCATGTTGTGTGGCCAACAAGGTGGTTTTGCTCGTGGCGTTTTGACCCAAGCAGACAACAAACACCGTTGCCCCACTCAACACTGGCGGCGGACTGGCACGTGTGCTGCTTTCCAGAGTCCTGCCCATAGCCAACCTTCGGCATCAAGCTCAGGAAGCTTCCGGAGGAAGGATGTGGCAGGACCCCCGAGAGCACCCCACTGTCGAAGCAGAGCCTTCGTGCTGCCCTTTGATGGGGCAGAGGGATTTCCTTTCTACTCAGATCAAAAGACCAGGACAGCCCATTAGGCTGCTGTGCCACCGTGTCCTTGTTTACAGTGCCCTTGTCTACAGTGCCCTTGTTTACAGTTCCCTTGTTTACAGTGCCCTTGTTTACAGTGCCCTTGTCTACAGTGCCCTTGTTTACGATGCAGTTACTGACCCGCTTTGAACCAGCTCAAACCCTGATTCCAACCACGATGACCCCAGTGTGTCAGAGTAGAACTGTCTCCGTTGGTCTTAAATAGGGAATCTTTGGGAAGTAGATTACTGGGCATTTCTTCTGAGTCAACTCTGGGTGGATTTGAACTGCCAACCCTTCATGGACCTGACCATCTTGTTGATCCCTTACATCGAATGGCCATCAAGCCCCTTCCAACTCATGGCGATCTGTTAGGGCACAGTAGAGCATCCCTTTAGGGCAGTGGTTCTCAACCTGTGGGTCGCGACCCCTTTGGGAGTTGAACGACCCTTTCACAGGGGTTGCCGATTCATAACCGTAGTAAAATGATAGTGATGAAGTAGCAACGAAAATAATTTATGGTGGGGGGGGGTCACGGCCACATTAGGAACTGTATTAAAGGGTCGCAGGATTAGGAAGGTTGAGAACCACTGGACTAGGCGCTAGCTAATCTGTAGGGGCATGGTCTCCTATATTCTAGGAGCTCTATCTGGGGACATGTCTCGTGTACCCCAGGAGCTCACTCTGGGGGCCTGTATAAAGTAGATCGGGGGGCTGGAGGGAAGCTTGGGGACCTGGCAGGAGCTCCGGGGCTGACCTTGGTGCCCCTGCAGCCCATGAGGGAAGGCGACGGAGCACACCGGTCAGCTGGGCGGAAAGGCCCCTGGCTGGCACACTGGCCCACGGTGGTGCCTTGTGCTGAGACGCGGCACACTGGCCCATGGTCTTGGGGCCCGGCAGAAGGCCACTCTCTCTGGAAGCTGAGTGGCTAGGCCTCCACACCTGATGGGGCCCCATGTGGGCTGAGCCTACTGGGTGCAAAGCGGGAGGCGCCCAGCGCCCCGTCCCTCACCCAGCGCAGATTTATGGTGGAAACTGTGAGAGGGCGGGGGGTCGGTTCTCCGGCCCCCACGACACCCGAAACCACAGGATGAGTCAGCCCAGAGCACGGCGGCGTCCAGACAGCAGATTCCAGCTGGCCGTGTGGACGCGAACAGGGCTGCATTCTTGGCCGCCTCCTCCATAAGCCCGGGATAAACCGGGACATCAATCTCAGGCCCGCGAACAGGCCGGCCCTCAGATCCTGGCTTCATAGCAGGCTCCGCAGACGCGGTTCTCACCAGAGAGGTCTGCCCTGCTCGGGAAGCTCGCTGCCTTCTCTGACACAGGGCACTTTGTACAGTGCAGTCAAAGCAAGGTGGGCGGGTAGGGGGGTGGGATAGGAGAGGACGGGAAGGAGGGAGGGAGGAGAGGAAGAAGGAGAGGAAGAAGCAAAGGAGGAGGAAGGAGGCAGCCAAAGGAAATAAAGATCGGTGTGAAAGAGATAAAGCGCAACAGAAGAAGAAAAACAGACAGGAATTCATCTGGGAGGGATGGAGGGGAGACGATGGAGGGAAAGACAGAAAAAAATATAAGGTAGAAGTCACGGACTAGGAAGGGAGGAGGAGACCGAAGAAGAGGCAGGAAGGAGGGGCTTCCAACATCCAGATGGGGAAAGAAAGGGCCCACTGTCCGCAGCTCCCTGATCCGCTCAAGGAATAGCCAGCCAGTCCTGCGTGGGTCCGTTTTGAGGCGCCGGTTCCCTTTGCTCTTGAGTGCTGGACAGACAAACATCCTTATGAGGATGGCCATTATGAGGAGCTAGCCTTTGGAGACATTGGTAAGGCCTCAAATCATCGCCTGAAACTCCCTACTTAGGCTCCATGAATCGCCAAAGCCTCTGTACACAAGAACCAGTGGGGCCTCTGGGGAACCCACCCCTAGATGGGGAAGGAAAACCAGGGAGCCAAGAGCCCTCCGAGGACCAGGTGTTTAGGGCAGGGCCGGTGTGTGCCCGGTGGCCCTGTGCAAGAATTTAACTGGGCCCTTGGCACCCCATGGCCCCCAGGCAGCTCAGGCCTGAAGAACGCGGGCAAAGAGCGGGCATGCCCTGAGAAGAGAGTTGGGCAAGAGGCCTCAAGGCACAGCCAGACACCGTCCAGAAGGGAATGCTGCCCTGTCGCTGGTCAGGCTGGGTGTGAAACCAGGCTGCCTTGCTGGCAGATTGAGGGATGAGTACACGGTGCAAGACCAGCACTGGTGGCTATAGGTGTCCCACAGACACATCTATAGGATCCCGTGAAGCAGTGGGTCAGCATTCTGTGCTTCAAGCCAAAGCCCAGCCTTCCCATCCATTGCCAACACCATGCCTTATCATTGCTGTAAGGCAGCGGGTCTCCACCTTCCTCAGGCCGCGACCCTTGCATACGGTTCCTCATGGGGTGGGGACCCCCAACCATAACATTATTGTCATTGCTACTTCATCACTGTCATTTTGCTACTGTGATGAATCAAGCGACCCCTGTGAAAGGGTCATTCAAACCCACAGGTTGAGAACCGCTGCTTTAAGGTGTCCTAGTGGTACTACGGGGCGCTATGCCAGAGGTTATGCGTGGGCTGCAATCTGCAAGGTCAGCAGTTTGAAACCCCCACCAGCGGCTGGGCTTTTGTGGTAGTTACATAATCTGGAGTCAGTCTGAGGATTCAGAGTAAAGGGACAGAGTCTAGCCTGTCAATCAGGTCGCGGCTTGATGACCTCATTTGGAGGCCGTAAGGAGATAAATAGCACGCTGGTGGCAGGACACACACTCAGTCCCTTTAAGACATTCTTGTTGACAAGCCACAAGGAGACAGGCTGATGGCAGCCAGAACCTCAGAGCCGGAGAAGCCACATGGAGACCCCTGCCAGCATTGAGATGCTTATACCGCCACTGGATCCCCAAGACTTCCCACCACTGGTCTGTGATCTTCCTGCATTGAGCATCATTCCAGGTGTTTTGTGAGTCTGAAGGGAACATTATAGATTAGAATCAGACATATGGGCTAATACTGGACTTATGGACTTGATCTGGACTAGGTGGGGGCGTTTTCTTAATATTCAATTGCTCTTGTATATACAGCTCTTTCTTAAATACATATGAGTGTCTATGAATTTGTTTTGCTGGTCGACCCAGACTAACACAGCTTTCTACTCCAATAAACAGTTACTGTCTCAGAAACTCATGGGCACGGTTCTCCCCTGCCATCTAGGGTCACTACGAGTCAGTATTGACTCGATGGCAGGGAGTTTGGCTTTTGGAATGGTGCAATGGTTATACAGTGGGATGCTAACCAAAAGATTGGTCATTCAAGCCCAGCCAGTGGCTCCACAGGGAAAAGGCCTGTCACACAATTCCCAAAAGACTCAATGGGCAATTCTACCCAGTCTGGAATGAACTCACCAGCGCCCAACAAGAACCAGCGTGGCCTTGTTCTACAAGGGTGCTGCTGCTGTCCTAGTCCTGGAAGCTTGAAGTCGGGTAATTTCCTTTGTTGGAAGGATGTAAGTGCATCTTCTCCCGCTGAAAGGTCTATAGTCTAAGATTCTTCTTCTTCTTCTTCTTCTTTGTGCTGTGAGAAAAGTAGATTCCATGCCCGCATCTCAGATTTGCCAATCAGTGGGATTGATGTCAGGGCCCCTGGGGAGGCAGCTGTGAATGATCCTTTCCTTTGGAGCAGACTTTTGCTGCGGAGCAAACAGGTGCATGAAAGAGGGCGTGCCCAGCTCTCTGAGCTATTGGGAAACTCACTGGGAGGAAGAGGCTGTGTTACAGACAGTGCTTACAGACTCTGCATCTCGCCAGAGCCAAAATCGGTTTTGAGAAAATATCTTAAGCATCGCTGTAAACTTTGGAAGCATCGTGGTCAAATGCCCTTGGTAAGCAGTCGGGCAAAGTGGGGATGAAAGGAAACGGTTGAGGATAGAAAGACCAGATGCAACAATATGAGCTCCGAAGGGATGCAGTGGGAAGCTGCGGACAACAAAGGAAAAGTCCAGACCAAATGAGATACAGTTGAAGTTTCCAGAAACTGAAGAGTGTTTATTTCCGGTATCTCTTATTTCCTTGCCAAAATTAATGTCTGTGCCCATTTTATTTCTTTCTCGGTCTTTTAGGGGGAAACAATGGGTGATCAAGAGGCCACGACTCACAAGCGTGAGTCGGCCTGCGCAGTCACCATGTTCCTCCAAGTTCACATGGAACTGCTCCCATGATCCCACCAGAGTCCTGCAGAAATGAGGACCACGACCAGACGGACGTTGAAACCAGCCCCACTCAAAGGTAAGGGGTTTTTTGAATCAGGGAGGATGGGCTCTGTCGAGTCTGATAGCAAAAGTCCCAAACCTACAGCTGACTTTAGACAGAGCTGTTCTCAACTGGTGTCTGTATTAATCAGGACTCTCCAGACTGCAGATACCAGGAGACACATCAAATGGGTCCTCCTGAAAGCAAGATTCACTAGTCTCCTGTCAGTCGCCATCCAGGTGGCTTTGAGTCACGACAACCTTCTGTATAACAAAGCCAAGCATGGTCTAGTCCTGCACCATCCTCTTGAACGATGGTGTCTTTGGATCATCACCACATTGTGCGGTGCCTTCTGACCCGGAGGGCTCGTCTTCCAGCACCACATGGGACGATGTTCTGTTATGAGCCACAAGGTGTTCGTTAACTGATATTTGGAATAAGATTCCCTGGGCTGTCTTTATAGTTAATCTTAGTCTGGAAGCTCGCTGAAACCTGTGTGCCGTGGATGACCCCGCTGGTATTTAAAACACTGACGGCATAGCTTCCATGATCACAGCAACAAAGAAGCGGACAGAGTGGTGGTTTTCTACCCTCTAGCATTAGCTAAAGCCAGGCACTCAAGGGCTAGTACCAGCAGCATCTCTCCCCGTCCTGGGCTCTGCCTTCTCTGCTCTTGGTCGCATTCTCGGCATCCCAATTTTTAGCCTGGTTCCTGATGGATCCAAATTTCTAACCTCAGCCATTCCTATAGGAATGACTTTTCAACCTCGAAGTTTTTAATGGGAGACTTGAGTCTCATTGTTTTCGGTTGAGTCATTTGTCCTTCCTGTAGTCCTGTGGGCACGGGGACAGAACATTCAGAGGTGATGAGGACGTTGATGGTGTTGCTGCTGGCGGTGGAGGTAGCGATGGGGGTGCCAGTGGGCATAATTACACCGATGGCAGATTCGGTGGTGGTTCCCGGATTGGAAATGGAAGCTAATAGGTGTGGATACTTTACCAAAAGGTAGAAAATCTTTGTCTCACCTAGTGCTTCTGGCTGTAATTTTGCCGCCTTGAGGTCTTCACAGGTAATGACTTAAGATGCTACTTTGGGATGCTCAACCAACCAGAAGCATGTGACTCCAAATAGGTCCTGTGTGCCCAGTGTAGAGGTCACATCCTGCATCAGATGGTCCTTGAATGGTGGTGGTCAAGGAGGTCTTTAGGAGAACTAACACATTGCCCCAGCCCAAAAAGAATCGTGAGGGATGTCAGCACTGAATGGGGTCAACTCTAGATTCATTTGGATAAAAGAGTCCCTTCCTGAAGACCCACCATGTAGGGAATTCCCCTCGGGGAAAGCAGGCCCTTCTTTGATTGGCTCCTGAGAAGCTTCCTTGCACCATGACTAGACATCAGCCTTCACAAAAGCATGTTGGGAGGGGCCCACGGGGTGCCGGGGTGCTCCATCAGTGAGAAGCACCACAGTCTCTGACAGCATGGTACTTCCAATGAAAGCCGGCCAGCCAAGTTGACAAGCTAGTGACCTGCTACTGTGAGGATGACCATGAGGGTGATGAAGACGAAGAGGGGGCTCACCCTGGAGTCACCACATCCCCACTTTCCTTTGCCTTTTGTTCAAAATCAACAAAACTCATGCAACATTCTCACCTACCATCTTAGGCAAGAACGAGATGGCTAATGACATGCATATATTAATCAGGCTCCGTTCCCAGGCTGGCTCCCTTCCTTCGTTAGAAACTGGCATTTGGGTGCTGCGACGTTCAAAGCCGAGGAAATGCTAAATAGAAGTTATGTGTCAGCTCATATCAAACGCAGCCCGAAAATAACACCACTGGGAATGGATCCTTTGATAAAATATTCCGAAAGATTTCCAAGATACATAATGTTTTATTTTTTAAAAACAAAGTTGGCCAGGGTTTGGGGTTTTTTTTAGTTGGTTTTTTTGTTGTTGTTTTCCAAGTATGATTTCATTCCAAGATGCTTTTAAGGTTGTAAAAATGTGCTTACTGCGTGCCTTCCCCCAGTGCTGAACTGTCTCTTCTGCATTTTGCAGTTAATTTTAAGCCCGAGATGGATGACTGCTTCAGTGCTGAGTCACTGGAATGGGAATGGCCTAATTTTCAATTACATCTTGGGCACAACACTGAGTTGGAAGATGAGCCGTGCTCAGCATTCTCCTTAAGAGA
Organism: Tenrec ecaudatus; assembly: GCF_050624435.1. Lineage (NCBI taxonomy): Eukaryota > Metazoa > Chordata > Mammalia > Afrosoricida > Tenrecidae > Tenrec > Tenrec ecaudatus. Next base: position 14,665,722 of record NC_134541.1, read on the forward strand.
TGGACCACCAAACCCTGCTGGCCCAGTGACTACCCGAGGCTCTCCTAGAAGGAGCTTTCTCCTGGAGAGTTTTCTTGGCAATAGGAAAGGGGAGTTTTAGCATTTTTGCTGGTGGTGGTGGTTTTCTATTGAGTCTCGTCTCCCCAGCAAGACCGTGTGGTTGTCGTCTCTCCGGCAGGACCAGGTTCTGGTTAGGTGCCCTCGATGGGTTTCAACTCATAGCGACACTCGATATAGCAGAACTGAAAGAGCACTCCCTGGGCCTGAGCCATGCTCACAATTGTGATTCTGTGTTGAGCCCAAGGTCTGCAGCCAGTCTGTCGGTCCTGCTCATTGAAGGTCGTTCTCCTACTTTACCAAGTATAGTGCCCTTTTCCAGGGACTGATCGCTCGAGACATCGGTGTCGTTCGGTGCCACTGAACTGGTTCCAAGTCCTAGCGACCCACAGACAGCACCACCCACTCCTGTGCCACCCTCACAGTGTGGTTGCAGTTGAGCCCTTTGGTGCAGCCCCTGTGTCAATCCAGCTTGCCGAGCGAGGTCTCTTTCTTTCTGGGGGCACCGCCGGAAGCTCAGTGGGGTCCATGAGCAGATTCTTCCATCAGGTCTCTTAAGCAGGATGGAAGCTGAAGAATATAATATGATTATCATGGAAGGAATCGAATCATAAAGAGGGGCAAGTCTTGGATTCACCAGCATGATCCGCAGAGCAAAGCCTGGTCAAAACAAGGTCTGGCGTCTGAGGGAGCCTGCTGGGTGATTTAAATGAAAGGCAGAGAGCTCAGTTCAGAAGGTTATGGAGACTTGGGGGTGGGGGCTGGTGTTGGAAGAGTAATGTTGATCAATCTCCATGCAGGACACAGCATGACCGGCGTGGGAAGACATTTTAAGAAAATTGAAAACAGAACGAGACAGGAAAATGATGCTGAGGAATTGCTTTCCATCGCAACAATGCAGCTGCTCGTGCTGTGAGGGTGGTAAGGGCTGTTGTCAGAGAGTTTTACTGGGAAACCTTCCCCCATCTGCCACAAATCACGATCTTGCCCGTTCACACTGCTTTGGCTTTCCAAACCTCGGAGAATATTGGGAAAGCACATGACTGGAGTCCCTTGAGGAAGTCCAAACTTCCATTTGGGCGTGATGTAAATATCAACAAGGGCAGAATGCGTCAGGGAAGGGTTAGGGAGATGGAAGCACCCCCTTCAGAGACGGATAGACCTGGATGGAGAACCAACTGCTTCACATGTTGAGATATTTGTTTAATAAAGGTTTCTATTCTTTGTAGCGAGCTCTTTCTGCTTACTCGTCTAGATGAGATGAGCAAGCACATGAGGGAACTTCAAGCCATTTGTGGAAACGTGGAATGAAAAGACAATGGGATTTTCCCAAGAACTTTTTGAAGTTCTTGTGGAAGACCTTTCTGAAGTTCTTGAACATTTTCAAAGTCGCTCCTATGTTGTTCTTGTTGGCCGCCGTTCAGTCAGCTCTGACTCACAGCAACCATGTGGCAGAGTAGAAGTGTCCCCATAGGATTTTCTTACCTGTCACCTGGACCTAAACAGATGGCCAGGTCTTTTGTCCGCGGTGCCAATGAGTGAGAAGCCAAGAGTTCCTTCAAGAAAGCCATTTCCCCTGCCATCGAGTCAACCCTGACTCACCGCAGCCCTACCTTCCGAAGCTACAAATTATTAGTGGCTCTCGGAGGCAAGAGGGAGGCGGGAAGAGAAATGGCTTCATGGGAGCGGTTTGGAGGGTGGGGGGGATCATTTTGAACACAGTATCAGGAAGGGTGGCAACAAGTCGGAGGATGCCAAACGTCATGGAGCTCTGCTTTTTGAACTTGTTGACTGGCTTTAGGCCTCGTTGTGTATATTTTCACCACAATAATAAAGAGCCGGGAGATGATAGATCATGGGCTGAGGCAGCAAAAATGAATAACTCCGGCAAGAGAGAGCTTTGCTTTCACAAGGAAACTCTATTTCCCTTTAACCGGGCTTGTAGTCTCTGACTGCTGACACTGCGTTCGTGCAGCACAACCCCGCGAGTGACATAGATGTGCCTGTCTATCAACGTCAAGGATAAGAGACTTTTGAACTTGAGCAGAAGCACTCAATTTGTCCCTCACCAGAAAGAGTGCCTGTAAAGGGCACTGTCCCCACAGAGTCCCAAAGGATTCCTACTAGTGACCTTCTGACTCTCACACCCACCCGCTTTTCACTTATGGGGACCAGGCCGTTAAGTGAAATCAGAGTGACGCAAATATGCCATCACTACCAAATCACACCACGAGGTAGCCACCAAGCCATTGAGAATGCAAATGGCACATAATGAGACAGCTCTCCCCGCCCCGCCCCCAAATGAAGGCATGCAGATTAGATCTGGAAGACTAAGTGATCGAAATAACGAGCTCCAGACCCACAGCAGTCTTCCACGGGCCAGGCAATGGGCCTGGGGACATGTCAGCTTCTTCCCTCGTGTGTTATGAACCTGGTGTGACCAAGCCAAACACGCACTGCCATCAAGTCAACCGCGACTCACAGGCCAGGGTCGGGCTGCCGCTGTGGTTCATGACACCGTAAAAGGAGTACAAAGCCTCCTCTCTCTCCCAAAGAGCCGCTCCTGGTTTTGAATTGCTGGCCTGGCAGTTAGCAGCCCAACTCAGAGTCTCCTACGCCACCAGGACTTGCTATTTGATAGAAAGGATATGAATTGAAAAAGTGTGGATAAATTAAAATCAGAAAAAACAATTAGGTTAATCCATACGTCATTTGCGCCGAGCATGGTTGTTGTATAGAGGCAGGGTCGCCCTGTGCGTAGTAGGATAACACCTGATCCTATGGCTTCCGCACAGTAGCATATATGTTTGAGCCACTTGCTGGCACAACTATGTCACTCCATCGCATGAAGGAGCTTCCCCTTTACTTTGCCCATCCTGGTGTCCTTCCCTAGGGACTGGTCCTTCCTGATAACCCTCTGGACTCCTAAGGGACATTCTGCCTGTGATTCTTCCAGGAGAGAACGCTTCCTCCTTCCGGAGGCCTCCGGGATCATCAGTAGGCCAACTCAATATTTCTAAATCGCTGCTTCCCTCCCTCCACTTCCACATTCATAAACCTCCAGATTCATTGAAACCATCCCCCATCGGCCTGCAGTCCCAGCATCCCCAATGCCTGTCCCTCCCCTGCCCTGGCTAAGCTTCTCCCAGCAATGAAGTCCTGGGGCTGGGTGCTCAGCTCAGCCCAGCTCGATGCTTTGCCACAGGCTGGGACGCAAGTAGTGGGAGACAATACAGGCTCTCCCCGGCTGGCCCTCGGTCCTTCATCCTGCTCCCCTCTCTGCTCCAAGCCCCGTGGAGCGTGCCTTCTGTTTCCTGCTGGTATTGGGACAGACAGAAACTGCTAGACCAGAAGCAGGAACCAGTCTGCGGCTCCGGGTGGGGATGGCTCTGGCCCAGGGAACAGAAACCAGTGATGCCCCGGGCCCTCCGCTCAGCCCCAGCCCCGTGCCTCAGAGGCCCTGCACACATCATGCTCACATGGGGGCCCAGAGCCCTGTTCCTCCACGGGACTTCCTCATGTGACTGAGCCAGTTTAGAGAGTAGTGGGACGGGGAGGGGACTCCGGCTGGGATCCTAGCTCAGGGGTGTCACCAGCTGTGTGCTTGTGAGCAAGTCTCCTGGGGTAGTTGAAGGTTCAGATGAGCTGCTCCAGGGCCGGTGCTCAGTTCGGGGCCTGCATCGGGCCAGGCTCAGTGCACAGAGCTCTGATTGGTTCCTGTCTCTGTGACGTGGCCTGTAGAATGCAGCCATTCCACAGCTTTCTACCATTCGGTGTATGTGGGAGCCAAATGCCTCTCTAACATCCATCCGAACGCCCTCTTTAAAGCAAAGACCTGCAGGGAGTGGCCGTGTCGCCCTTCTCCCTGCCACCCCCAAGCAGTCCCAGTCCACTTCAACCGGGCTTCCAAGCCCCCCTCGAATGCAGCTTCCCTCATGGAGTTCCTCTGTGCTCAGTCACGTGCTGCCGGCACCTGACATGCCTGTTGTCCTTCTGGAGTCCCACAGCTTCTGAGCAACACCCCCAGGTCCCTGACACGGCTTCCAAGCAGGGGTTCAACTCAATTCATTCCAGCTGTATCTCCGTCAGAGAATTTGTATTTCTGCCCCATTAGACCGATTCAGAATGTGCATTTGAACTGGATTCTTTGACTCCCAGATCTGACCTCTAGGGCAGGATCTCCCCGGGGGAGCTGGTTAAACTGTGGATTCTGATTCTGTCTCTCCAGTGGAAACGTAAATGCGCCACCAGGGAGTCGAACCCGAATGAAAGATTATTTGGAGGCCTGCTTACAAGCCCCTGCTTGCTCTGACTCCAACCAACAGTAGCCCCCTTTCTCCTTCCCGCCTCATCTTCAACCCCCACCCTTGCCTTTGGCCCCTTTGAACTCATTCTCTTTCTTTCTAAACTTGCTGCCCGGAGTTCCCGCCCCGGGGCCTTTGCACATGCTGCCCCCCTCCCTGCCATTCCTTTCCCTCACTGACTTCACCAAACCCCCGCTTAGTGGCTGTGCCATGCTATACCCAGCCCCTCCCTTTTCTGGGTAAGGTCCTCCCCTACCCACTGCCGGGCACCCTGAGTGGTCTGTGGTGTCCTTCGATCACTTGCTTGGTGTCCAGAGCAAAGGGCAGGAGCCGCCTCGCCCACCACCAGGTCAGTGGGTGGCCCCGGGAAGGGACTCCTAGCAGGGTTTGCTAAATGAAGGAATGAGCTGTGAAGTCACCACCCAGCAGGACCACAAGTTCCTAGGGAGAGAGGTGGGAGTCCTAGTCTTGGGGCCCTGAGGTCCACACGTGCTGGTGGGCTCCTGGTCAGCAAGTGTGAACGCTGACGAATCCGCTCAGCGCCCCCATCACTCCAAGTAGACACTTTCCTGTTGGTGGTGCGAGCCAGCGCCCAAGGGCCCCGAGGACCAGGGTCTGGAAGACGCACAGGGTGCCTGGAATCTGCTCTCCATCCCCTGAGCCAGGTGAGCATAGCCCAGGTCATGCCCATCGCCTGTGGAAATGCTTTACAGAGTCAGGTGCGCAGGCAGAATTCCCCGCCTTGAGGTGGGGACCGTGGCCTATTTGAAGTGGCTCAGGCCGAGCAGCCTAATCAGAGAGAAAGATGCTCCAGCCACGGCCCTGATGGGATTACTGGGAGATGATTGTCTGTGTGGCGTGGCTGGGAGAGGCTGAGTCCAAGCCTGTTCAGAGAGGAGCCCTCTTGATGCAACGGCCATTGATTTCTCCTCGGGCTGGCGTGCTCAGACTTGGAATCAGTTCTATACAGAGGGCCAAACAGTCTGGCGGAGGGCACAGGAGTCTGACTTCCCTAAATCTGCTGACAACTGGGGTGCATGCATAGGGGCTCCCTGGACCTGTCAGGAGCATTCCCTGCAGATGGGGACAAGGAGCAAAGGTGCATGAAGGCCAACGGGCACAGAGCCAATTGGTGGCACTGTCATTCTGATGATTAATACCCACCCCCACGTCTGCCAAGGCCTTGGATTAAAGGGTTCCTACATCCACCCGGCAGCCCTGCCACGCTCGCCACCCTGCTCTGCCCAGTGAACATCAACCTTTTCTTTCTCTGTAACTCAGCTTCCCCATCTCCCAAATGGGGAGATTAACACCATCCACTTAATTATCACAAAGCCCTGTAAAGTGCAGTTTGACTTCAACTACTAACCCAAATGTTGGCAATTCAAACTTATTCGGAGGCACCAAGGAAGAAAGGCCTAGGTCAAACAAATTATTTGACCTCCTCGACCCCAGGGTTTGGCTTCGAATGGACCAAGACCCAAAGCCCTTACCAAGCTCACCGCCATGGGTGAATTCAGATTCCTGGGATTTTCTATATGGGATTTCAAAGACCATAAACCTTTACACGCGCCAACAGCCTCGGCTTTCTCCTATGTTTGAACCACTGGTGTTGCCGTGAGCAGCCCAAGGTGCCACCAGAACACCAGCACCACCCAGCCTGATACGATGACAGTCCTGCCCTCCTAGGACCACTGGGAAGAAGGCCACCTTCCTGGGAGGGCTCCAAGCTGGTAGGAGATAGTCCTGATGTGGTCCCCTGAGATCACGGCCTGGACAACTCAGATCATGGCGTTCACTCTTAGACATAGCTTTCTCCCTGGGTGCTGTCTCTGCCCCCAATTTTCCTCCAACAGTTTAGAAACCCCATTCCTCCCACACCCAGGGGCTCCTCATCCCTATGTCGGGACTGAGAGAGAGAATGTATTTTCCAATAGGTCTATATCACTGGACTTACAGATCTTTGAAAAGGCATACACATCATACAGGAAACACGTTACATTGTCAGTGGGTAACAATAAACCAGCAAAGAAGTGAGTCATTATCATGGCCTAGTGCTAGTTGACCTCTAATGCCCCTGAACCGTCCCCAGGGGGTTGCTACATTTTACAGTGGGTTGCCTATAGAATCCGATTGCTCTTTATTTAAAAAATCATTTTATTGGGGGCTCAAACAATTCTTATCACAATCCATGCATACATGAATTGTGTCAAGCACATTTGTACATTTGTTGCCATCATCATTCTCAAAACATTTGCTTTCTTCTTGAGCCCTTGGTATCAGCTCCTCATTTTCCCCCTCTGTCCCCACCCCACCCCTCCCTCATGAACGCTTGATAATTTATAAATTATTATTATTTTGTCATGTCTTACACTGTCGAACATCTCCCTTCACCCAATTTATTGCTGTCCATCCCCCCAGGGAGGGGGTTATATGTAGATCTCTGTAATTGGTTCCCCCTTTGTACCCCACCTTCCCTCCAAGCGATCATCCATCTTGGACTACCTGTATTTCCAGTTCCTATCTGCACCAGTGCATCCTCTGGTCTAGCCAGATTTGTAAGGTAGGATTGGGATCATGATAGTGGGTGGAGGGGGCGGGTGAGGAAGCATTAAAGAACTAGAGGAAATTTGTATGCAGAAACCCCATTTTTAAAGCATGCCATTTTTTATTTGAAAAGTGGACTAACGTCCATCCATCTGAATCAGAGAGGAGGCTGGTGGGCAGAAGCTCTTGTCTCCTCCCATGACCCCCACTCATGGCACCAGCCACCCCTGGGGGTTTCCTATCCCCCTATCCTATCCCCTATCACACACACACACACACATACACACACACGCGCGCACACACACACACACACACACACACCACCCCATACCACCCCCAGCCGCTCCAAGGCCCTCTTCCACCTCAGAATTCCTGGTGAGCATCCCTGACCAGAGTCCAGGAGTAATGAGGACTTAGCTGGCCCCCACTCTTGTAGCTGACAGAAAGGGCTGTGCTCCTACTCTGTGGCCCGTTCTCACTTTTTGGGGAGGGGGCGGGGGGCCTGAATTTGATGAGCGGAAGTGTGCAGTGAGGAATGAACTACCTTGAATGGCCGTGTGCAGGTGCCCCTGTACTGTCTGCACAGCCTCTAAAGTAAAACCTTCAGACAAAGGGAGCGAAACCCTGAGGGCTCAGAGTCCAGCTCCCTCTGCCCGCACAGCCAGCTGCTCAAGGGTGACGTGAGGGCGAGGCTCCCACCTGAGGGAGAAAGATCTTGGTGACCGTGTTTGTCCCCAAGGGCTGCTCTCCGGTGGGTAGAGATGGGGTTTCTCCATGAAGCAATGCATCATCCCTTCCCACTGGGTGGCTTTGCTTCTCTGTGAAGTGGTTCTGACCCCGGTTCTGCGGGTCCTGGGGCAGGTGAAGGGTGGGTGATGTGGCATCCCAGGTAGAGGCTCAGGAACCCCGAGAACCAGCGCTGGCTGCAGGGCAAGCAGCACCCGCAATCCCCAGAGCCGAGTGTGTTGGCATGGTCCCCCTGCAAAGCCTCAACCTAGAGGCTGACTCTGCTCCTGGGCGGTGGGCCTGGCAGTGAGCTCACCTTTGGTTCTGTGACCAGGAGGTTGCAGTCTGATCACTGATGGGGGAGTCACAGATGGCAGAAAGCTTTCTCCAAACTCCATTGATCATTGTCTCAATCCCATACGTGTCAACCTCCCAGTTCAAAATGAACCAACGCCGACTCAGAGTGAGCTCATGTGTGTCTCAGCAGCACTGGGCCCCATGAGAAGATCTCTGACGAGCTGGCCTTCCTATCAAGGAGTCTCTTACCAACCCCCAAGTCCCATGTCAGCAGAAAAACTCCCCGTCGTCAAGTGGACGCTGACTCTTGGCAACCCACAGGACAGGGTAGAGCTGCTCCTGGGCATTTTCAAGGTTGCCAGTCTCTGCAGGAGCAGAAAGCCTCATCTTTCTCCTGTGAAACTGCCGGCAGTTTCAAACTGCTGACCTTGAGGTTTGTGGTGCTGCGCATCACCCACCGCTCTACCAGGGATCCTTCCACGCCAGCAGAGCATGTCAAAATGTGGCTGCAAGAAGTTAAACAACTCCCCAGCTTCTCCCGCCTCTGTCTGCTCTCCACCCACGGTCCTTGCCATCCGCCCAGGGACAGAGCCTTCAGGTGACAGGGTGGAACGTCCAATCCAAGTGTCTCACCTCAGCAAAAATCCAGAAGGTGGATCCTCTGAGAGCCAAGAGGACCAGCGGCTTGTTATCTGAGTCCTTCAGACGAGCCCCTCCTTGTCCCAGGACACATCTGTTACAGGAGAGAGTTGACGGTCACCCAGGGACTCGGCACTGCGCCCCGTGGAGAGTCGGGCCTCCTGGGTCCACACAACCAAGTGGGCTTCCGGGCTTGTTGCTCTCCAGTTACGACTCCGAGCGAAGAAACATCCCTACAATGACTCCCCAGCGCTCAGTTCCAGAACTAATCATCATTTCGAACGGACTCGGATTTCCTGAAGGGTTTTGGAAATTGGTCACCACCTTTACGGGTTTCACAGCATGGGTTCTCAATGCTGCGGGGCTCCATCCGGCTCCTGTCAAAACAGCAAAGATCAACGCTGAACAGCAAAAGAGCCAAATTACCGTTCTCTCCGAGGCTTCTGGAAGCATTTCATTGGACGCATGGATGGCCAGCAATAAAGGCACTTTCACCATCACTTGGTGACGTGCATTTGGAAGGCCGCTCCATGTGAACCTGTGGCAGGATCAAAGATGTGACCATTTGACTAGGTCTCGTGTGTGTGTGTGTGTGTGTGTGTGTGTGTGTGTGTGTGTGTGTGTGTGTGGTTTTTCAGCAGCTCATTTGTGCAAAATAGTCAGGTGTGACGGGTTGTGCAAACAAAGGTAAAACAAGTCAAGTAAATGAAGCACAGAGCACGAGTTCCTGCGTGGGCCAGGGAGGCCCGAGTGAGCGGACAGCAGATGGGCGCTGCTTGGGCGGCTGCTCAGGGAGGAGCCGGATTGCGAGAAGGTTCTGAGCTCCGCAGTAGATGGAGAGCCGGGACTCGGGCTAACCCTGGGAAACGCCTCACTTTCTGCCCATCAGAAGCCTCCTGGAGGCCACGGCTGCTCAAGTAGAACGAGGGCGACCATGTCCTCGAGGGTGCTGACTGGGAGCCCTGCTCAGCCTCAGAGTCCCCGGGACAGACAGCTCTGCCTTCCACTCACAGATGAGCTGCGTGCTGAGCAGCCTCTCTCTCCTCGCCTAGCAAGACGAATAAGGAAGCCGAGGCTTTCTGGAGCCACGGGTGCCCGTCGTGCCGTTTGTGATCATCAAGGTCAGGAGGTGCATCAAGTGTCTCCAACGTTGGGGATGCACGTGGCACTTTGTTTTCTACCATGGACTCATGCGTGCCTCGGCGAGGAAAGTGCGTCTTTCCTGAGTCCACACCCTCGGTTCTCTTCGAAGGATGAAGTACTCTCTCTTCTCCAGAAAGGTCGCCAGGAGCAGCCGGCACGGATGTCTTGGCTTGCTTCCCTGCATTCTTCATCACCCATATCCGCGCTGTCAAAACAGGGAGGTCTTTTGGGAAACGAACTTCAGACACTTTTGCGCCTTCTTTTTCATGCAAGATTCAGTGTGTCGGGGACGGTGGCGGGGAACTGATCCCTGCCTCTTGCGCTCTGGACTCTTTCCGGCATCTACTGGTGTCTTCCTCCTGGCCCTGCTGCGGGGACCTGCTCGAGGAACAGTCAATGGACAGCCCTTGTTTGGTTGTGTTTTCAAATATCCTCACCGCCCTCTCCGAAATGATGTCACGCTGTTGGTGACGGTTAGCGATCGTTGCGTGTTTTTAAACGTGCTTCCTCATCGCGGGGTGCCTCACTTGCCTAATGAAAATGCTGCACTATATCAGTCCACATGACGCACATGCATATAGGTGCCGGGGCTGGCAATGTCTTTAGCTGTTCTTGTGGTGCCTCTGTCTTGTGTCGGGTCGTCAGCAGTGTTTTCTAAGGCATCTACAATCTGAGCGAATGGTCCCAGGATTCCAGGCACACATCGCCAAAGCAGGCGCTTCCCAATGGGTATCCGAAAAGCATTGTAATACTCGATCATGGTCTAAATGGGTGTTAGGAACTGCCCATCAGTGAAGGGGGGCAGCAGAAAGGGATGTAGGGTACCTGACTACTCAGGGCAGAAAGGCAGCTCCTTCTGACCAACAATCGACTCTGCTCCGTCTACAGGATGAAGTGAAGGTTACACGTGGTGTGGAAACGGCGTCATAATTGTGCTCCTAACTTTTACGTGGCATACCTTTGTAATGCCCTGACATATTGGCAGCATTACCATAGGAACGGCCTCGGCACTTAGAAGGAATCGATTTCTCAAAGTTCACAGAAGTAGCAAAGTACTTGATGTGCAATTTCTTCACTGGTATGACTTTGTAAGCTGGCAAGTGTGATCAATCGCTTGATGACAGGGTTTCCATCTTTCGGAGAAGAGGCCTATCTTAAAACGACAGTTAGCGATCTGCAGAAGAAAGAGCAGGAGCGCTAGACTCGAATAGTGAGCTGTATTAGTTCACTGAAAATAGGTGAACAAATCTTATTACTTTTCAAGTTGATTAATACGTATGCCCCATCCTGTGTCGCCGTATTTTGAGATGCAAGCTGTTAAAAAAAAAAAAGTCAAACTGAGAAATAAATTTAAGTAAACCTCCCGAATCTTCATTTTGTGGGAACCCCAATACTTCGTTTCTCCCTTGGAAAGATAGTCCTTGCTCAGCACTTACCGTAACGACAGCGGCAATGCGTGGCAAGATGACTTCGCAGTACTGGTGATCCACGCGGATTCGTGTTTCTAGTTTGTAAGTTAAACTTGAAACGTGTCTTTGGTTTAAATACAGCAACATGCAATCTCTGTGAATTGAGCTGTCTTCCTGTTTATCAGTCAATATTCAAGTTGTATCGATGGCTAAATCCATCCATAGCAAACTGATAATTAAATGATTGAGGACTAAATCTTTTGCAAACACCATAATATGCAGAATGGACTGACGGAGAATAGTATAGCTGCTCCTACTTACAATTTTCATTGTTAGTTTTGCACCCTAGAAATAGATTCTGGCTACAGCACCTTGTTTTGTTTACCCTTCAGAAACTGTCAATACAAGTTTCAAATGGGCCAGTAGCCAACCACTTGGCCCTCTTTTGAGCCAATAATCTACATTCTTAGAAGAAATAGTATAACACAATGCAGGATCTGTATTTCTGTTATTGGTGGTGCTGCCGAGAAGGCGGGTTAGGAAAAGGGAACAATGATACACGCAGAGTATAGGAAAGAGTTCTCTATCCAGTAGTCATTTTATGTCAAGAAGTCAGCCCAACCCAGTTCAACGTTCAGTCCAAGGCTAGCGCAAGCCCTCTTCAGACTCACGTAGCTGCAGGCCAGTGGTACAGATGATGACGGGGGATGCAGGGAGATCAGAGGAACATGGGTGCAGAAACATGTGGGTCCCAAGTCAGTGGAAACATGACAAGACACACAGAGCTCTCAGGATCAAGCCATATGGGGCCACCCCTGGAGGCAGGCAGAGTCCCTGCCTGCAGGAAGGCAAAAAGGCACAGAGAAGGGGGAGGGGTGAAAAAGTTCCCAGGTTTCTCCCTTATGAAAAGGCCACACCCCCAAGGGGCATCATCAAGCTGTGACCTGATTGATAAGTTGGATTCCACCCCTACGCTTTCATGCATATTCAAATGAACATACAATCTAGCCACCACAACACTGTTGTCTTCACCACAGCAAGGAATGGATACAGAATCTGCAACAAATTTTATAATGGAACAATATTTGCATTGCTATTAGTCATTTCAGTGCTAGTGATACGAGCACCACAATATGCACTCATTAAACTCGGGCATTCAATGGAATACATCTCTTCTGATTCATTAAGTTTTAAAAGGAAGGTAATTTAGGAATTGTCTCCAGGGATTCACAGATTCCTTTCTTGTCATCTTCTGCGAGCTTTTGTGTTTACACTTCCCTTGTTTGTTGCTGCTCCATTCTACCCAATTATAAAATTATGCCTGTGGCAGTTACAAAATCTCCTGTCAACCTGAGGGAAGGGGTGGCGTCTAGCTTGCCAATCAGGTTGCAGTGTGATGACCTCATTTGGAGGTACTATGGAGATAAATAGCTCACTGGAGGTCAGACCCACTCTCTCTGCCTTCCCTTTCCCGCTGTTGAGACACTCAGAGCACTGGAGGAGATACTTGGAGAGTCACGCCAGTGATGAGATGCTTCCACCACCACTGGATCCACAAGACCTCCTACCCACTGGCCTGTGATCTTCATGTATTCAAAACCATTGCATGTGCTGTGTGAGACCAAAGAGGAATTTAGGGACTAGTGAGCTAATATGGGCTAATATTGGACTCGTGGGCTTGAGCTAGACTGGGCTGTTTTCTCAGTATACAATTGCTCTTGTATGTAAAGCTCTTTCTTATACACATATGAGTGTCTATGAATTTGTTTCTCTGGTCAACCCAGACCAACACAATGCCACCTTGTAAGTTTGGCTCTACCATCCCAAATACATTTAAAGAATCGAAGACAGATAAAATTGACAAAACAAGTAAAACATGTCACAAAAATGTGTATTCAAAAACTAGAGAGTGAGAAGCGGGTTTGGAGCGTGTCATTTTGTTCTTTGGGGCTGGGATTGTCCTCCTTCAACAAATATCTCTACTTCTAGTAAAAACCCAGGCGGAGGGGCAGGGCTGCTGTTGGATCTGACCTGTCAGCACAGGAACTGCCAAACCACCAAAAATACATGGTTTAGTGAAAAGTAAATAAACAAAAACCTCACACCATTGAGTGGACTCTGATTCACAGTGACCCTGTAAGATAGTGTGTAAGGCTGGGTTGACTAGAAAAACAAATCCAGAGACACTCATATATGGTTACAAAAGAGCTTTATATCAACGATCAATTCTATATTGAGAAAACATCCCAGCCCAGTCCAGAACAAGGCCATAAGTCTGATAATATCCCATGAGTCCAATATTAGCCCATAAATTCCACTTCAGACTCATGCAGCACATGCAATGAAGCTGAATGCAAGAAGATCACAGGTCAGTAAGTGAAAAGTCTTGTGGATCCAGTGTTGGTGGAAGCATCTCAGCACTGGCGTGGCTGTCTGGAAGCATCTCAGTCTCCATGTGGCTCCTCCAGTTCTCTGAGTGTGGCTCCCTAACAAGAAGGCGAAGCAGAGAGAGAGTTTGTCTTACCTCCACGGAGAAGGAGTGGGAGTTCCCAGAATCCTCATGAGAAGGCCATGTCCACAGGAAGGTATCATCTGGCTGTGACCTGATTGACAGGTTGGACTCCACCCCTGTACTTCTTTATCAAATTGACCTGAAAGTACGTAACTACCACAGAGAGAGTAGAATTTCCCCTCCAACACTATCAATCCTTATAGGAGTAAGAAGCCTCCTCTTCCTCCCAAGGAGTGGCTGGTGGTTTCAAACCGCTGACTTTGCAGTTAGCAGCCCAATGTGTAACCTACTACACCAAAGGACCCCTATGTAGCGCAAAGGATTTCTGAAAATACATGAAGCCCTTGTGACCCAGTGGTTCCGGGCTCTGCTGCTAACTGAAAGGCCCCCAGTGAGAACTCACCGACTGCTCCGTGGGAGAAAGATGTGGCTGCCAGGTTCCGTATTGATTACAGCCTTGGAAATCCACAGGGGTCATGTGGGCTGCAGGCATGGGTGGATCCAGGGCCAAGTGGCATTTCAGACCCACTCTTTGTTACCTGGCTCTGACTTCAACTGTTCTCTCACCATTCTCCCTCACTCCCATTGTGACAAGATGGCGGCCAGTAAATCGACACTGTCACGTCATTGATCCAGTCCCTGATGAAGAGCGAATCAGACCTACTACTTCTCTGAGAGAAGACATTCCTAACTTTCCTGACCCTCAGCTTCCTCTCTATTCCTCCACAAGGCCCAAGGATGATATTTAAAATACTACGTTGGCATGTGTCTAGTCTTTCGATGGATTTAGTCCCTCGGTGTATAAACTCTGTAATATACAGATGCTTTTTCAATAGTCACTGCTCAGCCCGGGGAGAACTAGAGGGCAGTTTGATTATTCCACATGCTTTCACGATAAGTATCGATGAACTTGTCTCCATATGGGCAGAAGCCAATACCCGTTGTTATGATTGTGGTTGGGTGCCGCCTAATCAATTTTGATGTACAGCAATTCCAAGTAACAAAGTAGAGTGGTCTCATAGGATTTGGTAGGCCATACTCTTTTTCCACCCCCTCCAAGTTTAATCCAATTTTAATTTATTTTTGCTTAAACAGTTTTATGGGCCTGTAATTCACAAGTCATAAAATCTATCCTATTGAGAAGCGTTGTACAGTCACCATAACAATGGCTTTAGAGCATTTTCTTCATTTCTGTGCTCACTGCTGTTAGCTCCTCATTTCCCCCCAACTCACCTGCCACACCCCAAGGAGCCATTAATCCAGCCACTGTCTCTATAGATTCACCCATTCTGGATTTCATGTACAGGAAAAGTATAAGCAATAGGTAAGTAAACAATAACACCAATGAAGGAAAACAGAGAAAACCCACAAGGGAGAAGCAGAAAATATTAAAGATTATTTCCATTTAAATTGGGGCAAAAAAGGAGATCAGATGCTAAGGGGTTGAATTTTAGCCCAACCCCATCTGCAGTGATCCACTTTGCTGTGTATTCTGCATGAGAGCTGGGCTAGTCACACCTTGGCCTGTGATCAGATGGTCTTCGCTGGAGGCTTGGCCCACATGCCTTTCCCTTCAAGGTGTTTTTCAAAGTGGGTCAGAAGGCAGCTCCGATAGTGAGCTGCTATATTTTAATCTAACTACCTCCTAGTCCATCGTCTTTATGATAATCTATCGCCAAGCCTTTCTCCTGTGTTGGAGGAAATGGGTGACTGAACTCCACAGCCAACTGGCTGACCAATGCACCATGGCATCCGGTAGGGACATTGGGGGGCTCGGTGAAGCCCCTCTCCTGAGTTGTGTGATCACCCACCTTCCCCTAGGGGACACTGAGCCCTAGCTTTTGCATGTCATGAAGAGGCCCCCTCCCCTGTGCTCGACCAAGGAGGGCTCTGCTGTAAGAAGGGATGCCCCCCCCTTTCCCATCATGGAGCCCCCTCCTTCAGACGCTTCCAGTCTCAGGGAGCCACGCATGTCCAATCCAACAGCATTTCTGAGATGTCGGCGAGGGCCGGTAGCCTTCTGGTGGCCATGGCCTGAGCCTGCTGCTGCTGCTGAAGGACCTGAGGCCTCTCCTCTGCGCCAGCACCCAGGGGCTCTGCACGCTGGACCCTCCCAAGGGGTCAGAGGGAACATTGGCCGCAGACCTGGGCTCAGCTGCACCTTGCCAGGGAGGGTGGTGATGGGCCAGCAACCTTGGGTGGGCAGGCAGGAAGGAGAGGGGAACTAAGGCAGGACAGGTATGAACTGGGGGCTGTAGAACCCTGGCGGGGACTCCCTGGAGACCCCTAAGACCCCCATGAGACCTGCTTCTCCTTGGGGCCCCCAGGGCAGGGCAGGGTTCTAGAAACACCCCCTCGTCCCACCTGACAGCCAGTTGACATTTGCCCTCAGTGCAGTCCTGGACCCAGCACCCCCCGCACTCCACCCCCAGCCCATCTTCATCAGCCCACTGATGACGGAGCCCCTGGTTTCCCTGGGGAGCAGAGCGGGAGGGGACAGGGCCCCAGCTGCAGGGCTCTGGGCGCCAGGAAGCCCTGATCTTCGCGCTGGGTGACACTGCCCTGTGGAAGGAGCAGCGGCGAGTGGGTTTCCTGGTGGCGAGGACAGCGTGCGAGTGTTTGGTAAAAGGGATCATTAAAGACGCGCAAACATCCCTGAGCCGGGGAGATGCCTGGGGCAGCGACAAATGATAAATGAGAAAATTAGCAGCCTCGGGAACATGTAAATATCTTCTTTGTAAGTCTCTCCCTGGGCAGGAAAAAAGAAATGTTTTCCCAAAGCAGGGAGCTCTGCCTTCTATTCTTTTCGCCACCATGAAAAATGACTGTGCCGGTTTCTGTACTTCTACGTGTTTGCATGTTTGATCGGCCTGCCACATTCCACACGCCGGGCATCTGGGGGTGGTGGGGCGGGGGGCTTGACGGGCTTTCTTCTAATTCAGCGTTTCTCAACCTTCATTTCATCACTGCCAGGCCCTTTTTATTTCTTTTCATAACAGTAATTTAATTAGCAATGGCTGTTTCCTAATATCATTAATGGACATATGGTTTTTAAAAATACATATTAAGTTAAATTTTCAATAATGCTTCTGATCGTATTTTTCCTCCTCAAACAATATTTTCAATTAAGATGCAATTCATGAGCAATTGTAGTTTCACAGGGTCCTTGGCCCCATAGGAGAATCCCACAGCAGCCCCTTTTTAAAAGTTCTTTTTCCAATTCAATGGTCCCATGTCTTTCCATGAAATGTTCATGCGCTGGTACACAGAAGCCCCTTCCCTGCTGGCAGGTCCCTGGAGACTGTGAGCACTTCCCACCCCCACCCGATCCCCTTGGAGGTCACACTGCTGGGGGGACACGTGTTCTGATGTCACTCACAGTGCGCTCTCAGCATCTGGTGATGAGGGGCCTGGCGCTCTGCAGGGTGTTGGGGATATGGTCTCCAGCAGAGAGGCGGCCCCGGGTCTCGTGGGCTTGGCATTCCCATGGGCAGCATGGCCAGTGATCAATGAAAGGGTGGTGTGGCCCATGGGGCTGTCCAGTCTGTCCCTGTGTGGCAGATTTACACGGGCGATCTACTGTTTGACCTCTTGCCTGCTGCTTCCGTGAGACTGATTGTGGATCCACGCAACAGGAACTCAATGGCAGCTTCGATCTTTTCTCCATTTACCAAGATGGTCCCTGCTAGTTCAATTGGAAGCACTTTTTTCTTTCCCGACATTGAATTGTCATCTATCCGGAAGGCTGCAACCTTGATCTTCATCAGCTAGTGCTTCAAGTCCTCCTCGCTTTCCACAAGAGTAGCCGCACCACGACTCTTGCTCACGCAGAACCCCGGCACGTGACCGTATATGGAACTAGCATCTTGGAGATGCCGCTCATTAAGAAGAGGTCACACCGGATTAGACTGGGCCCTGAATCGGTGACTGGTGTCCTTATAAGAAGACACGAGGACACACCTAGGGGGAGAAATAAGCACATGAAGACAGGCAGAGACCAGGAGTGACAGCTGCAAGCCAAGGAGCTCCAGGTGCCCCAGGGACCTGGGAGAAGCCAGGGAGGGAGACTCTCAGCAGGACGCTAGGAGGAAGCTTCCCTGCTGACGCCTGATTTCAGACCTGTTGCCTCCAGAGCTGGAGAGAATAAGCCACCTGTGGTAATATTCTTAAGCTAACCACAGGAACCTAATAACACACGGACCATCAACTGATGTGGGGCCAGGGGACAGACAACGCTGTGCACAGTGAGAAATGAAATAGGACCCGGTGACAGATGGGGACAGAGGCCAAGAGCCACCTGTGGGCAAGGAGGCAAAATGCAGTGGGAAAACCAGTGTGTGTATAGAAACCGCTGGGCGGCATTTTTTTTTTTGTCATTCTGTAAACTTTTCTTTTTTTTAAATTTATTTTTAACAATTTATTGGGGCTCATACAATTCTTATCACAGTTCATACATATACATACATCAATTGTATAAAGCACTTCTGTACAGTCTTTGCCCTAATCATTTTTTTCTCCTCTTTTCTTTTTTTTACATTTTATTAGGGACTCATACAACTCATCACCATCCATACATATACATACATCAATTGTATAAAGCACATCCATACATTCCCTGCCCCAATCATTCTCAAGGCATTTGCTCTCCACTTAAGCCCCTCGCATCAGGTCCTCTTTTTTTTTTCCCCTCCCTCCCCTTTGGCATTTTTTATAAACATAAGGTTGATAATTAACAAAAAAAGCACAGCAACATGTAAAAAGAAAAGAAAAAATGACACAGCAATGCATATAAAAATTCCTCCCTGGGAGGAGAGAGCAATTGCTAAGCAAACAAAGAGGGTGTGTGTTATTTGGGTAAAAATATGATATATATATATAATGCACATGTGCGTGTTTATATAAACATAGACCTGTATGCATGCATTTTAACACCCCGTTGGTTTATTCCCTGAGATGTAATTAGATAGATGGATAGACATCTGTGTCTTTATACAGAAGCTCACGGCTGGTCTCAGGTACCCTCCTCTCTCCTCACATCCCCCTTCCTGATGCTCCTCGCTCACCAGCCTCCCCGAGGACACGCAATCCACTCCCACCCAGGACCTCTGCTGGGACCTGTCCTCCCCTGGAGGATCTCACCACACCCCTCCTCTGCTCTCAGGACCCCTTCCCTGACCCTCTGTCTGACAGCTCCCTCCATCCCTTGGCCCTGCCCTGCATTGTGTTCATTGAGTGCCGGGAGGACTCACTCACTACGAATGAGAGGAAGAATGAAGACTTGTGATTGGCTCCAGGGTGAGGGTGGAGAGAGCTGTGTGGGCCCCAACCCAAGAGGCTGGCGCTGACCTGCAGGCGGCCACACCCTGGGGAGGCCATGGGGCCCAGACCCATCTTAATGTTTTCATCTTCTTATGCGGAATGTGCTTGTGTATTATTTATGTACTGCAAAACCAATTTTAATGAATTAACTTGTTAGTTAACTTTAACGCAATATCCACTTTACAAAAACGGAGTAGACCTTTCCATGTCCCTGACTGAGCTTTTTGGTGCTTGGCCTCGGTCGTGCACAGAGCGTGGACTGGTCAGTAAACACTCCAGGTTTGTGGCGTCAGGAAGAGCGGCGGCAATGACCCTGACGGCGTCCCCTCTGTCCTCCCTGGGCCCTTGGATAGCGCTGCCCGGGACAGAGGGCCACGATGGTTCCACCTTGCAGAAGAAAACCGCTAACTTTCTCCAGGCAGGGGCACCATGGGGATTCCAAGCATCTCCTCCTTCTACCCTGGACCCCACCAGGAGCCTAGTGGGCCTGGCTCCACCCTAGCTCTAGGCCTGGGCTGTGATTGGTTTCACCCACTCAGCTCCTCCCATTGCCCCCGTCCTGTGATTGGCTCATGGATGGATACCTGACTGAGATGCATGTGAGATGCTCCCAGGGTTTCCCTGGACCCTCTGTGTGTGGAGGCGTCGCCCAGATGTAGCGTGGTGTTTTCTTGCTCGCAGTGTGTGAAGGCAGCGGCGCTGGTGCACAAGGGGGGGGGGAGGAGCCAAGAGAACTGCAAGGCGCGGGAGTCGCAGTTGATGCATCACACCATTCCTGGGAACTCAGAAGCCTTGAGTCCCTGAGTCCCGTCATTGTCCAGGGGTTCTCTGTTCCCCAACTCGCACAGGATCAAACCCTGCTGTTGGGCACAATGGCATGAGTTCCAACCCACAGGGACGCTGCCCAGCAGAAGGCAGAGCCAGCCCCATCCTCACCCTTGTCAGGTCTGAGCACATTATTGCAGCCAGTGTGTCAATCCGTCTCATGGAAGGGCTTCCCCTTCCTCCTGACCCTTTTCCAAGCATGGCATCCTTCTCCTGGGACTGGCCCCTCCTGATAGCACATCTGAAATACAAAAGACCAAGTGTCTCCTTCTTCGAAGAAGCTTTCCAGCTGTACTTCCTCCAAGACATGGCCGTAAATTATTAAGGCTCGGTGTCCCTTGCTGTTCCCTGTGTGCAGTGCAAACCGTCTCTAAACCAACTCCAGCTCCATATGTCGACGGAGCCGGTCACAAGGCCCTGGTCAGATACAAGGGGGCTTCAAAAAGTCAGTGGACAAATGGAATCAAAGATTATAGAAGTTTTCCAAAAACACTTTGAAGCCTCTCATACATTTTTCTTTACAGGCAGGGACCATTGAAAGACTTTGTAATCCCTGGGGTAACGTAAGGATCCCAAACAGTCCTGGGTCACCCACTGGGGAGAAATCGGGCAGAGAGTCCATTCCCTTGACTGGCCGGAGCCACTGGAGGAGAAGTTAGCACCTGACTGGGCCGGCAGAGGCTGGCCACACCCTGGGCCGCAAGGAAGCTTTCTAATTCCGGGAGCCAGGGTTGCGAAATTGACTTAACCGCTCCTGTGCCGAGACGGGCCAGCAGCCCAGGTTCAGGTTCATGGGGCGATTGCGCTGGGAAGGGCAGCTGCAATTACGACTCCCCGTCATCCAGGGAGTTCAAAGCCACTTTCCTGGCACTGACTTCCCGGGCTGGATAAGCGGACACAATTACACGTTAATGGGTGATGCCAACTTGAGGAAACCTGCACTGGAGCCAGCGGCTCCCTGCGGGCTCAGAGCTCGGCCACCTCCTGGCCTCTCACCAACCGCCAGGCTGAGCCCTGTCTCCCTGCCCTCAGCCAGCCAGGACCACACTGCTCTGAGCCTCACTTACACAGTGCAGCGTGGGGAGACAGTCTCTCTCTCTCTCTCTCTCTCTCTCTCTCTCTCTCTCTCTCTCTCTCTCTCTCTCTCTCTCCCAGAGCAGTTATGAGGGTATAACATAAAAACCTGCCCACAAGCTCCCTAGAGATCAAACAAGTAACCTACTGAGGGAGGGAGACTCTAGGGGTGGTCTACCTGCGGAGCAAGAGAAATGTGGGCCACATTGAGATCCAACCTGTGGAAGCAACTGGCGAGTACCTGTGTGAGCCATTGGTGGTTGACTGCCAGGTGGGAGCAGATGGTCAGAGGCAAGACCAGAAAAGGACCAGAATCCCTAGGAGTGTAAGACCTCTGACTTTGCTGTCTTCCTGACTTTTCACTGTCTGTGGAAAGAGGGTCTCGCCAACCCCCTCAGGCTGTTTCAAGGTCTTGAGATGACCATGACAGAGCCAAGCACTAAGTCCCGGGGCCTTTCTGAAGTGGTAACAAGGGCCTTTGGCCGTCCTGGGCACATACCCTCCAACTAGCCTATAGCTGCCCTCGGGTTGACCAGGAGGTGTGGTGGTGTAGACATGGCTGCAAGACAGTATTCCCACCCCTGGGAACACAGCCATGATGGTGGAACTGGCATTCTGGCTGACGTCTCTCCTAGGGGGGTCAGGAACCCTGATAAAGGGGCCTGACCTGAGAGGACGCTGTGACAAGGAGGGTGGAGAGGCTGAGAGCAAGCACAGTAACCCAGGAAATTGCCTGAAAGTACACAGATCACTTTATAGAGAAGGTGCTGGAACCTGGCTCCTCTGAGTTCGAACATCACAGACTGGGTTGGTTGGCATTCACCCAATAATTCTGCAAATCATGGCGACCCTGTAAGGCAGAGTAGCACTTCCCCAAGGGTAAGATGACCAGATGTCCCACTTTTGGCGGGACAGTCCAGATTTTTAACAGTTTGTCCCGCATCCCGCGGCGTTTTAAAAAGTTCAGAATTTTTGATAGCATGCACGACAAGCTAGGGTATACGGTTTTCAGCTGCCATGTGGCTATTTCGCCAGGATATGAGTTTTATCAATTGTGTCCTGCTTTACCAATGTTAAAATCTGGTCACCTTACCCAAGGGATTCCCAGCAGAAGGTGACTTGCCACATCTTTCTCTCAGGCAGCAGCCGCCAACATTTTGGTTAACCGCCAGCGCGTCCATGTACACCCGCAACCTTTCCCAAAGGAACTCAATGGGTCCCTATTCTTCTAGGGGCAGGGGGTTAAAATGAGGCACCAGGAGGTAGCAGAGGGACAAATGGAGACCAGGGGACATTCCACAGGGCAACTGACCTGTGGACTCAACACGTTAAGTGAACGAACACTAAAAGGATGGCAAGGGAGATCACTGTGCACCCAAAGAAACTTTAGAGATGAACCAGCTAGGTGCTGGGAAGCCGGTGTTTGCGTCCTGAGCTGAGAAAGGTAAGCTGAAAAGATGTTTGTGATAATAATAAATTTTTAACACTAACATTTGGTTGATTCTAACTCACAGTGACCCTGTAGAATGGGGTAGAATTGTGCCTTAAATATTTCTGAGATGAAAATCTTTACAGGAACACACAGCCTTTTTGTTTTCTGTGGGTTTGAACCACCTGCCTCTCAACTTAGCAGTCCAGCATCTCGCCCACTGTGCCACCGGGCCTCCTTGTTTGAGAGACATTTGGGGAAATTCTAATATGAACTGAATGTAGATAAGGGAATTGCATAGTTACATAATTTCAAGTCCACTTGAAGATACATAAAAGTGTAAGTGTGGAATGAAGCCTGTCAGTCACATCACAACCTGATGGTGACGCCTTGTGGGCATGGCCTTCGCATAAGGTGTGCCCCGGGAGCCTCCCTTTCTCTCTCTGCTTTTCCCTTCCTGTGGGCGAGCCGCTCTGAGATCTGATGCTTCCCACACCCTGGGATCCAACGCCTCTGTGCCTACCAGCCTGTGACCGTGGCACTCTGCATCATTGCATGTGGCTTCGGGAGTCTGAAGAAGAACGGATGGACTAGTATTGGGTTTATGGACTGGGTGATAAGGTTGTTTTGTTTAAAAAAAAATTAAATACATAGCTTTGAAAAAAATCCATGGGGTTTCGTGTGTGTGTGTCTGTGTGTGTGTGTGTGTGCGCGCCCTCGCATAGAATGACTTCTGATATAAAGCTGTTTCTTACACATACATGAGTGTCACTGGATTTGTTTCCCTAGCCAACCCGGCCTAACAGCACGATTAAGCAGCATGGGGATTGACTCTGTGGAGTGCAGTAAAGTGCGTAGCTGCTAACAGAACGTCTATTGGTTCAAACCTACCCAGTAACTCTGTGGGAGAAGGTTAGTCTAGAAAACCCTCTTAGGCAGGTTCGACTCGGTGTCATGGGATTACCATGAGTTGGGATCCACACCGAGCCACCCAACAACAACATAAAGAAGTTAAAGTGTATCACTGTAACCTGACAGCTGCTCCTTGGACGAAAGATGGGGCATTGGCTTCTGTGAGGATTTAAAGCCTCAGACACTCTTTGGGGGCAGTTCTACTCTGTCCTGTAGGATTACTATGGGTCAGAATCTGCTGGACAGCAGTGGGGCTGGGGTTGGATTGTTTATTTGGTCCAAGGTGAT
Source organism: Tenrec ecaudatus (assembly GCF_050624435.1). Classification (NCBI taxonomy): domain Eukaryota; kingdom Metazoa; phylum Chordata; class Mammalia; order Afrosoricida; family Tenrecidae; genus Tenrec; species Tenrec ecaudatus. The sequence continues at coordinate 14,689,203 of NC_134541.1, forward strand.
AAGGCTATAGCGCAGGTGTGTTAAGAAGAGAACCCCCCCCCCAAAGCCCTGTGATCTGCCTTAAGCTACACTGAGAGAAAAAGAAGGGAGAGCAGAAGCTAGTGGGACAAGCCCTGATTTGGGCTGAAGATAGGTGGTAGGTTGTGGCAAGACCCTGTATACTTCTGGTTGACAATATCCTCACCTGTGTTAGTCCAGGTTGACTAGTGAAACAAATCCAGAGACACTCATATGTGTGTAAGAAAGAACTTTATAGTGGAGAGCAAATGCCTTGAGAATGATTGGGGCAGGGAATGTATGGATGTGCTTTATACAATTGATGTATGTATATGTATGGATTGTGGTAAGAGTTGTTTGAGTCCCTAATAAAATGTAAAAGAAGAAAAGAGAAAAAAATGATTAGGGCAAAGACTGTACAGATGTGCTTTATACAATTGATGTATGTATATGTATGAACTGTGAAAAGAATTGTATCAGCCCCAATAAATTGTTTAAAAAAATTTTAAAAAAAAAAAGAAAGAACTTTATATCAAAGAGAAATTATACATTAAGAAAACATCCTAGCCCATTCTATCAAATCTATAAGTCCAATATTACCCCATAGGTTAACACTAGTCCATAAGTTCCTCTTTGGACTCATGTAGCTATGCAATGATGCCAAATGCCGGAAGATCACAGGCCAGTGGGTGGAAAGTCTTGTGGATCCAGTGGCGGTAGACGCACCTCAGCGCTGGCAGGGGTCTCCACGTTGCTCCTCCAGCTCCAGGGCTCTGGCTCCATCAGCATAACTCCATGTGGCTTGTCAACAAGAAGACAAAACAGAGAGTGTGGTTGGCCTCCAGTGAGCTATTTCTCTCCATCATGCCTCCAAGATTGACAGGCTAGACTCCACCCCTTCCTCAAGTTGACAGTAGATTATATAACGGCCACACTCACTCCTTGTTGGGCGGTGCCAGGTCTACCTTCAGAGATCACAGTTGACTTGGGGAAGTCTTGCAGTGTATGGCAAAGCGTGGACAAGGACCCACGGGCATTCTGACTCAGCCACATTTTACTCCAGTGTCAGCAGGGAATGTCATCCCATGGGCCCGTGACTCTGGGAAATGCAAGGGTCAGTCAGAAAGTCTTGCTATGGACTCATGGCCACCTTGATCTAGCAGAAAAAGCAAAAGGCACAGCTATTGCTTCTGCCATAGCCTCAATCCAGGTCTGCAGCTTCCGAAGGCAGAGTCTTCATCTCCTTGAACCCTCGCCTGAAAGACTTCTGTGCACTGCGATTTACACCAGATTCGGCACCCTCGATGGGCTCAGAGGATGTTCCTTTTAGGCATCCTTTGGGTTTGGGGGGACACAAAAAGTCTGCAGGAGCCAGATCAGGGCTGTAGTGTGGATGGGGTGAGGTTTCCCAGAGTTTTTAATAGGCCAACCCTTGCTACCCTCAAAGAATGAACAGATACATCATCTTGATTGGGGGGGGGGAGGCGGGATCCCTCAGCGCAACGTTCCTGATCTTCTTCCCACCAGCGCTGTTTTCCATGTTCTTAAAACGACTGCTTAATAGACTCCCTGGACCATCCTGTGTCTTCTGAAGGAAAAAAAGCTATCAAGAGTACCCCTTGGGAATCAAAATCAACAACAACAGCAATAGTTGCTAGCACCTTCTGAGCTGACCTCATGACCTCGAATTAGACTGGCCCATCAGTTCCACAGAAGCCACTGGTTTGACTGGACCTGGCTCTTTGCAGCAGGTCGGTCCATCCAAGCCTCGTCCTCAGTTACTAGTAGTTCCACAAAGTCCTCTTTGTTGGCTTTCTTCTATCTTAACACACTGGTGGTACGATGAGCTCTTTGAGCTAGTTGATCTTCAAGCCAACTGTTTTCAGCACCCATCCAGCCAAAAGCTTGCTGAGGTTGAGGTGTGTGCTTAAATCCCAATGCTGAGCCCTGTGAGGTGCCCCCGAAGCAGCTATCTCATCAATGGGGATTGTACAGTCTTCTTTTTCTACTGCCTGGGCTTCGACCACAGTTTCTTGGTTGGTTGAAGTTGATGGTCTTCCTCTTTTGACTGATCATGAATGTCTCTCCAATCACCCTACAAATACTTGCTCCATGTAAAAATTCTCTTTTAGGAAGGAGATTCCCATCACATTGCTGCAAAGCTTCCTCGTCTTTTTTTTTGAGACGAACTTGTTTGGCACTAAAGACTCTACATTGCCCATTTCATTTTTACTTTTCCTCAAAGCCTCCTTGAGTTATGAGGCTGTCCTTTCGGTGTTTTGTGAAAAATTTGATCTTATTCCTGACCTCACATTTATTTTCCCCCAACAGCATAGCAAGTATCCCTTTAATAGAAGGCACCCTAAGGAGAGAAGGCAATTGTGCTTCTGAAGGAACTGGGCTGCAGCCATCATCTGCTCAGGGGCTTGTAGAACCGCCTTCTGTGTGACCTGGAAGCCCCCGTAGTGATATTTTTTGACAGACCCGCACATGGTGGATGCTCAGAGACACTGCTCTTATGAACCCCTGGCGGCATCCCGGATTCCAGGAGAGGGGCTTTGTGTAGGCTCCATCTGAGTCACTGGCCGGATCACGAGAGAAGAACCAGAGGACAGGGCCTTGATGCCCAGCTGAGCCCACAGCTGGTGACTGTCCCCCGCCTTCCAGAGAAGACCCTGGGCATTTTCAAGCAGAAATAATAAACCACTGTGGTTTGGTTTTTTGTTGCTTGAAACAGAGAGATGATTTATCTCCCAGCCCTCATGCAGCCAGAGCTGTGAGAGAGGCAGCAGCTGGCAAACCCCCCCCCCAACCCCCCGGAGAGGGGCTCAGAGTCAGCTCCTCATAGGCAGGCACAGCCAGCTCTCCCTGGGAGGCACCGGGAGGTGGAATGCGAAGTGCTGGACACAGACAGTCCCTGCTGGTGTCCCTGAACCCAGGGAGCAGGGGAGGGGGAAGGTATCACAGAATCCCTTTCGATCTGAACCACCTGGTGGTTAATTGGGTCGCTGGGAGTCCAGGGAGAGGTTTGCAGACAGTGTCAAGTGCAATGTGTATGTGGAAGCAGCTGTGGATGCTCACTCTGTAGACGCACGCACAATTGTGAACACATAGACACAATGGCTCCTTCCAGCCAGCTTGCTGGGCTGGGAAAGGCATGGTCAGAGCCAGCCCTGTGTTCCCACCATCTGTCCTAACAGGACCCTGGCAGCCACGTGTTCTCTAAGCATCCTGCAGCCTCCCCTCCATCCCACAGGACATCTCTTAGCCGATGGAGGAAGCAAATGTCTGAAGAGGATTCTGGGAAAGCATATTTCCCCGGTAAGCCTCTTTCTCCTCCTTCCTTCCCTTCGATTTGGGGAAGACACGGGCTTAGTAGCCACAGCATCTTTTGGCCACAGGCCAGCAGAGCGACTGCCGCAGGCTGAGGGTGGCGGGGCAGAAGGACAGAAGGACACAGAGCAGTCCTTGGTGACATCACAGAGCCCTGCACCCGCCCTGGTCCATCTCCCCTGGATCCACGCAGGTCGGGGGAAAGCACACTGGCCTGTGGAAGCCTCTTCTTTGTCAGCGGTTTCTTTACTCATACCAGTGGAGGGGCGTCCAGAGTCAGGCCCTTGATCATCCTGGTCCTGAAGCCCATTCAGCCACAGCCTGGCTTTCACGGTTTCCTTTTCTCCATGACTGGATGGCACAGTAACCCCGGGGCAAGCTCCCCGGGGTGGAGGGCTGCAGCTGTCTGGGTGATCTTGTTCCTGGGGGCCGGCGCCCACGGCGGTGCCCATGCACGGGAGGATGCAGTGACCGGGATGTGAAGAGATGAGTAGGTGGAGGGAGGGGGAAGAGTGAGCGGGGACCTGCTGGTCGGTTCTACTTGTCATTTCCTCTAGCCTGATGACCTGCTGGACTGGACGCCTTGCTTCCCAACAGGACTTTCCGTAAGGATGGGATGTCCTCTGCCTGTGCCGTCCAGCAGGGTGGCTGCGTGTGACTCCTGAGCACTTGGCATGTGGCTAGCATGATGGAACTGAACGTTAAATTTTACTTCCTTGTAATCAATTTGAACCTCAATAGCCCTTGTGAAGACCATGCCGTAAAGCACAGGACCTGACCCTCGGGGTCATTCTTGGCCATGTTCTCTGATCTTCATTCTCCTTCCTGCTGGTCTCCTGCCCTTTCCACGCCCCTAGCCCTCAGCCCATCAGCCCAGTGGTCACATCCTGCTGCCAGGATGAGTCTCTCCTTCACCTTTAATTCCAGGGTCCCTCCCGTAATTTTACATGCTCGGCAGTCCAGCTGTGTAGCACCCAAGCCTGCCCAAGGTGTCCTAGCAGCTACTGGATCCGGTCAGAAGTTACCCTTGGTACCAAAGAAGGTATAAAAAGGCCCCACGCATTCACCAAGGCAATCCCAGCTACCTGGTCTATGTCCTGGCTGAACCTGTTGGTTGTGCCAGGTGGAAGGTTCGGTTAGATTAAAGAGCCCACACATCCATCGCTCTCCTAGGGATTCTGGATGGAGGAGAGCAGCATTTCCAGGGACCCAGGCTCCCCCATCAAATGGATTTCAACCTTGAGAGAGGAGTGAGCTTTGGGAAATTCATCACATTTCATTCCTCATGGGACACGGGTATGATGCGTTTGGTACCCTAGTGGGAACCTCTGTGTCATAGAAATGAGCCAGAAACTCAAGCTCAGGGCACAGATTGTGCTCACTGGCCCAGACATGTCACCAGAAGGGACATGGAGCTGGGTTGTGATGCTAGCTATCAGATGGGACAGAGGGGGGATCTCCTGGCTACACCAGCCTCCCACCTCATCCTCTGGACTTCATGATGTCATCGCAGGCAAACACAGCATCGTCCCAGAAGAGAGCATGAGCCGCCATAACCCCTGTGCTCAGAGAAGGCAGATGCAGCAGCTTGTCCCCGGAGAGCAACGGAGTCCTGCAGGCAGAGGGCAGAAACTGCAAGAGATTCTGTGTGTGTGTGTGTGTGTGTGTGTGTGTGTGTGTGTGTGTCTGCCCAGGGAAACCTTCACATCATCTGTCACCGGTCCCGGTGGTTCTGGAAGAAGAATAGAACTGTATTCTTGCCAAGCTTCTCAAAGCACAAAACTCGGATGCTCTCACTGCCATCGAGTCAATTATGACTCAGAGTGGCCCTATAGGACAAGGAACAACTGCCACTGTGGGCTTCCAGGACTGTCACTCCTAGGGGGAGTAGAAAGCCTCTCTTTCTCCCTCGGAGCTGGCTGGTGGCTTCGAACTACTGACCATACGGTTTAGCATCCCAGCACGTAACTACTATGCCACAGGGCTTATCCTAAAGTAGGAAAGTTCCTGCCAAAGACAAGAGACTCATCTCAGCTGTCACTGGAGCTATCCTCTGATCACCCAAGCTGTCTCATCTTGGGATCCTTAGCTGAGTTCCAGCTACAAAGACGCTGCTTCCAAATACGCAGCGTGAAGGGCACAGCCATCCAACACCATCCAGGCGACTCTGGAGGGTGGGGCGCGTTTTTGGAGCCTGAGGTGTGAGCGGCTGAAGGGAGGTGTCTGTGTCAGTGAGGGTATTGGTCCAGCTGCAGGCTCTCCTGCATGGAGTCACCTGAGAGGCCAGTGCCCAGACTCTTTCTGTCTCCTCCACTCCATCCTCCCTGAGGGCATGTGCTCATCCACATGGTCCACTGTGGTGGCTCAGCACCACATGCACCCAGGAACCCCTGGTGACTGTCGGAAAAATGGAGAAAGAGAAGACTCTCTCCTTCAGTGCTCCGTGTAGGAGTGGCAGACTCAGCCAGAGCTCAGTGGCATGACCTCATATCACTGCAAAGGAAGCTGGGAAAGTGAGGCTTTATTCTGAGTGGCCCTCTACCCAGTCCAAACATTGAGATTCTGTTACTCTACATCAGTGTTCTCAACCTTGCAAATGCCATGACCCTTTAATACAGTTCCTCCTGTGGTGGTGACCCGACCCCCCCCCCAACAACCATAAACTTATTTTCGATGCTACTTCATGACTGCAATTATGCTACTGTTATGAATTGGGCGACCCCTGTGAAATGGTTCTTCAACCCCTACAGGGGTCATAACCCACAGGTTGAGAACTGCTACTCTAAAGGGAGGAGGGAGTGGACACCTGGGAGCACCTGGGAGCCTTTGGAACAGAAGCTTCTGGTTCATTGACAAGTGTATATGTTAGAACCTCAGGCCCTGTCAGTCAAAGGAAATGAGGCAACACTGCCATTGGAGGGGAGAATCTTTTCCATCGCAGCTCCCGAGCCGAACATTCCATGTGTCATCGTGGATATGTGGCAAAATCTCCATGATTCATCACAACGCCCAATGACTTCCCTGACAGAGATGGTGCCACACACAGTCTGTGTTTACTGATACCCACAGAGCCTCAGAGACATCAGAGGGACCTTGGTGGTGTCGTGGGTAAAGCACCTGGCTGCTAACTGCAAGGTTGACGGTTCAAATTCACCAGCCACTCTGAGGCAGAAAAAATGAAGCTGTCTACTCCTATAAAGATTTGCATCTAGAAAGCCCGCAGGAGCAGTTCCACCCTGGCCTGTAGGGCTGCTATAATTCAGACCTGCCTTGATGGCGATGGATGTGAGACAGGGAAGCTGTGATCGGTAGGTTTATTGTGCCAACCTGGCCGATAAGAACATGTGGGATTAATAAGGTCACAGTTTGACTGGAGAGCAAGGAAATAAATGGCTCAGCAAGTCCTGCCCCCCTCTCTCTTGCTCTCTGGTGATCAGATCAGCATGTGGCTGCTTTAGCTAGTTCTCTGCCTCAATGTGTGAGCTACACTACCTGTGGGACAGCCAACCCGTGGATCGTGTTGCTAGAGCTTGAGGCTCCTTCGAGACCTGCTCCGCCACACTATTGGTATATGCATTGCTTGAGCTTGGGACGGTCGGATCCTGTCGTCTTGCATTGCTTGAGCTTTATATCCACCCGGGCCTGCTTTGCTAAGCTCCTGAGCTGCTGACTGTTGGTGACCCACCCTGCTGTTTGCTGCCTGTGGCTGGATTGCCAGCATTGCCCTAGAGAAGATCCGGCTGTCTGCCTCCTTGACCTTCAACCCAGAAGCCCTCATGAGTTGAAGGACTTCCAGTATATTAGCTGTTCCACAGAAGTGAGCTGAACGGAGCCCTCTGCACTGCTGTGTGGACTAATTAGCTCTTATATTCCTTCATGCTGTGTGTGTATATATATACATATATACATAATCATAAGTGACCTAGTTTGTTTCTCTAGAGAACCCTGTCCAGCCCAGCCTCAGTCAACAAAGGGTAATAGCATGTGCTTCCCTCAGCATGGGCTTCCACAAGAGTGAAACTCACGTAACCTGGCAATCCTACTGGGGACAGAAGTGGGATAGACTAATGAAGAGTGTAGATCTGCAGGCAGGTCACTTGGGTTCAAATCTCAGCATCACCGTCTGCTTGCTATGTGACCGCAGGGAGGGAACCTGTCTTCTCTGTGCCTCAGTTCCCTGTTCTAAAGAGCCAGGATTTGGGGAACCCCACCCTTGTGAGGCACTTGAAACGCTGGTGGTCTAAACCCACCCAGCTGCTCTGCAGAAGAAAAACCTGGTGGTCCACTCGTGGGAAGCTTACAGCCAAGAAAGCCATCCTAGAGGATTTTTGCTGAGCGAACCATCAGAGAAGCTGGATTATATGAAGAAAAATGCATTATCATGATTGAAGAGAGGCTTGTTAACAACCTGCCTGCTGAAAGTGGGGAGACCTTGAAGCAGTTGCTGATGAAGAACAAGGATTGCAACCTTCTGTGGACACTACAAATCAATGTAAATAAGACCCAAATCCTCACATCTGGACCAATAGGTAACATCATGATAGACTGAGAAAGGGCTGAAGTCGTCAAGAATTTTGTCTCGCTTGTATCCACAATCGATGCTCGTGCGAGCAGAAGTCAAGAGATCAAATGACGCACTGCATTGGGTAAATCTGCTGGCACAAGACCTCTTTAGAGTATTATAAAGCAAGGATGTTACTTTGAGGACTAAGGGGCACCTGACCCAAGCCCTGGTATTTTCAGTTGCCTCGTATGCATGTAAAAGTTGGACATTGACTACGGAAGACCAAAGAATTGATGCATTTGAACCGTGGTGCTGGAGAAGCGTACTGGAAATACCATGGACTGCTAAAAAGATCAACAGATCTGTCATGGGAGAGGTACAGCCAGAGTGCTCCTTAGAGTTAAGGGTGGCAAGGCTTCCTCTGACATGCTCTGGACATATTGTCAGGAGACAGCAGTCCCTGGAGAGGGACGGGTGCTTGGTAAAGTGGCGGGGCCGCGACAAAGAGGAAGGCCCTCATGGAGATGGAAGGACACAGTGGCTACAACAGTGGGCTCAGGCGTAAAAACAATTGTGAGGATGGAGCAGGGCAGGGCAATGCTTCCTTCTGATGTGCACAGGGTCGCTTTGGGTTGGAACCAATCTGATGGCGCCTAACAATAACAGCCAGCAATTCTGCCCTGTCCCATGGGGTTGCCATGAGTTGGGTCAACTGATTAGCAGATGACAGCCGCCTGTACTCGGACTGCAGTAAGAATAAGCTGCTGCTATTCCCTATGGGTCTGAGAAATCACACACACACACACACACACACACACACACACACACACACACACACACACCTCCTCCTCAGCCCGTGCCCAGGTGTGAGGCAGCAGCTGTAACGTGGTCTTCTAACGCCAGCTCTCCTAGTGGCCAGAGCCCTTTGATGTGTGTGCCCTCTGCCTCTGAGCCTCCCGGCAGTGCTGAGTGGGGAATCCTCCACTCCATTTTGCAGAGGAGAAAGCTGGGACCCGGGACTTGAACCCAGGATCTGGGAGGCCCAGGGCATGCATAGGCCTTCCAGCAGTTCTACACCCACTCTTTCTCTGTGCCAGGAGCTGCTGTGGGTCCAGGGACACAGTTCCCTGCCTTGTGGGAGTTCCCAACAGTGGCAGGGGGAGGCTGGTCCTCCCAGTGCTTCCAGATCATGGAGATGGGACCCAGAAGAAAAATCAAAGCCGGATGATGTGGGTGGTGTGCACAGGGCTCCAAGGGCGCTCTGTGAGCAGATGATGCTCTGTAGTGCCCTCAGAACTGGGCACAGCCAGGCAGAGAGCTGGGTGACAGCACCCCAGGAGGAAGCTCAAGTCAAGAATGAAGCTGACACCTTTGTGGGAGGACATGGGGCGGGGAGACACCTTTGAGGCCCAGAGCCTGCTGAACATCTGGGAGCATTTCCAAGTTGCGCAGTGTCTCCAGAGCAGAGTTCCCACTCTGGGCAAGAAGGGCACCTGGGGGACAGTCCTCGATGTCCCGGGGAAGGGCCAGGGCTCCTCAGAGATGCTGCAGCCGTGGGGCTGCCTTTTTCCCAGGTGGGTCCCCCATCATCTCCGATCAAGGAGCGAGAAGTGTGACGGGGCAGGCAGACACCTGTGACAGCGTCCCTATGTCAAGGTGCCAACGTGGCACGATCTTGACAATGGGCTGTGGGGGACCCTCCTGCTGAACTCAGCCTGGTTCTGCCTGCATGCACCTGGCTGTTTGCTGAGCCTCCTCTTCCCAGGCTGTTTGGTTTTCTTATTCTCAGAATAAAACATGACAAGTCAAAACATACCCACGATGCGGAATTACTATACTTGGATCTGCATCACATTATCCCTGCAATCTCCCAATCATCTAGCCGTGAGAGGACGCCGCTGTCGAACACGCTACTCTTTGGGGAGAGGGAGAGAATGGCCGTGACTGCTCACAGGAGCGGAGGCATTGAACTCAGCTGTGTGTGTGTGTGTGTGTGTGTGTGTGTGTGTGTGTACCCACAAACCAACCACACGCAGGCACGCACCTTCTTTCACTGGTGTGGTGCTTACACATCACAGACTCGACATCACAAAACCACCCAGCGGTGTCAGAGGCCTCGCAACCCTCATGTGGCCCAGGCCTGGTGTCCAGGAGACCCGGCTCTGCTCCAGGCCCCATCCCCCGCTGTGAGAACCAGCCTGCCCGGAGCCCCCAGTGAAAGGACCTGAATTCAATCTAGACTGGCCCATATTGTGCCACCGCGAATGGCCCAGGTGACCCCTGGTTAGTGCCCTGCCTCCTGGTGTCCTGGGAACAGGCGCAGTGGCCTCTGGTGGGGACAGGGCTTCCTGACGGTGTGGGGCGTGGGCCCATGAGGCTAGTGTTTCATGGAAACGCCTGGTGGGCCAGGGGCTGCCAGGAATGAGAATGAGGCGCTTCCCTTCCCTTCCTCCTCCACGTTGATCTGCATGACTAAGCTCTCTGCCTTTTTGTTAAAAAAAAGAAAATGTGTTTGTTTGTTTCTCGATTGTTGCGCTGTCTCCTGTGCAGGAAACAAATTACTTGCTGGCCAGGCAGGGAGCTCTGTCTGGCAGGAGCCCAGTTCTCCTCCTGCAGCAATCTGGGCCGTCGTTGGGCCGGGCTGGCCAGGGCAGGACGCTCTGGGAGACACAGACGGTCGGGCCTGGCCCAGCCTGGGGAGGCAAAGATAACAATGACTTTGGCCCCCAGCAGATGCGTTTGGGGCCGCCGCTCTTGGCAAAGGAGGGAAGAGAAGACCCCCCCACCCCACACCCCAAGTTGTCGGATTCGGCTGTCTTTAATGAAGAGCTCAGGGTATGGCAGCGTGAGTCTGAGATCCTGGTGCAGGGGCGGGCTGCAGGTCTTTTAGATTTGTGGTGCTCAGCTCTTCCAAGGTCAATGTCTAGTAACAACTATTACTCTCCTCTCTTAGGGCCCCTGACTTGACATTCCTAGAGAAGATCAGCAGGAAGTCTTGGCAGTGCAATGGTGAAGGGCTGGACTGCATGTCTAAAGGTTGGCGGTTCAGACCCACCCCGAAGTTCTGTGTGAGAAGGACCTAGCAACCTGCCCCTGTCAACATGGCAGCCTGGGAAGCCCTGCGGTGGGTTCGGCTCTGTCCGCTCCAGCACACGGCACCCCAGACCGCGGCGACTCAGGGTCGAACTCTCGCCTTCCGTTGGGGAAACTTGACTTCCGTGTCCAGCCGGTACCGCTCATGCGCAGCCACCACGGAGGGCGTGTGCGTTGTGGTGCTGACTCGGTTTCCCAGAGCGTCCCATCTAAGACAGACTGGGAGGAAACAGCCGGACTTGGAAAGGTCAGCCCGTGCAATCCCCGTGGGTCACCGTGGACCAGTGCATCCTGGAGACGGGAGCGTTGTGTTCCATCATGGTGGCCCTGTGGTCACCGCGAATTAAGAACTCACCTGACAATGATAACTCAATCTACTGACAGGCATAATTTAAATCAATTGAATGCCCTGCCTATACTATAAAGGGAGAAAGGGAAGGAATTTAGAGTAAAACATAACCCATCTCAAGATGCAAATGCTCCGCTAGGATGCACTTCAGATGTCTGGGCAGGTAGACTCCCAGGGAAGGAAGCTGCTAACCCAGACGGAGCACCATGTGTTATTTGGGGCTATGAGAGGCCACAGGAGGCTCTGGGCCTAACTGCAAGGTTAGCAGTTTGAAACCACCAGCCACCCTGAGGGAGGAAGATGAGGCTTTGTACTCTTGTAAAGAGGTATGGTCTCAGAAGCCCACAGGAGTGGTTCTGCTTGCCCTGTGGGGTTGCTAGGACCGGACTCCACTGGATGGCGGTAAGCAAGAGGATGCTTTTCCCAAATCGTGACAGCTCTTGATAAAGTCCAGAAGAGAACAAAGCCCCAATTCCCCATCGTTTACGCTCCGGCTGCATTTTGAAAAAGCTCTGCCGATTTTAAAACTATGGGGGGAAATGTTGTTGTTTGTTTACTTGTTGTTATGTAACAAAAACCCAAACTTTTGTTCAGGCCATAGACTGTGTTCTGAAGCTTTTAAAATGACATAACGATCCCTGCGAGACTGAAAGTTGGTGCCCCTCATGGCAAACCTGTAGGCATGTGTGGGTCAGAGGGTGGTGCTAGGATTCATCCCTAAGGTAGGAATGGCGTCCAATTCCCAGATAGGAATGGGAGTCCCCAGAGAGGAAAGGACACACCCAAGGGTCCACAGCCAGAAAGGGGTGATGTTGGGACATCAGGGAGATTCAAATGCCACTGTGATCCCACACTCCTCCTGTCACCACATCTCAAGGTCCCGGAGTGGCACAAGTGATGCCCACTTGCCCAAGGGCTTCAAGTGCTCCTCCCTTCCAGCCAGCAGGGCTGTGTGGTCTGCGTAACGTAGGTATGCATGGGGGTGCACAAGGACTGGAAACTGTCATCCGACTTAGCTGCAAGGGAGGCAGGATGGTCAAGTAGCCAAGTCCACAGTCAGAGGCAGCTGCTTGTAAGCTGTTTGCCGAACACCGGAACACAGTTCCCATGTGGCCCAAAAGAGGAAAACACGCATGCCCGTGAGCCCCTCTCAGCAGGTGGCCTTGGGAAAGCTATTTGCTCCTTTAGCCAATGACTCCTGCCACCCCTGAAGGTGGCCCTACATCATCCCCTCGTTATTTCTCTCCTTGGCTGTCACAGTCCGGCCTGTAGCCCCATCCCTGGCGGCCTCTGCCCTCTTAGTCTCTTAGCCTCAAAGCCACAAGGAGATGGTTCGATCGTTGTAGAAGCAGCGCCAATCATTACTCATTCGCCCTTGGCGTGAAATCAACCGCAGGACCAAGGGGGTTGTGCCGCAAATAGTTCAAAGGCTGCACCTCCTGAGCAGACAGTGCCTCCGCATGGGCGGAGCCGGCCCTGATCTGCACGCCTGAAAGGCAGGAGCAGGGCTGCCCTGGTGCGCAGACAACCCTTTCTGAGCCTGCCTTCCTCAGCAACTGCTTAGTGTCTGCCACCCACCGGGTGATGCGCTAGTAGCCGGGCACACTCTGCGGAGGGGAAGTAGACGTGGCTCCTGCCATCGTGGGCTGTTTCTTTGGGATGGAGATGAGGGAGTGAGGAACAGCATATCCTCACCAGACTGCCTTCCAATAGCGATTGCGGCAATTTCCACAATGGAAAAGCTTGGAAACAAAAAACCCCAATTATAGAGGAATGGATAAACAAGCTCCGGTGCATTCATACAGTGGGATATTATGCATCAATAAAAAGCAATGACAACCCTCTTCGACCCAGCAGGAGATGGACAAAACTAGAAAACAGTGTGCTTAGCAAACTCAGTCAATCTTACAAAGATATTTAATAACACCATTATTATAAGGGGGAAAAATGTGGTTTATACACCAAAAGACAAGATTCTCATGACAACAAAGAGGCCAGGAGCAGGAACAGGGAGAGGGGAGAGATAGGAGGGATGGAGGAAAGAGAATCACATTCAGTGAGACTTTAATGGGATGTTGTTGTTGATTTCATGTCCTGAGTAACAATATTCAGTGCGCTTCCTGTAAAACCAAAGTTTTTCATACATGGATTCCCCCCTGTGGTGTAGGCTGGGCCTGGTCTGATTTTCCAAAATGTTCTGTATTTTTTTATTTGTATTATTTTGTGTGGTTTTTATTTGTTCATAGAAGAGATCTCAGAGGATTTGTGTCGATGGAGGTCACCCTCTTGAAGCTGTGTTCTATGCTTTCCCATTTTTCAGTATATGAAACCCAGGATTGATGAACTTATAGAGACAGTGAGTGGAATAAGGGGGAGGGGGTAGGTAGAGTGGTGTGGGGTGTCAAGGAGTCCAGGTAGAAAAAGAATGGTTGGAACTGATTGTGGTTGCAAATGTACAATTCCACTGATCATGATGGGAATGAAATGTTATATTATTAAATCCCAACTAAGTTGTTTTTTTTTTAGGGAAAAAAATTAAATCCCTCCAGATTCCTTAGGCCTCAGGCTTAATGGTAACGGAGAGAAAGTGAAGCTGATATGGATTTGGCCGCTTTAGTGACAAGTTCATTTCAAGCCGATGGGTAAAGATAGATGCCATAGAGAGACTGAGACACGGCTTTCTAAAGTTGAAGAATGGTGCCACTCTCCTGCTCACAAGCCTCCAACGATTTCTCCCCGACACACATGTAATGGACACCAAACTCCCACCTGGGCCTGCCAACCCCACCTGGGCCCTGACTGCCTCTCTCCCCTGCGTGCTGACATGCTTGCTGTGACCCAAGGGTGCAGCCGCTGTGCTCTGCTCATGTGTCTTCCACCCTGTCTCACTGGCTCCCACCACGCTGGCTGTCACTCAGCAACCCCATGTGGGTCGGAGCACTGCTGTGCTTCACGGGATGTAAGGGACTGGTGTTTTTGGAAGTAGGTTACTGTGGCTTTTTCTGAGATGTCTCTGGGTGGACTCAAACTTTCAACCTGTCAGTTAGCAGTCAAGTATATTAACTGTTTGTACTCTTCTACTCCATTTAGGCCACTGTTGTTTGGGGTCTCTGTTACCATCAAACCCAATCACAGTGGACCTAGCACATTATCTTTCATTGAGGGGCGAGGTAGATAGTTTATTGTGCCAACCTGGCCGATAAACACATGTGGAGTTAATTGAAGGGCAGAGGGATAAATGACTCAGTAAGGCTCGCCTTTTGAGTTCTCGGGTCTCTTGCTTTGTGATGGTCGAACCAGGGTGCAGCTGCCTCAGCCAGTTCCCTGCTTTAGCTGGCAAGGCTCACTTCATGCAAGACATCCCTGAGGAGAAGTCACATGGACCTACCCTCATGCAGTGCTGGGTGCTGGAGCATCTGTGTGGAGACCCCTGCCAGCGCTGATGTGTTTACACATTCACTGGCTCAGCTTTCCTCCTACAGTCGGCATCATTGCATCTGTTTGTGAGCTGGAGGAGGACTTTGTGGATTGGTGTTGGACATATGGGTTAATGGGTTAATGCTGGACTTGTGGGCTTGGGCAGCACTAGGTTGGGATGTTTTCTTGATGTGCACTTAAACTTTATATAAAACTCTTATCTGTGGATTTGTTTCTCCAAAGTACCCAGACTCATAGAGGGGGCTGGAAAAAACTTTAGAACAATACTAAAAGCAGGGTGATGTGATGAGTTTGATGTATGAAATGATCTCTCTAGCTGCAGTGAGGAGAGCGTGGGTGCTGGGTGGTGGGTTTGAGGGGAGATGTGGGCGAGGCCGCCTGTCTGCCCCCCGTCTGGAGGACACTGAGGCTTCCTGAAACAACAAGGCTGCAGGGATGGGGGGTATACTGAGAAAGGAGGAGCCTCCGAGACCAAATGTGGCCCAGCCTTGTCCCTGTGTGGGTTACCTGGGTAGCTGTGTGGTTCTGGCATCAGTCATATTTTCTTCTTTCTTTTCAATAATTTCATTGTTGCTGTTGAAACTATACACAACAGAACACACATCAACTCAACAAAATCTGCATGTGTGCTTCAGTGCTGCTGATCACCTTCTTCATGTTGTGTAACCTCCCGTGGTAAGGTGTTCCTCCCTGTGGATAAGGGCTCGCCTCTCCTAAAGCTCTTATCTCACCTTTCAAGCTGCTGTTACCAATTTGATTCATTACTGATGGTTCGTAAAGGGGCATAATGAGATGCTCAAGTCAGAAATGGCTCAGATCTTCTCATTTAATTTTCTTATCTGAGAAGCAGAGCAGTTGGAGACTGGCTTATCAGGACTCTAATTGATCTACTGATTACTCTGCTGTCCACAGTCACAATGGGTAAATCTTGTGCCAGGTCTCAGCCATCTGTCCTGCTCACAGACCCTTCTGAAAGCGCAAGCAAGTCCCTTGTATCTCGTCAGAAACTGAGCAGCTGCCCCATGACTGAGAGAGCAGAGCGAGCTGTGCACAGAACCAACCGGAGGGGCCTCATCCCAAGCTCCTTGGTGTCACAGTGACAATGTCCCAAACCGGCAGGGGACCTGATACACACACGTCAACAGTGAAGCCAAATAGCTTCCACGGGTGAGCCCTGCCATGAAAGGAAGCAGCAGTCTCAGCACAGCCCCCCAAACTGCAGGACCAGCCCTGCCCCACACTGATGAGAGCGTGCTAAAGCTACCTTACCAGATGCGGAGCTTCATTGCAAGATGCTGAATCCCATACCACCTCTGACTCCGTGTTGAGCGAGACTAAAATCTCAGTAAGAAATGCTGAATCACTGCTGACTCGCTGAAAAAAAAAGTAAACCACCAACCAGGGCGGCACCTAGAAGCTCCCCAGACACATGTTGGAACCCTGATAGGACCTTGAATGACGTCAAAGAGCCAGCAAGACCGCCTATAAAGGCCCGGGTAGAGAGACTGAACTCAGAGAGCTAGGAACCAAGGAGCAGACATCAGCACCTGCTCTCTCCAACTGCACCCGGTGAGTACAGCGATGAAGGCAATGCCTGATGGGACTACGGGCCAGTAAGTAATATTTAAGATTGTGAGATTGTTTGGTGTGTATGTTTGAAGCGAATAAACCGAGCATTTGAAAATGTCAAAGATCATTAAGTAATTATTGATCACGCCGCTCGTGACACCACACAGTCATGCACGCAAACACTCTCATCTACACACCTGTGCACATTCAGACTTTAGAGAAGTCCGTGAATGCCGCTTTATTTACACCAAGGTCTTATTTACTCATTTGTTCACAGTATCGTGGTGCTTTTTCAGTATATATAAATGTCCCTAGGGCAGGAATCTCATCTTTCTTGTTCCCCTGTTCTCCCCAACACCCAAAACATGCTTGTGTTAGGCGAGATTGTCCAGAGAAACAAACCCGTGGCATTCATCTGTGTACAAGAAAGAACTTTATGCCAAAAAGCAAGTGGACATCCAGAAGGCATCATCCCACCCACCCAGCCCAAGCCTAGCTCAAGTCCATAGGTCCAAAGCAGGTCAAAGACGCCAAATGGTGAAAGGAGATCACATGCAGGTGGGTGCTGAGTCATGTGGATCCAAGGTGGGTGGAGACATAGCAGGGCACCAACAGCTCTCAGGGTTAGGTGGCCCACCTGGGGTCACCCTTAGAAACAGACACGGGGTCCGAGCAGAACGAAGGTAAAGGGCAAGGAGGAGGTGATCCCAGTGTCTCTCATGCATCTACAACAGGCCATCCCTCAAGGAGGTGTCATCAGGCTACCAGTTGCTTGACAGGTGGGGCTCTCCACACAGGTACCATCACGTTGACATAAAATCTAACCACCACAATGCTGGACACAGAGTGGGTGCTCACCAAATCTTCCATGTTAGGTGGAGGGGTGGATGGATAAATGGATAGATAGATAGATGATAGATAGATAGATAGATAGATAGATAGATAGATAGATAGATAGATAGTCAGGTCACTATCTCTTCTGTGCCAAGTAGAGAGGGTTGACCCCCACCTAGAGCATCACAGGTAATATCTATGAGGCTCTTTGGAATCTGGCTTGAATATCTGACAGCTCCTTGTCGATATACTGCTGCAACTATGTTGGAATTATTTTTAACAAAACGTTCCTTGTGTGTGATATTAATGATACTGTTTGATAATATCTTTATTCTATTGAATTACTTTCTTCGAAATGGGCACACATATGGATCTCCTCCAGTTGGCTGGCCAGGTACCTGTCTTCCAAATTTCTTGGCATAGCCTTGTGAGTGTTGCTTTCATTTGTTGAAGTGCCTCAATTGGTATTGCGCTGATTCCCAACGCCTTGTTTTGGACTACTGTTTCAATGCAGGCTGGACTTCTTCCTTCAACACCGTCAGTTCTTGATTATATACCACCTCCTGAAATAGTTGTGTCAACCAATTTTCTTTGGTACAGCGACTCGATGTATCCTTTCCATCTTGTTTTGAGGCTTCCTGGAGACTCCATGTTTTCCCCAGAGCATCCTTCAATATTACAACTCAAGGTTTGAACTGTTCCTTCGGTTCGTGTAGCAGGAGACATGCCGAGTCTGTTCTTCCCAGGTCTTCACACCATTTATGATAATCAACTATTTTGTCTTCTTGAACTGACCTTTGAACTACTCTGTTCAGCTCCTTTACTTCGTCATTTCTTGCTCTGGGTTCAAGAGCAAGATTCAGTCTCTTCTGACATCCATTCTGGTCTTTTCCTCCGTCCCTGTGTTTGTGATGACTGGATTGGCTTCCTTCCTGTGTGCCGCTCCTGAGGATACCCCACAGCTCGCCTGGTCCTGGGTCATTAGTGCCTAATGCATCATCTTGAGAAGGTCTCTAGATTCAGGCAGGATATTCTCAAGGTTGTATTTTGATTCTTTGTTCTCCTTTCCTTCAGCTTCAACTTGAACTTACATAGGAGCAATTGTCCCAAAGCACCTAAGCGTGCCCACACCTGCAGCCCTGCCCTCACCAGTCTAATATCCTGCCCTATTTCCTTCGCACCTTTTTAAGTATTGGGGTGGATTTTCAATAGTGTAAGCTCTGTGAAGGAGCCCTGGTGGCGTAGTGGTTGTGTTTGGGGCTGTTAACTGCAAGGTCAGCAGTTCAAAACAACCAGCCACTCAATGGGAGAAAGACGAGGCTTTCTGCTCCCATGAAGAGTTACCGTTTCAGAAACCCACAGGGCCAGTTCTACCCTGTCCAATAGGGTCCCTGTGAATTAGATTCAACTTGAAGGCCATGTGTTTTTTGGGGTTGGATGCTGCATGAAGGCAAGGATTTCATGTTTCCTGCACACGTCTCTCTCCTCAACACCGAGCACATTCCAGGAAGGTAGTTGCTGTGGTGAGTAGGTTTATTGCGCCAACCTGGCCATTGGGAACATGTGGGGTTCGTAAGGTTGATTGGAGGGCAAAGAGATAAATGGCTTGGCAAAGCCTGCCTCTCTCTCACTTGCTCTCTGGTGGTCAGAGCAGCGGGTGGCTACTAGTCCTCTGTCTCAACTTGTGAGCTATACTACCTGTGGGACTGTCAACCCGTGGATCATGTCACTACAGTTTGAGGTTCCTTTGAGACCTGCTTCACCACGCTGCTGATGTATACATCGCTTGAGGTTGGATGGTCGGATCCTGTCATCTTGCTGACTGTTGGTGAGCCACCCCACCGGCCCTGCTGTTTGCTGCCTGTGGCCAGACTGCCTGCACTGCCCTACGGAATTAACTGTTTCCTTGACCTTGAACCTGGCAGCCCTTGTGAGTTGAAGGACTTCCAGTACATTAACTGTTCCATAGAAGTAAGTTGAACTGAGCCCTCTGCACTGCTGTGTGGACTAATTAGCTGTTATATTCCTCAGCACAAAGGACTATAACAGCTAATTAGTATATATTATATATAGTGATTATATATATATATAAAATCATAAGTGTCCTGGTTTTGTTTCTCTAGAAAACCCTGTCTAACACAGTTGCCAACACCTAGCTGCCTTGAAGGTGGTCCTGACTTATGGTTTCCCATCGTGTGTCCAATTAGAATGGTCTCCATAGGGTTTCAATGGCTGATTTTACAGAGATGTTGATCGCCAGATCTTTCTTCTGAGGCTCTTCCAGGTGGACCTGAACTGCCAACCTTTCAGTCAAGCACATGGCCCAGGGGCATCTCCCAGGGACTCCTGATATGACTGCAAACCCCTTGAGAAGGTGCTTTAGATAGACTCTGCCAGGACTGGGGACATGTCCGGAACTGATTGAAGTGAATGGACTAGAGATCCATTCTCCCCCTCCCCCAGGCACCCGATGTATTGGCAAGACACTAGTTTTTCAGGATGTGACTTATAAAGAGCAGGGCAGGGAAATGCCCAGGTCACTTTTCCGGATTCCACCTACCACTTCCTCTGAGAAGGCACAAAGCTATGAAAATGAGCAAGAAACGCGAAGATTAAAGACTGACCCTCCCTCCACACCTGGCTAACCCAGAGACTAGGAGCCGCTCCCTGTCCCGCTAGCAACCAGACGGGAGGACGGGGCTTAAAACGGATCCCGAGGGGACACGGCCTTTGCTCGCCATGAGCCGATTCTGTCAGGGTCTGTTGGGTGGGGTTTTGTTTGAGGCTTAGCAGGGTTTCTGACGTGCCGGTGGTCTCTTCAGGCCCTTTGTCCTTGTCATGCTTAAAAACAGTCTTCCCATACCAAAGAAGCCACCTTAGTTGAGGAGATTGGGATTACACAGGATGTCATTTCTTTTCAGCAAGATGCCCAAGCACAGAGGGTCCTTTCAAGGGCGGCGACTTGCCAGGTGCAGGAACCAGATGGTGATGGAGAGAATGTGTGAACAAGGCGCCCGGCTTAAGGTGGAGGGTGTCAAGCCCTGGCCATCAGAAGGGTACATTTGTTGTGTGGTGATTCACGCTAGGTTTAGTAACCACGTCTGGGGAGTTTTTGTTTTGTTTTGGTTTTTTTAATCATTTTATTGGGGGCTCGTACAACTCTGACCACAATCCATACATACATACATTGTGTCAAGCACTTTTGTACATTTGTTTCCCTCATCATTCTCAAAACATTTGCTTTCTACTTGAGCCCTTGGTATCAGCTCATCATTTTTTTCTCTCCTTCCCTACTCGCCCCTCCCGCATGAGCCCTTGATAATTTATAAATTACTATTATTTTGTAATAGCTTACACCGTCTGACGTCTCCCTTTACCTACTTCTCTGCTGTCCGTCCCCCGGGGAGGAGGTTATATGTAGACCTTGTAATTTGTTCCCTTTTTCTCCCTCACCTTCCCTCCACCCTCCCGATATCGCCACTCTCACCACTGGTCCTGAGTGGTTCATCTGTCCTGGATTCCCTGTATTTCCAGTTCCTGTTTGTACCAGTGTACATCCTCCAGTTCAGCTGGACTTGTAAGGTAGACTTGGGATCATGATAGTGGGAGGGAGGAAGCATTCAAGAACTAGAGGAAAATTGTATGTTTCGTCATTGCTACACTGCACCCTGACTGGCTCGTCCCCTTCCTGTGGCCCTTCTGCAAGGGGATGTCCAATTTCCCATAGATGGCCCTGGGACCCCACTCCACACTGCCCTTCATTCATAATGCTATGGTTTTTGGTTTTTTTTTTTTTCGTCTTTGATGCCATATACCTGATCCCTTAGATGCCTACTGATCTCACAAGCTGGTATGCTTCTTCCATGTGGGCTTTGTTGTTTCTCAGTTAGATGACCCCTTGTTTATCTTCCAGACTATAGGACCCCAGATTCTCTATCTTTTGACAGCCAGGCACCATCAGCTTTCTTAACCGTATTTGCTTATGCACCCACTTTGTCTTCAGCTATCATGTCGGGGTAGGCTGGTGTGCTTCTTCCATGTGGGCTTTGTTGTTTCTCAGCTAGATGGCCGCCTAATTGTCTTCAAGACTTTAAGACTTCTGGGGAGTTTTTGAAAAGCTGATGGATTCATTTGGGGTTGCACAATGATCAATATTATGAAGTAATTTTTAAGGTATAATCACCCTCACATAAACATTAGATGAATACATGTCAAAGGTTTTATTAAACTCAATAATAAATGCATCAACTGAATGGTGTTACAAACCAGTTCAAAGAAGGATCGTAAGAGCAGACCATTTACGGGCCATTAGAGATATGGAAATGAACTTGATGAATCGATGCAGAACGGCCTCCTTCCACATGAGGCAGGGCTACCCATGGAACCAAGCAGACCTGACTTGTGTTTCTCTGGGCAGGAACCAGGTGCGTCACTCAGATTGCAAGTTAACACCTCTCTCTGCAGAGCAGCTAAATAGCCCGAAGACCAAGAAAAACACAAAGAAACGCTGGGTTGATCTAGGTTGGTGAGCTGGTCAAGACAACCAGCAGCTTCCAAAGTCTTTCCCAAGTTGTCCGTGTAGAGGCTGGTGGCATTGAGTGGACAGGGATCTAGGGATTTTACATGGCATGTCCAAGACAGCCCCCCACAAAACCAATTATGGTCCTGAGCCCCATGTCACTTTGAAATACCCCACTTCACATCCCAGTAGGTGAAAATGCTGGTTCTAGTTAACAGAATCCAAAAGCTAATCCAGAGGGGCCACAAAGGATTTGCTGCCTCTTTTCCTGTACCCTTGGCTGTATGACTTGTTCTGCCTGCATCCACCTCACCCCTGTCCTTTCCAACCCCTTCTTTCACATGCAAACGCCTTCAGACCATCCTCCTGTCCTTAAATACAGCTGCATATTCAATAAGAGGGGTAAGCGCCCCCACCATTCTCTGTGTCTTATGAGGGAGCTCTTTCCAGGTGCACTTTCCCCTGGTGCTAATTTTATCTAATTCTGTGGTTTTGTTATTTTTATTATGATCAATCATGTACAAACTGGCTTGTTTTTATTTCTTCTTTTTAAATTATTATCCACTGGGCTTAGTACATATATCAGATCATTCCATAGTTCAATCACATCCAGTAGGTTGTGCATTTGCTACCACAATCAGTTTCCAAACATGCTTTTCTGTATGGACCCCTTGACATCACCCCTTAACCCTGCCACCACGCCCATGAGATGGTATGCCAAACCAAACTGCCATCAAGCCCATTCTGATTCATGGTGGCCCCAGGGCACAGGGTAGAACTGCCCCTGTGGCTTCCCAAGACTATAACTCTTTACAGCAATAGACAGCCTCATCTTTCTCCCTTGGAGCGGCTGGTGGGTTAGAACTGCCGACCTTACAGTTAGCAGCCCAATGCATAACCACTACACTACCAGGGCTCCTCTTGCTGGGACAGGAATAGGAAAACTTGAGATTGTATGTCTATTGCATTCTAATATGTTGGCTGAGATGTCGATGAGTCGTCAGTGTCATGGATTCTGGCTCCGGCATTCTCTGTATGTCCGTGGAGAACTATGCCCCATTGGGCTTTCAATGACCTTTTTTTTTTTTTTTTTGAAGTAGGTTGACAGGTACTAAGCTAGCTCTGGGTGTACCGTGGAAACATCTCTTCTTTCTTCTGAGGTACCTCTGGCTGGGCTCGAACCTTCAGCGTTTGGGTTAATAGCCAGGTATCGTCTCTGTTTGTGTGGACCCAGGGACTTGTTGCTGGGAACTGTCCCGCCCACTCTGACGATCGTGACCCGTGGGACATAGGAAGGTTGTCTCATTGGCTTTCCTTGCCTCTGAACATGGGGTGCAGTAAACCACCAACCTTAACCTCTGCACCACCAGGACTCCTTAATTATAGCCTAATTGGGTGTATACAAAGAAAACAAAGCCTGTTGCATTGAATAGACTCTGACTCTGGGAGAGAGAACAGCACCACCGGGTTTCCAGTGTGCATGCCAAGGGCCCCCAAGCAAACCCACTGCCAACGAGTCTCTGAAGGCTCATAGCAACCTTATCCAGAGTTCCCAAGTCCATAAATCAGTGGTTCTCAACCTGTGGATCGCAACCCCTTTGGGGGTCAAATGACCCTTTCACAAGGGTTATCACAGGGGTTGCCTGATTCATAACAGTAGCAAAATTAAGTTATGAACTAGCAACAAAAATGATTTTATAGTTGGGGGGGGAGGGTCACCACAACATGAAGAACTGTATAAAAGGGTCACGACATTAGGAAGGTTGAAAACCATTGCTATAAATCCTTCTGGCGGCAGACAGCCTCATCTTTCTCCCAGGGGAAAATTAGTGGGTTTGAACTGCCAACTTTTCAGTTAGTAGTCTAATGCTTAATTTACCGTACCACCAGGTAGGCCATATTATTTATGAAATTCATTTTAGGGGTGTAGGGCAGCATTCTAAAATAGTTGTCATCGCTGCGGATACGAAGTCCGTTGGCTAGGACTGAAAACCGTTTTCTTTGGAATATAGCCATCACTTCTTCCCTTTCTGCAGCAATTGCATTTTCTTCAGACACCTTTGCCCACGGAATGCAGTTTGGAGGGCCTGCTAATCCAGGCATGGGCGCCCACCCAAGCTGGCCAGTCAGACACACTCTTCTTAGAAGCTGAGCTGAAGACACGCCCTTGTAGCCGGTGTACTCTGGTGGCCAGGACTGATTTCTCTGGTTACAAAGGATCTGGACCCAACACAAAACAAAATCAATGAAAAGTCACCCGCGTCTTACTAGGATGTCAAGCTAAAATATTAATAGTGTTATACTTTAAAAGGAAACCTGAAGAGCTGACTTGGGAACAAAGAGATCTTTCATTGATCCATTCTCACAAGAGCCTTCTACCGGGTCCCTGATATATGGCACAGTGTGAGAAGTGGTGAGAAGATGGGGCTGATCCGGGAGACGTCTGCCTACGGTCCAAGACCAAAACCAAACTAAACTCACTGCCGTCGAGTCAATTCCAACTCATGGAGGCCCTAAAGGACAGGGCAGAACTGCCTCTGTCAGTTTCCCAAAAGGTAGCTCTTTACAGGAGTAGAAAGTCTCATCTTTCTCCCGAGGAGAGGCTGTTGGTTTCAAACTGCAGACCTTGTAGTAAACAGCCCAATGCATAACCATGACAGTCCTAGAGTCCACAGAAAACGGACAGGTTAGCTACTGCTGGCGTCCTTACAAAACAGGAGCAGGTACTTACAGGAGGGGGCTCCAGGGAGAGGTGAAAATGATATACGTGCTCAGCAGCCAGCTGAACAGCTGTATGTCTGAATCCACACAGAAGTGCCTAGGAAGAAAGGCCTGGTGATCTCTGTCCAGCACACATTGTGACCCCTATGGAGCACAGTTCTACCCTGACACATATGGGGTCTCCAGGAGGTGAGGTTGGCAAGACAGCAACTGGATATTGACAGAAACAAAGCCCACTGCCACGTCCAGTGGGCTCCAACTCACAGTGACCCTGTACATGGTTTCCGAGGCAATTTATCTTTATAGGAGCAGATAACCTCAACTTTCTCCCTAGGTGAAGCTAGTGGGTTTGAACTGCCAACCTTGCTATTAGCTGTCCCTCGCTTACCGGACAGCGTGATTGTGTGAGGCTGTGTTAGTCTGGGTAGACTAGAGAAACGAATCCAGAGGCACTCACATATGCGTATGAGAAAGGGCTTTATATAAAGAGCAATTGTATACTAAGGAAACACCCCAGCCCAGTCCAGGCAAGTCCCTGAGTCTGATATTAGTCTATAGGTCTATACTAATCTGCAAAGTCCTCTTTAGACTCCCGAAACACGTGCAATGCCGCCAAATGCAGGAAAATTCACAGGCCAGTGGGTGAAAGGTCTTGTGGATCTAGTGGCGGTGGAAGCATCTCAGCGCTGGCAGGAGGGGTCTCCACATGGCTCCTTCAACTCCAGGGCTCTGGCTCCATCAGGGTAGCTCCATGCGTCTTCTCAACAGGACTGGCTCCCAGGGAGTGAGTGTGTGTCCCCTCTCCAGCGAGCTATTTATCTCCTTAGCACCTCCAAATGAGGTTCTCAAGCTGTGACCTGATTGACAGGCTAAACTCCACCCCTTCACTCTTAAGCCTCTCAAATTGACAGCAGATTATGTAACTCCCACAGTGGCCAATCATATTCCAAGGTCCTCCTCTTTGCCAAGCCACCAACACTGGGAGATGGGAACCACAAATTCCTGATTTTACTGGTCTCGTGTGTAAGTTCTGGAGCTGTCCAGAAGCAGACTGCCCAGGTTCAGTGAGAGCGGTTGTTATTTGCATTTGAGTTCATTAAGAACTCCTGTGCCAATTACCTGGAAGTGACCTTCTTGGGCAAGCTCTAACTTACGTAAAACAGCAACTTCCTCCCATAACCTGCCTCGCTCGTTCTCGGGCTGTTGGCTGGGCCTCTGAACCCTGCGGGCGGCATCCCTTGTGGACACAGGTCACCTCTCAAGAAAGGTCATCCTCGTGTGGACACTCAATGAGTGACTCGACTCCCCCCTCTTCCCCCAGCTGCCCTTGGGCCAGCATCATGTGGTCCTGGTTAGCTGGAAGACTTTTATTTACGTTTTCTTTTTGGTAAGACACATGGAACGTAGTGGGTTATGTGTTGGGCTGCGAATGGCAAGGTCAGAGGTTCAAATCCACCAGCTGCTCCACAGGAGAACACCCACAGAGGCCGTTCTAGATTATCCTAGAGCAGCAGTTTCTCAACCTATGGGTTGTGACCCCTTTGGGGGTCAAACGAACCTTTCATGGGGAGTCAACTGATTCATCACAGTAGCAAAATGACAGTGATGAAGTAGCAATGAAAACAATTTTATGATTTGGAGGTCGCCACCACAGGAGGGTTGCGGCATGAGGAAGGTTGAGAACCACTGTCCTAGAGGGTCACTCTGAGTTGGCATCCCCTCGATGGCAGCGAGTTTTGGGAGTTTTCAGTGAACATTCTGGAACATTTCTATCACCCCAAAGAGAAACCCCACACCCACTGAGCAGTTGAACCCCCTCCTCACCCCCAGCCTCTTCCCGTCTCTAAGGATTTGCCTGCTCTGCATAGTTCATATCCATGGGGATAATAACCAAGACGAAGGGGCTTCAAGGAGTTCATGGAAAATTCCGTTATCTGTTCATCCCGTTTTTCCATGACCTTTATGAAGCCTCTCAGATGAGGCCTTAGGTGACTGACTTCCTTCGTGTAATAGACTTGTTTTCAAGGTTCACCCAACTTAGGTCTGGCGTCAGTGGTTCATTCTCCCACTGAATGGGCATGCCACACTATGTTTTGTCTCACTTGCCGACAGTCCCTGGTCCCAATCAGTAACAATGATGAGGACGGACGTGTCCACGGACCGGACACTCCCAACGGACCACACACAGCTCCATGTGCTGTAGGCACCGTGACGTCTAAGCCTTCCCCCGCGAGTGGGCTCGTCTGCTTCCCAAAAGCATGGTGGTTGATCCCATCTAGCAGTGCCTTGGAAGAAAGGCCAGGTGATCTACTTGCCAACATTTCTTCCCGTGAGGACCCTGTGGAGCACAACTCTACTCTAGCACACGTGGAGCAGCCATGAGGAAACCAAGGCACAGCTGGAAAGCATCCTGGCAGAGCTGGGACTCCGTCCTTGGTGGTCGGGGCGCTGAGCCTACCTTCTTCACCCTTCTGCCCTGGCCGTGACATCTCATCAGAATGCATGTGTGTTCTTCTGGGTACTTTAGAGAAACAAATCCACAGACACTCATGTATAAATGTTTTATATAAAGGGTTAAGTGCACATCAAGTAAATGTTTTATATAAAGGGTAAGTGCACCCAGTGCTGCCCAAGTTCACAAGTCCAACATTAACCCATATGTCCAACACCAATCCACAAAGTCCTCCTCCATCTCACAAAACACACGCAATGATGCTGACTGCAGGAGGAAAGCCAAGTCAGTGAACATGTAAGCATCTCAGTGTTGGCAGGGGTCTCCACACTGCTGCTCCAGCACCCAGGGCTGCATTGGGGTAGGTCCATGTGGCTTCTCCTTGGGCAGGGGTCCTCAAACTATGGCCCACGGGCCACATGCGGCCCACCAAGGACGTTTATCCAGGCCACCAGCTGTTTTTGTCCCGTTTTGTTTTTTACTTCAAAATAAGATATGTGCAGTGTGCATAGGAATTTGTTCATAGGTTGTTTTTGTTTTTTTAACTATAGTCCGGCCCTTCAACGGGTCTGAGGGACAGTGAACTGGCCCCCTGTTTAAAAGTTTGAGGATCCCTGTCCTTGGGGATGTCTTGCAGGAAGTGAGCCTTGCCAGCTGAAGCAGGGAACTGGCTTAGGCAGCTGCACCCTGGTCCGACCATCAGAAAGCCCTGGAACTAGAAATGTGAGGCTCACCGAGCCATTTATCCCTCCATCCTTCAATTAACCCCACCTGTGTTTATCGGCCAGGTTGGCACGATAAACCTTAACTATCTCAGCGCGTGAAATCTGTCCAACAAGGCTTGCTGTCCTCCGCCTACACTCACTTCACGAACCACCAGGACAGGGCAGACCGTAGCTTGAGACCATCGGTCCCAGCCCCGATGCCTCCTACCTGGACATCTCCTCGCCTTGCTGGACAGCCACTGCCCCTCTCTGAGCTTCCGGGGTTGTTCTCCATCACAGCCTCTCCAGACCCATCTATCCAGTTTCTCCTGAATCAAGAGTCTCCCCACCAGAGGCTGCACCCACCAGGAGCATGCCCAGAAGCTGGCACTCTGCTCCTGCTCCCAGTCCAGGGCTCGCCGCCCTGGCAGCCGCCATCTCTGCCCACACCATCAGCATTCAGGGACACCCTGGACACTTGGAGACCTCACTCTGACGGCAGTGATGGACCGTGCTCCAGCATTCTAAACTTTCCAACTCCAAACACAGCTGGGCTCCCTCCTGCCTGTGGCTAGCCAGGAATCTGGTGAGAAGACCACACAGGAACCCATCCAGCAGACATTTCTGTCTCTCAAGTCGGGGGAGGGGGAGAGCTGGTACTTTGGGGGAGAGAAGAGTCTCTTCTTGTCTTTTCCACACAGTCACCTACTTCCTAAAACGACACCACAAGGTCCTCCTTGGACCTCTGCAGCGGAGACACAGAGCCCTACCCTCTGTGAGTGTGGCCAGCCACCTTGCTAGCATTTCCATGGCACCTGAGTCAGGTGGGAGTTGGCCAGGGAAAGGAGGGCTCCTATTGGCTGTAGGAGAGGTGGGTGGTCACACTCCCCAGAGCAGGTTTTTTGTTGTCCACACGTTTGGGCCAGAACCTCCGTAAGGGACACATTATTCACCAGGTATTGTACAAAGGCATGTGCTTGCGCGCGTGCACACACACACCAAAAACAAACTCCAAACTCACAGCCATCAAGCCAATGCCAACTCATCGCAACCCCATAAGGCAGGTTAGAACTGACCCCGTGGGTGTTTGCGACTAATTCTCTACGAGGGTGGCAAGCCTAGTGTCACACACACTGGTAGCGTTGCCAGGTGCAGTCTTTGCTGTCTGGTACTGTCACAACAGAGCCAGCCAAAGAGATGACTTAAACAGAAATGTATTCCCTCGCAGTGCAGAGTCTAGACGTCCAAATTCGGCATTCTGGTTCCGGAAGACTCTCTTTCCGTGTGGCCTGGCATCTCTCTACCCCTTGCTTATGTCATCTCTGCTGTCTCATGGAGAGGGACTGATGGCACCAAACCACCCAAGTGAACCCCCTAGTACCCGCTCCATTCCGACCCCTGGTGACAGAGCAGACCGTCCCATGGGGTGTCCCAGGCTGTGAATGTCTAGGGAAGCAGGTGGCCTCACCATTCTCCGTACTGCCCACCTTTCGGCTAGCGCTCTGTGACTAACCCACATCCACACCTAAGCTTCCACTCAAGACCTGGTGCTGGGCGCCAACCCGGCCTCGTGAACATAACAAAGACCACCCAATCCCAGATAGGATGATGGCCACAGATGTAGAGGTTAGGATTTCCAGCACATTTTCTGAGGACTACAATTCACACTAGACCAGGCACCATCCCATCGATTCCAAGTCATGGTGGCCCAGCGCCTCATAGAGTAGAACTGGTCTAGGGGCGGGGGGTGGGGGAGGATCTTGATAAAAGCAGCTTGTCAGACCCTTCCTGCCAGGAAGCCCTGGGTGGATTCAAACCACCAACCTTTCAGTTGGCAGCCAACCATCAACCCTTATGTCACCGGGGCCCCAACATCAGAGGCCAGGAATCTGCGTTCTGTGTGGAAAGCAGTGAGTGAGCAGTGTGATACACGGTGGTGGGCTGGGCCACGTGTTAAGCCGTTCAGAACCACCAACCCCACAGAGGAAGAAAGAGGAGTCTTTCTACTCCCACGGAGTTACAGCCACAGAAACCCACAGGGCCAGTTCTACCCTGTCCGTTCGGGTCGCTATGAGCCAACATGGACCCAATAGCTGCGAGTTTGGTTTGATGGTTTAATAGAAGGCGCCCGCGGACCTGTTGATGGTGTCTTCTCCAATGCAGTCATCCTAACCTGCTCCCTTCTCTCCAATTTCTTCTTCTTCTTTTCCAACGTGCTTCCAGGGCACACTAAGGAGAAGTGGCCTTCGTTTTAAAACACAGCTCTCAGGTTGGCGTTCTACGTCTCACAAGGCAGGCCCTCTGTAGACTTCATTTGCAGGGGCTGCCGAAGACCAACTGAGCATTTTCCCTCAGAATGCCCCCTGTCAGAGCACAAGGGGAGGATAGACGGCATGTTAGAAATGAAAGGGGCTGGGTCCATGGAGCACAACTAGCCAACCACCCCACCCCCAACACACACACACACACACACACACACACACACACACACACGGAACGTTCTCCATGCACCTGTCCTAGAAAGGAGGAGGCTGTACCGAAAACATGAAAACGTGGAAAAGGAGTGTTTTTTTTTTAATGTGTCCAGCACAGACTCAAGGACGCGGACTGGTCATTCGGTGGCGTT
Source organism: Tenrec ecaudatus (assembly GCF_050624435.1). Taxonomy (NCBI): domain Eukaryota; kingdom Metazoa; phylum Chordata; class Mammalia; order Afrosoricida; family Tenrecidae; genus Tenrec; species Tenrec ecaudatus. The sequence continues at coordinate 14,719,342 of NC_134541.1, forward strand.
GAAGCCATTGTGCCTGATTGGTAGGCGGTGAGGCGATAATGTGGGGTTGCGCTGGTAAGATGAGGGCGTGATGTGTTGGGGTTTTTTTTTGTCTTTTGTTTTTTTAAAGAAACCCACTCCCGTCGAGTTGCTCCTGACTCATGATGAAAATAGATACGATAAAATAAGGCAATGTCCAGGGGCTTGGTTAATAATGCAGGAAAAGAGAGACACAGTGGAAGTGTGATGCTGCTGGAGAGGGGCGGCCAAGGGTGATGAAGCTGGGTCATGGGGACCAGGCTTCACTGTGCTGCCCTCTCCCTCCTGCATGTGTTTGAAAAGATGAATCCCACGTCCAACTATAGAGCTGGGATGTGGGGGGGAAGCTACGAGGCCATCACCCATAAATCAATCAAAGAAAATGGCAAGTGGACCTGGTGTGTAGCAATTACAGTAACCAGAGTGTAAGAGCAAGAATTCCCCCGCTGATCTGGGTATGAGTCCTGGATTTGTCACTTGCTGGCTGTGTGGCCATAGACAGCTTGCACACCCTCTCTGGGCTTGTTTTCTCCTTTGTACATGAGAACAAACAAGACTAGCTCACTGCCACTGAGTCAGTCCAACTCAGTGTGAGCCTATGGGGCAGAGTAGAGCTGCCTCTGTGGGTTTCTGTAAGTCAAATCAGAGCAGAAAGCCTCGCCTTTCTCCTGTAGAGTGACTGCTGGGTTTGAACTGCTGAACCTGTGGCTCCTAACCCAATTCACAACCCACTACGCCACCAGGGCTCCTTTTGTAACAATACCCATAGTGATTGGAAGCTGGAGCATGCGGAACATTCAGAAACAGGACAGTGGTGGTTGTTCTCAGCCTCTCAGAAGGCCCCTGAGTGTTGGCAGCCCCACGTGCAACGGAGCAGAACACTGCTCAGTCCTGGGCCATCCCTGTGACCGCTGGTGGACCGGACCACTGTGATCCAGAGGGCTTTCTTTGAGGATTTTCAGACACACATCACAAGGTCTTTCTTTCTCATCTGTGTTGGTCAGATGCTGAAACCAGGTCAGTGTCACAGTGATGTGTAAGCCTCCAATGACAGATAAGGGTTAAGGGCACATCAGCTACACTGGCTGGGAACCAAACCCAGAGCCCTGCGTGGAAGTGGAAGGCGAGACTCCTACTGCTGAACCACTACCGCCCCACTCAAAAAGGTCCCTAAAAACAAAACAAGAACCTCACGGCCATTAATCAACCCTGACTCCTAGGGACCCTGTAGGACAGGATAGAGCCCCCCCCTTGTGCGTATCTGAACCTGTCATTGTTGACAGGTGTAGAAATCCCCTTCGTTCTCTCTCTGAGCGGCTAGAGGTATCAAACTGCTGACCTTGAGGGTATCAGCCCAACACGTAACCACGACACCACCAGGGCTGCTAAGAGTGTACCTAGTCCTTAACAATACCCAAGTATTCGCCATACTCTTGGTCGTTGTAATAGGAACAGTGGTGATGGTATGCAGCAGGCGGAAATCGATCTTTAAAATATTGAATCCATCTGGTAAAAAACAAAAAGGTCACTGCTCTATTTGATTTTGCTATGTGAATGGCAGAGGTGACGTTTGGCAACTTCTCAGAAGGTTCCTTAAATACAACGTGCTGTTCTGTCCCCTTTTGACTCCATCGCATCTTCCTTCCTGCTGCCTGGATCATGGACGAGACTGTCAGGGCTGTCGTAACCATGGTGCCCCATGAAACAGACGTCCCTGGGACTGTAGTTCACACATGAAGAAATCGGGGTCTCTGAGCTCTTAGCGGTGCAGAGTCCCCCTGCCAGTCTGGAGTCACCCACTCCAAGACTCTCCCAGGAGAGAAAGTCCATGCATGTCCATGGGAATGTCCGGTATTTGGGGCAATATGACTCACAGCAGAGTGTGACCCTACCTGACTGTGAGTCTGGGTCGACTAGAGAAACAAATCCAGAGACACTCCTATGTGTACAAGAAAGAGCTTTATATAAAGTGTAATTATATATTAAGAAAACATCCCAGCCCAGTCCACGTCAAGTCCATAAGTCCAATATTAACCCTTATGTCCAATACCAGTTTATAATTTCCTCTCCAGACTCACACAAAACATGCAATGACGCCAAATGCAGGAAGATTCACAGGCCAGTGGATGAAAAGTCTTGTGGATCCTGTGGTAGTGGAAGCATCTCAGCACTGGCAGGGGTCTCCACGTGGTTCCTCCAGCTCCAGGGCTCTAGCGTAGCTCCATGCATCTTGTCAGCAGGAAGAGGGCACAGAGAGAGTGATCTCCAGTGAGCTATTTATCACCACTGTGCCTCCAAATGAGGTCACCAAGCTGTCACCTGATTGACAGACTCGCCTCCAGTCCTTCGCAGGTTGGCACCAGATTATGGAACTGCCACACTGATACATCCGGTTGTCATCTATTCATCATCCATCGTGAGAGCTGTCAGTTGACAGGCGAGGCCACAAATGGATACAGGAAAACATCTTTATCTGGAACCCAAAGGGTGTCGTCGTCCCCTCATTGATACGTGCAGCTGAGAGGGGAGGCAGGGAAATCCTTGGACGTGTCCTGACTCGGAGGGTTATTTATTCTGTGCACTCCTGTCATCTTCTCACATGTCTTAGATGCAGCAAAAGCAAGAAGAGAAGAATGAGTTTGAGCTTTGAAGCCATGTGTCAGCAGACACTGGCAGGTCCAGGTGGAAAGTGTCACGCATGCTTTTAGGATGTTTCAGCTGCCCTCCTTGGCCTGAGCTTCCAGATCCTGCTCACGGGACAGCCTAGTAGTTAGCGAGTGTCCTTACTAGACCAGCTCAAACACTTTGCCAACATCGGCCAACGTGTTGATACAAATGCTTCCCCTTCTCTTGTCCAGCATCCATTCCACTGTCTCATGCAGGATTCTCCCAGAAGCAGGCATACAAGCAAACTTGAGCGATGTATTTGGGAGGTGGGGAAGCCGCAGTAGGGCGTGAATGAAGTGAGATATGAGAAGGATGGGTATAGATAGACTTAATAGGTAGGCTCTAGTATGGGTAACCAGGCCCTCCTTGGGGACCTCTGGGAGATTATGCAAGACACACCAAAGACCTGGGAGGGCAGGAAACTGTGGAAAATTCACCAACAGCTCACATTGATCATTGGTTGGTGCTGTCCCTGGAGCATGAACTGCCTGGTGCTCCCTGACTGCCCCACACCCAGCGCGAGCACCCTCCAGCAGCTGCAGATGCCCACAGGGGAGACCACCTGCACACACAGGAAGGGGCGGAGCCATAGGGAGATGGCCAGGGCACCAATAGCGACTGCTCCTTGGCAGACAGACAGCCTCCCATGTGATTCTGTGCATCTGGGAAAACCGTTTGCTTTCTCTTCAGCACCTTATCCCTGGTGTTCAGCGAGGACTCTGGCCCACAGAAGGGGTGCAGTGAATACTTCATTTTTGCAGGATGAAAGAAAGAATATTTCACTTATCAGGGACAGCAAGGTTTGCAGGGTCTGACACTCCATTTATTAAAGGCTACTGAGAATTCAAGTGGCAAAGTAGCTGACGCAAACCAATTTCCCACCTGAGAGGAAATGGAGGCAATGATCGGCATATCACCCCCCACCCAGGGGGACAAACAACAGAAACGTGGGTGAAGGGACCTAGCGGACGGTGTAAAATATGAAAATAATAATAATTTATAATTTATCAAGGGGTCACGAGGGTGGGGAAAGAGAAGGTAAAAAGAGAAGCTGATACCAAGGGCTCAGGTAGAAAGGAAATGATTTGAAAATGATGATGGCAACATACGTGCAAATGTGCTTGATACACTTGACGTATGGATTGTTTTAAGAGCTGTAAGAGCCCCCCGTAAAATTATTTATAAATAATTTTTAGGGTTCTCTGTAAAAATAATAATGATTTTTAAGAACTGGAGGGTTTCCTAGGTACTCTTTAATTCTTAACCCCAACAACAACACCAGTTGCATGAAGTCGATTTCAACTCATGGCCTCCCCATGCTGTCAGAGTAGACCTGTACTCCATAGGCTTCGATGGCTATTTGTTGTTTGATTTGGCTTGATTTCGTGTTTTGGTCTTGTTGTTGTTGTTTTTGTTTTGTTTTGTTTTGTTTTCAGTTCAGTTCAGTTTGGTTTACTTTGGAAGTAGATATGAGGCCTTGAACCTCCAACCTTCTGGGTAGCAGTCAAATGCATGAACCACTCATGGATTCCATTCCAAGGGCAATCCCACCAATCTCTCTGGGCAGGATTTGGTCAAGCACACATGTGATGAACTGGAAGTCAACAGTGGTTTCTAGAAAATGTCCTTCTTGCTCTTCAGAGAGACCCTCCACATGAATCTTGATTTCTTCTTCTGGAAGGGGCAGCCAGGAGAAACAGCAGAGTTAGGATGGAAGCCAGTGCTCAACAGTGGGGCCAAAGTGGAGAGCCCTGCCCTAGACTGGATTCTAGAAAAGCAAAACCAATGACACGCATGTACTCCTAAACCAAGCCGAGTGCACTGCCAACAAGCCACCTTACAGGACAGGGTAGGACTGCCCGTGTGGGTTTCTGAGACTGTAACTCTTTTGAAATAGAAAGTCTCTCATTTTCCCACATGTACATATAAAGAGACGTTTATATCGAGGAAATGGCTCGCACAGTTGGAGAGGCAGGCACGCTCCAAGGCCTTGGGTCAGGCTCTTGCCAGGGGCGGCACTATCCCCAGAGGGGCTCTTGCCTACTGACCAGACAAGGCACAGGGTCTCCAAACAAGCAAATTTTTGGGGGGGAGGACAAGCCAGCAGGTGAAGAAGAGGAGGGGTCTAGAAAATGCTTATCCTTGCCTCACTGAAGTCTGGGGGCTTCAGGCATTTTATCCCCATCAGACGCCCAAGGGTGGTTTATACATATTCATTAAAATGGGGGGAGGAAAGGTGGGATTTTTTTTGAAATAGGCTGGGTTATGCAAATAGGAAAGGATCCCCAGTGGCATGCAGTTACTCACCGGTTGCTAACCACAAGGTCAGCAGTTTGAAACCACCAGCAGCAACTTAAGAGAAAGACAGGACTTTCTATTCCCATAAACGGTTACAGACTTGGGAACTCACAGGGGCAGTTCTACCTGGTCCCATAGGGTTGCTATGAGTTGGCATTGACTGGATTGCAGTGAGTTTTGGTGTGCTATTCGGGTGCGTGTGAATTTGCTCTCCAAGATGAATCCTGCTTGCAAAGGATTCTCGTATCAGAAGACAGCACTTAGGCCTGGCCGTGGATCCCCATGCAGAGAGAATGGGGAGCTACCAACCAACAGCCAAAGCAAATGCATATGACATCCCATAATAAGGCCTGAGTTTCCAGTAAAACAGCTTTTAGAGAGGGTTGAGTACCCTGTTTGCCCATTTGTTTCAGGATGTGGGTTTTTTCACTCCGGTGTGGCTTTTAGCTACTTTGCATTTTGGTTTTCAGTGTTGCTTGCCTGCAAGTTCTGCCTGTCTGCCATCCCTCCCCGAATGATTTCTAAGGTGACTTCAGTTAGCTAGATCTCAGAGACGTTTGGGGTCTTTCCAATAATTTAGCAAGGGGGTCTTGGGTTGCCTCACTGTGTCGAGACTTGAGCTTGGCAGATTTCCTTGCCTCACATGGCTGCAGGGACTGATGACTCCCAAGGTCGGCAGGTCATGTGGCAGGCTCTGGCTGCAGAGGTGAATAAATTCAAGGCTGGTAGGTAAGATGGCAGGCTGCTGGCATCTCCTAGAATCAGTAGGCAATACAGTAGGGCTGCTAGCTCATGTTCAAAGAACAAGCAGTCGGATGGTGAGCCAGATTCAGGATCTAGATGCATCAAAAAGCAAGCAAGCTTTTCCACAGTTCCCACTTATATTGGAAGCAGATCACACCCCTAAGGAGATCTCATCATGAGGGATTACTATGTCTTAACTGCCAACCACTGAGAATCCTGGCCCAGCCAAGTTGACACAAAACCTTGATAATCACATGTCCTGATCCCCAAAGATGTCATCAGACTGCCGAATCTGACTTATAAGACTTATGAAAACCAACATATTTGATAACTGTTAGGCCAATTTGAGAGAAAGTTTCTTTTCTCTGTACCTAAAAGCATCCTGACACACAGTCTATTCATAGTATGCACTGGAGAGCTGTGAGTGGATTTTTATTTATCTCTAATTTTCAGCAAGAGTGATGAAAGTTCAAACCCTGCTTGGGAGGTGCCAAATACCTTACCACCTCCATCGAGGCCATAACGAGGAGTGCACATTCCATCGGGAAAAGACATGACTTGTTGAGCATCAGGCTTGCTTTGCAGAGACAACGCTGCCAATGGTCCATCCAATAAAAAGTCAAAACTGCTTCCAAAGATGCTATTTGTAACTAAGACTTGTTTGTTTTCCAGAGGTTTAAGCAACTCTGTGTTCTGAGACCTGCTAACTCACAAGGATCCCTTTGACTGGGACTCTAGCTCATGTCTGCCCCCACCCCCTAACTACAACAACCCCCGCCTATTGGTTTTCCTACTGTGATAGCTTGCATGTTGCTATGATACTGCAAGCTATGCCACTGGCATGGCAAATACCAGCAAGCGGACAGGTTTCGGTGGAGCGTCCAGAATAAGGAAGGCCTGACGACGCTGTGATGCCCAATATTGACCAACGAAAGCCCCATGAATCATCACCGAATGATGCCTACCACAGTGCTCTGATTGTGGAGATGGTACCTGGCCACACAATGGCTCATGGGTTAGGACCAACCTCTGATGAATCGGAACAACTCCAGCCCTGGGAATGAAGTCAGCCTGGAACAAGGGTCCCCTCTGTAAGGGTCAACTTGATGGAATTAACAACACCAATGTCTACACCAAAGTCTGAAAATCCAAACTCCCTGCCATTGAGTCAATCCTGACTCCACGTGACCCTCTATGAGGGAGCACAACTTCCCTGGTGGGTTTCCGAGACTGTAACTTTTAACCGGAGTAGTAAGCCTCATCTTTCTCCCACCGAGTGGTCGGTTGTTTCAAACAGCTGACCTTGTGGTTAACAGCTCAACGCCTAACCCACTCTGCCATCGGGACGTGAACAGGAGTAATGACACCAGTGTCCTGTCTTCTGTAACTCCCTGGGCCAGGCAGAGACAGAGAGAGAGAGAACGAGGTAACACCGCTACTTCTCCAATTTCACAATCTCCCAACTTCCCTCTCTTCTGCGAAACATCCCCAGGCAAACTGCAAGTAATCTTGATAAGGGAGTTACACATGCCTTAGAGTCAAAGCTGAAGCAGATGCTCCAAAGGTCCCTTTTACCTTCAAGGTTTTGGGAGTCCCTGGGTAGGACAAAGGGTTGAGTGCTCTCAGCTACTAGCAGAATAGTTGGAAGTTCCAATTCACACCAAGACGCCTCAGAAGAAAGCCAGGGCTGTACTTCTGGGAAGCCCATTCCCTGAGGGCCCCTCGGAGCCCCTGAGTATACTCTGACTGGCCCAGGGGTGCCGTGAGTGGACTTGATGACAGCTGCTTTGCATGCTTAGGAAGCTGACCATTTGAACGCTCTCCTTATTTGCTATACCTCAAGGTCTGCAGTTTGAAACCACCAGTCGCTCCATGGGAGAAAGATGAGGCTTTCTATTATCAAGAGTGACAGTGTGGAAGAACTGCGGGGGTGGGGTGGGGGTGGGGCTGTTCTACCCTGCCCTAAAGGGTCCCCCTGAGTCAGCATGGACTCCACAGGAGGGAGGGAGTTTCCCCTGCCAGGATCTCCATGTGGATGGCTTCTCTTCAAAGAGGAAGCGTGAATTTGGTGAGTATGCTGATCTCCTGTGGCTCTCTGGCTGGCCAGGCTAATAGGAAGGGGAGAGGCTGGATCCATCTAAAAGCCTCCCAGCCCCACGCTGGGCATGAATAAGGACAGCAGCTTGCAGGCGGGCGGGACTTGGCAGAGAGGCCGCAGGGCCCATCACTCCTCCAGCCGCCGCTGTGCCAGCACACTCGGACAAAGTGCCTGTGAAATTCGCCTTCAGTCACTAATTTCACACCCAGGGGAGAGAGCACTGGACGGTGCCCAGCGTGGGGCTCTCACTTTCCTAACCATTTCCATCGCTCTCCCTCCGATGCCCTTTCCACCACCTTGCGAGAAGCTGAAACGCTCCCTCCCTTTCAGGTGAAGGACCAGGTTTCCTTCAGCCTGCTCTGGGCTTGCAGACAGAGGGTTGGTCCCAATGCCATGCAGCCCTGCGGCTGGGTAACACGTCAAACAGAGAGAGAGAGAGAGAGAGAAAACACTCTGGATCCGTAGTGACTCCTCCACCTACCCTGCCTCCGTGGCTCCTCTTCCCGCAGCGCTCGCAGGAACCACGGGGACCTCGATGTTTCTGTCGGGGCCTCTGGGGCATCTGAAATGCTCTGGTCAACTGGGCCCTGCCGATCATCACAGGAGTCTTCGTGCCTGGTTTTCTGTGGGAGTCTGGGGATTCTGGGGAGTCCTGGAACTGGTCCTTAGATGTTTAGGAAGCGGGTAACCTGAAGAGGGGGGAAAGAATGAGGGTCTGAACTGATGAAGCTGATGGATGCACAAGCATTGCCCCCAGGGCAGGGTTTGCAAGCACTCCGAGGTCAGGTTCACAGTCTTTAGAGACTGAGGATTAGGGCTTTTATTGTGCTTGAGGTCGGCTGAATCAGTCACCGGTTTCCATCGTGACTCAGACACAATATCATTCAGCGCCAACGACAGGGAGATCTGGCTCCACTGTTCTAGAAAAAAATATCCAGAAACAAAAATGACAGGTTTGCTTCTGCAAGCCAGCATGCAGGGGGAATGGGGAGGGGGTGTTTGGGTTTGTTTGATTAGCTGGGGTTTGGGGAGAGCCAAAGCTCCCACCGCGGTACTTTCAGAAACAGACGAGCTTCTCAAATTTTAAAACCTGCTCTAAAGAGAAAATTGATCCTGTCTCGCTCTTTAAACTCTTCGTAGGTTGTTTGTGGTTTCTTTAATATCGCCTTTTTTCAATCTTGCCCTTTTTTCAATCTTGTGTCCTTTTTTCATCTTGCCTTTGTTTTCACCTTTTCAATCTTGCATTCAAGTAAAATGAGTCTTCGTGACTGGAAGTTCCACCTGGCCTTGACCTTGCCCTCTCCCCAACCCTTTAATTCCCCCAAGCCTCGGGTTCGGTCAGCTCGGGGCCACCAAGGGGCACACAGCAGTTGGGGGACTTCACTGTTTCCCTAATGGAAGATGATTTCAACCTGCATCTCCCCGGGAGAATGAAAAGGTTGGAATCTGGAGCTGGCCCCAGTGTGGGGGGGAAAGTCAGTCCCCCACCACTAATCACGGGATCTATAGGCACAATTGTACAGTTGAGCTATATAAATATTATATTAAAGTCATAGAGAGCATGAGAGATAAAAGAGAGACTGAAATAATGGAGTCAGACGCATTTCATGGTAGCAATGCTCAGCCCCGCTTGGTGGTCCTTGTGGAGAGAGGGGGAGGGGAAGGAGGACAAGGGGAAAGGGAACGGGAGTGAGGATGGGAGAGGTGAGGGAGCCAAAGAGAGGCCAAGAGGGAGCCCGAGAGAGCTCTTTATTGCTAACCCAAGCCTATATACCTTTGGAGGACGTGCAAGTCCCCTAATGACAGGTAAAGACATACATCACAGGAAGGGGTTGCACTATAGGTTATACAGCAATGAGAGGGAGACAATCGAGGGATATACACGTAATAGGAAGAGAGATTGGGGACATATATGTGACAAGAAGGGCGGATCCTAGATTCAGGATGGCAGCCTAACTTTGGATGTCACTGAGCCGGTTTGACCTGTTCTCTGGATCTCCATGGAAACCATTATCAGTAGGGTGTAAACCCACCCACAGGAACCAAGCTAATGGTTGCAAGCCTTTAGGGAGTAGTAGCCCATTGTCCTCAACAGCAGGGAGTGGGCCCTTCTTGTGGTGGGACCAGACAGTTGTCTGGCAACTGACTACCTTCAGGGAGGATGTCTCTAAGCATCTGACCTCCCACCATATGCTGGCAAAAGGCCTCTAACTTTTGGCATGTCTTTGGGGGAGACAAAGCTAGGGAAAAGTCGCTTTATAATCCCACACCTCAGGGTCCCCTCCACTTTCCCTGAAGATCACAAGCAAAGGGGCCACTAAGGTCCCAACCAACTAAGCCAACCCATTGCCATTCAGTCCCATTCCAGCTCCAATGAGCTCTACAGGCCCGAGCAGAACTCCCACAAAGATTCCAAAGGAGATCTGGTGTTGCTGTGGATCAGGCATTGAAGTGCCAACCTCAAAACGGGTGGTTCAAACCCACCAGACATTCTGTAGGAGAAAGATGAGGCGACCGCCTCCCACCATAATGGACAGCCTGGGAAACCCTCTGTAGGGTGGCTATGAGTCAAACTTGACTTTTGAGAGCAGCTGGTGTGGTTTGGTGTCCACGGCCGTGAATGGTTATGGGAGCAGACTGCCATGTCTTTCTCCCACAGAGCAACTGGTGGATGCACACAGCTGCTCTTCCGGTGCCTAACCATGGAGCCACCACTTTCTGAAACACACGTGCCTTGATCTCCAATGAGCCGCTGACATGTCATTGGCTGCCCATCTCTGGTCTGACTTGCCCCCATTCTCCCCTTCTGTTTAGGAGAGGCCAGCCTCATCCCTCCCCCAACCTGCCAATCAGACCAATGGTGTCGGCAGTTCTGTGTGGAGGCCTGCAAGGTAGGCACCCAGTGCCGGGATCTCAGCATCCTCTGAGTGTGCGCAAAGGGGCTCCCTACAGGACACGGAGGGCAGAGGGTTTCTAAGCGAGAATGTCAGTCTGCTTTGATTCTGGGCATCCTCCCCGCTCTGAGAGAGATTAAATGTCAACTGTGGAACTCACAGCATCTTTCAGCATCTGCTGTGTCTATACAGAAAAAAGTCAGCCAAAATCCCTGGATATTTGCCTTCTAAACTGGCAGTCTTTCAGAGACTTAAAAGCATCTGGAAATATCTACCTGAATGAATTATTTCACCACCACCACCAATTTCATCCAGATTTTTGATGCCCTGTAGGTGTCTGAGACTGGTTGTTACAGCAGTAGTGTTCTTTCAATCACCCAACAGGTAGAAGCTGTTGCTTCTAGTTCATCCTGAATCTGAACTGGACTCCACAGAAGCAGCACATCAGACCTTTCTTCTGAGAAAGCTCTAGGTAGATTTGAACTGCCGACTTTGCAGTTAGTTATTGCTAGAGGTGCCCTCGAGTTGGTTCCCGCTCATAGCAACTCTGTGTCCACAGAACAAAACACCTTCCGCTCCCACACCACCTCCACAGTCCTTCCTACGCGTGGGCCCACTGTTGCAGGCACCATGCCAGTCCATCTTTCCCAGGGCCCTCCTCTGCTTCACTGCCCGGATCCCTTACCAAGCATGAAGTCCTTCACCAGGGACAGGTCTCTCCTGACAATGTGTCCAAAGTAAGTGAGATGAAATCTCACCATCTTCCCTCCGAGGAACATCCTGGCTGTACTTCCTCCAAGATAGGTCTGTGTGTGCCTTTGGCCATCCGTGGCACTTTCAATGTTGTCACCAACACCATAGCTCAAACGCATCCGTCTTCCTTACTCATTCAATAGATCTAATATGTTGGACATTGAATATGTCCAACTGCCACATGCTGAAGAGAGGTCATTGAAAATATCATAGCTTGGACCAAGTGCACTGCAGTCCTCAAAACAACACCCTGGCCTTTCAGCACCTTAAGAGCTCTTGTGCAGCAGATTTACCCGATGCACTGTGTCTTCTGATCTCGGGTGCCACTTCCAGGAGCGTGACTTATGGACCCAAGCAAGACTAAGACTAAGACCTTTTCTCCATTGGTGATGATTTGCCTATTGGTCTGGTTGTGAGGAATCGGTCTTCTGTGCATTGGTCGTAATCCATACTGAAGGCTGAAAGCCGGGCTCTTTATCAACAAGCGCCCTAAGTCCTCGCCACTTTCAGCAAGCCCAGCTGAGCCATCTGCTTATCACGGGTTCTTAATAAGCCTTCCTCCAGGCCTGCTGCCACATTCTTCTTCGGATCATCCAGTTTCTCTGAGCGTTTGCTCGGCATGCGGAGTAGACCACCCTGACGCACACACCTTCAGTTCGTAGTCAAGTGCTTAACTGTTTGCACCACCAGAGGACTCTCAGCTGGCATTGCCTTCCTTTTGGTCATAACTGTAGGGAACGCCCCGCCTTGGTGCCTGCTCTTCTTGCCTATAGACGATTACGATAGTTGGATTCTGTACCAACTTGACCTGGTCAGGATTCTCAGTCCTCTGGCAATCGCTCATGGTGCGTCTAATAATGCAGTCACCTCCACAGTGAGACTGCCGTGAGCAGCCAATCAGTTGTAAGAAGAGTGGGGCGAGATGCCACCCCATACATAGATCACAGCCTCGGTGCAATCCATCGAAAGAAAGTTTCCTCGGGGGTGTGGCCTGCTTCCACTCTCAGTGGATGCAATGGGAAAGCTTGCCTGCTTTTGTTGAGTCTTGATCTTGCTTCCGGCTCATCTTCAGACCTCTGGTTCTTTTGGGGGCTTAAACCAGCGGGCTGCCAGATTGCCTGTCTGTCTATGAGTTGTTCCCAACTTGCCATTTTACCAGGCCACCTTGGATTCATGTGTTTCTGCAGCCACCAGCCTGTCACCTCCCTGCTGATCTGGGGTTTCGTCAGCCTCTGTAGCTACAGGAATCAGGAAAAAGCTTCCAGGCTAACATCTCACTCGTGGAGTTGGAATTTGCCTGTTTCTTTGGCCATGTGAGCCATTTTCTTGCTATAAGCTTACACGTTTCATGGTTTTTTGCTTCTCGAGAGACCCTAGCTGAAGACAGTCCTGCAGGAAAGGCTTCAACGACAGCTGAGCTGAGATTTTGCGGATGTCTTTATGATCCTCTAGAATTTAAGAGGATAAGAGGTCTTCAAGGAGTTGCTCCACGGTCTGCCCTCTCCCCTGGGAGGCCACCCTGGGGTCATTTCTCATCATCCCCCAGCTTCTGACAAGGTCTAAACCTTCCTGTCTCACGCCCCCAGAGAAGACTGCGGAGCAGAAAACGGCTGAGCTGCAGCTTAGGATTAGCTCCTCCATCAGTCATTGCCATCACCCGGCCCCATTTATTTGGTGTCACCTAGTAAGGGCCCCAGCGGGCTGGCACCACTGGCCACTTCTCTGGTCTCAGTCTATGAGAGGAAAGACCATTTGAATCTAGAAAGGGCTGGCTGTGCCTTTCCCAGCCTTATTAAGTGGTCTGGAACTGAAGCCACAATGTGTCTGAGGTATGTCCGTGTATAAAATAGTCTATTGCTCTGTTACTAATCCAAAGGTTAGTGGTTCAAACCCACCAGCTATTCTGCTTGGAAACTGGCTCCCATAGAAACTGCAACCAAGAACTCCCATAGATCAGTTCTACTCTGTCACCTGGGTCGGCTATGGATCCAAATCAGCTTGTCAACACCTACTAACTACAAGACAAACAGGGACCGTCCCATTCTCCCCACTCTCTCACAGCCTTGCGGGTCTTAGTTTCTACAGATCCTGCTGCTCTTGGTCAGACAGTCCTCACTGACAGCCTGGACACTGTCCTTGACCTTTTTCTTCTCCCCCAGGGTTGAGTCTTAGATGAATCCAGTCAGGAATGGTCCTGATCACTCTTCCTTTTTTATGCTCTCAGTCTTAATCCCCAGCTCCCTACCGTCTTCTGGGCCACATTACTGCTCACTGACTATTGGATCTCCCTCCCTCCCTCCCAACTTGATTCCCTCTGCCAACACACCCAGTGTGATCTGCCAAGACAGAGTCCATTAGAGAACCAGCAAGTTCCCCCCATATTCCTCCCTGCTCAATGGGCCGCCGTGACTCTCCTTCTCCCACCAATGAGTCCAATGTTTGTCCCCAGACCACCACAAAGACACTTGGTCTCAGGCATACTGTGGACAAACGCGCAGCCCTGGGGGCACTGTGGCTATGCGTTTGAGCTGCTCACAACAGAGAATGTACTTCCTGGCTTTCTCCAGCTTCTAGAAAGTGCCCACCTCCCTTGGCTCATGACCCCTCCATCTTCAAAACCAGCAATGGCATCACTTGGTCACCTGCTTCCTTCATCACATCTCCTTCCCTTTCCATCTATTTCTGTTGGCATGGCCCGGTTTGGCCGCTGACCCTCCTGCCTCCCTCTGATATGGGTGTGGTGACACTGCTCATCCAACAGTCAATGGTTTGAACACACCAGGCTCTCGGCAGGTTAAGGATGAGGTTGTCTGTTTGTGTAAAGATTTGCAGCCTTGGCAATTCTATGGGGCAGTTCTATGTCTCCTATAGGGATGCTATGAGTCAAAACCAACTGGACAGTGGACAGCAATGCATTGGCACACCTGCTCACCTCCGACATGGATGAAAGAGGAAGGGTGGTTTTCCCAAGAGGAAAGCAAATTGGTGGCACCAGAAGGAAGGGTGGGTGCTGAACAAATAAGCGTCCCACCTGCTCGCTATCACCATCAGGCTCATAAACTGAAGAGGCAGAAGAGCTTGGTAGTGTCGCATGCGCCGCGAATAAGGAAGAGGGTGAAATAGACCGACAAGGAAAGAGGGCAGAGTGAGTGGCTTGTGCTTACCCCAAAATCTGTGTCTCTGAGCATTTCTTGGTGTTTTGGGTTTTGGGTTTTTACCTTGGGTTGGTCCAGGAAAGGCTTAGAAATACATGGACCAGGTAAATACTTTCTGCCTGTTCAATGAGGAGAAATGAACTGGTAGGTAACAACATGCTTTGGGGAAGTAGAACATGTTAAACAAGCCAAAGGGAATGTGAACATGGTTGGCTGAAAGCTGGCACCTGTAAGCACACACCATCATCCACCCCACCCCCAGCCCCAGGGTTCAGGTTTCCCCAGAAAGGATCAAGTTTTATTTGCCTATTTCTAGGGATTAAAGTCTCCCCGTGGTGCCCTCGCTCCTGAACAAGGACAAAGAATGTGTGTCTTGGAGAAATGAGGATCAGCAGCCTCAAGTTGGCTTGACGCTCTCCCTGAGCCTCAGGCTGGCACAGGGCCTGCGTGACACATTCAGATGTGTCTGTAACAGCCTCACAGCACACTTCATGGAGAAGGAGGAGACAGCCGGGGCAATGGTGGGCTTGCAGGAGCTTCAGGAGATTTCAGGAAGGTGGGGGCTCTCCACAAGGGAAAACTGTGGGAAGGGTCTGACCTTGTCGTGAACAGAGAGTTGGACTCACAGGGACTCCTGCAGAAGGTTCTCTCCTCCCTCGCCCTCTCTTAACATCCCCCACCTTCCAACTCCAAGGGGCTGGGTGGAGAGATGGCCTGAAATCCACCCCCACCCCCTTGACCGGTTGGGACAGAACCACACCCACAGCAACAGCAAAGTGGTCTTTGCCATCACAATGACATTCTAATCCCTCCTCTCTGTCCCACTTGGCAGTTTGTAAAGTGTGTCCAGGTCTCCACCCAGCTACACACTCTCTCTCTGCCCTATGCTTCTGATGTAGCTGGGGTCATATCTCTTCCTTCAACTCCGCAGGTCTGTGCCTTCCTCTGGGCCTTTGTTCTCTTTGCCTGGATGACTCTTCCCCAGATGTTGACACACCCCACTCAGGTATTTGCTCAAATGGCAGCTGTCCCATGACACCTTCCATTTAAAATTGGCAGTCACTCACTGTGGAAGGTTGAGTAAGGGTCTCCTCGCCACTGGACCGATGGACAATGTCATGATACTCCGAGAAAAGATTGTCGTTGTCAAGGATTTCATGTCATTGGGATTCATAACCAAAGCTCGTGGAAGCAGCCGTCAAGAAATCTACTGTCGATTTGCATTGGGCCAATCTGCTGCAGAAGACCTCTTGAAAGGGTTCAAGAGCAAAGATGCTACTTTGAGGGGTAAGGTGCACTTGAACCAAGCCACGGTCTTTCAAACACCTCTTGGGCAGGTGAAAACTGAACACGGAATAAGGAAGACCCGAGAAGAACTGATGCATTTGGAGTACAGGGTTGATGCCAGAAAAACAAACAGACCTTGGAGGAATGCAGCCGGAATGTTCTTTCCATGCAAGGACATCGCGACTTCATCTCACGTACTTTGGCCATGTTGGTAAGTTCCAAGAACAGCGAAAAGGAGGGAGACCCTGGAGGACGTGGACGGACACAGTGGCTGCCAAAGTGGACTCAGACACGACAGACCATTGTGAGGATGCACAGGACGGGATGGGGTTTCTGTTGCACACATGGGTTGCAGCAGACTCAATGGCACCTAACAACAACAAGCTACGTCCATGTCCTAGTCTGCGGAGCCTGTGGGTGTGCTAGGGACTTTGTAGATGTGAATGCGTGAAAGATCTGAATGGGGAGAAATGATTCGGGATTAATGTGATCCTGATAAGAGAGAGGCAAGAAGATCTGAGTCAGCTCAGGAGGCATGGCCATGGAAGCAGAGGTTGAAGTGATGCACTTTGAGACGGAGGAGGCAACCACAAGCTTAGAGATGCAGGTAGCCCCTAGAAGCTGGAAAGTCAAGGGAAAAAGGATTCTTCTGGATAGTTAAGGTTTATTGTGCCAACCTGGCTGATAAACACATGCGGGGTTAATTGAAGGGCGGAGAGATATATGGCTCAGTGAGCCTCGCCTTTCTGGTTCGCAGGTCTCTTGCTTTGTGATGGTCGGACCAGGGTGCAGTTGCCTTAGCAGTTCCCTGCCTCAGCTGGCAAGGCTCACTTCCTGCAAGACATCCCCGGGGAGAAGCCCCATGGACCTACCCCGATGCAGCCCTGGGTGCTGGAGCAGCTATGTGGAGACCCCTGCCGGCGCTGAGGTGCTTACACGCTTCACTGATTCGGCTTTCCTCCTACAGTCGGCATCATAGTGTGTGTTTTGTGAGATGGAGGAGGACTTTGTGGCTTGATGTCGGACATATGGGTTAATGTTGGACTTGTGGACTTGGGCAGCACTGGGTTAGGATATTTTCTTGATGTGCACTTACCCTTTATATAAACCTCGCTCTTACACAGGAGTTTCTGTGGATTTGTTTCTCTAAAGTACTCAGACGAACACATTAAAAAGGATTCTTTGGTAGAGCCTCTGGAAGGAGCCAGCCCAAAGAAAACTGCAAATAGGGCATCAAGGAAGGCCTCATGGAAAAAAGAAACAGAAAGGCATTTACTTCAAGGACGTGGCTCACACTGTTGAGGGGATAGCAAGTCCAAAATCCGTGGATCTCATGTGGCAGGCATTAAACCTCTGCCAGCTCACCTGCTTGCAAGGGCTCCTGAGCCCAAAGTCTACAGGTCATCAGACTGAAGACTTCTGCAGTCTACAGCCCAGGAGCAGGAGGTCAGGTGAGGAGAACAGTGGTAGAGAGAGAGAGAGAGAGAGAGAGAGAGAGAGAGAGAGAGCCCTTCCAGAACAGCCTCTTTCACCTCCTCCTCTTGTTGACTGTGATGTTTAGATTTCATGCCCACTTGATGGTACCAGTGTGAAAATAGGGGTGGAAGCCAACCTATGAATCAAGTCACAGTCTGATGATACCTCCTTGGGGGTCTGGCCTTTTAACAAAAGAGACATTAAGCAGAACTGAGCTCTCTCTGGCTCTTCACCTTCCTGCTTGCCTGGACAGTGTGCCTGGCTCTGGGGTTGACAGCCCTGTGGCCTGCCAACTCTGGGATGTGTGGCACCTGCTGTGTGCCCTGCCCACTTGGGACCCACGTGACTCTGTACCCAACAATCTGATCGTCCAGCTTCTCATTTCACGTTCCTGCTTCATCCACCGGCAGCCGTGTGAGTCTGAGAGACTCCAGCTGACGTCAGATCCATGGACTTTGTTGGACTGGATTGGGTTGCTATCTTGATATAAAATCTCCCTTGATAGAAATTTTTTTATCATTGTATTGGGGGCTTGTACAACTCTTATCACAATCCATCCATCCATCCATTGTGTCAAGCACGTTTGTACATTTGTTGCCCTCATCATTCTCAAAACATCCCCCTCCCCCCATGAACCCTTGATAATTTATAAATTATTATTCTTTTGTCATGTCTTACACTGTCCGACGTCTCCCTCCTTATACATACATGAATGCCACTGGTTTTGTTTCTGTAGACAGCTCAGCCTAGCACGTGGATGCTCTCGGTATCTGACATCTGGCTCTCACAAGAGTCACGGAGTGACTCTCTGACTACTGTGCATATTCACGACACACACCGGGCAGGAAGGAAGGTGAGAGGAAGACCGGCCATGATGGCCGAGGCTGGGTGTCCACTTGGCTGGGCCATGAGTCTCCGTGCTTTGGTGGTTCTAGGATAATGTCGTCACCCTCTGTTTTGTGATCTGTTGGAGTCGTCCTCCATTTTCAAATAATTCTGGTTTTCTTTTATTAAAAAAAAATCATTTTACTGGAGGTTCTTGCAACATCCCATACATCAGTTGTATTAAGCACATGTGTACATGTGCTGCCATCATCATTCCCAAAACATTTTCTACTGGAGCTCTTGGTTTAAGTTCCTCTATCCTTCCCCTCCCTCCCCCACCCTCCTACACTCCTGAATCCTTGATCAATTCAATATTATCATTATTGTTTCATATCTTACACTGTCCATTGTCTCCATTCACCCACATTTCTGTTATTCATCCCCTTGGGGGATGCTATATATCCAACCATGTGATGCATTCCCCCTTTCTCCCCCCTCCCTCTCCCCAACCATCCCCCACCCTCATGATATCACTACTCCCACTACTGTTCCTAAGGGGTTTATCTATCCTGAATTCCAAAGACCAGGTCCTTGCAAACTAACCACGTTGATAAGCGAGAAGTGGGCGTGGACACTGGAGACCACACCCCAAAGGAAACTCCCCTTTCAACTGATTGGCTGATCATATCAGATCCAATCACTGAAGTGACTTCATGATATGTCATTAAGGAAGAACTGTCAGCCCACCATCTGCCAGACCACTGAGAAGTCTAACCTCGCCAAATTGACACATACAATTTACCATCACAGATCAATGGGAGCTAAAGGTGGTGAGAGCCAAGGAGGGAGTATTTCAGGCAGGGAGGGTAGGCAGTGATAGGAAGCATCCCAGAGAGGAGAATGGCTGTGTATCCAAGTGGAGCAAGCTGAAGGAAGGTGATTGGCGACAAGCTTGGAGAGGTGGGAAGGGACCCGGATAAAGAATTTTAATGTGTCCAGGTAAGGGAGCCGTTGGGGATTTGAGCAGTAGAGGAACAGGTGGAAGCTGCTTCTGCCTACTGTGCTGGGAGGAGCTAGGGAGAGACCATCAGGAGAGGAGATGGTTGCCGGAGGGAGGCAGGGAAATGGAGCCAAGAGAACTGATTCCAGTTGACAGTTGGTGGCAGATCCATCAAGACGGTCATGCTAGTGAACTGGCTATGCAGGAAGCAAGACACCAGAGAGACCCCAGTGTTGGCCTGAGCTGCTGGACCCAAGATACTTGACTAAACTAAAGATGTCTGGGAGAAGCAGATGCTTGGGACTCACAGCCCAGCCCTGGAGGACCATCCAATCCCTCCCAGGGCAGGAAAAGGGAAACTGCTTGATGGCTGGTAATTCCTCCACCTCCAGGGACCCGGTGCCAAGAAGTCCAAGCCCGAGAGGGGTGTGTGTAAAACCGAAGTGGGCATGCATTGCTCGTGCTTGGGCAGCAATTAGAACGGCATGTGGCGTGTGACTGCAGCCAGTTCCCCTGAAGCGGCGCGGCTTTCCTGGCACATTCCAGCCACCGAGGGCCTGGGCATCTGCAGGGACTCGCCCCTCTGGGAGTCTAATCGGGCTGGTATGCCAGCGCCAGGTGGCTCTCCAGAACATGCCCACCAGTTGTCACAGGGCCAGCTCCCAGGGAGCAAACCCTACTGAGTGATAAATGGAAGAGAGAGACTCAGAGGGAATGAAACAGACATCTCCATCATCCTTGTTAGTTGGACTTCCACCAGTGTCCCTACGGGAGCTCCGTTGGCATGTGTGCATGGCAGGTCTTCTTGTGAGGGACCGCCTCCAGCCTCGGACCTCGAAGCACATTTGATGTCCTTGGTCCAGGTCCAACAGAGGCCGACGCAACACGATTTCTAGCCCCAATCATTATGAGAACCCAAGATACCCTCACTCATGTCCAATCACTAGGTAAATCTAGCTCTCCAAATGTCCGGGAGCCTGGATGGGTGAGCGCCACCCCTGTCTTCCCCACCCCCAACCCCAACCACATGTGGCACTGTGGTTTGGGTTAACTTGTGTGCGGGAAAGAGGAGTTTGGGTATCACGGCCTCAGGAGGAACACACTCTCCCTGGAGATTGTGCAAGGAAGGCCTCATGGTAGGGGCCGTGGAAAAGTTCGTGATTGAAAATGGCCGTTTCAGGGGAGTGTGGAAAGAGTGAGTGGGCCGTCAGCAGGCCTGGGAATGGCTTGCTGTCCTAGCCCAGGGCCGAGCATTCCAGCAGGGCCTCCACAGTCCTGTGCCCAGGGACCTGACTTCGTAGCAGCAGCGGCATGGCCTCCAGCCATCCCCTCCAGTCAGCTGAGGGTGACCAAGTGGCTCCTTAGTTTGGAAGCCCTCACCCCAGGATTTCACGTCCCCAGGGAGAAAGGTCTTCCAAGGGCAACCCCCAGCACCTTCCTTAAATCCTATGGGCGCCCCTCTTTTTTGTTTTAATCACTTTATTCGGGACCCTTACAGCTCTTATAGCATTCCACGCATCCATTATTTCAAATGTATTTGAGCATATGCTGTCATCAGCATTTTCTAAACCAGGGATCCTCAAACTTTTTAAACAGGGAACCAGTTCACTGTCCCACAGACCGTTGGCGGGCCGGACTATAGTTTTAAAAAAACTATGAACCAATTCCTATGCATGCTGGACGAGTCGGCTGCTAAGCAGGACAGGCAGCGGCGGCAAAAAAAACCCCGGCATTCTGGATAAATGTCCTCAGCAGGCCGCATGTGGCCCGCAGGCTGTAGTTTGAGGACCCCTGGTCTAAACAGTTACTTTCTATTTGAGCCCTTGGTAGCAGATCCTCCTTTTCCCTCCCTTCCTCCCTCCCACCCTTGTGACCCCTGATCACTTATAGACTATTATTGTTTTCATGTCTTACACCAACCGCTGTCTCCTGACACTTACATTTCTGTTGTTCATCCACCGGGGTAGGGGGGGCGGGGGTTAGGCATTCATCACTGCAATCAGTTCCCCCTCTCCCTCCACCTCCCCCCACTTTCTTCCTACCCTCCTGGTATCGCTACTCCCAATTCTGTCCCTGAGGAATGTAACTGACCTGGATTCCATGTGTTGTGAGCTCTTGTCTGTGCTAGTGTACATGCTCTGGTCTAGGCAGAACTGGGGTCATGATAGTGGGGGGTGAGGAAGCCTCAAGGAACCAGAGAAATATTGTGTGTCTCATCGGTGCTCTACTGCGCCCTGGTTGACTCATCCCTCCCTTTGACCCTTCCGTGAGGGGATGGATGTCCTGTCGTCTACAGATGAGTTTGGGGTCTCTGCTCTGGGATCCACTCTTGACAACGATGCCAGGCTTGTACTCAGCCTGTGACAAAGGAAGCCCATCTTGCAGGTTTGCCCTCCCTGTGCCTAGGGCTCTTCACTCCTCAGACTGAAAGAGGAAAAGGAAGGGTGAGAACTGGGATTTCTTCCAGAAGGAGGAGAGCCCCACGAAGTGGGGCAGTTCCACACCTGCACTGCCTGGAGTGGTGGATGGGAAAGCTGTTCTCCTATGCTCGTGTCTACTTCTCCAAGAGCACATGGGGGTGGGAGTGTTCTTTCCCACACTTCCCCACCCATCCCACAATGGGCAAGGCCAAGATCTGTTGGATCGAAGAGGAACACGAATGGGCTAGGTGGTGGCTGAGCTCAGCCTTGAGCACAGAGCTTCACCCATGCCGGAAGGTCAGTGGGGTGCTGCAGCACCACCCAGCAGCCAGCTCACTATCTTCTCATGCCTGTGGAGCATGTGCCTTGTGCCAAGCACAGCTCTGGGCACGGGATGCAATGTGGCCAAAGCCCCTGCCCTCCCTCGTGGAACTTGTACTCGGGCAAGTGGCAGACAGAGGAGAAGAAACCAAAGAAACATGCAGTACTCCGTTTTTTAAACCTGTCACATCACAGCGAAAGGATAAAAGAGTTGTACTGACATCACACCAAACAGGACGTTCAAATGGCCACCAAACACATGAAAAGATGCTCGGAGAGATGCCACTCAAAACCACAGGGAGCCACCATGCCACTCCCACTGGGCTGCCTTGCCTTTTCTGAAAAGTAATAAGATGGAAAATAGCAAATCTTCGTGAGGAGGTGGGGAAACTGGAACCTTTATCTACTGCTGTGGGGGGTGGGGGGGCTGCCAAATGGCACAACCATTGTGGGAAGCAGAACAGTGATTCTCCAAAAGGTTGAAAATGGTGCTGCCATCTGGCCAGTGATCCCAGTGTCAGATGTCTACCCCCAAAGACTTGGAGCAGTGATTCAGAAAGAGGCTTGTACATCAATGTCCACTGCAGACCTCAGCCCACTGGCAGATGGATCTACACACAAATGGAACCCTACGCAGCCAGTAGGAGACTTGAAGTCTTGATATGTGGTGTGGCATGGACAAAGTTGAGGAGCCCTGGTAGCACAGTGGTCATGCATTTGGCTACAAAGTGCAAGGTGAACAGTTTGAACCCACTAGCTGCTCCCCAGGAGAAAGACAGGGCTTTCTACCCCCATCGTGACAGTCTCAGAAACCCACGGGCCCCGTTCTGCCCTGTCCTGTACGGTCACTAAGGGGCAGGATTGACTCAAGGAAAATGAGTTGTGGTTTGTGTTGTTTTGTTTTACTTTGTGGTTGGAGTTAGAAGACAATATGCTGAGTGGATAAGCAGTGTCTGACCTCGCCTTTCTAAAAAGACAGGAAAAGGAAGATGTATAATGACCAGAGTGGACTGGTGATTAGCAAGGGGGGAGGAGAAAGAGAGGGTTAAGAGGGCTGCGTGATGGGAGTATTGCATTATTTAAAGGTAGAGTTGTACAACTGATTATTGTCATCACTGCCAATGACTTGTGTACCTATAAAAAGATGGATTGGCAAAGTTGTGACATAGATATATTTACAACGACGATCAAAACAATTAAAACGAGTAACTGCTGAATCTGAGGATGTACAACCAAATTTCTCGTGGGATTTGGTTTGGGGGTGGGGGCATGATTTCATGGGACATTCCAGTTAAGTGAGCGTGATCAGGATCCCTGGTGACTTCGTGAGTGAAGGACTGGCTGCCATCCACTAGGCTGGCAGTTCAACTCCACCAGCTTCTGAGCGCAGCCCCTCCCCCCGGCATGGCTTTGTTCCTTGTCCTGCCTGCAGAGATGCGCCCCTGAGCAGAATCACAGCCCTAACGTGAACTTCTGCTGTCCTCCTTACTTCAGGCCCACTCTGGGTCAGGATAGGACCTCATACAGATGCATCCTGCACCCCTGGGTCCTTCCCCCTCTGATTACTAGTCTGGTGTCACCTCGGAGGATGCCTGGTTGGCTTAGGCAGCTGTGCTGGCTTAGGCAGCTCCTGGTGGCCAGCTCTACTGTGTCTCTGCAGGTCAGAGGTCACTCTGCAGCCTCTTGGCCCCAAACGGCCAGCAGGCAGGTGTCCTTTGGCCTCTCCACGTTTTATTTGCTCTTTTGAGAGGTGAAGTCAACATCAGCATATGTGTCGGTCCGGGTTGACTAGAGTAACAAATCCAGAAACACCCATATGTGTGTAAGAGAGCACTTTATATCAAAGAGTAATTATATATTAAGAAACATCCAAGCCCAGTTCAGATCAAGTCCATAAGTCTGATATTAGCCCATATGTCTGATACCCGTCTATAAATTCCTCTTCAGACTCCCGCAATGCATGCAATGATGCCGAATGCAGGACAATCACAGGTCAGCAAGTGGAAAGTCCTGTGGATCCAGTGGTGGTGGAAGCATCTCAGGGTTTGCGCGGCTCTCCACATGGCTCCTCCAGCCCCAGGGCTTTGGCTCCATCAGCCTAGCACATCTGGCTTATGAGCAGGAAGACGAAGCAGAGAGAGTTAAGCAGAGAGAGTATCTGGCCTCCAGCGAGCTATTTATCTCCTTTGTGTCTCCAAATGAGGTCATCAAGCTGTGACCTGATTGACAGGCTGGACTCCACCCCTTCGCAAGTTGACAGAAGATGATGTAACCACCACAGCTCATAAAATAATTAGAGAGTGAATCTAAGGATTCCAATTCCTGGGTTCTCTGGACATCTCGGTAGGTCCTGGGCCCGTGGCCCCTCAGAAGGTGGGACAACTGGGGCCCCCACAGCCTCTCAGGGAAGTGATGTTGAGGGTCCCACCTGGCTACCCGCTGTCACAGGACTTCTCTCCACAGCCTCCACCCCTCCCTCCTGTCCCCAGCACAGAGGCCCAGAGGTGTCACCTTCACTGTGTGGTCCTAGACAAGCTGACTTACACCCTTGGCCTGTCCCCTCTGCAGTGGAAATGGCCCATCATATAGCCTGGCCAGTGGGGATGGGTGGGGACACGGGGTGGTGGGTGGAGTCAATGGCCAAAACCTGCCTGGAACCGTGTCAGTGTTTGGCTGCCACTCAGGCCGTGCTGCTGTTGACTGGTTGGGTCTAGTCGGCCTTGCAGTTTACCTACCAAGTCCCTGTGGGTCTGAGTCTGACCTTCAGGAGATGAAGAGCCAACTGTGAGCCTCCCCAACCCTTCTTGTCCCTCACCCATCTTTCTCTCAAATGCCCCATCGTACTCCACACCTAACGAGTGACAAAGGCCCAGCCGGGAGCCCCACCACCCAGCTTGGGCCTCATGGTCCAGGGGAGCCATCACTGGGGAACCTCGGGGCACATGCCCCGTTCCACCTAGGTGACTGCAGGGCTGGGGCCCACACTGCACACGGGGCTCTTTCCCTAACCCTGAGGATGTGTCTACACTGAGATTTCAGCACTCCATAAGCGACCAACTGCAGGGCCCAGCTGCCACTGGTGTGTGGTCCAGGTCGTATCTCCCCTGCCTCCATCCTGTGTGCTCAAACTCACACACACACACACACACACACACACACACACACACACACACACACCAGCGAAGCCGTACACGAGGGACAGTTGACCTGCGTGAACGAACAGCAGCTCATGTGGAAGCCCTGCAGCATCTTGGCTCACAGCGGGTCTCAGGCTGGGTTGCCATGGAGAGCAGGTGGGCCGCTGCCAGGCTCCCCTGGGGCTCAGAGAGCAGGCTGCGCAGGACCCTCTGGGGGCAGCAGCACGTGTGTGCGTGTGCTTGTGCACACATGGATGTGAGCTTGCACACACACGTTCCCGGGCTCTTGTGTGCAGAGTGGTCCCCTAGATGAGTCACATCTCGGTTCTGACAGAGTCCTTCGGCTCCAGCCTCAGTGACGGGACCATCAGTGTCCCTAAGTCAGGACAGGCTGAGTGACACCTCGCCCTCCCCTCCTCCTCTCTCAGCAGGGCATCCCCTCCTGCCCCCATCTCACTGCCTGCCCAGCCGCTCCTCTCCTCCTCAGTCCCCCCCAACCACCTGCCAGCATCCTTCTGGTTCTGCTATTTGTCCCCACCCCTGCAGGCCCAAGGACACTGGGGCGAGAGCCACTTCCTCATATCCATGTCTCGAAGAACCCCAGACACTGGTTTGTAGCAATGAGAGTCTTGTGAATCTGCCTTGACTCAGGGAGAATCCACACACATAGATGCACACACGTGTATACGCACATAAATACGCTTACACAGATAAGCTGCATATGCGCAAATACACTGTCTTACAAAGGTATACACACACCTAAGTACAATCTCAGACATAGATGCACATGTAAACACACATAAATCTCATGTCATTATACACGCTTACACACATAATGACTATACATAGATTCACATGCAAGCACACATAAATAAATACTCTTACAAAGGCACACATGCATACACACACATAAAATCTCATACATAGACGTGCATGCACATATAAATGCTCATTTAGATACACATGCACACACATGATTACTCATACATAGATGCGCATACATATACATGCTTATGTGCACGTGCATGCATATAAATACTCTTCCTCAGTTAGGCACGCACACACACAAATAAATATTCACACATAAATCACACATGCACGCGTACATAAATATTGCTCCTAAGTAGATACGTTGAGGTCCTGGGACAGGCCGGCTGTGCCCAGTTCAGCAACCTACCAGTGTCAGCGAGGGGAGCTCCATCTTACGGGGAAAGTGGGGGAGCCGTACCCAACCTGCCCGAGAGTGGGGGTGCTTCTCCACGGGACACTGCTCAGAGCGGCTCTCAGACATGAATTGCTGACCATGCCCGCTGCCCGTCTCCAGGTGGGGAAACGGTCAGTGTCAGTGGGACACCAGGCTAACCAAGGAGGAATCAGTGAGAGAGGATCTGGCAGTATCCCCTGGTCACTCCCCACCTCCCCCTTCTCCCTTTTCCCCTCCTACTTTAATTTATCTTTTACTGGCTCCTCACCAAAATCAGCAACGCCCACCCATGCAACTTGCAAGCGTTGATTGTAACACCACTTGAGGTGAGCTGCCCGTCTCTCACCAAGATCCAGCTCACAGGTGGAGCTGTTAGGTAAACAGGAAGCAGAGGTGCCCAAGCTGTGATCCCTGCCCCTCCGCAGGATGCCCTCTCTCTGTGGCTCCTCTGCCCCTGGCTGTGCTAGTCTGGCCTGGGGCTGGTGTAAAGTGCTAGCCTCCAGCCTCCAAACTGACCTCAGGCTCTCTCACATGTCTCAACCTGTGACGTGACCCATGGTGCTCCAACACATGGCCCTGCGTGGCTCGACCAGGATCAGATCCTTAACGTGCATTAAGGGCACGCAGCAGCCAGGAGATTCCATCTTTTTCCACATGGGGCCCGCCCGACAGGAGGGACCTTGGACCTGTCCGCATCACAAGATGTCATGATACCCACTGTTACTGATGCTGGCGTGTGTAGCTTTTTCGTTGTTCCTGGGGTGGGAGCTCACTCCCAGAGGCAGAGATGGCACTTCGCCTGGCAACCAGCCAAATTTTGCCAGAAAACAGACCCGGGGAAGAACAGCAACACAGGTGGGTGGGTTGGAAGCACCTCGCTCTGAGGTCAGCAGCCAATCATGCCTGCTCCCATCACCCAGGGGCCTACCGGAAGCCTGGTGCTTATTGCAGCTCCCAGCTTCATTCCAGCGCGTAATGACCCTCTGAGCCTGTGCTTTTGGCCACGTGGTGGACCGTTAACCGCAAGTTCCGTGGTTCAGACCCCCCGGCTGCCCCTCAGGAGAAAAAGGAGGTTGTTTGCTCCCACAAAGATGTAACAGAAACTCCATCCAGGGTCACTGTGAGTCAGAGCCACTCACTGTGGCTGTTAGTTAAGAGAACAGAACTGCCCCCCAAGGGTTTCCAAGGCCATAATCTTTACAGAAGCAGACAGCCTCGTCTTTCTCCTACAGAGCCGCTGGTGGGTTCAAACCATCGACCTTTCTGTTCGCATCCGAGCAATTAAGCACCGCTCCGACTCATAGTGACACCAGGTGACAGAGTAGCAGAGCGCCACTTGTTTTGTAGTCTGTCAGCTGTATGGAAGCCCCTGAGACCACGCCGCAAAGGCAGCTGCTCGGCTGTCTGTCCTGCTCAGCCAAGCTCTGCCTGTCACCAGTCCCCTCCCTCATCCTGTCCGCAGTGTCACTTTCAGTGTGACATGTGACAGCTTGGGAACCGTGAGGGGGACCCAGTTTGCCTGTAGAAGGACTGCCACCGGAGCACATCTGTTTGCAAAGGCCTGCAGGGGAGCATGTGTGGATTAAGTTATTTCTCAAGGGGTGAAGTACCAACGTAAGTCACACTTAAGATTTTCAAAAACCTTTCAAAATTAGGGGACATGAAGGACTCCTGTGTTCTGTCACCACTGATCTCTCCGCCCAAAGATCGGCAACATTAATATTTTGGTGAGTAGCATTTCTGGGGTATAACAGGTAGATTCACACATCCTTGGTTCAGCAAAGTAAAGAAGCGTTTGCACTACACAACATATTGTGGCCATATTTCCACATCAATAGCCCTGTGTCACTATCATTTAAATTATTGGCAAATGTGTGCATATTTAAACTGTATTTTAATAACGTACTAACTGAATTTTCTGCTCTTGGTCAGGTTAAAGTCTGGTGACACCGCATTTAGCGGAATTCCAACTTTAGCTAAGAGAGAAAAGCCTTGCTCATGGGAACCAATGTCTGAGGCTTGTACAAAACCATTAAGAACACTGAGTTCATGAAGGTCATGCCCCAAGGTGACAGGAAGGGCTCTGGTCATTGCAGCAGGTCAGAGAGAGGCATCATGGGACAAGGAGACAAGAGGTCCTATAAGCTGTAATATAAGGGGGATTCCAAAAACTGTCACGGAACACTTTCATCACATCTCTTTGGCCAACACTGGGTCACATGGTTGTGTCTACCTGCAGGGGAGACTGGGGAAATGTACCAAGTGACTGTTGACTGGGCTGGAGGCGGGACAGAGATCCAGCAGTCTCTGCCGTCTCACCCATTGGCATGAAGTTTGCATGCTTCCTCCTCCACAAATCCTCAGAGACTCCTGGCATCGTGGTGTGAATACTTCCGTGGGACAAATTCCCTAGCTTCGGAATTCAGGGCCAAAGAAATGTGTGCTCTCATTTGTCAGTTACTCCCCGATGCCAAATTACCCTCCGGACAGATTGTCACCCCAGAGGAGGGGTCTGAGTCAAGGGCCTGTTCCTCCCGCCCGCACTTCCCTTTAATCCACCCTGTGCTTTATTGGGCTTACAAATCTCTTCCAAATTCCCTGCTTCCTAGATCACAATCTCGGAATTTAATGCGTGTTTTTCTTTTGGGTTGTTATGAACACCAGAAAGAGCCAGTGCCTTCCAGAGCTGCCGCGAACCCACGCTACGAATCCTCGAGATCTGAAAAGTAGGCAGGGACCCTGGCTGAGATGCAAATGCAGTGGGAGCCCTGGGCACCACCCTAGGGGGCAGCTGGAACGAGCGACTTAAAACATTGGGGTGTCTTCCAGGCAGAGCTAAGGGTGAGGGCAAAGGCCCTGAGGCAGGAACAAGGTTGACCTGTTTGAAGAGCAGAAAGGTGGCCGGTGTGGTCAATTTGGCTGAGATAGAGTAGACCAACAATTGTGCAGATGGCGCGGGAACAGGTATTGAGTTAAAGTTTACTGTGCCAACCTGGCCAATAAACACATGTGGGGTTAATTGAAGGGCAGAAAGATAAATGGTGAGGCTCACCTTTCTAGTTCTTGGGTCTCTTGCTTTCTGATGGTCAGACCAGGGTGCAGCTGCCTTAGTCGGTTCCTTGCTTCAGCTGGCAAGGCTCAGTTCCTGCAAGACATCCCTGAGGAGAAGCCACATGGACCTACCCCAATGCAGCCCTGGGTGCAGGAGCAGCCGTGTGGAGACCCCTGCCAGTGCTGAGATGCTTACACATTGACTGATTCAGTTTTACTCCTGCAGTTGGCGTCACTGCTTGTGTTTGGTGAGATGGTGGAGAACTTTGTGGATTGGTGTTGGACATATGGGTTAATGTTGGACTTGTGGGCTTGGGCAGCACTGGGTTGGGCTGTTTTCTTGATGCGCACTTCAACTTTATATAAAACTCTCTTATACATGACTTTCTGTGGATTTGTCTCTCTGAAGTACTCAGACTAGCAGAGGTATGTACATAGGGTCGCTGTGCATTGGAACCACATACCACCACCTCATGATAACGTGTCTCCATTTACCCACAACTCTCACAGCTCAACTTTTTTTTTTAAACCAAAAGTCCCATGTACCAGGAGCGCCCTCAGTCCCAGAAAACCCTAAGCTGCAGTGAGGGGAGAACGAGTGGGCAGAATCTACTTGTTTCCCAACATCCACCCTCACCATGGGAATAGCCTTCCATCCGGGTGCATGGCCTCTAAGAATAAGGACTGCATTAGCTAGATTCCCTTGCAGTTAGGGGTAACCCTGTCACTGGGCTGCAGCCAATGACAAAGTACGATGCAGCGCACCCTTGTGTCCATCACGTCCCCATCCCCATTTCTACTGCCTAGCATCGCAGCATGATGGTGCGCCATTGTGGATCTTGATGGAGAAGCCACTTCATTCACCTTGGCTGCCTCCCAACAAAAGCATGACACTGCCTTGAGGCAGGTCTGTCGCAGTCTCCGTTGTGTCTCCAGTGCCTACAGATGGGTCTCCTCCATAAGCGCAAGTCATGTTGGGTGAATAAAATGCTTGTTCCCGGTGCCTCTAGCTACCACTCTCAGCAGATGTGGCAGAAGCCGGCCACCACATGGGGAGCCATTTCCTAGCCTCTTTGGTGATAAACTCGGACTATGCACCAGAATTGTGGTCAAGAAAATAGGCGTGATAAGATAAAACACAACTCCAAGCAAGGCCACAACCACTTCTTCATGAGCCTCTCATCTCCCATCCTTGTCCAGTAGCGCTGAAGACGGCGGCGGCATCGTGATGAGGAAGCCTGGATGCCTGGACCACTCATTGGAGGAAAGTCTTCCCCGGAGAGCTGCCCCGCCCAATCAGAGGGAGAGAAGACCATCTGAGTGAGAAGCCAGCCTGAGACACCCACTTAGCTCCCCCCATCCCCGCATACTTATCTTCACGTCTGTAAAGTGTGACGTGTCTTTTCTCAGCGTGAACGCGCACTAAAGCACTCAGAAAGACTGAGCCCAGAACCACTCCCTCCTCCCCCCTCCGGTGCACGGTGGCTCTAAGTAATGAGTGCCATAGCCCAAGTCACACTCGCCCCGGGGAGGACCATGACACGGTTTACCATGGAGGGGTCTGCAGAGCACTGGACCGGGAGTCCAGAGACCCGAGCAGGTGTCTCTCTCTACTGCTGCTCACCTGCCCTGGTTCCATCACAGCCGGTGTCACAGCTCCCCACCCTGAGTCTCCTTTAACTCAGTCTGGCATCCAGCAGGGCCCCGGTGAGCCCTCTGTCCATGCCCCCTACACACACAGCGGGCGAGGGCCAGGTTCGGTCATCAGAATGGCTAATGGCACAGGAGGGGCTCTGCCGGGCGTCGGCGCAGACCTCATCCCCCGTGAAGTCGATCATTTAATACAGGCAATGGGAAAGGCGTCCTAATCTTCCTCCTGAATGAGCCGTGAAATAGGCTCTGGGAGCCACCTCAGGTGTGAAGAGGAGGCTGTGTCAGACAGCGAGATGGAATGAGGAGGCAGCTGGACACGGTGCCCACAGGACCTGGCACTCGGGGACCCCTGTCATGCACGCTGTGGGTCCCGACTGAGCCTGCACAGTCCCCAATTCCAGAAACGAGGCATAAGCCCTGACACTGGGAGACGGCCACACAGGAGCAACGGGAACCAGGGTCTGACTCCCGAGCACCCCAGGGAGCATCTGCCACAGGGCAGCCCCTGACCACAGTGTGGAGCCGCCTCACCAACCAAGGCTGCTGGTGGGCAAGTGGCCTTGGTCCGTGTGCTGGGCCTGCACCATCCGCACAATTGTTCTGCGGAGCCACCATTGCAGCCCAGGTACCCTTCCGTCTCCTGGAAGGTCCTCTTTTATGTTGCTGTCCCTCTCCTTTACCGAGCATTTTGTACACTTGTGATTATTCTAGATTATTTCATATCTACTCATCTGTTGTCTGTCCATCTGCTTTTGATACCTTCCCAGGCCCTAGAATGAAGGCCACCTCCCCTCCATAGGGGCTGGGGTCTGCTCCCCCCCCCCCCCCCACCTCTCCTGCCCATTGCCACGTTCCTGCCAAAGCAGCCTGAGCTTCCTTGGGCATGAAAGGCTCAGTCTGATTCGGGTCTTTGCACATGCTGTGTCCACTCAGACTGCTTTTCCCCGGCTTCCCTTCCTCCTCTCCACCCACTCAGCTCCCGTCCTTGGCTCTAAACATGGGCTGCCTTTGCCAGCACTGCGCCTTGGCACCTGCCATTCTTGTTGCCCAAAACACCCCGCCGCCACCCCTCCCTGGAGTGAGTGAGCTCTTCATTCTTTGAGCTTCCAAATTAACATTATGTTCCCTGGAAATTCTTCACTCAATTGCCAAGTTCTCAGCCCTATCTCCTGCTCTCAGGAAGTGATTTAATCTTTCTATCATTTATTTGTGTGATTGCCCCTGCCTGTTTATGGGCCAGTCTATGTGGCAGCCACTAAAGCCAGCGATGAAGAGATTTAAAAATACTACCAATTTCTTTCATCTGAAATTGATCAAATGTGCATTCAAGATGCACTGATAATTCCACAACTGGAAAATATGGCCTTGGTGATAATATATATATTCAGGAGATCACAGTATATAGAATTGCGCAATATCAACTTCTTCATTGCAAATACCTTTTTTCAACAACGTAAATGGTGACTTCACACACAGACCTCATCAGATGGAATCTGCAAGAATTAAGTGGACGATGTCTGTGGACAGAAGCAATGGAGAAGCTCAGGATCAGCAGTTAAAACAAGGCCAAGGGCAACTGTGGACAGTCCATCAACTACTTACATGCAAGTTCAGGTTGAAGCTAAAGACAATTAAAACAAGACCACGAGAGTCAAAATCGTAACTGAGAATATCCCTCCTGAATTTAGAGACCATGGTGAGAACAGATTTGCCTCATTGAACAATAATGATCATAGACAGACAAATTCTAGGATGACTTCACGAACGTCATACGTAAGAAAGCCAAACGTCATCAAAAAGACAGAAATCCAAGAAAATACCAGAGTAGCTATCAGAAGAGAACCTGGAACCTGCTCTTAAATATCGAGTAGCTAAAATAATAGAAGAAAGTATGAAGTTAAAGACACAAACACAAAATTTCCAACAGCAACTGAAGAAGGTAAAGCCTTATAATGAAATGTGCAAAGGCCTAGAATTGGAAGTATATCTCAAACTGGAAAAACTGAAGAAAAAAATCAACCCTCCAATTGCACTATTGAAGGATTCTATAGGCAAAATATTGAGCGATACAGGACACAGCAGAAGAAAATGGAAGAAATACACTGAGTCACTGTGACAAACAGCACTGGTCTACGTTAAACATTTCAAGAGGTAGCGTGTGACTAATAACCAATGGTGCTAAAGGGGGAAGCCCAAGATGCACTGAAGGCATTAGTAAAAAGCAAGGGTCCAGGGATTAACAGAATTCCAATTGAAACGCTCTAACAAACGGATGCATCACTGGAAACACTCAGAGTTCCATGCCAAGAAATCTGAAAGACAGCTACCTGCCCAGCTGACTGGAAGAAATCCATATTTGTGCCCATTCCAAGAAGAGTGGCCCAAGAGAGTGAGGAAATGGTCAAATAGTATTGAGAGCACACGCAAGGAAGATGTGCTGAAGGGCCTTCAACCGTGGTTACAGCAGCACGTCGACAAGGAGCCGCCAGAAAGGATGTCGAATGAGGGAGATCGTTGCTGATGTCAGACAGACCTTGGCTGAAGGCAGAGAATACAACTTGTGTTTTATCTACTGAGCAAAGGCCTATCTAAACCGTAACAAGCTGCGGATAACATTGTGAAGGAGAATTCCAGAACGTTTGGTTTGTGGAATCTGTACACGCGGGGACTCATCTGAACAGACCGTGGGGACACTGCATGGCGTAAAACCAGGAAAGATGTTTGTCAGGGTTTTATGCTTTCATCACACGTATTCCATCTGTATGCTGAGCAAATAATCACAAACTCTGGGCTATATGAAGAACTAGGCATCAGGATTGGAGGAAGGCTGATTAACCACCTTTGATATGCAGATGACACAACCTTGCTTTCTGAAAGCCAGAAGAACTTGAAGCACTTATTGTTGAAGATCAAGGCCTACAGCCTTCCATGCAGATCGTACCTCAATGT
The DNA here is from genome assembly GCF_050624435.1 of Tenrec ecaudatus. Classification (NCBI taxonomy): domain Eukaryota; kingdom Metazoa; phylum Chordata; class Mammalia; order Afrosoricida; family Tenrecidae; genus Tenrec; species Tenrec ecaudatus. The sequence goes on from NC_134541.1 coordinate 14,753,292, forward strand.
TAAGAAAGCAACGCTCTTCACACAGAGCCCATAAAGCAACCTCATGGTAAATGGAGAAAAGATTGAAGTTGTCAAGGATTTTTTTAAAACTTGGATTCACAATCAATGCTCATGGAAGCAGACGTCAAGAATCACTTGTAGGGACAAGTCTGATGCACAAGGTCTCTTCCAAGGGCTAAAGAACAAGGACTAAAGCTCACCTGTCCTGACTCAGAGTAGTTCAATAGCTCCTATGCATGGTGAAAGCTGGACAATGAATAAGGAAGACCACAGAATAACTGATGCTTTTAAATTATGGCGCTGATGAAGAGTATTGAAAATACCACGGACTGCCAGAAGGATGACAAATCTATCTTGGAAGAAGTGCAACCAGAATGCCCCATGAAAGCAAGGAGGGTAAGACTTCATCTCACATACTTTGGACACGCTCAACCTGATGGATTGGCACCGTGGCTAATACCATGGGCTCAAGTGTAAGGAAACTTCTAAGGATGGCTTAGTGTGTCATTCACAGGATTCCCCAGGTACTGGAGGCGACTTGGCACCACCTACCAACATTTACATGTCTGGGCGCCCTGCTGGTGAAATGGTAAAGCACTCTGCTAATAACCAAAAGATTGCTGGTTCGTCACCACTGGGAGCCTGACCGCTCAGGAGCAAGGCCTGGTGATCTACTTCCACAACGACCACAGTCTAGGAGACCCCACAGAGCAGTTCGACTCTGGCACATGCCCTTGCTAGGAGTTGTCATGAACTCTGGGACATCTCACCACAATTCACAGGTCTGCTTATCTCTAACGAATTAAGCTATCTCAAATGAGTTGTGTTCATTCACTTAAAAAAAACAACAACAATGAAGCAAGCCTTCAAATATGCCCATGCGTTCAGCAGGCACCAGTTTCGAGTCCAGACTGGAGGGTCTCCTGCTACAAAAACTATACAGGCTTCTGAGCTTTCCATTGGACACAGAGAGGATCAAGGCAGCTCCCCACTTGGAATCCACCTCCGATTCTGTTTGGGTTTCTTTCTTCTTGGAATCTGGGGTCAGGGAAAAGGAAACACAGGAAGCCAGGGGACGCAGCTGAGGCTAAGAAGAGCTTACTCAGCATTCACCGGGCAGCGAGACAAGCTCATGGTTCATGGGAAGTGTTCAAGAGCAGGGCATCCTAGTCAAGGACAGAGGAGACTGTGGGAGGGGAGGCTGGGAAAGGGGGTCTCTGGCTCTCTCCATGGGCGTGTTTGGCAGCAAAGACACGGACACTTCTCTGGGCACCATAGCTCCAGGAGGAGGATGGTCAAATGGCAGGTCCTCAGCTTGGTGGTGAGGACCCTGAAGCCCAGGCTGAAAGGTCACTCATCAGAGGGGACGTTGGTTCACGGTGAAGGCCAGACCAGCCTCCCCTTTCCCTGCTCCCTGCCATGACCGTCATCCGCAATCAAAGAAGATGGATCGGCTACAGCGGAGTTGGACGCTCAAGATTAATTTGCTATTTAAAATGGCACTTAAGGCTGCTTTGATGGATTTTAAATGTTGTCCGATGCGTGCCAAAGGAGGATGGATTCTTTATTGCTCTTCCTCATTTGTGGGGGATGAGAAATTATCTTTCCAAGCCTCTGAAGGGAGGCCGCGCGGCTCATGGCATCATCTTGAATTCTTCCAGGTCCAGGTCCTCCCTCCCTCCCCACCTCCTCCCCACCTGGGTTCACCCGGATCCTTTTCTGATGAATGTGGAAAACATGCATTCTCTTTAGGTGCGATTCAAAGTGTATAAATGAATTAAGTACCGTGCCTAAATGCAAAGCCATGAGCCTTTAGGAAGGAAATCTCATTGGAAAATGGCCTTTTGTGCTTCGGAAAATCTTGTTGGGAAATGTGCCTGAAATGTTCATGTGAGCGCTGAGCTGTCAGGCTGTCACGGTCACAAGCTTGTCCAGGAAGTGCTGACAGCAGGGCGGCTGCACACTGCTCTGTTGGGATGGAGACCGAGGTGGGACTGCTTGCTCTATGCCGTGTGTCCGTGAAGATGGCGTAGCCACAGACGCAGAAGCTGCCTGGGAAATCAACACACGGTGTCCCCTTCACCCCTGCAGAGAACCGGACCCCTGGGAATCTCAGTTTCCTAGTTTTGTTTATAAGTATGGTCCTTCTCTGTTTAGAAAACGGACTGTCCTCTGGGCTGCTTCTCAAAGACCCCACCCCCCACCCCCCCCTCCGCTCTCCCAGGTACTGAGGGAAATCTGTTCACGAGGTTTAGGGTTTTGCAAATGCCAATGTCCTTGGGCTTCTTCTGTTCCTTTGCCCTTCTCAGCCGTCCTCTCCCAGCCACTGACACCACCTGAATCAGTCTGTGGTCGCTGTCACAAAAGTGCTGCACAGTGAGCCACCCAAACTTGGCAGCTGACAATGGAGACTTTTGCCACATGCTCAGTTTGGAAAAGATGATAATATAAGGTTAAAATATTCTCCCTCCCACAATTCCTTTTTTAAAGAATCATTTTATTGGGGGCTCATACAACTCTTATCACAATCCATAAAAACATGAATTGCATAAAGCACATTTGTACATTCGTTACCCTCATCATTCTCAAAACATTTGCTCTCACTAAGCCCCTGGAATCAGCTCCTCATTTTCCCCTTCCCTCCCCCTCCCCCGCCCTCATGAACCCTTGATACTTTATAAATTATTATTTGTCATATCTTACACTGTCCGATGTCTCCCTTCACCCACTTTTCTGTTGTCCGTCCCCTAGGGAGGAAGTTATATGTAGATCCTTGTAATCGGTTCCCCCTTTCCAACCCATCTTCCCTCCACCCTCCCGGTATCACCACTCTCACCACTGGTCCTGAAGGTTTATCTATCCTGGATTCCCTGTGTTTCCAGTTCCTATCTGTACCAGTGTACATCCTCTGGTGTAGCCAGATTCGTAAGGTAGAATTCGGATCATGATGTTGGGGAGTGGGAGGAAGCATTTAGGAAGTAGAGGAAAGGTGTATGTTTCATCATTGCTACACTGCACCCTGACTGGCTCGTCTTCTCCCTGAGACCCATCTGTAAGGGGATTTCCAGTTGCCTACAGATGGGCTTTGGGTCCCCACTCGGCACTCCCCCTCATTCACAACGATATGTTTTTCGTTCTTTGATGCCTGATACCTGATTCCTTCGACACCTCGTGATCACACAGGCTGGTGTGCTTCTTCTAGGCTGGCTTTGTTGCTTCTGAGCTAGATGGCTGCTTGTTTACATTCAAGCCTTTAAGACACCACCACGCCCCCAATGCTATATCTTTTGATAGCCAGGCACCATCATCTTTCTTCACATTTGCTTATGCACCCATTTGTCTTCAGCGATCTAGAACCCAGGTAAGCCTAGTCTGTGGGTCAGAAACTACACCTAACCAATGGCTTCAAAGAGAGGCAGAATGTTGGATAGGAGGATTGTCTCAGAAGAGCTAAGACATACAGCCACCAACAGGGCAATCCATGCCCAATCCTTGCCAAGGTTCAATGCTTGAAAAGAACATTTTGGAAAAGGGGATGAGAGGCGATGAAAGGAGGCCTGTGAGGCTCCACAAGGAGAAACAATGCTTTGAGCTGTCTAGAGGGGATGCCTGGTTCCCATTTCAGCTGGGACCAATTACTCGATAATGCTGGGCCGAAGACTGAGATAAAGGAGGGCTTTAGAAATGCTCTCTTAAAATGGGCTTCTTGATATAGAGAATTACCACAGAATTGGTCATCCACCAAAAGACATAGTTGATGTTCTCAGCTCCTCTCTTTGGGATTAAAAAAAAAATTAAACCAAAGTACAGTTGAAATTATCTGGCCCTTGGAAGCAGATTGGCACAGATTCCGATAAAACGTTCGATATTTACTGTGTGCGCTTGAGCAAATCACTTAATGTCTCCGGACTCCAGTTTTGCCATCCATAAATTGGGTCTAAGACTCATCGCATGGTACTGTTGTTATTTGTACCCATCAGTCAGGCCATCTGCCACTTAAGGGGACCACATGTATCAGAAAACAAAGTGGCGCATGGTCTGGATCATATTCTTGATGTCTGGTGAGTTTGAGTTTATGGTTGTGGTCATCAGGTCAGTGTCTCTCCTTGAGGCTTACCGTGGCTCTCACTGGCCCTCTACCAAGTGTGACATCCTTCTCCAGCCACTGGTGCCTCTGGGGGCACAAATACTGGAATCAGTGACTCAGACCCTATTCTGTGATCCATTGAGTGTTCGTTGACCAACTTCAGAAGCAGAACGCCAGGCATTTCTTCCTGGTCTGTCTTGGTCTGGAAACCTGTCTGCCATGGGTGACCCAAGTGGTGTTGAAAATGGCAGTGGAACAGCTTTCAGCATCACAGCAACATGCAAGCCCACCACAGACAACCAGCTGGCTCTTGGGGGGGTGGCCATAACAGGGAAGGCAGCAATCCAGACAAAACACCCCCCACACATTCATTCTCTTCTTCCTGTACGCTCCACTAGGACCACCGAGCATTAGGAGTTCATTGCTTCACGTGGCCCTGTGAAGAGCCCCTGAGGGGCATTAAAAGCAAATCATCTCGGATCACCTCTTTTTGCTCCCTCTTCCCATCTAGCAGGGGTGGTTGGGGGACGGTGTACATGTCAGAGGCACTAAAAACCTTGTGTTACACTTTCCTGATCCTGAAATGGATATAACGCTGAACCATCTCTGGGTGGGCGGGGGGAGTGGGATCAGGTAGTGTTTGTGACAGCCAACGCTCACGGGCACACGCTGTTTTCTGCACTAGGTGCACTACTCATGTAAACTTCACAACATTTGGAGGTAATCTTATCATTGGCCCTGTTTTACAGATCAAGAACCAGGCGGAGTGAGGTCACGGGGCGAGTGAGTCGCTAGGCTGGGATTTTAAGCCGTGTCCTCTGACCCCACATCTGAGTGCCTCACTTTTATGCTCCATGCAAGCCGCTCAGACACCACAATTAGCTAATGGCGACCTGCACCCCGAGTTGGCCCTCCTTCCGGCTACACTGAAGGCATGGCCTTACAGGGCTCTCAGAATCTTAGAGCCTCTAATGTGGTTTTTGTTTCGTTTTTAGGTTTTCAGTTGTTCAGCAAAGTCTAGAATAGCGCCAAGGAGCAATGGCCACCCAGAGTAAGCTGTCGGCAGCTTACCCAAAGGTTGGTGGTTCAGAGCCACCCAGAGGCCAGGCGGGAGAAAGACCTGGACTCGAGGCGACCCTACAAGACAGGTTAGGCCTGCCCCTGTGGTTCTCTGAGATTGGAACTCTTTCCAGGAGTTGAAAGCCTCATCTTTCTCCTGCAGAGCAGCCAGTGGTTTTGAACTCCTTAGCTTGCAGGAGAGAAACAGTGGCAGTCAGCTTCTGAAAAGATCTCAGCCTTGGAAGGCCTCTGGGGCGGTTCCCCTTTGTCCAAGGGAGCTTGCCAGGTGTCAGGGTCGGTAGGATGGCCTTGGATTTGACCTAGAAGTTGCCGTGCAGCTGGTCACCCCGGGGCCCACAGAGGAGGGAACTTGCGGAAATCTGAGGAGGAGGGCAGCACGGTGCCAGCCTACTGTAACAGGAAGAGGTGCTCAGAGCCGAGGAGGCTGAGCTCATGGTGCTGGGTCACCAGGTTGGGATCGGGGAGACGGTAGCAACATCTGGTGAGTGTATTAACAACCAGTGAAGGACACGCTTGAGAAAGATGATCTTACAGTG